>NC_136916.1:169004694-169604694 GCF_949752795.1 Hyperoodon ampullatus
CCCCACTAAAAAGGCCAGCATGCAGCCCAGAGTCGGCAGGAAGCCAGGAGAGCCACGCCCGGAAACCGGACCCCAGCAAGGGAGGCTGCACCCTGAAGCACAAGCAAAGTGGGCCCTGCAGCAGTCAGAAGAGGACGCATTGCGCGGCCCAAACCCAGGCACGTGCCCTCCCCGTCCGGCGGGCACCTGCCTCCGCGGCCGTGAGTGCTCCCTGTCCCTGCTTCCTGGACAGCAGGGCCAGGAGGTGGTCTGGCATGTGCCCACACCCAGCACGTGTCCACGTCCAAGGGCAGGATGGCCTGGCCTCTGCGATCCACGGGAAGACATGTAAATTGAGAAGTTCAGATGCTGGAAACCCCCAAAACACAACAAAGCTCTACTGTGGCCGACCCTCTCTGACCATGAGCTCCAGTAGCAAGGACCCTACCTCACCCGGCCTATGGCCCCCACGGTGTCTCATAGTGCACACCATCTACAAAATGACAACAGCGGAGGTGGCCTACCGCGCACCTGCCATGTGCGGGCACCTTCACGCCCATCTCAACCCTCAGGACGCCCCCCGCAGTGGGGGCAGCTCAAGTCATTTAAGTTAAGGACATTAAACTTCTAGAGTACAAATAGCACAAATGTCCCAGGTCTCAGAGGAACAGAGCCAGGACTGAAACACAGATCTAACACATGGGAAACATGGTTTTCCTACTGCTGCCCCGATATTCTAATAAACGTCCACTGAATGAATGATAGCCACAAATGAACAGAAAGTATAGCTAAGAACGAAACAGTCCCTCTCTCCTCAGCCAGGTAACTTCAATGCCAGTCCCTGGGTGGGCCTTGATGCTGGAGGTTTTGGAAAACGCCTGTTACTTTTTCAGGTCACCAACCCCCTGCAACATGTAAAAGGATTTGGCAAAAGGATTTGTTTGAGGCTGCGATCTCACTGTTTCGAGGTTGTTGATCAAACACCCTTTCCACGGACGTGGCTGGAACTGGGCCAGGTAGAGCTGGACCCTAACAGGGCTTTGAAGAAAAGTCCCTTTTCTGTCTGCCTTGTCTTCATTTCAGGGGGAACTGGGGCTGGTGGGGTGACCCAGGTCCTGGCTTCAGGATGTTGGGGGGCTCAGGAACACAGGGAGATGCTAGTGGGCAGAGAAAGGGAAAGGAGCCTCAGACAAGGCAAAGAAAATGAACGTTTCAGCCCTATCCCTAAAACCTTTCTCACCCAGCTACTCCCAGGATAAGAAAGCCAGGCTGCCCATCGAGGCCCACAGTTTGAGAAAAGTCTTAAAAACAGCTTGGTATTGGCACAAAATACTGACCCAGGTCAGCCACCTGGGCCATGGGTGGCTTCAGGGCACACACAGCTGTAAAGCTGGGGCTCAGAGAGGTAAAATGACTTGCCCCAGATCACACAGCTAAGAGAGGCCAGGATTCAAATCCACTCCAGTGTGTGCAGAGAGGCGAGAGGAAAGAGGAGAGGTAAGGAAGGGTTCCCTGGGGGAGGCAGGTAAAAGACAGTCCAGGGGGGCTTCTGAAGGCAGGAACACCAGCGGGAAAGCACAAGTGGGGACGGAGGTGACAAAAGCCCACATGCCCTCTGGGGTCACTGCAGGAAACATTTAACACACGCGTGGGTCAACCCACTGACCATTCTTCCCTTTGGGGCTATTACCAACAGGAAACCTGCGACCCTGTCAAGCAGGGGCAATGCCATCTTGAGTCCACACCAACAGGCAGTTCCACCTGCCCAGCCCTACCCGCCTGGAAGAGCAAAGTACACAATATGCCAGTGGGGACTGTGCACCCCGGCCTGGGCGGGCCCCAGCTGGGCTGGGAGGAGGCTAGTTCTTATCTGTAGCCTGATTAAAGCCTGACTGGATTTCCAAGATCTTTAAGCCCTCAGGCCAGGAGCACCATACTCAGGTGCCCCTTCCTGGAGTGTATCAGGGTTCTGGGGACCACGCTCAAACCGCAGTCTCTCCATGACCTGTCAGGGGCAGGCCTGGCACCTGCCCAGCATCCTGCAGGGAGTCGCCCACGGCCATTCCCACACCACACCCCCGACCCCTGACGGCCCAACCACACCTTCCTGCAGCTCTGGTCTCGATGCGGTCCCTGCCACAGCTGCTGCCTGAGAGACCAGCATGCAGGCCCCATCCCCACCCTGGGGTCTGAGCCCACGGAGAACCGTCTCCCCTCCCCCCGAGCTCTGTGCTCCCATCATTCTGGAATCTGGCTTGTAAAGGACCAGCCTCTCGCCGCTCTCCCCTTTGGCCCCATCACCCAGGAAGGCCAGAGCCAGCAGCCGCAGGGGAATTCCGTGGGGACAAGCCTATGAGCAAATGGAGGAGCACAGAAGAAAGGCCCAACAGAAGAAATGTAAACAACGAGGCGGCCGGTGCAGGATAACGGGGAGCGGCGGGGACTGCGGGCAAGTGGCAACGAATTCAAAGAGAAAAACGTAAATGTCCTGTGTGGGCCCAGTGTGTCACTTGCAGGCCAGGTACTGTCCAAGTCCCCAGGTCCACCCCCTCTACACAGATAGGGAGGCTGAGGCCCAGCCGCAAGGCGGGGGGAAGAGAACGAAGGTCAGGCAGTAATTACTGAGAGTCCAGGCAGGATAACACTGAGCTTGAAGCCTAGGCCAGTGCTCATTAACCACCTTCCCCCACCTGCTGAGCTATGGCCCTGGCGAGTGATGCTGCACGAGGCTGGCAGCAGGTGGAAACTCTGGGACGTGGATAACCCACAGGGCCTCCAGATAAAGGACGGAAAGCTGCCCACATAGGGCCTGGGGTTCATTATATGCGATAACAGATCAATGCTGACCATCCCCCAACTCCATGGGGATCTCAGATTCTGGAGGAGGAAAAGCAGGGGTGTGGGGTCAGTGCGGGGGGGTCGGGGGTGGGGGACCAGCACTGCGGGGTGGGAAGAGGGGCGTTGTCTCACACCAGCTGGAAGGGCCGCCTCAGGTACCCAGGCTGGTTAGGAAGGAAGGAGGAAGAAAATCCACACTGTGCCAACTGGGTCCAGCCCCGGGGATCCCAGCCAGGCTCCAGGGCCAGAACCAGTCCAGCTATGGAGCCAGAGAGGTGGGGGGAAGGCACATTTAAGGGCCCCATCCCCGTAAGTTGTCCCCTAAAGAACCCTGACTTCACAGCCCAGGCCACATGGCCTTTCAGCCTGAGATGAAAGTCTGCGTCTGAAGTTCCAGGTCTGATGACGATGATTCACCAGGCACCAGGTCCTCACCACTGCAGGCACAGCGTTTTGAGATCAGATCAAATCTTCAAGCCTCACCTCTCAGACATAAGCAGATGGGCCAGGTATGTCTCTGGGCAAACCCTCAGGCTCCTCTGGCAGTCTTTGAATTCAACTCCTCTAATGCGTGTGTGTGTGTGTGTGTGTGTGTGCGCGCGCGCGCGCGCGCGCGCGCTGGGGGGCGGATTTCAGTGCAGCCTTTGAATCCAACTCTTTTAATGACCCCAAAGAGCCCTGCTGCAGAGCACAAGGCCTGAAGTATGCTGTGCAGCCTCGTAACAAAGGCTCTTCAACAAATCACCAGGATGGGGGCAAAGGTTAGAGGAAGGGAGATGGTGTGTCTTCTTGAAAGGTATTACAGCACTCAAGAGCCAGTTAGAGACCCTGGTTACAGGCAAATCAGGGAACTGATTAACAAGAACCAGTCATTAAAATTAAGTTATGTTTTCACTACTTTTCACTGAACTCTCTAATTCAGACTTTTCACTGTTTCGGAGCTCATTTCTGAGTCCAGTCTCTAGGCTGGGAGAAACGCAGTCCACCCTGGGCCAGAACTGCCAGAGCATCCTTCCTGAACTGCTCTCCTCCCCCATTCAGAAACCTTCCATGGCTCCCCAGTGCCCCTACACGAAGACCCACACTGCCCCCGCCTTCCTTCCCCACGCCCAGCTCACTGCCTCCCAAAGTGGCTCCCTATTCTGGCCCCTCCTGGTCCTTGAACCTGGCCCCATGCCCTGTGGCCTGCACATCCCCAGCTTCCCTGCCACCCCCTCCCCGACCAGGCTCTTTTCTGCCTGTGTGTGGTCTGAGCACAACTCAAATCTTAACTCTCAGGCCATCTTGATCTCGCCTCCCAGGCCGACCATAAACTCAACTTAAGACCGTTTTGTGGGCTGTGCTCAGGGTCCCAGACACGCACAAACTTGCTTACAGGAAGTCACTTACAGGAAAGTCACAACCACTGAGCAAGCCTCGGGCTAGTTCCTTTCCTATTTTGTAGAGGAGGAATTATGCTAACCCAGGACCCCAGGGCAGGGGCACCAGGATCTGTGCTGCCTCCCTCCGCCTGGCTCGAATTTCCTCCCCCACGTGTCCCCCACCGGGTGCTCCTGATAAAAGGAAACCATGAACCATGTCCCTGTCATAAAAGAGATAAGACCTGCCTACAGGAAGCGGTGCAACGGCTGGACACGACTTAGTGCCCAGAGGCTCCCGGGTGCTCTGAAGCTTCAGGCCCCGCGCGGAAGGGCCAGGTAGGGGGGGACGGCCCAAAAGACTAGGGGAAGAGAGCACAAAACAAAATACGTCCAAGTGAGGGTCACCAGGAAAGCAAGGGGCAGAATCAGGGAATCAGTACTTTTCCATTTCTCCGTGGACGGAACACTCCAACCACCTTCTCCTGCGCCATGACACTGCCTCTCACGGCAGCTGAGAAACTCTCCAGCAAACAAAAACGGCCAACGGATCGTTCGTTATCGTCAAAGCTCGACTGCTGAGGAACTACGCAGATGGGTCCCCACAGCAGTAGCGGTCAACGGAACCACCCAAAGGGTGGACGGGCGAGCAGTGTACACGACCTGGCGTCCAGCCATCCGCCGCCATCAGATGCCCAGCATACGCCTTTGTCCAGGGTGAACAGCGAGTAGGGAAATCACTACGGCCTCTGCCTTCTCTCTCCATCCTCCTCCCAACTCAACTGACCAAAGTCAGAAAATGGAAGGGCAGGGGCGGGCACTGAAGTGGGCGAGAAGACACAAACGAAAAGGTCTGCGTCCTCGCGCGAGGCAGGTTGCTGGTGAACCACCGACTGTTTTTGCCAGCCGTGCATCCACGGCCCACCCTCCATACAGTCCTAGGGGAGAACCTTTCTCGCCTACTTTTAAGCCACATAATTCCCAGGGGGTTACCCCTTCCTCACGGTCAGGATGGGCATGGGACTCAGGCCTGGCCAATTAGAACATCGCATCATCCAGACCTGTGTCTGATTCAAGAACAGGTGTTACAGGTTGGACTGTGTCCCTCAACAAAATAGGTTAAGTTCTAACTCCCGCAGCTGTGAATGTGGCCTTACTTGGAAACAGGGTCTTTGTAGACATAGTCAAGTTGGAATGAGACCATTAGGGTGGGCCCCGATCCAATACAATGGCATTCTGATAAGAAGAGGAAAAGTGCCATGCGAAGACACAGACACACAGGGAGAGGAAGGCCAGGTGGAGACGGAGGCAGAGATTGGAGTGGTGCAGCCGTATGTCAGGGGCCGCCAGAATCTGGAAGAGTCAAGGAGGAGCCAGAGGGAGTGTGGCCCTACCAAGGCCTTGATTTCCAACTCCTTGCCTCCAGAACTGAGAATAAATGTCTGCTGTCTGAATTTGTAATGGTAGCCCCGGGTAACTAATATAATAGGTCTGTAACCCAAGTCAGACCAATCAGAACCAGCAAGCATCCGCCAGCCAAGGGACCTTTGCTGGAACTCAGGGCAAAAGGAAGGTCATACTTGCTTCCTATGAAGTTGTTAAACTTATGGGATGGATTTGCTGGCAACCTTTTTCACACGACCTGGCAAAGCCTGCCCCAACGGAACCCACACAAGGAGACTGAAAAGTGAAGAAATACTTCCGATGACATAAATTCGAGTCCTTGATGGCCTAAAACCCATCAACCTAGACTTTTTCAGACATACGTGCTAATCAATTCTATTTATTCACATTTCCTTAAGTCTCCTTTCAAGTTGAAAATCTGTCACTTAAACTACCTAAAGAGCTTTTAAGTTTTATCATACACGAAGTACAATTTGTTTTTTTTTTTAACATAACGTAGGTCCAAATAAACATGAGGCCTAAGAGTCAACCCCTTGGGCATCTAAACTTTCAACACTTAACAGCACTGGTGTCCTTCTCCTTGGCACATGCCTTCCACCTTCAAAGTTTTGTTTCCGTGATGGCCAGGACTTATTCCAAAGGTACACTTGATCTTTGATAACAAAAAACAGCTCAGCCAAGTTCAGAATAGACAGTGAAGATGTGTTTGATTTTAAGAAATGTTGACTGAAAATGGCTTGAACCTGAGAACAGAAAGTTTAGAGGGAGGTGGGTCTCTAGAGGGTTTCAACAGCTTGATGTCAGCAAGAACCCAGACTCTTTTCAGGTTTTTATTCTGCCATGCTTCCTATGATAGATTTCTGTCCTCATGCCTTTCGCCTCCTGGTCACAAAACAGCTGCCATAGCTCCAGGTACCCTGTCCCCAGAGGGTATCTGGAAGGCAAGAAAAGGGGGACAGAGGTCAAACTGCTACCTTTTTGTAAAACAGGAAATACTCTTCCCCCTTACATCTTACTGGTCAGAACAGCAAGACATGGGTGTCCCTAGCTGTAAGGGAGGCTTGAGATGCAAGTCTTGGACAAAGGGAACTATGTTGTCATGACAGGCCTAGGTCAATCACCAATGCCACCTGGAGCAAAAGAGAAACGGTGGAAGACGGAGAGTGAAGATGTGCCAGGAAGGCAACTTCCCAGATGCTAAAGAAAAATGGAGTCCACGTGCCCCTTACAAATCCTAAGAAACCACTTCTGTGGCTTCTACGTGACCTTAGGGTGAAGTCAACAAATAGGAAGAATCAATTATCGAGCCCCCCCACCCCCGCACGTGCCGGGTTCTTTGCCAAGTACTTAGATGAATGCCCTCAAGGGCCTCACGGGTAAGGGGGAGTGGGGGGCAGGAGCTGGTCAACCGTAAACGGCGGAGCGTCGGGAGGGAGACCCGGGATCCTGGGCCAGGCCCGCGGCAGCCCCCAGGAGTGCGCGGTCTCCTGGGGGTGGGGGGCGCATATGGGAAGTCAGGGAAGGCTGCCCCTAGGAAGTGACACCTGACCTGCATCTTTAGCATGAAAACGGTGTGCCAAGGTGGGTCACGACAGGCATGTGCAGGCACAGAGATGGGGCAGTTAAGGGTTCGCTGTATCTGACTTGGGGAGTGGCAGAGTCACAACTGGGAGGAGCGTGGTCAGCGGTTCTCAGGGGCTAGACTTCCACCTGAAGACAAGGAAAGCAGGGGAGTGACTCAGGTAGTCTCGAGGAGAGACGATGCCACAAGGTGGGAGCTGGGCCAAGAGGCGGGGACGCCAGTCAGAGGTGTGGCCGTGCTAGGTAAGGGGTGACGGGGGACCTACGACCAAAGGATGGAGGGAGGACTGGCAAGGAAACATCCAAAGGGAGGACCACCAGGGCCCGAAACTGATGAGCTGTGGCTGTGGAGGGACAGGGGGACGTGGGCTGGCTGCCTGGGTGGGAGACAGGAGGCACTGCGTCTTTATGACCCAAGAAAACAGGAGAGGAAGCAAGTCTGGAGAGGAGGGAGGTGAGCCAAGATACAGAACACGGTGCCTCCAGGCAGAGATGCTTCCCAGACATTCGAGGCCTGACGAGGCTAGGGGCAGACAAGCACAGCTCCACTCAGCTTCACCCGGCTGCGAAAGACCATGTGAAGGGGCTTCCCTGGTGGCGCAGTGGTTGAGAGTCCGCCTGCCGAGGCAGGGGACGCGGGTTCGTGCCCCGGTCCGGGAAGATCCCACATGCCGCGGAGCGGCTGGGCCCGTGAGCCATGGCCGCTGAGCCTGCGCGTCTGGAGCCTGTGCTCCGCAACGGGAGAGGCCGCGGCAGTGAGAGGCCCGCGTACCGCAAAAAAAAAAAAAAAAAAAAAAAAAACATGCGAGGATCAGACTTCCTGGGGGAAACCAAAAGCCAGGGGAACGGCAGGCTTCAGGAGAGCTTCTCATTGCCTTAAATAGAAGCAAACTGCTCTGGCGGATCTGCAAGTTGACACAAGGAGGGCTGGGTTGCTCTGGGTGACCCCCACAAAGCACATTTTAAAGAAAGCCCAGTGGGGCTTCCCTGGTGGCGCAGTGGTTGGGAGTCTGCCTGCCGATGCAGGGGACACGGGTTCGTGCCCCGGTCTGGGAGGATCCCACATGCCGCGGAGCGGCTGGGCCTGTGAGCCATGGCCGCTGAGCCTGCGCGTCCGGAGCCTGTGCTCCGCAACAGGAGAGGCCACAACAGCGAGAGGCCCGCATGCCGCAAAAAAAAAAAAAAAAAAAAAAAAAAAAAAGAAAGCCCAGTGGTTATGCTAGTTCTCTCGTCCATGTTGCCAGTGTGTAAAATCAAAACTGAATTGCGTTTATAAAAGGCTCGTCTTCCAAGAGCCTCGAGCGGGCAGGATACAGCTCCTCTTATCTTGTCCACGTCTGTGCAGTGGAGAGGTAGGTCCTTCCACTCCAGCCTGCCCTGTGATCCACCAGGTCCCTGTCCTGCACACACAGCCCTGCACTCTTGAGCATCACTTGTTCCAGATGGTTCTCCAAGATTCCCGATTAGCTACTTCTGCCAAGTCCACCGCAAGAGAGAAAGGAACGAAGGCTGACACCAGGAGTCAGGGGTCTCAAGGGGGCGCCTCTTGCAGCTGGTCTCTGAGAGCATCCCCTCCATCCATGCTGCGAGGTCCTTCTTGGCTCCCGCTCCTCTCCTCGCATGACTAACGCTTCCTCCTTTTATTCCCTCACCCACTCAGAAAGGTGGCAAATCACAGTCTTGGAAAGGTCTGGCAAGCGTAATTCTTGAAAGATGGGGTCAGGTGGGGACAGGTTAGATGGACCTCACAGCCGACCCACTGCAGAGCCCGCCATGACCAGCAGTGTCCAGTAGGTGGCGCCACCGTTGGTCTTG
Source organism: Hyperoodon ampullatus (assembly GCF_949752795.1). Classification (NCBI taxonomy): domain Eukaryota; kingdom Metazoa; phylum Chordata; class Mammalia; order Artiodactyla; family Ziphiidae; genus Hyperoodon; species Hyperoodon ampullatus. The sequence continues at coordinate 169,013,670 of NC_136916.1, forward strand.
GGAGGAAGTGAGTGATGCCGACGAGTCAGCAGACACGCAGACGTACCCAGTACCTGCGCAGGAGATTAAAATGCCACGCTCTCCAATGATGGTGACCAGAGGGTACTGAAAGAGATTCGGAGTCTCCCCAAAGCCACGTTCTGTCTTCCCGCTGATGGGAAGCTCCTCGGAGACTGGGGCAGTTCTGCCCTCAACTATATCCCAGTGCTCAGCACAGAGCCCAGCTGGCCCGGCACACAGATGAATGAATGCCTGATGAATGGATCAAACCAATGATGGCCAGACCCCACTCCCAGGTCTTCGCCACCCTGGCCATCCCGCTCACCTCACTGCTCAACAGCACTCTGCACACACAGTACCTCGAATGACTGAGGCCTGGGGGGAGGAGGCTGCCGGGGTCCAGGGCCCTGGCTCTGTTGGACCCCGACCTCCATCTCCCAACTCTGCTCCCTGTACCAGTGATTTCCAAACCTTCTCTGACCTGTGACGTCTTGCTTGAAAGGAAATCCCCCACAAATCAAACGTAGATAAAAGAGTTGCAGGGCTTCCCTGGTGGCGCAGTGGTAGAGAGTCTGCCTGCCGATGCAGGGGACACAGGGGGCATGCAGGTTCGTGCCCCGGTCCGGGAAGATCCCACATGCCGCGGAGCGGCTGGGCCCGTGAGCCATGGCCGCTGAGCCTGCACGTCCGGAGCCTGTGCTCCGCAACGGGAGAGGCCACAGCAGTGAGAGGCCCGCGTACCGCAAAAAAAAAAAAAAAGAGCTGCAGCTACGGTTGAAGGGAGTCTGTTGGATGCGGGGTCAGCAACGCCACCCTCAGAAAGCAGGTGCTCCTCCCTCGAGGAGCCCTCAGGTTCTTGAGGGTCCTGCTCAAACTGTGCTAGCCCCTCTTGCCAGCCCTAATCCAATGAGCTTGGGAAACCACCCTGCGCCTCGCGATTCCTTAGCATGGGAAATGGAAAACAGCATCTGTAGCAGAAGTCTTTCAGTCTGAAAGGTGAGTAACCTGCCAATCCCTGCCACTGTAGCACACATTGGGGGGTGGTCTCTATACCTTTTGAGTGAGGACTGTCAAGAAAAACTCTTGTCATGAGAAATTCCAGCACATTCCACTCCTGAGAGCACCAGTATCTTCAGTTTACCCTTTTGGTCACCAGGGCTTGCTTGGGAGGAGCCTTAATCTCTGCCTGAGGGTTCCCGTGGGGGTAGGGGAGAACTGAGAGAACAGAAAGCACCATGGGTTCAGATCCCAGCTCTGCCAATTAGTAGCTCTGTGACCCTAAAATTTACACATCTAAAAGACAGGGTAATTAATCATCTCTACCGCTCACAGGACTGTCTTGGGGTTTACATGGGGATTTTTTTCAAGTGCTTTATAAACCACTCCCAAATGTGAGCTATATTTACATTGATTTTATTGCTGGGTTTCTAAAGGCCAAGCAGAGCAGACTGAGTTTCTCCTGAAGGGCTTTTATTACAGATGCCAGGCAGATTTATGGCAGCCTGCTTCTCCCACCAGGATCCCAGGATCCTGGACTCTGTACAAAGTCTATGTCTTGGTGTCAGACACTGGCTGACACGCCCCACCCAGGGAGGCTTAGTCTGGGCTGTCTTTATCCTGGGGGTCCCATCTGTCCCGGTGGGAGTGCAAAAAGAAACGCCCAGAACCTGCCTGAGAGTGATCCAGGGGGCTGGACGTCACCAGCCTCCTGGCTTGTGAGCAACCCACCCCTTGCCCTGGTCCACCCTGCACTCACGTAATACCTGCCTGCCTCACCACCCTCCTCCCAAACCCAGGATCCCCAGAGGCCGATGACCGGAGCACATGAGCTCAGGCACAGAGGAAAGGTGCCGCATCTCCCCTCCCAGGTTCAGTCCCACACTCTGACAGCAGGCAGTGTAATCTAGGGAAGGGTCCCTGGGCACAATCCCCTGGATGCCCCCAAAGGACTCAGAAGGAGCCTCCATGGCCCCGCCACATTCTTCACCACCACTGCTTAAAACCAGTGGTCCTCAGACGGGGGTCCTCGACCAGCAGCGTCGACATTACCCAGAAGCTTATCAGAGATGCAAATTCTCGGCCCCCTCAGACCTGCTGGTTCAGAGACTCTGGAGTGCGGCTGGCCACCCGGTGGAAGACGCTCTCCTGGGGATTCTAGTGACACTCAAGTTTGAGAACCACGGCTTTGATCCGGGGAGCCTCACCCTGGCTGCCTATTAGAATCACCTGGGGAACTTTAACATAAACCAATGCTCAGGACCCAACCCCCGAGGTTTTGATTTAATTAATGCTGCCCCCAACAGTACGTGTGAGAATTTTTTTCCTCAAATACTTTAAAAAGAATACAAGGAACACAGAGGGCTCTTAGGGCAGTGAAACGACATGATACTATATGGTGTCTGATACTGTGATACAACACTATAATGGTGGACACGTGTCATTATACTGTTGTCAAAACCCACAGAATGTGCCACATCAAGAGCAGACCCCAGTGTAAACTATGGACTTTGGGAGATGATGACACGTCCGTGTAAGTTCATCAGCTGTAACAAATGCAGCACTCTGGTGGGAGATGGTAATGGGGGAGGCTGTGTGTGTGTGTGTGTGTGGACAGAGAGTACACGGGAACGTATCTGTACCCTCGCCTTAATTGTGCTGTGAACCTAAAACCACTCTAAATAAAAAAATCTTGGGAATTCCCTGGCGGTCCAGTGGTTAGGACTCCACATTCTCACTGCTGAGGGTCCAGGTTCAATCCCAGGTTGGGGAACTAAGATCCCACAGCTGCACGGCAGAAAAAAAAAAAAATGTAGTCCATAAAATAAATACAATACAAAAAAAGAAGAAGAAGGTGGTTGTGATTCAAGTGGTCTGTGGAGCCTGGGGTGATGCTCGGGAGGAGGGCAGGACAGCCAGGTTTCAGAGTCGGCAGGTCAGACCACACAGCTCTGGCGCTCAGGGAAGACACCGAAAGGAAGGAATTAACAGTCACAGCTGACAGAGGGAAAGTTGGGGTGGGGACAGGCGGGCTTTCTTGAAAGCACTTTCCTGTAGCCCATCCAATGGCTCATTCATTCCAACTGAGCTTTCACCATCTTCCCTCCCCACATCCGCCTTAACCCCTCCCTCTGATGTAGTCAGTACATCAAGCGCTGGCCTGAGTCACTCTACTTGGAGTCAACCACAGTCCCCGCTTTCTAGGTGGGGAACTGGAGCAAGTCACCTCGTGTACCTGCTTTGACCTCCGTTTCCTCATCTGCATATGGAGGGTACTGAGAGGCTGGAGTGGGATACGGCGCAGGGCACAGGGTAAGCACGCAGCACAGTGAATGCAGGTTGTCATACGCAGCTGCTACAGCCCGGAGCCCACGTCCAAACACCCTTCACTCCGTAAATGCTCACTAGTGCCTGCTCCGGGCCAGAGGCTGGGGGTACAGAATTTGCACCCCTTTGACTCCAGGGAGGCTCGAGTCCCTCCATGAAGGACAAGGAGGACGTCCCTGAGGCTGCTGGCTTCCCACCAGGTGGTCTCTCCTTGGAGCCTGTCACCCAGGCGAGGGGAGCCTCTTCCACAGAGGGAGCCTCCGGAGGGACGCCCGTGTCCCGACAGGCACTGCTGCTTAAGAACCCATGTTCTAGAGAGAGCCCAAGGGTACGTGTTACAGAAGACAGCACACCCTCTGCTTTCTTTTATTTTCCCTTTTATGTTTTATAAGCCTTTGACTGAAGTATAACATACAATAACAGAAAAAGCATGTATCACAAGTGAGCAGTGTGATGGAGATTCACAGAAGGATGCCCAAGATCAAGATGGAGAAGAGAACATTTGCAGGACCCTAGCAAGCCCCGTCAGGTGCGCCGGCTCCCTGTCCCCAGAGGTAACCACTAGCCTGCCTTCCAGCTCCCCCTACCCCCGCCCCAGAGTAGTTTCACCTGTTCAGGAACTTTACTATCAGTGCTCTTCCAGGTCTGAGCAGCATGTCAATGGGACATCCGTGTTTTGCATGTGGGGGTCTTTGGTTCGCTGTCATCGCTGCTTATGTGACTATGACACCCTGATGTAACCACTCTCCAGCAGATGGACATTTGGGCTGTTTCCACGCTGAGGCTATTATGACTACTCCTGCTCTGAACATTCTATGCCTGTCTTTTGGTAGACACAGCGCTCCTTTCTCTTGGGTAGATACCTGGGGTGGAACGGTGGGGTCAAAGGGCAGGGATAGCTCAGCTTTAATCAAGCCATGTTCCCACCCCACACCAATCCCCAGTGCTTTACCTGCTTTATTTCTCTCCCTATGGCTCTGCACCGTCTCACTCACTTCAGACGTTTATCTCTTTTCAGTCTCTTGCCCTTCTAGATGTCGACGCTCCATGAGGGCAGGGATTTTTGTTCACTGCTAAGTCCCCAGAGCCTCTGGGGACACTGCCTGGCCCAGAGAAGATACTCAACAAACACCTGTAGGCCAGCCTCTGAGCTTTTCTGCATTCTCACCTGCACACAAGAGTCGGGACACCTCTCAGCTGTCCCTCTGTCCTTCCTCCTGCAGCTGCCTTTCTATTCATCCAGCCCCCAGTCCCAGATGCCGATCAGGACTTGACTGAAGGCCGAGAGCTCCCTGCAATTCATGCCACGCCACATCCCTTCCCCAGGACGGAGCGTCCGGCCTCCTGGGAAAAGTCCAGCCTCAAGTCTTGGTCCTGTGAAGGCCGGCTGACTGCAGTGCATTCCTGAGTGCCGGCTGCAGGCCAAGCCCACAGGAGTCAGGAGGGGCAGCCAGAGCACCCAGTAGTGAGGGCAGAGAGCCGCGAAAGTGGGTCAAGCAGCCCCATGGGGCTGAGGCAGGTGAGGCCTTTGGATCACAGGGGCGCTCCGGAGAAGCTGGACCTGACCCAGTCCAGGGAAAGCAGAGAGGGCTTCAAGGAGGAGGTTTCTCAGGAGCTGCCTGTTCCGAGATGCCTATAATTCCCCAGAGAGAGAAGGCTGGGGCAGGCGTGGCAAGCAGAGATGGGCATGTGCGGAGCTGGGGCGGGGGGTGGAGGGATAGATGCAGCAGGGCCGAGGGGAATGGGGGAGATGGGGTTGGAAAGACCTCAGGGTAAGATGGAGGTGGAGGCAAAGAACTGCCAGGCCAAGGCCGCTGGGCTCTGTCCTAAGGACCGGGAGCCCCAGGGGCGTCCTGAAGAGGTCACCCGATGGCAGTGTGTCGGGCACAGGCAAGAGGGCACCTGCCACCTTGCTGAACCGCAAGCTGCGAGCCGGCAAGTCTGGGGAGTGTGTGCATTTCCCACAGGTGCCCCGCGGTGCAGGCGCTGCCCGTCCCCAGACCCACTCGGAGCCGCCAGGGCTTGGGGGGGCAGAGCTAGGAGGCTGGGGCAGTGCACCCCCCAGGGGAAGGCGGGGGCCAGAAGGAAGGAGGTGAAGTTGGCACGGAATCCACAGTCTTGAACACCTTGCCTGACCCAAGGCTGGCCCTCCGTGCAACAGCCGTGGCTCTCTCTACCTCACACTGCCAGCCCTTCCAGAACCTTCCACGCCACCTTGGGGCAGGGCCTCCCCTCCGGAGTCTCAGACCCTGGCGTCACCAGGGCAACTGCCCACAAACACGGGAGCCCAGGCCTCAGCACCATAAACAACCCTGACAGATTCAATAAATAGAGATGTACTACAGCAATTTGTGGGGAATTTATAAGAAATTAAAAATCCAATGTGGACAATAAACAACTCATTGCTGAATCTGCCCCCACTTAAAGCTGAATAAACCACGTGCGAGCATTTTTCGAGCGTGACATTGCGAGGCTGAAAACTGGGCTTTGCCAGGAATGCTTCCTGAGCCTCTGAAGCCTCTGGGTGCTGCTGGGGAGAGGGCATCCGCACGTCTGCTCACCTCACAGGGTGCTTTACAGTCTATACAGCGCCTGCACCTGCGGTCGCCCATCTGGTCCTCCCAAAGCGGTGAGTTTGATTAACACCATTACGATGATGAGCCTTGCAGTCAGCACAGAGCCTGAAGCGCAGTGACTTGCCCAAGGTCACACAGCTAGTCAAAGTCAGAGAGGATGCAAATCCCCGTCAGCTGACTCCAAACCACTGTGCGCACAGAGGCAGCCACGTGTGCATTTGCCACACCCACAGCAAGTGCACCCAAGTGAGGTCTGATGTGGGGAGCTGGCTGAATTCTCTAGAAATTTGCCCTATTTAAAGAGCATCAAAGGGGCCTGTTTCAAACGGATCAACACATTCTCACTCACACTCCCGCGCCACCCAGAAGGGCGGGCAGGAGGGCTCAGATCTCCAACTCTGCAGTGCAAGCGTGGCAACCTCACCAGGCTGTCTTCAAGATGAAAGGCTAAGAAATAAGGAGGCACAGATGGAGAGAATGACTGGGAGGTTTTCTACCCCGCTTTCTGAAGCGTCAGAGATTCACAGGAGGGGAGGGTGAGATGGAACCCCAGAGATCGCATCAGGGCCCAGCAGCCTGTTCCACAGAGAAGGAACCAAAGCCGGCCCGGCTGCACGAGGGCAATGAGCCCGGGGAACACAACTTGGGAACACCCGCGGGTGCCCCCTGGTCAGACTCTCCAGGTCACCGAACATTACAGGATTAGAACAACGGGAACAAACTTGGGTGGGAGAGATGAGTGCAGAACCACCAAGCAGGGCGGGCAGGTGCGGGCCTTCTCCCAACAAGGGGTCACAGGCTAGAACAGGCGAGCATCCGTGGGGGTGGGGGTGGGGACAGTGGACTGAGCTCAGGAATGAGGGTGGCTCTGCTCTGCTGCGAAGGCCCATGCAAGACAACAGGGCTGGGTGTGTGGCATCCTCAGAAAAGTCTCGAAGGGCACGACAGGTTTTTATGGGAAACCAGGGAGGTCCAGTTAGCACTGGGGCAGGCGGGGAGTATGGTAAGACTAGCAAGAGCCAGGTCTATGGGAGTCAGGTCTCTCTGGTTCAAAGACCCCAGTGGTTGGTACTTGCTAGCTCTGTGGCCTTAGATATGTCCTTAAGCAAGTGACGTATCTGAGCCTCAGATTCCTCATCTGCACACTAGGGAGAATGATAGAGTCCCACCTCCCAGAACTACCAAGATAAAAGTATAAATGTCCAAAAAAAAAAGGAAAAAAAAGTATAAATGTCCAAGAAAGATGGGGACCCAGGCTCAGCAATGACAAGGAACTGGTTCGAAGTCATGTGGTCAGGATTCCGTAGGACAGTGACCCATATCCACACTGGAAATTCTCCTCCAAACTCTGGGCTGGGCCCTTTCCACCACAGAAGCACTGCAGGGTTTGACTCCGGGGCTGTACCCAACTCTCCCACCCTGAAGGGAACCTGACATGCAAGCTGGTGTTTGATATTCTTTTTCAAAAAGTAACTTTCCAGTCCTCAGTTCCCCGAAAACAAACTGGCAGCGAAGGCCAGGGGTGAATCCTGACACACCACCACCAGCCACAGATTTCTGAACACGGTTTTCGTGTCACTGACTCTGTCTCAGTGAATCTTCTCAACCTCAGAGGTAGGTGCCATGAAAGTCCCCTTCCACATGAGGAGGCTGGGACCAGAAGGCAAATGACTCACCCACCGGCACTTGTGAGGATAAGGCTGGTCCCCTGACAGAGATGCTCGCCGCCTCTGCCAGGGGGGGCGGGTTGGTGTGAGGGAGACGGGAGCGCTCCACTCTCAGAAGTGGTCTGAACTTCAGCTTGGCTAGCGAACCGCAGGTATGTGCAAAGACGAGCAAAGCACCTGGAAGCAGCAGGGGGTCGCAGAAAGGGCGGGAAGACGACGGTGCAGATGGTGGACGGGCCCAGGGAAGCAGCCTGCAGCCCGGCGGTGCTGGAGACCACCCACCCAGGGGCCAACACCTCAGCATGGGTCCACACTCTCCCTTTCCCCAGGTCGGGAACACACATGGGCAACAGCCTCCAGCCATGAAGGACAGAGAGGGGATCTCCGGGGCGTGGGTGAGAACTGAAGGAGGGGCGAGAGGACACGTGAGAGAGAAACAGAACCTGGGTGCATCCAAAAGTCCAGCAGGACAAACTCCAAAACCAACGTCCCTTTCTACAACTCCCTATACTGTTTGGCTTTTTTTTTTCCCCAAGGAGTACATACTACTTTTCATAAACTGTGAAAACAACAAATATGATTTATTATTCATATAGCCCACAGAAATAATCACCAACTTGCCCCAACAATATCAGAACCAGATGTTCGTCACAGCACTATTTACAAGTGACAAACCAGAACCACAGCCGACATCCACCAAGAGAATTCAGTAACTTTGCTGACAGAGAGAACATTATGCAGCCATTAAGAAAACAAGTCTGTGGGACTTCCCTGGCGGTCCAGCGGCTAAGACTCCGCGTGCTCCCAGTGCAGGGGGGGCCCGGGTTCGATCCCTGCTCAGGGATCCCGCATGCATGCCGCAACCAAGAGTCTGCATGCTGCAATGAAGATCCCATGTGCCGCAACTAAGACTCGGTGCAGCCAAATAAATAAAATATTAAAAAAAAAGAAGAAGAAAGAAAGAAAAAGAAAACAAGCCTGAGTGGAGCCTTTAACAAAAGGGGAAACTTGATCAACAACACGTTAAGTGTGTTTGAGGGAAGCAGGTACAAACAGAAAACAATTTTGTTTAAAATATATAAACAGGTTCCATCTCTAAACAGAGAGGAAAAACTCAACGGACGTTCATGACGGGTGACTGCTGGTGATCTCCGGGCCACAGGTAAACACATTTTGCTCTTACCAGCCACAAAGGAGGCTCTCCTGGACCACTTTGAAAGACATTTTCAAACTGCTTCTGGAGGGTCAGAGAATCAAGCGGGACGGAGGTGCCACCTTGGCAGGCGGCCCGGGTCCCACGGCAGCACCATACCATTTGAGGCAGCAAACGGGTCCAGAACGACCTGGCTAGAGAGTCCCTGGCTTCTGTGGACAGACGGGCCTGGCCTCAACACACCTCAGGGTGTTTCATCTTCTCCCCATCAGAGGTCCTTGTCCCCATCAGGCAAATGATGGCACTGAGGCCTCAGACAGCAAAGTAAGAAGGCCGAGGCCCAAAGCTGGCTTGGGGACACCCTTGTCCTTATTGAAGTGGGAGCCGGGAATGGTCAGCCTGGGATATTCACTCGGTACATACTGTTATTAAGCTCTGGGCTTAGGGGAGGGCTGGGCCTCCCATTTATCAAGTTCAGTAAATGGATACCCCCAGCCCCCCCCCCCCCCACTGTGTATCTCCTCCTCCTCTTGTGCCAGGCTCCCTTCCCCTCAGGCCACACTCCTAGGCCATTAGCTCAGTCCCAAAGGCATCCTTTCTCATCCAGGCTTTTGATGCTCCTGTCAAAACACTGTACATAACGTATTTCCACTTGGCAGGGCCTGCGGCAAAAATACTGCCCAGGCAGGGAGAAGGGAATGAGGCAAGGGCTGCTTCCACGCCAGGAAACCCACACCCTGCCTACCCAGGGATCCAGGGGCCCCACCCACCAGGGATGGGAGAGACTCCAAGTCGAGGCCAAATTTCTGCCCCATCAGACAAAGGGATGGGCTTCAAAAGACCCTTCAAGTGATCTCAGGAGCAAGAAAACCAGTGAGCTGCTGGAAGATCCTTACCAGCCCCAAGCTGACCTCAGGCTACTCACGGCTCTCCTTTAGGAAGGCCTTCCCACCTGCCCTGGTCTCATCACATTCATCAGTCTTGTCACTATCTGGTAGATGAGCCTCAGAGAGGTTTTGCCACTTGCCTGGGGTTGCACAGCTACGAAGGGGAGAAGCTGGACCAGGGGCCAGTCCCTGAATTCTCAATCCAGGGGAAGGTGGGAAGGACCAGAGCCAGCGCTGGCTTTGCCGCTGCACAGCCTGGAATCCAAGCCCAGCTCTGCCGCTCACCTTCTGGGCGGCACAGGGCAAAGCCACTCCACCCGCCTGAACCTCAGTGCTCTCGCCTGGAAAGTGGGAATGTGGGCAAGGCCCAGACTATCACTGCTGCCACCTGGGCTGGTTCACAGAAGCGCAGCCCAAAGACATCACAGCACTGTGGAATCATTACGTGGGCATTTCAGAGCTCTGAAGCAATATCACTAGGTGATCCCTGCCCAGGTGCCCAGGCTGGTCACCTTCTTTTGAGAACCGGGGAGCCCTAAATGTTCCCCCAGGACACCTGATGAAAGCCCCCCCCATTCCCATCGGACCTCTGAGCGCCTCCCAAGTGGCTTCTGTGGAAGTGATGAGTGAGCCCCGCTCCACGCCAAGTTCTCGGGACACAGCGTGAGCCGGGATCTCCTTATAGGGTATGCTCTGAGGGCACTGCAGAATGTTCAAAAAGAGAGAGGCTACTCAGACTGCTGGTCCGTCTGGAAAACTGGCCTGCGGGGAAGGGGGACAAGGCAGCCAGGCCGACTGGGTCCCTGAAAGGTCTGCCCCTGCCTGTCACTCATACAGGACATCAGAGAACCTGGGAGAAAGGCGGGCGGGGGGGGGAAACTGCAGGGGTTCCCGGGGGAGTTCTCAAGGGTGGGGATGGCTGAAGGAGAGCCAAGCTGCAGCTCTGGGTTCACAAGCTTTTGGAAAAGCCATGAAATCGCAGCTGTGCACATGCCTCCTGGGGCTTCCCCCAGCCAAGGGGAAGCTAGCATGCCGGGTTGGGGAGGAGGGCTTATGTGGCCAGGGTCAGGGGTCAGCACCCCTCAGAGGTGATGCCTTGGCTGGGCACAGGGAGATCTCGAAACAGGAGGTAAATCAGCCTGCCCCCAGCCAGGGCAAACTCGGCTCCAATCCCAGAGGGCACCACAAACCAGGCTGCCCACGTCCCAGTCTAGGAGGGGCCTCGGGCTGCCACGTCCAGGAGGGCACCCCCGAGTGGGGACCCCATGGGACCACAGCAGGAGCATCGTCCCTGTCAGCCCTGCTCTTAGCAAACCAGACAGGTGTAACTGACACGGTAGACATTTCTGGCTTCTTTTCTTTTCCTTTCCTTGTGATAACAAATGAAACAAGAGAGATCCTTTCACTTTGGCTCAGCTACCAACCCAGTCGTTCACCTGCACAACACTTTAGAATCATATGAACTTCCACGGGCCGCAAGGACGACGAGGATAATGGCTCCAGTAAATAATAACAAACAGCTGCTTCTGAGGACGGCTACGTACCCGGCTCTGCGCCGTTCCTGCGCTGCACCGGCTCAATCTCATGACAACTCTGCAAGGCCGGTTCCAGTATTAGTGCCTTTTTGTCAATGGCTCTTTGGGGGTAACTTGTCCAGTTGAAAGTCCAGAGCCCGAGTGCGCTGGCAGAGTTAGCTGCAGCCCAACACCCATGCCCACTCTCTTCTCCAAGTTCATGTGAGGTGACAGCATGCCCAGCAAAAAGACCGCACTTCTAGCCTGCTGGCCGCCAGGATCGAGTGCCTGTTAGAACACTCGTGACCAAGGCTAGGTAGGCAGCAGTGTAACGTGGGACTTCTGGGGAGGCCACCTAGGGGGAACAGACTCAGGTACGAGGCGGGGCACCCTACTCCTTGACCACTTTCCTACGGCCTGGAATGTCAACAGGATGGCTGAAGCCCCAGCAGCCGTCTTCGGCAAGGAGGTGATCTGGAGCCTAGAAGCCAGAGCGGAGGATGGCGTGGCACAGAGAGAAAAGGGTTCTGTGCAGCTTTGTGGAGCGCACACACCAGCTCTAAGTTCCTGCATTCAGCTTCTTGCACAGGGAGAGAAATAAACATGGTATTTCTTTCTTTTTTTTTTTTTTTTTTTTTGCGGTACGCGGGCCTCTCACTCTTGTGGCCTCTCCTGTTGCGGAGCACAGGCTCCGGACGCGCAGGCTCAGCGGCCACAGCTCACAGGCCCAGCCGCTCCGCGGCATGTGGGATCTTCCCGGACCGGGGCACGAACCCGTGTCCCCTGCATCGGCAGGCGGACTCTCAACCACTGCACCACCAGGGAAGCCTGGTATTTCTTTTAAGCCACCATTATTTCCAATCTGCCGCTGGCAGATGAATGCAAATCCCAATGGCTCCAGAGCGAGGCTGCAGGCGGACAGGGTGTTGGAGGACGAGAGTTGGCCAGGCAGAGGGGCTGCGGGTGGGGGTGGGGGTCCTGGAGAACTCCCCCTCCCCCCCGCCAAAAGGACAATGTCCCTGCACCCCAGACTCATGGAGGATGTACTCAGGCCACCATACTTCTGCCTCTCTTGGAATTCTCCCTTTTTGTCCAGGTCAAGAGAATAATTTCCTATTTGTGACACTGACGAGGTTCTTCAACATTTGAGGAAGGAAGGTTCAACCTTCTCCATGGTTTCTACTCCCCCTCCTGGGAACTTAGAGTTCTTCTTTTCCATGGCAGCTAATCTCACTTCCCTGCATGCTTTGGCTACCAAGAAGCTCAGAACTACCCTGCTGTACCCTCACAGCAGTGGGCCTGACAGGTAATATTAATCCTCCTCCGTTCCTCAGCCTCGACTTAATCCTATCTTACTAACCTTGCCTTCAGGGAAAGAGATAAGAGTGTAAACAGTAGAGTTTAGAGCCGAACACTGAAAGGCAGGAATATCCCTAGACTATGAAAGTAACAGTTTTCTCTTTCTGGGAAGAGCTAGAATGACAGACTAACAAGTTAGCACTTCATAAGTACAAGGGAAATTCTCCGGTTTACGTATACTTTCTGACCTTTCAAAGTGGTGCTACGGGACGTATCACCCTAGTGCTGGGGGGAAAAAAAAAAGAAATTCCAAGACCCCTCACCCGGCCTCAGCCTTCGCACACCATCAAGCACAGGTTAAGAACCCTCCACAATACACAAATATGTTATTCCTCCACTCAAAGGCTCATTAGATCTTCACATACCAGTTTTGAAAGTATTAAAAGATTTTTAAATAGGTGTTAGAAAACCAAAAGAGAAAAAAAAAAAGGGTATATTAGCACAGGCATAGGAAAACAAAAATGGAGGGCTTCCCTGGTGGCGCAGTGGTTGAGAGTCCGCCTGCCGATGCAGGGGACACGGGTTCGTGCCCCAGTCCGGGAAGATCCCAAATGCCACGGAGTGGCTGGGCCCGTGAGCCATGGCCGCTGAGCCTGCGCGTCCGGAGCCTGTGCTCCGCAACGGGAGAGGCCACAACAGTGAGAGGCCCGTGTACCGCAAAAAAAAAAAAAAAAAAAAAGGAAAACTTAGCAGTGGTTATTTCTGGAGAATAAAATGATAGGGAACTTTTCTAATTCATATATTTCTACAATATCTAATTATTTTCCACTGATTTCCAAAGATTCAGCGGTAAGATGCGCCTATAAGCCAGAAGGCACGCCAGGCTGACACAGCCCCCAGAAGAAGACATGGTCCACAGCCTTAAGGAGCTTCCAGAGAAGAGGAGAAGCTGCCAGAATATGTGATTATGCCATGGAATGGGAGCTTCTGTGCCTAGAGGGTTGGGGGCACAGGGTGGAGGGGCCCAGATGAGGGAGAGGCTCTCTGGGCCTGGGGGGCCCAGGAAGGCTTTGAGGAGCTAGTGGCAGTGAGCTGGGCCACACAGATAAATAAGTGTCCACCAGATGGAACAGGAGGAAGGCCACGGCGGGTTCCCGGGACAGGATACATGGAGGAGCAGGCTGAGGCTCTGCAGAGGGTGCTCTGGGGTGCACGTGAGGGCGTGGCCCGGGCTGGGCTCCCCAGAGTGAGAACCAACGGCTAAAGGCTTTGTGGATCCCTCCAAGGGAAGGGTCTTCGCCCTGTACGCTGGGCCATGCAGCCACGCTGTGACAAGACAGAGCCTGTCTGGGAAAGAGCCCTTGGGCAGCAGATGGGCCAGTCCAGGAGAGAGGTGGAAGACACCCGGGCAAAGGAACGGCAAGGAAGCGCTGGTTTCAGAGATGATGCACAAGCAGCAGTGGGGTGTAGAGGTTATGAGATGGACCAGAGCCTGCGTGCTGGGCTCGGCTCTGCCCCACGCCGGCTCAGAGGCTGGGGCGAGCTCTCTCTGACTCAGTTTCCTCATCCGTAAAGCAGGGATAATAGAAGTTTATCCACTGGGACCTCCCTGGCGGTCCAGTGGTTAGGACTCAGCGCTCTCACTGCCGAGGGCCCAGGTTCAATCCCTGGTCGGGGAACTAAGATCCCGCAAGCCACGCGGCACAGCCAAAAACAAAAACCAAACAAACAAAAAGTTTATCCATCAAATAGACCTAAGAATTGCACTAAATGATAGTCCTTCTCTGGATTGTTGTGGGGATTAAATTAGTTAACGTACGTAAGCGCTTAGAGAAGTTCCCAGAACACAGTAAGGCCGCGTCCACACTGCTTTGATCATCTCCTCGACACCGTTACAATGACCACTCCTAGGGAAGGACCAATAGGAACCCAAGCAATTCACGCATATCCCGGGTTTCTAACAGCCACCGGCGGCCCTGGAGTCAGCAGGAAGATAGCAGGGCCCCAAGGACCTGCCCCAGTGCTGCCTCTCATTCGCCTCCCAGGGGCTGGGAGCGCAGGGGCCAGACCCAGAAGCTGGGCCCATCCACTAGCAGCACCCCAACCCACCTCTGAATGGCCCACTGAGAGGTTAAGAACAAGGGCTAGTCCTTACTTTACAGAGACATGTAGTGACACATTCATGGATGAACTGACAGAATGGTGAGACTGGCCTCAAACTGTCCAAGTGGGGAACGAGGTCTCCAGGAAGTGATACCGGCCAGGTGGTCACGGACACCAAGCTGAGCGATGGGCACACAGGGTGCCCCATACCGCCCTCCCGAATCTGCTATGTCACGTGAGTCTTCCATAATAGAAAGTTCTCGGCTCAGTCCTTCATTCACTCACCCAGCAAACACAGAGCACACGCAGGGCCAGGTGCTGCCCTCATCAGAGACACTGCAGCATTATTTACAATAGCCAGGACATGGAAGCAACCTAAATTGTCCATCGGCAGATGAATGGATAAAGAAGATGTGGTACATATATACAACAGAATACTACTCAGCCATGAAAAGGAACAAAATTGGGTCATTTGTAGAGATGTGGATGGACCTAGAGACTGTCATACAGAGTGAAGTAAGTCAGAAAGAGAAAAACAAGTATCGTATATTAATGCATATATGTGGAATTTAGAAAAATGGTACAGATGAACCTATTTGTAGGGCAGGAATAGAGACACAGATGTAGAGAACGGACGTGTGGACACGGGGGGGAAGGGGGGTGGGATGAATTGGGAGATTGGGATTGACATATATACACTACCATGTGTGAAATAGATAGCTAGTGGGAACCTGCTGTATAGCGCAGGGAGCTCAGCTGGGTGCTCTGTGATGACCTAGAGGGGTGGGATGGGGGGGCTAGGTCCAAGAGGGAGGGGATGTATACATACATAGAGCTGATTCACTTCATTGTACAGCAGAAACGAACACAACATTGTAAAGAAACTATACCCAAATAAATAAATAAATACAATGAGATATACCATGAAGAGAAAAAAAAAAAGACAGAGGAGGGTTCTGGCCCAGGAGCACGCGTCCACAGGCAGCTCCAGTTTGGGGGGAGGGCGTCCGCTGGGGGAGCAGGGAAGCTGTCACTGGCAAGGTGACATCTGAACAGGTCTAACAGCACAAACAGAAACGTGAGAGTGGGGAGGGGGCTGGAGAGGGAGATGCCAGCTTCTTAGCCACCGAAAGATTTAAGGACGTTTCGTGATCCGGGAAACAGCAGAAGGCAACGCCCGTCTCCACTCCTGCTTTCCCAGTGCCAGCTGCGCAGCCGGGGTCCTCAAGTCAATTCACCATTTCACACAGAGCCTCAGCCCCAGGAGGTGCACCCTCCCCAACTCAAATGGGCACCAACTATTTGCAATGGAGCTTCTGCAACTGGAAACGTGCTGCCGACTCACCTGGGGACGTGGATTCGGCAGCTCTGGGCTGGCCCTGTAACCGGCTCCCAGGCAATGGCTGGCGCACCACACTTTGAGTAACACTCTAGACAACTTCACCCCAGAACAACCTCAAAACAGGTGGCTACTTTCAAAGCGGAACCTTTGCTTCTGGCTCTTTCTATCCCTTTTAACCCCTTCCTATTTGCCATGCTCCTTCTTCCTTTTGCATTTACCTGCTTACGTGTTGTACCCCCCGAGGTGGCCAGTGAAATCGGAAGGCCCACCAACGGCAGAGGGACGAGGAGATGGAGCCCTGACTCGGTGTGGACCAGTGTTGCAGCCGGGGTGGGGGTGGGCTGGGAGTGGGTGCCTGGCCCCCGCAGAGCCCACCCCGGCACCCGGATTCCAGCTTCCCTGGCCGGAGTGCTTTCTGTTTAAGGACTTACTCAAGTTGACTCAGTGAGTCAAAGGCCAGGAAAGAACACCCCAGAACTGAGGCTCACAGCCCTCTGAAGCCACGCAGGACTGCACTGACGCCGGAGATGGTTGCTATTTGTAACAGCAAGCCTAAAAAGCTCAAGAATAAAAATAAAACTGGCGGAACTGAAACCATTCAGCAGACGTCGACAGCACTTACATCGTCATTTTCCCACGCTGCCCTCCAAAACATGACCTCTTATGCACAGCTACTGTGAACAGCTGGTGCGCTCCCCAACATGTAATACTTCCCCAGCCCCATGTATCATTATTATAAAAATACTTTGATGATCATGCTTACAGATAAATGTGACTAACTCCATTCATTAAATATATGTTAAGTAAATAAGAATAAAAACAACTTTCAAAGTTTTGAAAATGATACAAATATCTGTGTTTCAAATTTAAAAAAATAAAATCTATCTTTTTTTTTTTAGCTTTGGAAAAAAAATTTTTTTTACAACTTTATTGGAGTATAATTGCTTTACAATGGTATGTTAGTTTCTGCTTTATAACAAAGTGAATCAGTTATACATATACATCTGTTCCCATATCGCTTCCCTCTTGCGTCTCCCTCCCTCCCACCCTCCCTAGCCCACCCAAATCTATCATTTAAAAAGGAATTCAGTTAAAATCCACAACAGTTAGAAACCTAAAAGTGTTACTTTGGCAGGGGGACAGAAAGATCACATTCTTTGCGCAACATATTTTTCTAAGCAGCACAGTTTCACCTGCAGCTGTATCCCCCGCCCTACGCACATATAAACCACACCGTTCATAACAAAGGATCCGGGAAAATTAGCCCACAATCCTTGCACTTCTATTAGCCGTCTTAGGTCCTGTGTGCTAAGTGTCATCCCAATTTAAAGATGAGGAAAGTGAGATCACACACAGTCAGAAAACAGACTAAAGGAAACTCAAACCCAGACCTCTGGATTCCACGTGGAGGCTGAACTCAGCCAAGAACAATCTATATCCCAATTATGGTCCCAAACAGCCTCGTGGAAACATTCTGTGCAGAGCCAACTCCCAGTCCCATGGCCACCCTCCCTGGAGGTGCTGAGGTCTGCTGCCAGAGGTCAGCATCAGAGTCATACTCAGGTGGCCTTCAGGAAGCCCCTGCCCATAAGGAAGTGGCCAGCTGGCTGCCTTGGGTTCTTCCAGCTGCAAGGATGTCAGGAGCCCAAGAAACACCAAGGCAGCCGATATTCCCCAAGCTCCTTACACTGGGTTCCAGAGCACCCAGCAGAGGGAGCAGATGGAAGGAAGCATGTTCACAGGTGTCCAGCCCTACCTGGGCCCCAGCTACCTGGAAATAAAATCCAGGAGGCACCAAGGTCAGCCAGCTGGGCCACCCTGGAGACAGAGTGGGTGGCAGAGGGAACCCAGCTGGGGATTAATCATTTGACACCTTGAACAACGTACTTCTTAAAACAATTTTTGAATCGTGGAAATATTAACTAAATAACATACATTTTTTAAAGGTGAATGGAGAACCCAGCACCTATAATCCCTGGAGGAAGGCGGACCGCTCACTCAGCCATGTGACTCTCCTTCCCGCTCTCAGCGCGGAAGCCGCTACTGAACTTAGCTGCCCGCCTTCAACACACCTGTCTGAACCAGCGTTCGCTCCCCGCTGCTGCTCCTGAGCCCCCCAGTCTGAGGACTGACTCTGCACTCTCTGTCACCCCCCCAACCCAGGCACCACACCCTGCCCTCTGTGTCCCCTGCCATCCACTACTGCATCCATTCCAGCCAGACCCAGGGTCCCCGTTAGGCTCCAGCCCCAGCCGCCAACCAGAAGACCCAGCTCTTCACCCTCCAGCCCGGCCTGTCTAATCCCCCACCGTGTGCCCTCCCAGCGGGACCTTCTCCCCCATCGCCTCTAACTGGCGTGCACACCTCTCCCGCCGAGAAGCCGTTTGATGCCCCCAGCATCCCACGGTCAGCTCACCCGGCCCTCCTGTGGGCCGGCCCTGCCGCCCTCTTGACCTGGCTGCTTCCCGACCCCCTCACGGCCGAGGCCTCGGCACTTCCACACCATTTGGCAGTCAAAAGACCCCCTTTCCCAGCCCCTGGGTCCCGTACAGGCCGTGCTCCCTGCCCGAAATGACAGTCAAACGCCTCACCTCCCCACCCACACGTACGCCTCGTTATTCCTGTATCAAGAGGCATCAACTTCCCCGTAAGGCACCCCCCCACCGCCTGCCCACTCCCTGCTTTCATGCCTGCTGCCCCTGTGTCCTTGCAGGGTCCACAAAGGCACAGACAAGCCCTCCCACCCTCCAGGCTTGCCCGCGTGCTCGGGGCCCCTGTCACTGCACCCCTCCCACTCCAGATGCCCAGCACCCAGTCCTCTGTAAGCCCTGGGCATGTGGCCTGCTCTTGGCGTCTTTCTGTCTGTCTCTCTTCCTTAGTCTTTCCTCTTCTGCTTTATCCTCTGCCACCCAACCCCCTGCCCTGAATGCTTTGTGCAGAAAGGGGCAGACGAACACACAAAGAACTCCAACATCCCAGGCAGGCAACAACGCTGCAGGAACCCCCAGGAAAAGCTGCAGCCCACCCTTCACTCTTTTGCAAGCCGGGGAAATGTATTTACTTCCTCACCGGCTTGAGAAACAGTGGCTGCTCCAGAGACTGGGGTTTCGTAATGTCTGAATTCTCAAGGAATTTGTAAGGAGGACAATGAATGTCGCTCGAACCAGCAACTGTACTTCTCCCACTTACAGCTTGCTCATTTGCATTTTAAACTAAGACTCCAACCCCTCTCGTGCTAACAGCCATCTCCCTCTCCCCTGGCGCTTTGCAGACAACTGGGGAAAGACAGCCCTGGGAACCTGGCGGGCAGGGGGTGGGATGCGATGTACATGTTCCTGAGGATGCCAAGGCTGGAGGTGGGCAGGGCAGTAGGCACGTTGCTCTCTCTGGATCTTCTTCCACTAAATTCAGGGGTGCCCTAGACAGGGGCGATGGGGTCCAGGGACGGAGAACCCACAGGCTTCCCTCCCAGGCCTTCCCCACAGATCAGGTCAGAGTGGAAAATGCTCCCCAGGGAAGGCGTCCTGCAAGGCTGATGCAAGCCTCCTGCCCAGCCCTCAGCAGAGCCCCAGGCCACAGATGACCCGAGTGGCCAAGGAATGTTTTCTCCCAACAAAGGTTCACTGGGTGGAAGGGCCGTGATGGCTGTGCCGTGCTCAACACTTGGTCACTTTAGCACCTAGTCGTTTCGGGAGCAGAAGGGCCTCGGGAGCAGGTCCAGCCCTGACCGGGGCTGTGGGCTTGAACCTACCTCTCAGCCGGGCTCTGTCAGGTGGACAAGGCTCATCGCCACTAGCCAGGCTCACCGTGCCCTCCTCCAGGAAGGAAGCCTTCCTGACTTACCAAGCGGGGTAAGGACCCTCCTCTGTGCCTGTGCCCATGATCCCCACCACTTTGGCCCCTGGCTGCCAACGGCAGACTTCAGAGGGCTGCAGGGATGTGGCCTGGGCCCCTGTGAGTCCCTGGCACCTGCAGCCTGGTACACAGCAGGCACCCAGTAAAGGTTTGCTGAATCCTGCTGCAACGGGGGGCCCAGTCTTCCCAATCGGTACCTGCCGGCTATGAGGGGCCCTCACCTCATTGGCTCAGCAAGGCCAATTGTTAACGCCTGAAATGGAGGAGTCAAGGGGCCCTGTGCGTCCAGCACCCTCATCACAAGAGTACAGAAGAGACAACTGAGGCAAACAGGTACCGGCGACCGTCACTGTCATGACAGGTAGCCCCCGAGGACACAGGGGTGGAGGGCATCTTGTCCCACTCTCCCCCTGTGCTCTAGTCGAGTCCCAGCACTGATCACAGAGCAGGACTTCCATTCCTCCCAGCCCTGCTGGGCTCGGGCTCAGCTGGGGCTTCTCACGCTACCTGAGCAGGTAACGGCAGGTCTTTATTATTATCAAGCATCACTTGGCCCAAGAGACCCACGTTAGGAGAGGTCAGCTGGCCTGCAGACAAGCCCACCGCCAAAGCCTTTCTGAGTCTCAGCAGACACACAGGCCCCAGAGGCCGAGTGGCCCAGTCCCAGCGGGGCCTCTGATGGCCTGAGAGCCAGGCTGCTGTCCCCCCCTCCGAGGCGGTGTCTGCCTCAGAGCCTGGTTCTTGGAAGCAAACGGGGTAACGCTCTAAAGCAGTGGCCTTCAAACCAAAGCCCCCAAAACAAATGTTTAAAACTATATATCAATTTGCACATTTTCAAGTTGACATCTAAAATTTCTCATCGTAAGTTTAAATACTTGTAGAGGATGTAATTTCCAACATATTGTAAATATTAACATTTCAGAATGAAACTGTTACTGTTTCTCTTTTAAATGGATCTAGTGGAATCTAAATACCATAGCGATTTGAGATCCACCATCATCCCTCTTAAAGTTACAGAATCGGACGCTTCGTAAACACGTGGAAAGATAGCAAGGCCCCTTCTGCCTCCTCAAACTCCAATTTCCAATCCACATCCCTCGAGATGTTTCCACTATCAGTGTATTTCATGTTGGAAGGCCTTTCATTGATTAGTCTATCGTAGTATGAGGCCAAAAAAAAAAGAATATAAATGGCTTAATTTTTTAATTTCATGTGACCATAAAGCTCTAAGTGTCAAAATTTTCCTTCTGGATTGAATTATTATTACAATTACTATTAGTACATAATTGATCAATATAACAGAAATATATTATAAATTTGTATAAGTAATAATCATAAAAATTAAACCTTATTAGAAATACATCTCAGAAGAGATGAATGGTAATTTTTAAAGAGTATTTCACGTATCCAGAGATGACTATTACCGACTGCTAGAATAAAGCAGTGTTTATTATCAGTTCTATCTCCATTTTTCAATTTTTATAGTGCTGAAACCACCTATTCAAATAAATTTTAGAAATGGAAAGGAAAGAGATTTACCATAGCAAATTCTCTGAATTCCTTTAGAATTATATGGCAAGAATTACAGTAATTTATTATCAAAACTCATTTTGAATGTTCTATCATCTGACAACTCAATCAGGCCCTCTTTCAATTCTGTTGCAAGCAAAGAACTGGAACTACCTCACCTGCCCAGGATCCTAACAACCAGTCACATGGCGCCCAAGAAGGATGTATGCCCTGGGGTCACACATCACGTTCAGATCTGCCTGTGGGTAATGAGAGTGTGTGCTTCTCCTGTAGACAACCAGCTTCCAGTATGCCAGGCACAGTGCCAACTGCTTTACCCAAATTAATGCAATTTGTCCTCACAACAATCCCAGGGGACAGGCACCACTATTATCCCCATTTTACAGACAGGGAGCCTGAGGCACCTGGGGGTTAGGAAACTGGCCCTAGGTCAGACGGTCGGAAACATGAACCCAGGCCATCTGGCTCCCACTCCCACTACATGCACTGCCTCCGTAGAGATGGATGGAGGGCCGACGGGAGAGTTTACGAGCTCCTTCCCAAGCAGATCAGCTGTGGGAACTAACACATGCGGAGGCTGAGGATCTGCAAGAGTTCCTTTCTTAAATGTGCTCCCACCCCCTCCTTGGAGAGGTTACATACAAATGCTTCCTTCCAGTAAATGGCACCATTGCCTGGTATACAGTAGTGCCCAATAGATGGTAGCACCCAGAGTGTTACTACTGCCATTCAGTAGCTGGAAGAACAACTCTTGTGACCAAGACAAACACTGCAGGTCTTACCATCATTTTACAGTCTTGGTTCCTGACCCTAGGTCCCAGAATGCTTTTTTTTAAAATAGTAGCCAGGGGCTTCCCTGGTGGTGCAGTAGTTGAGAGTCCACCTGCCGGTGCAGGGGACACGGGTTCATGCCCTGGTCCGGGAAGATCCCACATGCCGTGGAGCGGCTGGGCCCGTGAGCCATGGCCGCTGAGCCTGCGCGTCCGGAGCCTGTGCTCCTCAACGGGAGAGGCCACAACAGTGAGAGGCCCGTGTACCGCAAAAAAAAAAAAAAAAAAAAAAAAAAAAAAATAGTAGCCAAAGCCCAGGTAATAACAGGTATGGAAGCAGGTAGTAAACCAAGCCATCTATTAACATGCAGGGGAGACCCAGTTATCAGAAAAACCATGGGCTTTACAGACAAACCAGCCGCACTCAAATCCAACTGGACTGCTTACCAGCTGAGTTCCCTGAGGGAATTCACAACATTCTGAGCCTGTTTCCTAATCTCTAAAATGGACGTGAAAACACCACTCACATTACCAGGTGGCTGCACAAAATGGGACAATGTCCTTCAGAGCACCTGACACAGGAAACACTGGGTGGAGGCTGGTGGCATGCTTACTCTCACCCTCTTCAGTCACTGCCACCCAGTGACTGGCAAATGCCCATCTCCAGCAGCCAGTGGCCCACCAGCCTGGGGTCTGGTGCACAGAGGCTCGGCTGATTTTGAAAAAAAAACAGCCAAGTGGCTTGGTTTCCAGTTTTTGCAAAGAGCCTTTTCTCTATGTCTTGAAATTTCAAGTTCTCCAAACACTCAGGGATGCTAGGAGGAGGTGAAGAGAGAGGTGTCGTGGTGGGTTTTATTTTTAGATGTCGGCATGGAAAGCTTCCAGCCTGCCTTCGCGCTGGTCCCCAGCCACCACTTCCTCCCTCAAGTCATCATCAAAAAGAACAGTAGACCCATCAAAAAAGATTTCATAACTCTTCTTCTGCCTGGTACATTCTAAAACAATGGCTTCAGTTTCTCATCCCACCCACAAAGTGGATTAAAGGTTTTCATCTTCCCAGGAAGCCATGTAGAGCGAACACACTGACCCCTCGGTTGTCCCTCACATCCTGAAGCTCCAAGGCACCGCCCCCCGCCCCCGCTCCTCTCCCCTCCCGTGGGAGGGGTGGCATCCCACTGTGCTAGAGTCCGGGATCTGGTGTGAACAGAAATCAGGTATTGGGGGTAGAGCGTATTTCTTCACCTTTTAAGCAGCAGTTGTTCGTGAGCACGTGAATTCATTTCCTCTAAAAACAGCTCCCAACAGAAATTTCCCCATGGACCCTGATGGGAGGCTGTAGCTAACCTCAGGGAAGCACTTAGCCCTTCACACGGTAACCTCCATCGATCGCTCCAACTATGGGTCTAGGCCTTGGTGGTGGGTATAGGAGCATCTACAAAGGATCTGGGGGCTTCCAAGGTAACCGTCAAAAAGGACTGAGAGACAAAACTAAGCCAAAGCATCCTGGAGCAGGAATCACCTAAGCTCCAGAATGACACCTAGCTAGGAGACACCTAGCTCCAGAATGACACAAATACAACTGCACCTCCTCCGCCCACTGTTGGACCCCTAGCAGGCATTACCAATCAATCCCTGTCCTCAGCCATTCACGGATTTTAGAATCCTCCAGGCACCCACTACTAATCAATCAGAAATGACGCTGAAAGCATACTTTTTAGTAGGCTTCAGACCTCCCCCTTTTGATGGATGGAGAAACTGAGGCCCACAGAAAAGCTCGGTGCAGATCATGAAACTGCAGAGCCAAGATGAGGCAGGATGAAAACTGCACAGCTGCTCAGAGGCTTCTAGAAACTACCTCCGCTCCCAAAACAAACCTCAGCCTTGGGGTGACAAGTTCAACCCACAAGCTACGAAGAGTGAGGCCAGGAGGAAGAACTCAGCAGCCGGCCACTCTGGCAGCCAGACAGAGGCCCCGCCCAGCCTCACGCCACCAACCAGGCCCACCGTGGTCCCAGAAGCAGAGCAGCTTGAGACCAACACCCACGGAACCTGCTAGGTGTGGGGAGGGGGACTGGGGCCGGAGTTAACACGGAGGGCTCCGAGAGCTTCTCAGCAGGCTTTATGAAAACCTACCGCAGACGCTGTATCAGAGGGCCCTGAGGTCGCCCCGGCCTGGGTTACCCTCTCTGCAGCTACAGCTGGAAGAAGGGCTGCCAGCCGAGCTGCACAGACAGGCACACTCACCCTGGACAGGGACAGAGAGGGCGACAGCAAGCACAACCGGGCCACCCTCGGGTCTCACCAAGGCCCACTGCTACCTGCTGGGGAGCAGGCAAAAGCTCCGGGTCAAACGTCACAGCCTGCCCCTGACGAAGAGCTGAGGGAATCGTCCTGTCGACACAGAGAGCAGTGGCCCCCTTCCCATCCCCGTGAGTCGTCACTGCCAGGACAAATGCAGCTGGCCAGAGGGATCCCCTGGCGTGACCCCCCCGTCCATCCCACTCTCAGGCAGATCCAACCTCCCGGCATTACTGCTGCGGTCTGAGCTTGTCATCTATTTTGGGCCCACAGGGCAAGCCCCACCCCCCCACCCCACGGGAGAGCTCTCTCTCCAACCATCCTCCCTTCCCCAGTGAGCTCCTGACCCAAGTCCAACCCAGGGTGAGGCGACACAGGGGTCAGGAGCCCCCGCTGACTCAGTCCACACTCCAGGGACCAGGGGCACATCGGGAAGATCAGATGTGGCCACTGAGAGCAGAAAAGGGGTGACGAGGGGGAGGGGGACGAACCCTGGGGCAGGGGGAGGAGCACCGGCGGAGAAGACGATACCACGTCAGCCGTAATACAAGAATGGCCCAGTGTAGGAGAAGGCTCGTCCCCAGAGCTCTAACAGCCGAAGCAGAGGCTCTGGGGGCTGGAGCTCCCGCAGCGGAGCCTGAGGACAGGCAAGGGTCCGGAAGCCGGACAAGTGGCTGGGTGGTCACCCTGCCCATCCCCACCCCCACCAAGGGCGCCACCACTCCCACACCAGCAAAGCAGAGCAGTTCCTCGACCCCGACACACCGCCAGCTCCAGCTCGGCCCCTCCGGGACGGCAATCACGTCGATTGCACAGGGAGAGAAGTGAAAAACGAGAGCGTGTAAGGAGAGGCCAAGCGCCCAGACTCTTCAGGGAGCGCTGAAGGCCCCCCCAGCTGAACAACGGCGAGGGTGTGGTCTGTACTCACCTGCACGACTTCTATCCCTCGCTTCCTGTGGAGAAAAACAAAGAAAACACAGGTTACTCCAGCAGGCAGGAAACATCCTTCCAGAAACGTCACTACGGCCAGCTGGAGGCAGAGCGAGGAGACTGCAGCTGCGCCTCTCAGGCCATGGTCCCCAGAACGGCCTTGTTTTCAAGGGGGAGGTTTATGAACTCCTAGCCAGCCCTCAAAGCCACCTCGCGGCTGAAAGAGAGGGCTGGGTGCCCAGAGGAAGCCGGCTGGAGGCCGCTCACGGCCAGCCGTCCCGCACGCCAATCCCGGGGCCAAGGCTTCGTGGGCACAGCTCCAGCCTGGACCACCCCAAGACCCTCCCACCACCGATGGCCTTAACCCAACCCCCCAACCCCACTCCCTCCCGGGTCAGGTCAGACACCCTGGCCCAGTCCCTCAGGCGGCCTCAGCCCATCCACACTCCCACGTGCAAGAGGCCCCAGGCCCTTCAGTCCTGCCCGGCTGCTTGTCCACTGCTGGCCATCTCTGCCCCACTGACACCCTGCCCGCCCTCTGAGCCTGGTTCAACCACCACGGTCCTCACCAATATCGTTCCAGGCCTGGACCTCGCCTTCCCCGTGTCTCCCCACACAATCCCAGGGCCGCCGTGCTCCCACATGCGTGCCCTCACTCACCCTACCCCGTGGAGCCGGGGTTGGGGTCCGTGTCTCCAGAGGAGCACACAGAGGCTCCCTGCCGACTCCCCCACCCACAGCCCTTACTGCAAGCGGTTCAGGACACACAGGGCTGCGTGGCATCTCCAAGCCTCCGTCTCCACCCTCCATCCCAGCCTTCAGGATTCGGCTCCGACAGACGCCCTCCCAGGAAGCCGTCCCGGACTCATGATGTCCTCTCCCGGCCCGCACACGCCGGGTCAACTTGGGGCACCGCTTCCCCAGCCCACGGTTCCGGAGCGCCGACGGGCTGTCCCCTGGGGGCGGAGCGCGTGTGGACCGCAGACAGCACGCCGACAGCCCGGGCCGTGCGCGGCTTTCCTGAGAACAGAAGCTGAGCCCCCACAGACGCTCAGAGGAGGCTGTGATCAGGCGAGGGCAAGGCCTGGGGCACTCTCGCCCTCGCTCCCTCCTTGGACCAGGGTCTGGGGCAAGTTCGCTGTGTGCCCGCCTGGCATCCAGACGCCCCTGAACATAGATACAGGAGCCGCAGCTCGGTTCCTGTGCCCGGCTTGGCCCCTGGGGGACAATACAGATGAAACACCATGGCTCGGGCCCCCGAGAGGCTCACAGCCTGAGGGGGGAGACGACACAAAGCCCCAGGGGAACCTCCAGGCCACGGTGAGCAGGCGCAGCACCTCACACGGCACAGCGGGGGTGACACCCGCCAACCTGCACGTCTGTCACTGAGCTCCTGCAACAAGCCTTTCCCAGCACCTTCCGAGCACCGGGGCACAGAGTGGAAACTCACAAGGAGGCCACCACATAAGACAGCAAGACACAGCAGGAGGTGACCAGGTCACACTGCAGGACGTGCCCAGCTGCCCGCCCCTCCACACCCAACACCTCCCAGGACGCCGGGCCCCAAGGAACCCCATCTGGAAACCACAGTAGTTGATGCTTTCAGGGTCCTCGCCGTCACTCAGCTTTCTCTGCAGTTCTGGAAGGAATGGCAGCCGATATGCATCTGCCTCCACGATCTCACGAGGGGGCGGGCTGGACACGACAGCACCGCCCTGGGCCACCAGAGCCCACGGCAGGGGGACAGACAGTGTCACTTGGAACCCATGTCACATCCAGGCATCGGCTCACAACCCACACCGTTCATTTCTGAGCCCTGTGGACACCCCAGAGCCCCTGCCTCATTCCCAGACCGTCCTGGCCCTAAGGGAGCATTGGTGATGGTAACCCGCCATGATCACGTGGCCTGTGACTGTGACCGGCTAGGTTAGGCGCAGCGTGCCTCCTCACCCTGCCCGCCCCCCCTGGATGGGGACCTTCAAGAGCTGAGGGGGGAGCCTCAGGGGACGAGTCTCGGGGACAGACGGCCTGCAGGAGACAGGCCCGTGTGTACGTGACCCACACCAGGTGGAGAGGGCTTCTGCCAGGTGCCGGGCCCGGTCTGGCTTCTCCCTCCAAGTTAATTCTCTCGGCATCCAGATTATCCCGGCGTGTGGCTCTCATGTCCTTAGGAAGGCAGCTGCGGTCACTTCCGATCCATCCACATCAGACATCAGCCCAGACAGTTCCCACCCTCCTTACCCCTGTCCTAAAAAACAAACAGGACTCTAACTTTGAAAACAGATGGAACACGTACAATAAAAGAAACAAAAAAAGTGGTCTCGAGGATGGACTGACAACCTCAAGTGGGGCTGAGCTCCCAGGAGCCAGTGCAGTGTCTCTGCAGCTCAGAGCACCGAGAACAGGATAAACTGCACCTCTGGCAGAAAAGACAGGGCTCGGGTCCCCTTTCCACACACGTCCGGCCACACGTACACCAGACACCCTCGTGGTGAGAGGAGCTAAGGCCCACCGAGCGCTCGCGGCACCTTCCACGGTGACTGCCCATTACTCTGACCGGCAAGCTGAGGCCCGGCTGCCTCAGGAGAGCGGGCACTGGCTCTGCAGCTGGGCTCCCCACACCACACAGTCATGGCGCAGCTGGCTCAGGAGGTGCCAAGAGGGCAAGCCTGGTCTCCATGCCCCAGGGCCTCGGTGTAATGGGGAGCCTAGGGACGCAAGCAGACAACCACGTTCCCTAGGGCGGTGGGATGCCACGCACCCCATCACCGCCCACTCAGGAAAATAAGGTATAACCTGCTGGGGCTCCCTTCTGCGCCTGAAACCTCTGCAGAACAGAGGTACCAAGAATGTTCATTTCCCAAGCAGCGGGCTCCTGAAACCCGGCCCTAACCAGAAAGTTCAGAAATTGAATCATGACACCAAAGGAGAAGCGGGAGGAGGGGGCGAAGAAGGGAGGGAGACGGGACGGGGAGAAGGGAAGAGAAACCAAACCTGTGGTCAACTGAGTAAACTCCTCCTCCTGAAAACCCCAGCTCCCTGACCTCACCCCACAGACACGCTTGAACGGGCAAAGCGTTTCAGGCTGCGGATGTTAACTGCCCCACTGCC
Organism: Hyperoodon ampullatus; assembly: GCF_949752795.1. NCBI lineage: Eukaryota > Metazoa > Chordata > Mammalia > Artiodactyla > Ziphiidae > Hyperoodon > Hyperoodon ampullatus. The sequence goes on from NC_136916.1 coordinate 169,042,029, forward strand.
CGAGACAGCAAAAGCCTGGCAGCGCCTAAACCCCCAAAGAGGGGCCACTAACAAACTACATGCAGTCAGAGGAATACTATGCAGCAGTTAAAAGAACAAGGAAGTGCTCCAGGTCCCATAATGCATTCGTTATCTCCAAGACAGTGCTAGGGGAAAGCAGCATGCAAAGCCTGGGGGCCGTAGACAGTTATTTGGGTTAAGCACAACGTCCAGGACAAAAAAGGCATGCTTGCATATATGCAGAACGAATCTGAAAGTACCACCAGAAAATAGGTGTGGCCCGGCCTCTAGTCAAGGGCAAGGGCAGAGGTGGCTGGGAGGTGATGTGAGGAGACTTCCTTTTCACGGTGCAGCCTCGCGCACTTCTTGAATTTTGTGCCAGGTGCCTCTAACGCATGCCCCCAAACTAGGGACGTTTATATTTTTTTATTTTTTACGAAATAACAGCTGCCAGCATTCCCAGGGTCTGGCATAAAGTAGATGCCTGATGAGGGCATGGGGCAATCGACCAGCTGATGAAGTGAAGAAGGGGAGCTCAGGATTTATCTAGAAAAGCTCCCCTGGGCTGCTCAAAGAGGAGCCGCCATGACACCCCTTCCGGGGCCACTGGACTGTCACGCATCAGAGCATCCCGTTTGGATTCTAAGCCCTTTTAAATACTCGGGCACCGGGGAAACAGATCGGGGGGGAACACACTGCAGTGTTAACTGTGGCTGCAGCAGTAAAGTGATGTGTGGTTCTTTTCGTTTTCTGGTAGTTTCTAAGTTTTCGACAATGACATAGATACTACCTCTAAAATTATAGAAAAAGTAACAATAAAAGTTAAAGAATTAAAGAATTTTACTTAAAACCTGCACCTCAAGAAAATGCAGGCTCTGAATTGTCATTTCCTTGATAAATGTTGGATTAATAAGTTTTGGACAGAGGTGTACCTCACAACTCATAATACAAACCTGCTTTTCCAAAAGCTGGATATCCCATAAGGGGGGATCCATTTTGCAAAAGGGACCTCCCTCTCCAGACGACCAAGGAGAGCATACCCTTGGGGAATTTAAAATAGTTACTTACAAAACGGAGTATCTTTTCAGGGGAGAAGACGGAGCAATCAGAGAAGGCTTCAAGGAGGAGGCGGCATTTGCCATTCGAACAAAAACTGAAGGGCAACTACAGACAGACACTGGGGAGAAGAAGTTAAAGAGGAATAACACGAGGAGTGTCCCCCCTTCCCAAAAGTCATCTGGGAGTGTGGAAGCATAAGCCCCACTGAGAGGGCAGGCGGGGGCGATGAGAAGTGGAGAGAAGATGCAGGCTGGGCACAGCCCAGGGGCCCAGAATGTCACCCCACGGGCCAGTGGGTTCCAAATGCCAGGACAGATGACTAAGAATCACCCCTGGAACTTGTCAAAAATACTAAATTCAAGGTCCGGTCCCAAAGACTCTGATCCAGGAGGCGGAGGGCAGGGTCTGAGAGGAGCTCGGGGCTCGTCCAGCTCCCAGGTGTCCTCTGGAGCTGCCACGTGTGGAACAGCTGCTCGTCCCCAAGCAGCAACTCCTGCCGCTTGAGGAGCAGCGGGACCAGATACGCCCGGGAGGGGGCGGGGGCCTGTTCGTTCAGGGGCAGCCCCTCCAGGTCTTGGGGACAGGAGTAAAGGTCATGAAAGAACCAGAGCTAGCTGTGATGCTCACAGTCTGGGCGCAGCAGGCTGAGAACACACGCCAGCACCAGGGACGGAGCGTAGCAGGGAGACGGTGACTTCTCCATTTTTTGACCACGGTGGTGCCAGGAGGTGGTCAGAAGCCCCCCACTGAGCTGAGCAAACAGTTCAGGCCTGTCTGGGCGGCAGGCAGACGTGGAAGAGGTGGGGGGCGTCCCCACGAGGAGAACGCGGAACCAGACGCAACTGTACCTCGTGCCTCCCTTTCCTCACCTGTCAAGCGAGGAGAATCCTGGACCCCACTGCACAGGACGGCTGGGCCCACGCCGGGGCTGGGGGCCTGTTACTTCTGTTCTGCCCTGCCTGCCTGCCCTCTCAGAACTGCGCCTCCTCTATCCATGTGATTCTGACGGGCAAACAGAAAACGGAGGCGCTGCAGCCCCTCCAGGGGTGGGCACGTGGCCTGGCACCTCACTTAGCTGCAGGGTGAGCGCGGGACCCAAGCCAGAGCAGCCAGGGGCCTTTCCAGGACGGGTCCTGGGGCACTGTCAGCAGCACGAAGAGCACGTCCCGGAAACGTCAGAGGACACCGTGGGCGGACTCTCCAGAAGGAGGCTACACCAGGAGAAAAGGCCAGCACTCCTTTGCCAGAGGTCAAGGCCCCAATCCAGCCGGCCTAGAGCCTGCCCTCTCTAGACTTTCAGTTGTGGATTTTGAGTTTCTGTCACTGGCCACTGTCTTGCTTAATATAGCAGAGCTTAGTAAGTAAGAGCAGCACCCACTTCCTGAAGACAAAAATTACCCCAAAAGACACGGTGTAGAGAGAGGGGGGACAATATAGGACAGGAGTCCAGCGAAGAGGGCCAAAAGCAAGAGGACTAGAAAAGAGCAAGGTCCCAGAAGCCAGGGAGGCGGGACCCTGCAGAGGCACCAGCCCAAACCACTCAGAGGCCACCATAAGGCCTGAGACTCAGCTGCTGGGTGTCGCATCAGGAAGGGTAACAAGGTACACCTTGGGACACCAGCAGGCCTGCCTCACAGCGGAGCGGGGCCCGCGAAAACCAGCAGCAAGAACAGGACGCAGGGCTTCCCTGGTGGCGCAGTGGTTGAGAGTCCGCCTGCCGATGCAGGGAACGCGGGTTCGTGCCCCGGTCTGGGAGAATCCCACATACGGCGGAGCGGCTGGGCCCGTGAGCCATGGCCGCTGAGCCTGCGCGTCCGGAGCCTGTGCTCCGCAACAGGAGAGGCTGCAACAGTGAGAGGCCCGCGTACCACGAAAAAAGAAAAAAAAAAAAAGAACAGGACGTGTTGCTGAGCAGCCCCGGGTCTCAGCTTTCACATCTGTTAAATGGGTCTGACCCTTCCAGACCTTCCAGGGCAAGTGTGAGAACCGAGGGCTGCGGGCAAGTGAAGCACATGCAATGGTGAGTCAGCAGGGAAGAGGGGATTAGGCCGAGACAGCGGTACCCTCTGACCAACAAGGAAAGAAAAGTCCCGTGACAGCTGGGAGAATTCCAGGTGCTCTGAGAAAGCAGAGCAGTGACCAAAGAAGAGTAAAGTCTGCCAAAAAGCGGGCCCTTGGGTTCATCAAGAACCGCTTTCCTGGGACTTCCCTAGTGGTCCAGTGGTTAAGAGTTTGCCTTCCAATGCAGGGGGTAGGGGTTCGATCCCTGGTCGGGGGAGCTAAGATCCCACATGCCTCGCGGTCAGAAAAACAAAACATAAAAAGACCCAGAAGCAATATTGTAACAAATTCAATAAAAGACTTTAAAAATGGTCCACATAAAAAAAAATGAATAAACTTTAGGGACTCCCCTGGTAGTGCAGTGGTTAAGAATCCGCCTGCCAATGCAGGGGACACGGGTTCAAGCCCTGGTCCGGGAAGATCCCACATGCCGCGGAGCAACTAAGCCCGTGCATCACAACTACTGAGCCTGCGCTCTATAGAGCCCGCGAGCCACAGCTGCTGAGCCCGCGTGCCACAACTACTGAAGCCCACGCGCCTAGAGCCCGTGCTCAGCAACAAGAGAAGCCACCACAATGAGAAGCCCGCGCACTGCAATGAGGAGTAGCCTCCGCTCTCCGCAACTAGGGAAAGCCCCCGCGCAGCAACAAAGACGAAACACAGCCAAAAATAAATAAATTAAATAAATTTAAAAAAAGAATTGCTTTCTCACGATATGCAAAGCCACAGCCACCTGCCTCCCACCCAGGCACAGCAGAGGGCTGGCCAAAGTGGACAGCAGAGGAAGGATAATCCCGCTGGGGAGGGAGGCTTGCCAGGCTGCCTCGGAGCAATTTCACAGCAGAGGGCATCAGCCCGGAAACACAGGTTTCCCCCACGCCAACGGGCAGGGAGAAAGAAGCTGCACCTGCACCAGAGCTAAAAACCACTTAGAGACGGGAAGTGTGTAATTATATAAGTGGAAAGCCAGGCACATTCACATCCCAGCCATTTGTAGCACAGCTTGGTAATCACCAGGTTTCAGGAGCCCCGAATAACAGGCCCTTTAGCACCACGAGGCCTGCAGGCAAATCCCCTGCCCCCGCCTCTCCCCAGCCTGCAGAAGGCAGGGCCTCGAAATGTCTCCCGAGGACTCAGGGTTCCCCGAATAGGCGGCTGGGCCTTCTCTTTCACCCAAGTTTGCAGAGGGACACGCTGTCCCCACCGCCCCAAATGCCACACCGGCATCACCACCTAACCCATGCTCGAGGACAGCACCTTAGGAGCCCTTCTTGGCTCCCGTCCTCCTCAGAGACCCCACACCCCAGCACAGAGTATGGATGTGAAGGATGCCCGGCTCCGTGCCGTTGACCCCTGCTAGACTAAGAGCTAGTAAAGTGGACATTAATGGTGACCACCAATATGACAGTTCTCCTCCTCCTGGGCACTCCCCAGATATACACACACACACATACACACACACACACACACACACACACACACACTCAGCAGGCTTAAGCACAGCCATGTGGCTTGCTTTGGCCAAGGAAATGTGCACAGAAGTGACCCATGTCACTCCTGAGCAGAAGCATTCGATGGCCAGTGGTCGGCTCTCTGGCCAGTCCTCCTGGTCCTCAGCAGCTGTGGGGGCACGGGGGCACAGACGGCCCCCAAAGCCATCCCAGACCCACTCCTGGAAAGAAACCTGGCTGGGTGACTATGATGCCAGGCCGGGAACCAGAAAAAACTCTATTAAGAGGACCTTCAGCTTAACAGTGGTTCTCAACCGGGGCAATTTTGCCCCAAGGGGACATTTAGCAACGTCCGAAGACATATTTGATGGTCACACCTGGGGGAAGTGTTCCTGACATCCAGAGGGTAGAGGCCCTACGACGCACAGAACAGCCCTTAAACAGAGAATGATCTGCAACACAGTGCCGAGAATGAGAAACACCAAGATGCAGAGGACCAGCACTGAGCCACCCCAGGGAGGCCGCCAGCCCTGGAGAGTCACGCAGGCCCAGAGGGAACTCTCAATGAGCTATAAAGAAACCTGTTGTTGCAAACCTCTCAGGGATGCCCGTTATTGTAGCCTAACCGGGCCTAACCTGACTGATAAACGCTCCTTGAGGAAACGGGGCTTGTGCCCTCTGTCTACACCCCAAATTCCTGGCACAATACCTAGCACAAGGCATTTGGAGGCGCAGCACGCAGGCATCGGGGGTGGAGGGAGTAGCACAAGTCCCTCCTCTCATCAAACTCCCTCAAGAGAGACCCTAGGCTACAAACACCTAACTGCCAATGCAGTCAGGCCTGACCTGACTGTGCATCCGCACAAGCTGTGCCCTCTGCTGGAATGCCCCTCCTCCTCTGGCAAAGTCCTGCTCATCCGTCAGGGGAAGCTCAAACATCACACTTGCCGAGAGGCTGTTCCCTGCCCCTTCCCCGGGCAGAAATAATGGCTCTTTAGCCACACAGCCACGGACACTTAAAAGACTGCCCTGTGCTCAGTTTTGGGCCGTGAGCCCCCGAGGTCTGAGAGTTTGTTCTTTATTCCAGTGCCCCGTGCCCACCACTGACACCCCCCACCTGGCAGGTACTCTGCAAGCACTTCCTGAATGAGGCTGACAGCCTCCAGTCCATCCCTGAGGGCCCCGGCCCGTCTGCGTCCTCGGCAGCCTGGTTCACTGGTCGATGGTTTCGTAATTTGGATTTGTCTTCTCTCAGCAGTGCCAGAAACTGAAATGGCCCCATACAAAGGCAACATACGAAGAGAATTTTAAAGCCAGTGCAAACATTTGAATTGTTTGGACAGCTCCAAGAAAGAACCAGATAAACTGGAAGCTAGCATATGTCTTTTCTTCTTGTGGGGGGGGGCAGGTGGGAGGTCAAGGGAAATGTAAAACCCTTCCCCTGATTGGACAGTCACCACCTCTGGTAACTGAAGACCTTCCCCCATACTAGGTGCCCCACCTGCAGGAGGTGGGCCAGAAGGTCCCCGCAGTGGCACGAGTCAGCGTGTCCCTTCCGACCTAGAACGAGCCCATGGGATGCCTAGAAGAGGCTCTTCCTCATGAACCCAGGATGTGGGCAAGAGGCAGAGATAGTGACTCACCTTCCCGGCATCGCCAGGAAGAAAACAGAACCACCAGGGCCAAAAGGCCTTTGCTATGGAGGCACATGGCAGCACAGGGACTGAGGCACTTTAAAACCCCACCCCCTCAACTTTCAGGGTGGGGAAACTGAGGCAGGGGTGGAGATTACCCAAGAATGTGTTCTGCTGCATCCAAAGGGTCACGTTTCAGATTAGAAATCGCCCTGACTTTTCATCCGAAAATAAATGTTGAAATTCCCTTCACGCCTCCACTTTTCAATATAAAATTCTCTACTTGAAATTCTTTTAGGTCTTTCACTACCCCCTTGCAGGTGCTAAAATTTCTCCTTCTCATAATTAAGGATGGGCCTTAGGAGCGGGAGACCCACAGGGGCATCAGGAAGGGTTGGTTCCAGCGCTTTCCCCCACCCCCCCACCCCCCCACCCCCCCCCCGCCGGGCAGTCAGTAGACCTGCCTCAGGGCTAATGACTCAGTCGGTTCTCTTCAGAGCAGTTTCTTATTCCCAGGAATGCGAAGTCTCTTTAACATCAGCCCAATGAACAAGGTAAGCTCCAGCAGGAAGGGAGACAGGAATCCCTGTGCTGATATTTCTGCCCTTTGGACCCAATGGGGGAGGGAGAAGCCTGCCTGAGAAGTTCTGAATTGTCTTTAGCGCCTATCCTCAAGGTACCACACGCTCTCAAAATAACTGCACAAGTGTGTCCCAGGACCGCTTCTGGGATGCTGACACTCTTATAGGCTGCATTCCAGAGCAGATTAAATATCTCCATCCACCCAGATCCTGCTGCTAGCACTCCCTTACAATTGAAAGCTCCCTCCTGCCCGAGGGCTGGAATCCAAGACCAAGAGAAGGGTTCTTTGAGCCACCATGGTTGGGGGGTGGGGGGAATCTCGGCCCTGCCGCTGTGCTGGAACTCCGAGCACAGAAGCACAGAGTTCCCTGTCTGACTGTCATCAAACATTTGCTGGCCACGGGGCCCTTGCACACAGCAAGCCCCTGGGGGATGGCGGTGAGCGCGGGAAGGTTTCTGAAGCCTTCCTTGAGCTGCTTGAGCTGAGCCCCAGGGGTGGCCAGGAGGGGGGCTGCCAAGCACCAGCTACAGCTGGGGCAATGCCAGGGCCTCTGGGCACTGGGGTTCCCTGGGCCCCTCTGCCATAAGCACCAAGGCTGCTGCCACATCAAAGCAAAGGTGAGGTTAGCCCTATCCCCAATCTCTGAAAACTTAAACCACAAGCACCTTATTCAAATACTTCCCCAACCCCCAACTACTTGCAGGATGGGGGGGTGGGAAGACAGGCCCAGGGAGTCAAGTAACAACCTTACCCACTTGGTCTGTGACTAAGGGCAGGGAGTCAGAGCCTGGCTCTGACCTTCACCTAGTCCCTCCTGACAGGTTCTGAAAAAGGCGGTGCATCAGAACAGTATATTCATTTTCCTATGGCTGTTGTAACAAATTACTACAAAGTAGGGCTGAAAATCACACAAATGTATTCTCTTGCAGCTCTGGGGGTCAGGAGTCTAAAATGCAGTCAGCAGGGCCGCGCTCCTTCTGGAGGCTCTGGGGAGAAGTCATGCCTTTGCTGTTTCCAGTTCTAGAAGCTGCCTGCATTCCTTGGCTTGTGGCCACATCATTGTGACCTCTGCTTCCACTGTCACATCTCCCTCTGACCTGCCTCTTATAAGGACCCCTGTGATGACACTGGGCCCTCCCAGATAATCCAGAATAGTCTCCCATCTCAAGATCCTTGACCTTTATCACATCTGCAAAGTCCCTTTGCTATGGAAGGGACCATATTCACAGGTTCTAAGGACAACTAGGCGGAGGGGGACATTATTCTGTCTATCCCAACAACAAGGCTCTGGCAGCTCCGCCACCCCGGAATCTCGGAATCTCAGACACTCTCTCAAAGTGCCCACGTGTGGGCTGGTGGCAGATTAAGATTTGTCCAGAGGTTCGTTGGGGGTCTCGACAGTCACCAAGGAGGAGGCTGGGGCTCAGCCCGCACAGTGCCCGCAGGACCTCAAGGGGGCAATGGATATAACCAAACACTGACATGGGTCCCTGATGGGAAGAGGCACCCAGGGCCTGGGTGGCAAAGACCTAAGGCCCCAGGCCTGGAAGGCTTGGTTGTAAATTGGGGGAAGGGGTGATATTCCTGACCCTTGGGTCCACCTCAAGGTCTATGAGAAATGCCCAGACCACCTAGGCCTCCCCACCCTCTGCTCCAAGGCCACCTGGCTCCAGCGAAGGCCACAGCTCCAAGCTGCCAAGTGGATGCAAGAGACACTCCCCAAACTGAGGCATTTGGAGCCTGAGCCCAGCACCTAGGCACACCGGGGCCAGAGAGGGCCTGCAGAGCCCCCTTTTACAGGCCCTGGGTATCAGGCCCTGGCCCCTGCCCACTTCAGATGCACTGAGCAGCAAACTCTAGAAACAGGCAGTGGCTTCATCTGGTGCCTCTGAGACCCTCAAATTTCAGGGAAGGTGCCAAAGGCCTGGATACAACCCAAACAAATGATTGGAAACACCTGTAATTCCTGAGCCCCTCACTCCCCACTCAAGAAGGGGATAGAGGAAGAGGCAGGGGTAGCAGGCGGGGCCCGGGGGGGCTATGAGATGTGCAACAATGGCCACTTAGCATTCATTTCAAAGGCTGCATTAGGGGGTGTGACTGTCCTATTTTTTCAAGTGAGGACATTTAGAGAGGTTAAGAAACTCACCCAAACATTATGCTAAGTGAAAGAAGCCAGAGAGAGAAGGACAAATACTGCATGGTATCACTCCTAAGTAGAATCTTAAAAAAAAAAAAAAAAAGAATCAAACTCAAAGAAACAGAGAACAGGGCTTCCCTGGTGGCGCAGTGGTTGAGAGTCTGCCTGCTGGTGCAGGGGACACGGGTTCGTGCCCGGGTCCGGGAGGATCCCACGTGCCACGGAGCGGCTGGACCCCGTGAGCCATGGCCGCTGAGCCTGCGCGTCCGGAGCCTGTGCTCCGCAACGGGAGAGGCCACAACAGTGAGAGGCCCACGTACCGCAAAAAAAAAAAAAGAAACAGAGAACAGAATGGTGGTTTCCAGGGGCTGGGGGCAGGAGGAAACAGGGAGAGCTTGGTAAAGAGACAAACTTGCAGTTATCAGAAGAATATGGTCTGAGGATCTAATGAATAATACGGTGACTATAGCTGACAATACTGTATTATATAACTGAAATTTGCTGAGAGTGGAACTTAACTGTTTTCACCGAGAAGAGGAAGGGGAGTAAATATGTGAGGGCACAGATGTGTTAATTAACTCAATTAATCCTTCCACAATGTGGAGTATCTAATCATCACACCGTATACTCTAAATATATTACAATTTTGTCAACTATATCTCAATAAAGATGGAAAAAAATACATATGTATTGCAAAAAGAAAAAGAAAAAGAAAAGAAAAGGAACTCACCCCAAAGACTCACAGCAAACAAGCCACAGCAGAACCACAGTCTAAGGTCTGGTCTGTCAGCGAAGACCATCCTTGTCCAGTGACCTATGAGGGTGCGGGCCCAGCCAGGTCTGCTAGGGGTGAAGCTTCTGGGATTTCCGGAGGAGGAATTGTTCTGGACAGACCTGCCTCTCCTCCCCCACCCAGCCCAGCCACTGCCCCAAGTCTGGGCCGAAATCCTTCCTCAGACCCCTGACCCCCCGGAGCCTGGAGGACGGGTGTCATGGCCCCTGGGAGGCCTGAGGGTCAACAGCCCCGAAGGGGCTTCCTGAGGAGCTGTGACTGGCCACAGGCATCCCGAGACCACTGTGCAGTGGGGGCAGGACACGCCTGGGTCACCCAAGGCCCAGAAGCAAGGGGAGCCGGCATGCCTGTTTTCCCCTCTCCAAGGGGCTGACAGCTCCTTCTGGCCACTGTGTCACCTGAAATCCACACTTTCCAAGCAGGAGGAGCCCTTCCTACAAAGCAGAGGGACAAGGAAGCAGATTTTGGTTCAACTGTAGAAGAGGCTGCCGGCTCCCCAAGGAAGGCTGTCCAGGCAGGTGGTGACTGCCCCGTGGTGGGATGGACTCAAGCCAAGGCTGGCTGCCCGTGTCACAGGGGGGAGACAGGTACATGGGGAAGGGGATGGGGCTAACGTCTTAGGAGGCCTTCCCCATCTCTGAAGGCTTCTGACCCCCAAGGAGAAGGAGCAATTGGCCCTCTGGGCCCCCGAGGAGGAGAGATTGAGTCCGGGGCCTCAGAGGGCCCCACCACCAAACGCTGAAGCCCAGAGCCTCCTCCCTGCAGGCAGGCACGTGCCCCACCTCCTTCCTGCCCGGCCTCCCACCCTGCCAGGCTCTGCAGCTGGGAGCCATGGCAACAGGCCCCAAACAGCCTGAGAAATCCCTCCGAGAGCCCCACGCAGGGTGTCACAGCAGCCGCCAACCCGAAGCCAAGAGCCAGGGTTGGTTTCTCCCAGAAGTGAGAAACACCAAAAAGAGGAAGCCCCGAGTCCAGCCAGAGGAGAAGAACGCTTCAGTGCCAGCAAAGGGCAGCCTCCCCGCCCCAAGAGACACAGGCCTCCGTCCCGAGGGCCACCAGGACCATAGGCCACCATCCTGCCGACCCTGCCCACCCCCCAGGGGTCCAGCCTGTGACCCTCTACATCTAAGATGTGACACAGCCCCTCCCTGCCCCCCACTCCTTCAGCTGCCCTCGCCACACCCCCAGCATTCAAGACCTCTGCAGCAGGTGCCCACCTCCTCATGTACCCCGTCCGCTCCCAGCACACCTGACTCTGTGCCCTCCCCCACCTGCCCACGCTGGAACATCCCCACCCCTGCCCACCATCCACAGCACTGGAAGCCTCCTCCTCACACAGAGGGCAGCCCAAGAAGAAGGTGGCCAAGGAGCCCAAGGAGATAAACCCCGACGGGAAGGGCCAATAAAGAGTGCCTTCTCCTGACCTGGGTGCCCCCTTACCTAAGGACAATGCACACAGCCCACTCCGTTCCAGTCCTTGTTGGGGAGTGGGGGCCCACTTCCCCGAGTCAGGACGTTAACCTGCTGGATAATTCTCCAGGAATGACCTTAATTGCCAGGATAAGAACTCAAGATAGAGAGGAATGGGTCCAATGTGCAGGAGGTGGGGAGAGGAGGCTGTCTTTTTTCTTTTTTTTTTTTTTGGCCCAGGTTTTCTTAAACCAGATTCCTCCTGATGGCTTGCTTTCCATCCAAGGCATTCTTTTACTCATTCATTTATTTCATGCCTGTTTCTTGAGCACCTACCACATGCCCAGCATGGTGGACACACACAGTCCTCAAGGAGCTTACAGCATAGAGAGGAGGGTGAACAAGCAAACAACTGAAGTAAGTACAGCAAGCTGTGACATGTTCTGAAAGGAACACTCGAGGGGCTGACAGAGAAGGGGGGACTGTGCTCAGACCAAAAGGCTGAGGAGCAGCCAGATGTGTGGTGGGGGCAAGGGCCTGCAAAGCAGCAGGAACAGCATGTGCAAACGTCCTGAGGTAGAAGGAGTTTAGAGCAGCTGAAGAACTCAGAAAAGATCATGGAGGCTGATCCATGGTGAGGATCGAGAGGGGCAGGAAGTATGTCTGGGGCCCTGAGGGGCTGTTTTGGTACCATTTGCTTCCCTGAGCCAAAAAATTTTCTTTTCGCTTAAGCTCATCTGAATTGGGTTTTCTGTCACTTGCATCCACAGAATCCTACAACATCCAAACCAACGCATCATATTCTATCACCTTCTCCACCAACCTGGGCCTCAGTCCTGAAAGCAAACACTCCCACCCATCCAGTCGCCCAAGCCAGAGCCTGCACCACCCTCCACTTCTCTCCCGCTGCCCCATCAGTCACCAAAGAAAGGTTCCATTTGGGCCTCTAGACAGCCAAGGGCTGGTGGTCCCTCTCCCAGGGAGGTGGCCTACTGCATGCTGGGAGGAGAGGCAGGAAGAGAAAAGCAGGTGGTCTCTTGGCTGAGGGAAGAAGAGAACCCCCAATAACACTGGCTGGCTGACTGCATACAATTACAAAAGAAAAACGTTATTTAAAATTAGCTTCCCAAATGCGAATATAATTTCAAGCGTCCCTTGCAGTGTGATTACAATGTCAGCCCAAGGAATGTTTTACCACCAGCACAGATCATTCAGGCCCCTGCAGGCAAAAAATAACGAAGCCAACAGGGGCACCAGTGCTCCCCGAGAAGCACGCCCAGCTGCCCAGGGGAAGCACCAGCCCAGAACCAGCCCGGCTCCCCTCCACATCTGGCTCAGGGCCTTCCCCAGGAAGGCACGTCTTTCTTCTTTTGTCCTCTCTCTTTAGGGTCTTTGACGTTCAGACTCAAATCCCAAGAGCAGCCAGTTAATAATAACAAGGACAGCTTCAGCCTCTGTATACCTCCTACACCCAGCTGCTCTACTCTGTGCCTCAGTTTTCCCATCTGTAAACTGGGCGTGACAATGCAGTGTAACTCACAGCGTGCTGAGGACTGAATGACGCCCGGGCAGCCAGTCAACAAGCCTCCCTCTCCCACTGAAGCCTCAGAACAGCACTGCCGGCTCTACAGATGTGGATCCTGACCCTCAGAAAGGCTACACGAGCTCTTCGGCTAGTGGCTGAGGAGCAGGGATGCAAACCCAGTTCAGCCGGAGTCCAAACTCCTCAGTGTGCCCCTCCTGGCAGAGCTGCCAGGCCAGCGTGCACTCTGACCTCAGCCCGCAGCCCGGCCCTCCCCAACCTTGGCACACAACCCTCTTCGGGACTCTGGGTTTTAAAACGCCACGGGGTCTGGCTGGGCGGCTGACTTCCACTATTCCCCTCTCTCCCCAGGGGATGCCTTTTAGCTCTGGGCCCTCTGCCTCCTAGGGTCCCCCCATTTTATACACAAGAACCAAGGCCCAGAACTGAGAGGCACTTGAGGTCACAGGGAGGTCACACCCAGGATGAGCCTGGAACTCAGGAGGTGGGGGGCACCACACTGGCATCCCCCGTCTGCACCAGCACCCAAGGAAGGGAAAGGCTATAAGAGCCCCACTTCAAAGATGAGAAAATCGAGGTTTGGAGAAGTATAAAGGGATAGGTTCAGGGTCTCCAGCAAGGGAACAGGAGAGCCATGACCCCCAGGCCAGAGAACCGGCCACACGGAGTGCCCACAAGCACGCTGCCATGTGGGCCTCGACGGATGTGTGAGGACAGTAAGCCACCAGAGCGGCCACCAGAGCAGGCCAGACCCACACCTGGTGGCTGGGTGGCAACAAAGCCAGCCTAGCAGTGGCTCTCACTGGAAGCGATTTTGTCTCAGGGGACATATGGCAATGCCTGGAGACATTTTTGGTTGTCACTATGGGGCGAAGGGGTGGCACCCAGTGGCTGGAGGCCAGGGATGCTGCTACATCCCACAATCCACAGGAGAGCCCGTAACAAGCAGAAGGATCCAGCCCGAAATGTCAGTCATACGAAGGCGGAGGAACCCTGAGCTACAGAAATCTGTGAACAAGGATTTGGACCTTCCTGGACAGGGGGTTGGTTCAAAACAATAAGACTTTCAAATAAATAAATATGCATATGTGTGTGTGTGTGTGTGTGTGTATTTATGTAAATATGGATATAGGTATGCACACATGTTTGCTTGCATTTGCTAGAATATCCTGGAGGCATAAAAAACTAGGGACAATTCCAAGGGGGAAGCTAGGGGTGAAGGAGCACAGCTAGGACGGGACCCTTTGCACTCTGAGTCCTTTCTTGTCTTTTGATTTGAATCGTGTGACGATACTGTCTATTTCAATGCATTTATATTCTCTGAAAATAAAAAAATAACACTTCCCTGCATGTAGGGTCTCTTTCAACTACCCAGCCTCTGGTTTGAAAGCCTCTGGAGCAAGACGACCTGAGGTCAGCCTTCCCAAATGTCTTCCTGACAACGCCGTGATTACATCCTGGATTCAGATGCCCACAGAGGCACAAGGACAAACGCCAGAGAGTTCCACACACCCCCTGACCTGCCCCTCCGAGCCTGTCCCCACAGGGCAGGGCTCCCCACCCCCAGCTCTCTCCTCTTCACACTTGCCACCATCTGTTGCCCCCAAAATGACGCTCATAAAAGCAGGACTCTCTTTATTTCTTTTTTTTAATTAATTAATTCATTCATTTATTTACTTATGGCTTCACTGAGTCTTCGTTGCTGTGCGTGGGCTTTCTCTCGTTGCGGTGAGTGGGGGCTACTCTGCGTTGCGGTGCGCAGTCTTCTCACTGCGGTGGCTTCTCTTGTTGTGGAGCACGGGCTCTAGGCACGCGGGCTTCAGTAGTTGTGGCACGCAGACTCAGTAGTTGTGGCACGCGGGCTCAGTAGTTGTGGCTCGCGGACTCTGGAGCGCAGGCTCAGTAGTTGTGGCGCATGGGCTTAGTTGCTCCGCGGCATGGGGGATCTTCCCGGACCGGGGCTCGAACCCATGTCCCCTGCATTGGCAGGTGGATTTTTTTTTTTTTTTTTTAAGAAGATGTTGGGGGTAGGAGTTTATTTATTTATTTATTTATTTTTGCTGTGTTGGGTCTTTGTTTCTGTGCGAGGGCTTTCTCTAGTTGTGGCGAGCGGGGGCCACTCTTCATCGCGGTGCGCAGGCCTCTCACTATTGCGGCCTCTCCCGTTGCGGAGCACAGGCTCCAGACGCACAGGCTCAGTAGCTGTGGCTCACGGGTTTAGTTGCTCTGCGGCATGTGGGATCCTCCCAGACCAGGGCTTGAACCCGTGTCCCCTGCATTAGCAGGCAGATTCTCAACCACTGCGCCACCAGGGAAGCCCTGGCAGGTGGATTCTTAACCACTGCGCCACCAGGGAAGTCCCAGGACTCTCTTTACTTCCACGACCCACAGCGGTGCACCTATGGACTCAATGCCCACTTCCTGACCGGGTAGGCAGATGAACAAGCACCCGAGTCTGGGGGGCAGGCCCGACCTCATTCACAGAGGACAGGCCCCCCCGGTTCTGGAGCCCCAAGAGCAGAGCTGCGCGCTGCTGTCAGCCCTTCGCAGAAAGTCCTCTGGACCGTCAACCACCCTAGTGAGGAACCCGAGGGCAATGAACACCCCAAATCCTACACCACTTCCTCCCCCGCTGCCCCTACATGGTCGGGCCTTGGCCTCATTCCCCCTTCCCTCCCCCAGCCCCACACCCAGGGGTCAGCAGGTTTCCACCCAGTGCTTCTCAGACGTGAGTGTGTAACGTGCACAGGCACCTCCCGAGGACCCCGCCACAACGCAGATTCTGCTCAGTGGGCCTGGGGCAGGCGGGCTCCTGCCACACCCTGAGCGTGAGGTCGGCACACATCCCCAGCCACCAGCCCCGGTCACCTCCATCTGCCACCGCACCCTCCGGACCCCCGTCACCTCTCGCCTGGACGACCATGGGTGTCTCCCCCTCCCCCCACCCGGAGCCCACCTCTGATCTGTCCTCCATGGGAGCTGGCCAGTGGCCCAGCTCACATGCCCGCTGGGGCTCCCACAGCCTTCGGGACAGGCCCAGACTCCCGCGGGGATGGCTCACGGGGTCCTGTGCCACCTGACCTTGACTCAAGCCTGCCCCAAATGCCAAGGTCCAGACGGACTGGACTGCACTGGGCTCCTGGGACGCTCCCTCCAGCGTCCATGGCCTCGCTCCAGCCCTCCCAGCAGGGAGGCTCTGGGCGTCACCCAGCTCTAACCCTGAGGGGTCCAGTAGGGGTCACTTAGCCTCAGGCAAGAGCCTCCAGCCTCCGTTTCCTCCTTGGTTCAGGCCTGAGGGCCTGTGGGGTCTCCTCCTCCCCACCTCCCGGAGGCCGGGGTGGGGGGAGGAGGAGGGGGGGAGGGGGCGGGGGGCGGGGTTGCCAGGCAGGGGACGGGGACGGTGGCTGCCCTGCGCTGCTTCGCAATGAGAAAGAAAGGAAACAAGCAGCAGGGCTGTATCTGTCGGCCTGCTCTGGAAACTCATCTGTGCCCACAGCTCAGAGGAGGCTAAGAGGGACGTCCCCCCACCCCTGCACACCACCCCTCGCCGAAACCAACAAGAGGCTGTCAGACGGGCTCGCCCTCCAGGACCCCGTTTAAAAGCCACCATTTCATCATCAAGTGCTTGCCATGTGCTAAGTGCCAGCCGTGGACCTCTCGTCCACCCACTGGCCCTGCAAGGGGGGACTGTCACCATCCCCAAGAGAAGCTTAGAGACTCGCAAGGACCTCCCAGCAGGGCAGCCAGAATCTGAGCCGGGGGCGGGGCGGGGGGACCCTCCAGGCTCCAGGGTCCTCATCACACCTGTTCACCTGCACAGCCACACCTGCCGCTCACGGAGTGGGGATGAGCATCAGAGGTGCTCCTTCCCCTGTACCCCACCTCACTGCTCTCTAGATGCTCATCAGCCCAGGCTTCCACAGGCTCTCTGCAGCCCCCGTCTGCCCCTGACCCGACACGTCCAGAGTCCCTCTCTGAGGACCCCTGACCTCACAGATCATACCTTCCCACATGCCGGCTCGCTACGTGGACTTCCTTAAATCCACACTCCTCTGTCCAGTGAGCTCCTCCAGACCCTCAAAGACCCAGCGGAAGCCTTCCTGGATCCTCCTAGACGGAGAAAACTGCCCGCCCCCCACTACTACCGCTGTTCCTAACCTGAGCACAACTAGCCTAACCCTTCAGCGCTTCTATCTCCCGCACCCAACTGAGCTCCCGGGTGCTCCCAGCTTAGTACCAGCTCTAACCCAGGCCCACAGCACCACCCGATAACACCACCTCCACAACTTTAATACCATCCGCCTCCCGTTTACCAAGGAACCTGGGATGGGGTCCATCTAACATTTATAAATAAATAAATGCGGCAGGCGGTGAACGACAGGGCTTTACATTCGTTATTCCAACTGACACATCAACCACGAATGTTAGAAAGTGCTTTGCTTATCCTACAGATGTAGGAACTGAGGCTCAAGAGAAGTTCAACAGCTTGCCCCAAACGACAGAGCTAGAACGTGGCAGAAGCAAGGTTGAACCCCAGGCCCCTCCGTCCAAAGCCAGCTCGGGGCACTTCGTTATCCAGGTGGAGGGAGGGGAGCCCAGGCTGCCCCAGGCGTACAGAAGTGTCCCTGCGACCGCCCAGCCAGGAGGACGGCCTGCTCCGGGACACAGTCACACACACGGGTCCTCACCCACCTGAGGGCTGAGCACGGCCCCAGGGGTGCAAGGAGCCAATGTCTTTCATCTGACATTTAACATCCTCAAGGATAATACGCACGGACAGCCAAAACACCTTGCCCTGGAGCTCTGAACACTGCCCAAAGCTTTTAAAGCGGTCATCGATGTTCAAGGGCTATCTTGTGGGGTGATCTGATGGGAGTCTTTGCCGTCCCCTCTCACATAAATAAAACTCAAGCTGCACGCCACGGCATGGGCAGCCCTGAAGAATCTGGCTCCACCTCCCTCTCTACCGCTCCCTCCCTCACACCTCACAAGCCTGGCTCCAGCCAAGCCGTCCTCCCTGCTGCTCCACAAACACAACAAGCTCCTTGGCCCTGCGGCACCCCAGGGCCTTTGCACTTGCTCCTCCCCCTGCCTGAGATGCTCCAGACTCTCCACAGCTTGCTTCTTTCTGACCAGTCAGGTCACAGAAGGAGTCTCTCCTTTAGAAAGGTCTTCGTGGGCTTCCCTGGTGGCGCAGTGGTTGAGAGTCTGCCTGCCAATGCAGGGGACACGGGTTCATGCCCCGGTCCGGGAAGATCCCACACGCCGCGGAGCGGCTGGGTCCGTGAGCCATGGCCGCTGGGCCTGCGCGTCCGGAGCCTGTGCTCCGCAACGGGAGAGGCCGCAACAGTGAAAGGCCCGCGTACCGCAAAAAAAAAAAAAACAAACAAGAAAGGCCTTTGCTCACCACCCTGGGGATCACTGCTATCACTTCATGTCCTGTTACCTCCTGAAATCACCCCTTTACCTCACTGGTTGACATGTCTGTTACCCACACACACCTGCCCCCATGGACCAGAGCTCCAAAGGATGGGGCCTTTTCCATTCTGGCCATCCGCACCCTTTGCAATGACTCTGCCGCTGCGACCAAGCCAACAGAGTGGCATTAGTATCACTGTCCCAATTTCACAGACGAGAAAACCGAGGTTCACACAGTTAAGCTCTTTGCCGAAAGTCACAAAGCTAATAAGTCATGGAGTGAATACCGGACCAAGCTGTGGCTCCCAAAATGTCTTCTCTGAGATGCTAACACGTCAAACGCAAAACGCTAAGTCAAAAACAATAAGGTTTCTTTCTGGCAAGATGTCTTAGGATTTCTAATATGCTACTGTGTGTTTTAAATCTCCAGGTATGTACTGCTCCCCAAACTTATGTGACCATGGAATTGCTCGTTGGTGGATTATCTTGTAGAAATCTTACAAGATAATTGTTCTAAAGAATGCTTACACGTCATCCTTCCTGAAAATCTAGGCCAAGTGTGTCAAACAAGCAGCTTTCGCCTGGGATCCATAGAACCTTTGCTTCAGAGAGCCTGTGGCATTCTCTGTGTTTTGGTATATGTGTATTATTACATGTCATTTCTTCAGAATAGGATCTATAGCTTCTAAGAAAGGTTAAGAAGCAACTGTTCTACAGAAACAGGTGATTTATGTGACAGCCTCAATATTTCCGAGTAAATTCCTTTTATGTACTAAAAAAAAAAAAAGAAAAGAAAAGAAAAGAAAGAGGTGAAGTTCATTTTTCTCACCCCCTGAATCCGGGTGGGCCTTGAACCTTGTTTGGCCAACAGACTGTGGTGGAGAGACCAGGCATCCAGAGGCCTTGGAAACGCCCACTGTCTTGGACCCCTGCCCCCTGGATAAGAGCACACACCCAGGAAGCCTGCTGGGCGATGAGACACCCATGGCCGGGCCACCCCCATCACCCTGGCTGAGCAGAGGCCAAGCCACAGAAGCAGAGATCCTGACCAACCGGCCGCTGACCGCAGATACACAAGGGAGCCCAGCCCGAGCCGCCGCGCCGCAGAGCAGTGAGCTCACAAGTGGTTACTGTTTAAAGACGCTGCTACGCTGGGGATGGTTTGTTATTCAACAATAACTGATAAAACTCTTACTTACGCGTAATGGAATCAGAAAGGGAAGGAAGGCAATTATATTCACAATGATATCCAATGCAGCATTATCCACACCAGCAAGAAAACTGGAAATAATCTAAATATTCAATCATAAGATTATAGCTCAATATATCACAGCGTAGACACCCAACAGAGCTATTGCGTAGCAATGAAAAAGGACCATCCTCTATTGTACTTTATTTTCAGGTGAGATAACATCATTGGGATTATGTTTTAAGTCCTTAGCATTTCTGCCGGCAGGCGGGGGACGGGGGAGGGAATGATGACACTTTTATTATCTTTTAAGATATCTGGTTTATGAAAAGGAAAATTAAACTATAAATACATGATCATATTGATTATGTAAGTCCTTAGCTTTTAAGGATCATACTAAATTATTTACGTATGAACTATGGCTGAGATTTTCTTCAAAATAATACGAGGGAAATAAATAAAACAAGATGAGCCATAAGTTAATAATGATTAATACTTGGCATGGGGGGAGGGAGTTCATTTTATGATTCCTTCTTTTATACATGTTGGAAATGTTCATAATAAAAGTTCATAAAAATTTTTAAAAGATCACTCTAAAGACTGTAGCAGGACTTCCCTGGTGGTGCAGTGGTTAAGAATCCACCTGCCAATGCAGGGGACACGGGTTTGAGCCCTGGTCCGGGAAGATCCCACATGCCGCGGAGCAACTAAGCCCGTGCGCCACAACTACTGAGCCTGCGCTCTAGAGCCCACGAGCCACAACTACTGAGCCTGCGCTCTAGAGTCAGCAGACCACAACTACGGAGCCCGTGTGCCACAACTACTGAAGCCCACGCGCCTGGAGCCCGTGCTCCACAACAAGAGAAGCCACTGGAATGAGAAGCCCGTGCACCGCCACGAAGAGTAGCCCCCGCTCGCTGCAACTAGAGAAAGCCCGTGCGCAGCAACAGAGACCCAACGCAGCCAAAACTAAATAAATAAATAAATGAGTTTATTTATTTTTTTTTTAAAGGACTGTAGCAACATGGAACTAGTTTACACTAAAAGGCTGTGTGCAGAAAGCAAACATCAAAAAGCTACCCATACAATGTTTTCAACTCTGCAACTTTAGATACAAAAAAGGAACTAGACGTGGTGGGGTGAGGAGTAGAGGGATGATCTGTCTCTTCAAATTTTGCTTTCATGATGTTACACTGTCTTTACAGAGGACCAAAACTGCCAAGAGAGAAGATGACGTTCTTTCATTTCCTTCAGCTGGGGCTCAGCATGAGTGAGGGGCTGGCTGGTGGGGGACCCTACCCAGAAGCACGCGGGGCTGGGAAGGAGGAAGACTCTGACGGAAGCAGCTGAGGAAATCCAGACTTGGCGGAGCTAGAGAGGACCCCCTCCCCCCTCCAACCGGCCCCAGCAAGAGTGCTGGGTTAGGAGGTTATCAACCAAGATTGGTCCTTCCTAGTTTACCAGCTACCCTTCCTGTGACCAGTTTTGAGATCACAGATGATATTCAGCTCTCTAAATATTCATCTCTAGGCAGAAAAAAAAATTATTTGAGGAAGAGCGTAAATTATAATCAGATCCCCCATCATGTGTCAGAGACCACCTCCACCAATTCAGCCATCACCTCCTCTGATCCCCCGAACTTCCCAACTGGGTGTTAATGTGCCCATTTTACAGACGAGGAAAAGGAGGCCCATCACCTGCCCCAGGTCAGTCATGCCCTGGGCACTGGGGCTGGGTTCAGGAGCCAGTGGCAGGCCTGGACCAGCACACCTGTTGGCTTCCTTCCAGGCAGCACCTCCACTAAGGGCCACATGCATGTGGGGCAGGAGGTAGAGACCCACACACACTGAGGACCCCCAGCCTTAGATGGAAGGCAACCCCTGTACAACCCCTGCCAGGTGAGATGCTACTGACTGAATGTTTGTGTCCCCCCAAAATTCATGTTAAAGCCCTAACCCCCAATGTGATGGTATTGGGATGGGGGTGGCTTTTGGGAGGTACTTAATGTTAGATGAGGTCATGAAGGCAGAGACCCCACAATGGGATTACTGCCCTTACAAGATGAAAAGACCAGAGCTCTCTCCCCACCACGTGCGGACACAGAGAGAAGGTGGCCATCTATGAACCAGGAAGTGGACCCTCATTGGGAACCAAACTGGCAGGCACCTGGATCTCGGACTTCCCAGCCTCCAGAACTGTGAGAAATAAACGCCTGTTGTTTACGGTGCCCAGCCTATGACATTTGTTATGGCAGCCCAGGCAGACTAAGGGAGAAGGTAACCATGAGCCCCGGGGCAAGCCTAGAACCCCCAAGAGAAACTGACAAGGGGTCTTTTTCAAGCCTGAGGTTGTACTAAAACAGAAGAGTAAAGCTATGTTCATATATTATTTCCTAGGCAATGACAGTTCAACATCTGTACAAGTATAGAATCACCCATAAGCTATATTAAACGAAAAATAAAGGTAATTGTATGAGAACATGGATAATGGCCATCACTGTTTCAGAAACAAAAAAGGGGGCTGTGCATGTGCGTGTATGTGTGTACACAAGGGCTTACACAGACACAACACGTGTCTGAGAGAACAGGTGAGAACGTGGTAACACGGCGGCCTCCAGGGCCTGGGGTGAAGCGTAAGGGAGACCGACTTTTCACTGCACGCTCTTAGGTGTGGTTTAAATTTTGATCACGTACATTATTCGTTTTTAACAAAAGTTTTTTAGTGTTATTCACAAGTCAGATGTAAACCTGCCCACAAGAAACTATGGAATTTTCGTGCAGACAAGTCACTGACCTTCTCCAGCTTGGTTTCTGTTTTCAAGTGCTGTTTTTAATCAGCCGATAAACTGAAATGACCCCTCCTCGCAGCCTCACATAACAGACCTGATGAGCTGACAACTCGGGCCCAAACGGCAGTCCGACCAGCTAAACCAGAAGTATTCGCTCCCCAGGACCTCTGAGTTGGGGGCGCTCAAATAGGGACTCTGATGATGGCCACACAGCTCGACAGTGAGAATGAATGAGACAGACGTGAGCTTCCTGACCCGGCTGCTTCATCATACAGCCCCAGGAAGCTACCGGGGGGGCTGACAGATGTCAGGCCAGGCCTGCAGTCCACGGTGGCCACAGCAAAGGGGAGGGCCCGGGACAGCCTTCCCTTCCACTGTTTTCCCACCACCACTACCTCTATCTACCTGCCACCAAAGGCCACGCCACTAAGAAGAACCACTGGCCTATGAGAATTCGGGAACACCCAAGTAGAGGCACCCAGAAGGCAGGGCAAGGCCACTGAGCAGGGCAGCCACCGGCTTCTCAAGGGGTCCTTGCTCCCCCACTGGTTCCGAAAGGAACCATCAGGGACCGAAACCCCTCACCAGGTCCCACCACCCTGAGCCTTCTCCCGGCCTCCACCCGTGCCCCTTCGCCAGCGGCCCTCCGGACTGGGGCCCTGAGGTGTGCAGGGCCCAGGTGTGTGGCCACCAGTCACTTCCTCCCCTTCCAGGGGGAACCACTCCCAGCAGGCCTGCTCGGATGCGGGACAGCAGGCAGCAGAGCCCGCGTCCCGCACTAACGCTCCCCTCTGCAGGAGGACTGAGCCCCCAAGCCAAAGTTCACAGCTGCGAAATCCCGCAGGCTCCCGGGGGAAAGGCACCTAAACATTCCCCGGCGTGCACGGGGCAGGGCCAGACGGCAACAGGGCGACGGCGTGTTTACGTAACGCAAGACTGTTTCACCCCAAACACTCGGTGTCAAAACCCCACCGTTCCACATGGCAGGGCCGGGAAGACATTGGCTTTCACCCTGGACTCCAGGCAGCCTCTGCCCAAGGCCCCAGACCCCATCCCTCAAGGCAGGGTTACCTAAGCCCTTCCTCCAGGATGTCCCTGCATGACCACTGGGCTCGGGGCCCTCAGAATCTGCCTGCGTCCGACCGGCCGTGGGAATGAACCAGCTCGGGTTTGTTTGAGGGGAAAGAGGAAGCCAGGGGCCCAGCCTCAGGCTCTCACTTGTGGAGTTGGCTGTCACCCCACCCCAGGAACAGCGCCCTGGCCCCGGAGCCCAGAACAAGGGAGTATCCCCACCTCTCCTGGCTGCCCAGCGGCCAATCCCACTGTCTTCAGGGAAGTCCCCAGCTTCCTGCATGGGGTCCATCCGGCCCACACGCAGATCACGTGGTAGGGAACGGGGCACTCCCCGGCCCCAGCACCTGGCTGAGGGACAGCTATGTGGCCCAGGCTGACCTACGTCCCAGGGGGAGGGAGGCCCCGAAGCCACCAGCCCGGGTCTGCATCCCAGTCCTGCCACCGACCAGCTGTGACCCTGGGCTAGTTATTTAACCTCTCTGTGCCTTCATTCCTCTGTTAGGAAACAGGGGTACCAAAAGCCCACACCCTCATGGGGTGTAACGCAGATCAAAGGAGATGACACACAAGGAACTCGGCACTCGGAATAAAGGTCAGTTGGGAGGACTCACCTTGTATCACGTGGGCCTGAGAATGAAGCCACACGAGGGAGGCCAGGGACCCAGAGAGACTGGGTCCCGAGGACACCATGAGAGCCCCTGAATCCACCTATACCTGAAGCCAGACCTCCGCATGGAGTTACCACTTACAGGAGCCCCTTTATTACTGAACCCAGTTGGCACTGAGGCTTCTACCGAAACCAAGACACTGCTGCCGCTTATAGAAATCAGTCAGACAACCGCTCTTCTGCTCAGATCATTAACTTCATCCCAGCAACTCTCCACGTCTGTTGGTTGATTGAGAGAGAGAAGCCTAGAGGACACGGCTGCCCCGGCTGCCCCACTGCGTCCTCCAGCAGTGAAGACAGATTGGCAGGCACCTGGCCAGTCCTCAGGTCTCACTCCCAGGGGAGTCCCCATTCCCCCTACCCCAGAACTGTCCATGTCCCATACGGCTACCCGCCCACTCCCCCGCCCTTCCCAGGGGAGCATCCCAAATCCAAAGAGCTTGCCCCTTCGGCATTCCTGGCAAAGTTGGAGGAAAGACAGGAAAGACCACCAGGCTGGGGGTCCTACCCCCAACTGCCTGGGCCCATGAACCAAAAGAACTCATCCTGGACGAGGCGGGCTCTGCCAACAATGGCTCAGAACGGAACAGAAAAGAGTAGACCCTGGCCTCACATCCGACCTGCGGTTCCCCGGAAGCCAAGGGAGGAGATCTGTGGGCTCCAGGGCTCAGGCCCAGCACATCGGGCTGATTCCCTGTGTGCACGAACCATCAAGGCTGGACACTCTGAGCTGCAAATCCTCACCTGCAAGGACCCCTTCTGGCTCCGAGGTTTTGGGAAATTCCTCCTCTCAGATGGCGAACCTCCGCATCTCACCAGCAGGGTAAGCTGACTCTCCATCACCCGTGGACACAGAGGGCGTGACTACAGGCTGGGGGGGTGACGGGCAACCCTCCCCTGCTTCCGTCAGAGACGGCCTCTGGCCTGGACAAGAAAGGAGCAAGTTGGTGTGCTGAGCCCCTCATGTGTGCACGCTCGAGGCTGACTCTTATCAAGGAGGAAATTAAGGCCCAGAGAGGGGCCAAAACACACCCGGGTCACCCATCCAGTAAGAGGCTGGGTCAGCCTTCACATCCCACCACTGACCAAGATACACACTGTCCCTGGGACATCACAAGGAATCCAGCACAGCCCTACCTAAGAGGCTTCCGAAACTCAGCTTGCCCATCTTCTTCCCAGATATGAGGGCTGCTCAAACATAAGCTCCTGGTCAACAGCTCCATCACCCTTTTTTTTTTTTTTTTTTTTTTTTTTTTTTTTGCGGTACGCGGGCCTCTCACTGTTGTGGCCTCTCCCGTTGCGGAGCACAGGCTCTGGAGGCGCAGGCTCAGCGGCCATGGCTCACGGGCCCAGCCGCTCCGTGGCATGTGGGATCTTCCCGGACCGGGGCACGAACCCGTGTCCCCTGCATCGGCAGGCGGACTCTCAACCACCGCGCCACCAGGGAAGCCCCTCCATCACCCTTTAATGGCTGACTCTGAATAACAGAGTTACCATTTGCCCACCAAGAGCCAGGTTCTGCGCTAAAAAAGACTCAAGCTGCCTCAGCTCACCCAATCTGCAGAACTATTCTGCTGCAGGTTGGTAGAAAACTCCCATTTCAGGTATAGAAACGAAAGCCTCAGAGAGGTGAGGTGGCTTGGCCCAAAGTCACACAGCCAGAACCCAGCATCCCAGCCTGCAAGTTCCTGCTCCTGATCTCGGAGCTCTTTCACAAGCATCCCCCCACTTCTGAAGCCGAGGAATGGCTCCAATGAGAATGGTCCCAAGAGCCTTCCAGGTTTTTGGGGCCTTTCCAAGGTGCTTCCAAAATCCTCTATCTTCAGTAGAAAAAGCACCAAGGTTCCCCAAGGTGACCCCAAAAAGGGACACGCATGGCAATTTAAGCAGAAGAGTAGGCCATGGGGCCTCATCCACATAGGCTCAGAGGATTTCAAGGCAGGAGCGTGCGAGGCGGGAATGGTCAGCTCCTGGGAATCTGAATGACGCTATCTGGACAGAGCACGCCGCAAACTGGGCGGTCCAAACTCGGCATCCACAGGACGGATGGCAACGCTGCTGAAAGGTGACTCAGCTGATACCCAGCCGGACTGGACACCAACAGAGCCAGCACCTAAACTTCCTGACTCCAGGCAAGCCATACATCCAACTGACATTGAAAATGAAAAGGAGAAAAGTTAAACACTAAAGGGCACAGAGGACGGGTCATTAGAAAAGAGCTCAGGCAAAAGGAAAGCCACCCTCTCATCCTCTGCCTTCATTTACAAAGAAAGGAACTCTTAATGGTCAAGGGTCGGAGCTTCAGATTCACAGAAAGCGCTGTTCAAATCGCACCCCCAGGAGTGACCAGCTGTGAAACCCGGGGAAGGTCCCTTACCCTCTCTGAGCCTGTTTCCGCCTGTGGACTGGGAGCCTTAAAGCACAGGGTCAGGCCCGTGGCTGGAGCTCCAGAATCGGGAGCTACTGTTATTCCCAGGGCTCAGCTGTTCTCGTGACACTGGAAATGAGGCCACGACATCCACGGCCTCAAGCCACGGACCCCACTGCCCCCTCCATGCCAGAGCAGCCACAGCAGCTCCCCCAAGGGAATAAGCACATTCCTCACCAGCAGGGGCACGGAGGCCCAGAGGCTCAGGCAGCGAGGCTCTGAGCAACGAAACCTCCTTAGGCACAGGCCACGACTTGCTGCGCCGGGTTCAAAGTGCAGGCGGGGGGCTTGGGGGCTGATTCCGCAACAAGCAGAACTCCTTCCCGACAGGACCCTGGAGCCCCTGCCCAGACCTGCCCACAGGGAGGCGGGAACAGATCTCTGACAGAATGGCCGGAATTCCTTTGCTTCTTTTCAAGGATCCCACAATGAATGTTCGGACTTTTAGAATAAAATCTTAAAGAATGTAAGCTTTAGTGTCAGCAAGGCCAGGTTCAAATCCAAGCTGCCCCACCTACCAGCTCTGCAACTTGGGGCTACCTCTGCATCTGCCTTCTGGGCCTCTGTAACACGGGCTGGGGAACAAAGAGGAAACCCCATCCAGAGAGAAAGCAAGAGTCCCACAGCACTGAACATTCCTCAGAAAGACGCCCAGGATCCCGGGAGGATGGGAAACAGCACAACAGCCCCTGGGGATTCACAAATACCGCCCCCACACATGGCCCCTTCTCTCCTCTCCAAGGGCCCCCCATCCCCCCTAGAGAACAGAAAGAGGGCCACACACAACCTGCAGCCCCCTGCTACCACCCTCCCCTCCATGGGACCCAGCCCAATGCACTGCGAGGAAGAGCCTTCCGCGGCCCCAGGCCACCCCCGGCGTGCTCACTGCTGCACGGGTCCACCGCACCCAAACTCATCCACCGGGAAGGGGGGTGCCTAGCAACCTGCACTGGGACGAGGGGCCCAGGCAGGGCTCCAGAGGTTTCCACACCCCAGCCCTCGACTGTTGGATGGATAAAGGGTGTGAGGCAGAAATGAAAGCAAAACTGCCACAGGGGCCTCCACTCTGCAGCCACCTACCACGCACAGCCCCTCCCAGGAAGCAGTGAGCTGAGAGGCTGGGGGCATGTCCTGGGCACAGGCGCTGGAGGTCCCCCACACCAGAAAAGGATAGGGGAGCCGGGCAGGGAGGCTCTCTGCCTGCCCTGGGCTGGGAGCTCCCACCAGAGATATGTCAAAGGCCCCAGACCCTGGCCTGGCCGGGTAGGAGGGTGTGGGAGGTGGCCCACGGGGAGGGGGAGTCCTGTCACACCCGAAGCACCTGCCGCGCTCAGCTGCCCTAGAGGTGGGTGTACTGTGCCCATTTTACCGATGGAGGAGCAGAGGCCTGGGGAGGCGGAATGGCTGTCAGTCATCTACAGTCAATCAGGCAGGTCTTGTGCTCCGAGGTTACAGACGTCTCACCACCCACCACCCCTCTGGGCCCCGTAACTGCACACAGAGGATGCTCAGAAAAGAATGCCTGGATTTTCTTCTGAAGCCGGGTTATCAGTCCAATGGTACCAAGATGTCACATTCAAGATGGAGATAAAAGCCACCTAGAAGGGTAGAAACAGCAGGGCTCCAAGAGTCAGTGAGCCCCGAGGGTGAATCCAAGCTCCGCCACTCACAGCTGAGTGAGCAGGCAAGTCATCCCGCCGCTCCCCCAGCCTCGGTGTTCTCGTCTAGCAAATGGAGACGTGCCGTCTTGGAGAGTAGATTCCCGACCTACAATAGTGCCCGGCCCGTGGTAAGTTCTCCCTGTGCTCTGAAATCTGGTATGAGCCACTGATCCAGGAGGCAACAGGAGGGAACTTCAACACAGCCCTTCTGAAGCATGGAGGGCCTCCTGGACAAGCCCCTGGTTCTGGTTTCATGGCTCAGAGGCTCTAAGACCCGAGCAGGCCGAAGCCTGATGAGGAGCCCATGGGTTTGCAGACTAAGGCACCGCAGGCTGTGCCCCGGCCTCTGCTCCCGGCCCTGGCCTGATAATCAGCGTGCACCTGGCTGAGCCAGTCCCCAGGAATGTCTCCGGTGCAAAAACTAGCTCCGCCCCAGCCTCAGGATCCACCTCTAAGTAACTTCAGTGCAAACCAGCAGCCAGAGGCGAGACATTTTTAAAAGGGGAAACAGGACTGCCCAAAAGGTAGCAACCAGCAGGCAGGGAAGCTGGGTGGGCAGCCTGGGGCCCCTGCCTTGCCCCCCTCCCGTGTGATGAGGTTCAAACAAGGCAGCAGGTGGCGAGTGCCTCACCAGAGTTTCCCAGGGTGGGCTCCGGGGAACACGAGTCCCGCACAGGGACTCCGGGAACAGACCAGCCTGGGAACCTTTACATCCTAGGTGCCCTCCTGGAAAGCCCCTGTCCCAGAGAAGCCCCACAGTAAAGAAGCCGCTTTCGCCTGTTTAACTCAGCGTCAAACGTGCCCGATGGTTCGGGGGGTGAAGCCTAGTAACACTGTTTGGGAAATGACAGTGTCCATTTCCCAGAAGAATCAGCAGGGCACCTGTTAAGAGGAGGCTCCCAGACCCTTTCCCTGCAGAATTTTAAGGGGGAAGGGGTGGACTCAAGGATACGTTTTTCACTGGTGCCCCCAGTGCTGCTTTTGTTGGGCGAGTTCAGCAAACACTGGCCTGGAGGAAGGTAAATGAGTGTAAAAGAGAGAAAGCATCCTTTCCCCCGCTCCCTGGGCACCTGAGGCCTAACCTGAGCTTTAGGAAAGGCCAGCTGGCCTAGGGCCTACCAGGGCCATAGGGTCCCCCACCCACCCCCGCCCCAGCCCCCCAAAGCCCAGAACTGCTCATTCCTGAACCCAAAATCTGCACTGAATGAGGCCAGAGGGGAGCATCTGTCCTCCTGTCTGGCCCCCAGAGCACAGCTGCAGCCTCAGGTGCAGGAAGGTTCCAGGGCCACCCCCCTGGTGCCCTGTCACACTGTCAGGGAACAACGCTACTGCAGGACACCCTGCTGCTCCTTTGACCACCGCCT
The DNA here is from genome assembly GCF_949752795.1 of Hyperoodon ampullatus. Taxonomy (NCBI): domain Eukaryota; kingdom Metazoa; phylum Chordata; class Mammalia; order Artiodactyla; family Ziphiidae; genus Hyperoodon; species Hyperoodon ampullatus. The sequence continues at coordinate 169,071,292 of NC_136916.1, forward strand.
GTCTAATGTGGAAACTGGCCTGCTCTTCCCTAGAGGGCTGCCCTCGGTCCTCAGGGAACCCGGGGCCACGGCAGAGGCAGGCCAGGGCGTGTGACCTCCGGGCAGCAGACCCCACCCGCCCTGTAGCTCCTTAGCTCCTAGAGGAACAGGCACTCGCCCCTCATTAAACGTCACCGCCTCAGAGAGGCCTTCTCTGACCACACAGTGCTGAAGTGGCTGCAGCGGCTCCTGTCATGGCTTTCCCATCGGCAGGCTTCCTGGCTCTAGTTCTACCTTGCAGCGTTTTAAATGTATCTGTGTGCTGGTTTCCCTTCATCTCCTTACCAGGCGCAGGGGGGCAGGGACCAGCACCAGCACAAGGCAAGCCAGGGTGGATGCTCGGGACTTGCTGAGTGAATGAAGGAATGAAGCAATGAAGCCAACGGTCTCCTCCCTGACCTCGGACCTACCACCTTCACCCTGGGTCTTCCTTCCTGGCCCAGAGCACTCCAGAGTCACAAGTAGCTTTGGCTGAGTCACAGGGACACAGAAAAGGCTTCCAAAACCCGCCAGTCAGTTCCTTCAGCCACTAACAGATGCACTCTTGAGCCCCTACTGTGTGCCCTGGTACAAGCACTGGGGCTTCAGCAGGGAACAGAACTGTCAAAGTCTCGACCTTTATGGAACCAACTTTCCAAAGGAGAGACAATGAGCAGAGAGAAAGAACAAGGACAGCCGGGGGGGCACTAAGGGTTTAGGATCCTGAGCAAAAGGAAAGAAAACAAGGCATCTCCCAGAAGCTCTCTTCGGGAGGGACTTTGGCCTGTGTGTCCTGCTTCTCCCTCCGGGGCAGCTGGCGGCTTAGCAGAGTCTACCCAGCGGGCTCTGACGGCAGGGCTGCTGGGAACACCAAGGGCAGTCAACGGGGTGGGCACCCCGCACCCACGGGCCTGGGAGGGGAGGGGGCAGGAGTCCGGGGATCCTCCACAGAATGATTCTCAACTCTGCATGGCCAGTGACAGATCCACCCCCCTGAGCCCTAAAACTGGGGCACCCCCAGGAGCTGTCGGCCCGACAGGCCGACGCAATCCTGCCCATGAGGCCCAGCTGGGGAGGCACAGGCCACAAGGGCAGCTGCTTTCTGAGGGCAGCTGGGAGCAGGCAAGACAAAGCAGCAGGCGGAATTCAAACAGCCCAATGGGAACGGCCTCATTCACAGCTCCAGAGGAAGCGCAGTTTGAAAAGAGGCTTCAGCAGGCAGCGGGGAGGGCGCGCTGGTCTTGGAGTGGGGACAGGGCCCCCTCCCCCGACCCCTACCACATCCCACTGCGTCGCCTTGGATAAGCCACCGCACCCTGCCTGGGCTTCCCTGGGGAGCACGGCACTCTCTCGCCTAAGCAGGCCACACACCCAGGCCGGGTCCCTGAGGGCCAGCGGAGGGGGAAAGGTCGGGATGGGCCCGATTCATGCACCAAGAGGGAAGGGGTTTAAGACCGCGGCTTTGCCAGGGAGGCAGTAGGTGCCCAGCTCCTGAATGATGATCTGCTTTCTAAATGAATCTTACTTTCTCTAAAGGAGGTACCAGAACATTCCCTCAAAAAGCTAGCTTACCAGCTGAATTCAAAATACAAGTAGGAACAGAAACCCTATTTACATCCAACTGTTCAGGAACTGCACTCATGCGGCACTTCACTAAGCATTTACTGAATGCCCCAAACCTGCTAAATCGCGAGGGAGAAATAACCCGTGGAGGCAGGAGGGCCCAGGGGTTAGGATGGGAGGCCCCAGTCTGAGGCACAAGTGGGCCCAGCTCTGCCCCACGCCTGCCCAAGCACAGTCAGCGCCGCCTACGTGAACTCCATCTCACCGTCATGAGAGAAATGCAAACCAAAAGCGCCATTTCTCACCCATGTGTGTGGCCAAGATCAGAAATATCTGTCCACGAGCTGTGCTGGGGAGGGTGTGCGTGACAGGCCCTCCCATGCGCTGTCATCTGTGAGCAGTGCCCTGTCCCGGTGAGTGGTTTCAGAACTGCCACGAAAAAGTAAAATGCCTATGCCCTTTGACCCAGGGCTCACTCATCTAGCAATGAGCACTCAGGCGATGGGGCACAGCACTCCCTGCCCCACTGTCCACACCGGCAGAAGCCAACCACAGGGCAAGAAATAGGGTCCACTGGTCTAAGAGCTGGACCCCAGAGCCGTTAAAGAAACGAGGCAAGTGAAACAGAACTGTCTCCAAAGAAGCAGTGATGTTCAACTGCTCTAAGACACGGTGTTCCGCGAAGGGAGCCGAGGGCAGAACGATATGGGCGGAAGAGACCCCCACACACGCACCCTGTGTTTTGCACAAAAGACCTCGAGAGAAGGGGGGAGGAGCAATATAGGAGTAGGGGATTTTTTTTAAAAAAGGTTATTATGGGATTATAGAAAACCATGTGTGAAACCTGTGCAAGTTGTAAAGCACTACAGAATTTCAAGAACCTTTCATTCAATTAAAAAAAAAAAAGTTAAAAAGGAAAAAAAAAAACCACCTCCAGAGACAGAGACTGCCAACAGCACATGTCCCTGAGTGACCGGAACTCAAGAACAAGAAGGAAACGGACTGACTTTTCATTGTGTATTTTGAGTCCTTTTCATTGTGTATCTTGAATCCTCTGGGTTTCATTTTAACATATGCATGTATTTAATATTCAAAAAGATAAAACAATAAATGTTAGTGAATAACAGCATCATGACTGCTCGTGGAGACGCTTGGCATTTTCAGGAAACCCAGCACAAACTCCTCTTGAATCTCAGAACTTGAAAAAATGAAAGTATCATCTGGCATTAATGTAATTTTCTCAGGCTCCCCATCCATAAAATAGGTGAGGACAGCAGCCCCGCCCCCCCAAGGGGCTGTAAGAGTCCCACAGGCCGGGTGTGAAGGGACATGCTGGGGGGCACCAGGCAGGGTAGCCCCTCCTTAGCCATGCCCGCCAGCCCCACACACACCTCACACGCAGGCAGGATGAGCAGTTAGCATCCCTCCCGGACTTCAGGGTCACCCAAAAATGGCCCAGGCCGGGGACACTCAATCTGCAAATGCCAAAGATCTGGGAATAAAAAGGCATTCGTGGGCGGAAGCCCACTCCCCCCTCACCAAGGACAGCAACCACCGTTCACAGAGCTCCAGGCACGGTATGCATCTGCATACTGACATTTTTAAGGCTCCTAACCCTGAGCTAATACTGTCATTATCCTCACTTTTGTTTTTGTTTTTGGTTTTTGGTTTTTTGCGGTACGCGGGCCTCTCACTGTTGTGGCCTCTCCCGTTGCGGAGCACAGGCTCCGGACGCGCAGGCTCAGCGGCCATGGCTCACGGGCCCAGCCGCTCCGCAGCATGTGGGATCCTCCCGGACCGGGGCACGAACCCGTGTCCCCTGCATCGGCAGGCGGACTCTCAACCACTGCGCCACCAGGGAAGCCCTCATTATCCTCACTTTAAAGATGAGGACACTGAGGCACATGCCCAGGGTCACATGGGTGGCCTGTTGTAGACCCAGGCCTGGGACCCAGGCAGGCTCATCAACATACAGCAGAGCCCAGATGGCCGTCTTCTCCTGTGGGAAGCCCAGTTTGCTCCCTCGGAAGCTGTTGGAAAGTGTTTACTTGCAAGGCTGGGTATGGACAGTCCCAGTGCACAGCTGCGAAGAAAACCTAAGTCAGCACCTCTTCCCACCTCCACGCCCCCAAAACGGTGCCAGGTCCAGACACTAAGACAAACAGAAAAATACCCACTCACAGAGCAGCAGCGCTTAATCTAGGAAAAGATTCTCCTTCCTCCCCACTGAGAAGCTCCCAAAAGAATCCCAGCACAGAAAAATGCTAAACCATCCCAGCAAAAACGAACCTTCTGGATTCCTTCATTTAAAGAAAGGAATGGGGACTTCCCTGGCAGTCCAATGGTTAAGACTCCGCACTTCCACTGCAGGGGTTGCGGGTTCAATCCCTGGTCGGGGAACTAAGACCCCACATGCCTCACAGCAAAAAAGTAAAAAAATAAAATAAATAAAAATAAAGACAGGAATGTAGGCCCTGAAGGGCCCTTAGGGGAAGGGATGGCCTGGGGGTACCCTGGAGGCCAGGGTACTGTTAACACCAAACTCCCAGCTCCCTCCTTCTGGAGCCTCCAAGAGCCCAGGCCTAAGCTGGGCAAAGAACTTCTTAATAAACAAGGCAGCCACATCCTCAGGTGTAGAGACCTGGGGTCTGGGCTCAGGGAAGCCCTCCACTCCGAATGCAAGTCCCTCATATGCTCCAAGCCTCAGTTTCCCCATTCTGCCACCCTGAGCTACAGGGAGGATGATGTGAGATGAGGTTCCAGCATTAAAAAGTCAGGTAGGGCTTCCCTGGTGGCGCAGTGGTTGAGAGTCCGCCTGCCGATGCAGGGGACACGGGTTCGTGCCCCAGTCCGGGAAGATCCCACATGCCGCAGAGCGGCTGGGCCCGTGAGCCATGGCCGCTGAGCCTGCGCGTCCGGAGCCTGTGTTCCGCAACGGGAGAGGCCACAACAGTGAGAGGCCTGTGTACCGCAAAAAAACAACAACAACAAAAAAAGTCAGGTAACACGACAGTAAAGACAGACAGAGGTTCACCCACGTTCTACACCAAAATGTTTCGTGATGTCCTGCGCCTTTCCACCACCTCCTGCAACACAAGTTCAACCGCAGGAAAGAGGAGTGGGGGGGTGAGGCGCTGGAGGGCTGACACAGAAAACGCGGACAAAGGGAACCAGGTCAGCCAGCCTTTCCACACAGGGCACTGTGGAGAGCTAAGAAAACTAAAAATTAAAAAGTCACCCACCATGCACTTCCCTGGTGGCACGGTGGTTAAGAATCTGCCTGCCAATGCAGGAGACACGGGTTCGAGCCCTGGTCCGGGAAGATCCCATATGCCGCGGAGCAACTAAGCCTGTGCGCCACAGCTACTGAGCCCACGGGCCTAGAGCCCACGCTCCACAACAAGAGAAGCCACCGCAATGAGAAGCCCGCGCACCGCAACCAAGAGTAGCCCCCACTTGCCGCAACTAGAGAAAGCCCGCGCACAGCAACGAAGACCCAACGCAGCCAAAAAAAAAAAAAAAAAATTACCAGATATTTCCAACTAACAGCTTTACTTCTTTGCTCCCTGCCTGAAGTTCCTTCTGGACTTCTCGAAAAGGCACAAAGGGAGGTGTGAGGGAGCTGCAAGGGTGCTCCAGTGTGAGGGGAAGGGGAAGGCAGGTAGGAGGGTAAGAGAACACCAGAGCCGTCCCCGTGGAGAAGGGAAGACACGCAGGAGAGGGGCGGGAACAAACGGTGCCATGAAAAACAAGCTGAGTCAAGGCCCATCTGTCGAGGAGCCAGAAAGCCCATCCCATCGAGGTGCACCAGGGTCCGAAGGGTTGGCCCTCACGCCTGCTAAGGTGTCCCAGCGGGACCTGCTCCAATGGCCCACGGATGCCTGCAGCGGGTGATGCCCCTCAGAGAGCAGACATTACACCTGCTGAGGCCACAGCTCAGCCTTGCAAGGAAGTGTCTCCAAGACAAAACGGCAGCAGCTGGACCCCGTGAAGATAATGAGGGGGTCCGCCCAACTGTCGGAGATGCCCAAGGAGAAAGGACTTGCTTTCCGTGTGGGTCTCAAGGTGCCCAGGTTGGACCCATTCTAGAAATTGAACAAAAGGGACAAACGTATGGAGGCTGCTCCGTCTCATGCCATATCCCCGTCTGTAAAACAAAGGGGCTGGGGGGACTTCCCTGGCGGTCCAGTGGTTAAGACTCGGCACTTCCATTGCAGGGGGCACGGGTTTGATCCCTGATTGGGGAACTAAGATCCCGCAAGCCGGGCGGTGCGGCCAAAAAAAAACAGGGGCATGGGAGCGGTGGGGGTCAGGGTGGGGGGTCTGGTAAGATGATCTCCCACACCCCTTCCTGCTCTAAGATTTTTACAAGGCCTGACTGACGTTCGACTAAACAAACAACTCATCCCGATCCACTCAGGTCATCCTCTCTGCCACTGCCACTGCCCCAAACATTCAGAGCAGAGCCTCAAGCCATTTTCAAACATCTCCGGACTTCTTAACTACGGAACTCACAGACAATTCATCACCCATCCATGGGAGCGCTGCACCCCCGGATCGTGAAAGTCAAAAACATGACAATGTCCATCTACAGCCCCTTCTCGGCCACTGAGACTGCACCAGCATTCACATCAAACACCAGAGCAGCAAAGGACTCTGGCCACTCTCTCGAGGGTGGGAGTGTTTTGCACCCAGTACAAAAACGCGGCCACCAGGGGGCGCTGCCCTGAAAGTAATAAAGGAGAGAAGAAACAGAAAAAATTCTTTTTGGTGTTTTCTTTTCCTTCCTAAGCTTAAGTGACTAAATATCTAAAGCACCCCTGATGAAAACACAAAGTGGGTTTCCTGAGGTTCTAGAATGACCCAGATGTTTCCCTTCCTCTCTTTGAAGCCCATTTGGCCAGAAGAACGCAACTAGACTTTGAACACAATAACCCCTTCAGAGAAATCAACACTCCGTGCTGGATTTCCCCCAGAACGGTTGACATCACGGCTTGCCCTGAAGCCCCCTCTTTACAGACAGGAGGGTCCACGGGGAGGGAAAGCCAATCCGCAAGTCCAGCCTGAGGACCCAGCCACGAGTCTCGGCTGGAACTGTTTTGCGAGAGCCTCCTAATTACCAAGCAAAACATACCAACCAGATGACAAGCCTCATGCTTTAGCTGCAGACACAGGATGACACAAATACAGAGAGACCTCAGGAAAAAGGGTGCAAGGTAACAGTGGGGATTTCCCAAGTCTTAGATGACTGCAGGGGGAGCTCGGGCACCTAACACCAACACCAGACTTCGAGAACACGTCAAAGGGGCTTCTCCACATTTCTTCAGTATCTAGGGCACATTTTCCACAAGTGTGCGTATCTGCGGTGCAATGTTCAAGTGCCCCTTTTTGACGCTGCAAAAGTCTTCAGACCCACTTTCAAAGCTCTGGCTGCAAGTTCCTCCTGGTTTCCTTGTGAATTCCCCGGCCACTCGGCATGCCCTACTGACCATGAAAAGCTTGCTTTCTCCTGGGGAAGCCAGCAGGAGAGAAGGCAGCCAACTCCATCCCCAGACCAAGGGATGCAGAGCCAGGAGCTGTTTTATACAAGGTGCGCCCCTCTGGCTGTGGGGAGAAGAGCTCCTGGGGGGCTGGAACAAGGCAAGGGAGCAACAGGCCCGGGGGGACAGGCATGAGGGGCACAGAGGTACTGCCAGGCCAGCCTGCGCGGACCAGCTCAGACTGGCCACTTGCTCCGCACACCAGGAGATAAGGAAACCCAATTGTTCAATTCATCATTATGTTTGGTGACCCAACAGGGACAAAAATGCAAGTGGGACCCATTTTCGAGAATCAAATCTACCAAATGGAGACGCTGCATAACAAAAGGGTTTTCCCCCTCGAGTTTGCAAAAGGCTTGAGGATCTTGATTCTCTCAGGCTTTCACTGAGAACAGGATTTAACTAACAGCTTCTCAGAGGCAAAGCCACCGTGGTGGAACAAGGTGAGGCATACCTGACCCAAGACTGGATGCATCTGTAATGGACTAAGAATGCGATCTTATTAAAACACCCGGAGTCTCCCCCACTGAGGACCAGCATGGGGAGGTGGGGCGGGGGGGTGGAGCCCAGAGGGACGAAAGCCATCCTACACCGCAAGCATCTACCCAGCACCTCCTCTGCACCAGCCACTCCCTAGATGTGGGACCCGGGGCCAGGTACCCCATCTCTCTGCGGATGGATTACCCTTCTTAGACACGTGGCCCTGAATCACCAACCCAGCCAATTCCCAAGGCTGGTGCGAGGCTCTAATGAGACAGCAAATCACATACATGCCAAGTATTGCTACTCGCTTCAAAGAGGCTTAATCCAGTGACATGCAATGACAGCTTCTTGCAAAGAGAGCTGCACCGGCGGGGCACATAGTAGGTGGTCCGCAAACATACAAACATTGGTGCCCTTCTCCATGAAGGGAAGCGGACGAAGGAAGAAAAACACTCCAGTCCAAAAGTAACCTCCAGCCACAGGCAGACAGCGTGGATCCCCCGATTTCCCAGGTCCCTCTGCCACCTTTAGCAGCGCTCCCACCGTGCCCTGGGGAGGCAGGGGTCTCCCCACCCGGGGTCCCAGTGCACCTGAGAGCCCTGGTCCGTGCCACACCGCCCATACTGGCCACTGCTTCTCTCGAACACAGCCGGCGGCCACCACCGCCACCTGGCTACTCGGACTCAGTGTCCCCGCGCACCGCTCCTTTCCGTTTCGCTCTAACCTCCCAAAACAGCCGCTGAGGCTGAACTGGGCTCAGGCCGGGGGTCCCCGGACGCCGGAGCCCCGTCCCTCCATACCTGCACAGCTCGGCGAAGGCCTGGAAATTCAGCTTCTTGATTTTCTTCTCGCTCAGCCAGTAGCCAACTCTCTTCCCTTTCAGAAAGGTCTGCATCTTCCTTTTCGGGCGGGGAGCTGGGGTCCGGAGGAAATCGCCCACAGGCCGAGTCTGGCGGCCCGGCGCGCGCCGCGAGCTTGCGGGCACCTCCTCCCGGCGGCGGGGACGCGGAACGGGGCTCCGGGCGCGCAGTCCTGCCGGGAGGGGCGGGCCGGGGCGGGGCGGGCGCCCAGGCGGAGGGAGCGGCGCTCAGCGCGGCATTCCACTGGCTGCCGCCGCGTCGGGGCCGCCCGCGCCGCCGCCGCCGCCCACGCCCCCGCCGCCCGCCGGGCTCCCGGCGCGCAAGTTCGCGAGCGCCAGGCCGGGCCGGGGAGGAGAGGAGGGAGGCCCTCCCTCGCTGGCGCCGCCCAGCCCACCGCCCTCCCGGCGCTCGGGACCGAGCAACACGCCCTCCAGCGGCGGCCACGGCGGATCGCCCCCGCGCTCGGGCTGCGCGCCGCCCCCGAGGTCCTCCTCCTCGCCCTCCCTCTCGCTCTCTCCCGCGGTCCCCACTCCGAGTCCCCGGCGGCGCGTTCGGCCGATCCGACCCGGGCGCGTGCCCTTCCCGGCGCACTCGGACCCCGGCGTGGCGCACGCGGCCGCCCGCTCCCCCCGCCCAGCCGTCCTCACCCGCCGCCGCCGCCGCTTCCTCCTCGTCCCCGTCCTCGGCCTAGCCCGCAGCCCGCCGCCGCCGCCGCCGTGCTGACCCGGCCGGGCGGCCCGCTGGACCCCGCCGGGGCGGAGGAAGCGCGGCCGCGCCGGCCGCTAGGGGGCAGCACCGCCCGCCGCCTCTTAAAGGCGCCGCGCCTTCCCCCGCCTACTCCTTTGGTGCGTGCTTGTGTCGAGGCTCCGGCTGTTGAACTTGGGGACTGAGGGCGCGGGACTGAATTTAGGGCAGCCCTTGCCAAGTGCTTTTACTTTTTAAAGGAGCGAGAGGAGTCGTGGTGTGGGCATTTTCTGCTTGTCCTTTGGGAGTGATCGAGCCACTGAGTTTCATTCATCAAAAGCATCTCTGTACCCCCAGCACTATTCAGTCCCAACTGCTGCAGAGGGCGCGGGAGGAGGGGGGCGGGAGGGGGTTGGCGCGGCGGATGCAGGCACTAAATGAGATCATCTGTCTTCCCCGGAGGAGACAGACCCAGGCCCAGGATGGGGGCCCCTAGGGTGGGGACATGAACACCCAGGGGCCTTCTCAGGCTTAGGAAGTTAACCACCAATCACACTCTGGGCCCCCTCCAACGGAGGGGTGGGGGCGGAGGGGAGAGACTAGAAGTATCAGGGATCAGGGTGGGACACTCCCAGAAGACACTTTCCTTTCAGGGTGCAGGGTGGCCACAGCCTCAGCGCTCTTGATTCATTAACCCCACCCTGCCTGCCCAAGCCCTGTGGGGCGGTAGGGGAGCATCCTGCCTTCAAAGAGTCTGGGGAGAAGCGGGGATCTCTCCCCAGGCCCCGGCAGAAAGAATGAATGGGGGGTGGGAGGGGTCTCAGATGTTCAGGGAAGACATTTAAGCTGACCTTGAAAAATAAGGAGGATGTTGACGGGCTGAGAAGGGGGAAGAGCTTGAACAGAAGCAGGGAGAAATGGAGAACAAAGCTGTTAGGGGTGACAGACTCTCCTTGACCAAACTGGAGCTCATTCTTTAAGGCCCAGCCCTAGGCGCCTGCCTTCTTCCCCTAATCACAGCTTCCCCCATCCTTCCTCCTGCAGGGCTTCCCAGCTGCAACCAGGTGAAGCTTGTCCACCCACACGTGACTCGGAGTGAGCACACAGGTCCTCTGTGTCCACCTCTCAGCTAGCTCCACCCTTCACCCATCTCCCCTCCCCTTGCACCCCTGCTGGGTGACCTTGCAGTCCACCCACCCTCTCTGGGCCTCAGGTCCTCCCTCTTACCTTAGGAGGTAAGCCCTGCCTCATGAGAGCACTTCAGGCTGCAAAAGACCAGTGGCGATGAGGTCTAAAATGTATGGTGTTATGAGGGGGTGTGGTGCAGAGTGGGGACAGGAGAGATGTCTCTCGCTGAAATGGGAAGAACAGTCTTCGGCTTTAGAAAGACCTGGCTTTGGGCGGGGGGAGGGGCGGTCCTAGTTCAGGTCCTCCCAGCTTGGACAAGTCACTTAAGTTCTGCCTCTGAGCTCTGGGTGGAGAAAGTAATGCTTGCCTTAAAGGATTGTGGTGAATCTGAGAAATATTTGGGGAGGATTAAGACAGGGTATTCGACTGGTCCTCAGCAGGTCATCAGAAATGGGGCTTGTTACTGTCTCACCCAAGGACTCTTCTTTTTAAACTGAAGTATAATTGACTTGCAATATTATATTAGCTTCAGGTGTACAACATAATGATTCAATACATTACGAACTGATCACCACGGTAAGTCTAGTTACCATCTGTCACCATACAAAGTGATTACAATATGATTATTGACTATATTCCCTGTGCTGTTATTTATCTTAGAGCTGGAAGTTTGTCCCTCTTAATCTCCGTCACCTATTTTGCCCATTCCCCGCCCCCTCCCTGCAACCACAACTTTGTTCTCTGTATCTATTAGTCTGTTTCCGTTTTATTATGTTTGTTCATTTGTTTTCTTAGATTCAACATATAAGTAAAATCGTATGGTGTTTGCCTTTCTCTGTCTGACTTATTTCACTTACATAATAACCTCTAGGTTCATCCATGTTGTCACAAACAGTAAGATTCTTCTTTATGGCTGAGTAATATTCGTGTGTGTGTGTGTACCACATCTTTATCCATTCATCTATGAATGGACACTTAAGTTGCTTCTATACAAGGATTCTTTTTCTTGATTTTTATTTTATATTAGAGTATAATCGATTTATAATATTGTGTTAGTTTCAGGGGTACAGCAAAGTGATTCAGTTATACTATACATATATCCATTCTTTTTCAGATTCTTTTCCCATATAGGTTATTATAGAATATTGAGTAGAGTTCCCTGTGTTATACAGTAGGTCCTTGCTGATTATCTATTTTTATATATAGTAGTGTGTATATGTAAGGATTCTTAACTTGAGGCCCAATTAAGTCCCCTCCTTACCCCACCCCAGGACTCCAGGAACCCCTGCAGCTGCCAGAAGTTATATGTATGATGACCGTAGCTTTCAACAAACTCTCAGAGTCTGAGTCACCGATTACTCCAACTTCCTGTCTTAGCAATGAAGCAACGGACCCAGAGAGGGAAAAGGATTTGCCCAAGATCACAGAGCAGGTAACAGGGAAAGCTAGAACCAGCACCCCAAGGTCAAGAGGCCCCTCATCCCCATGGCTCACCATCATTCTGGAGATGGGAGGGATGTGAGAGGAGAGGGACAGGTTCTGAGGGCCAGGACCCCTGCCCAGGGCAAATCAGGATCCTCCCGTGCATTGATAAGACCAGGGACCTACCGACACTTCTCTGGAACCCTGGGCAGTTCATGGCCTCAAACCTCCTCTCCATTGAGAATGGGAAACTATACATTTTTACTTCTGTTTTAAGTTGTTGGTCATCCCCCAGGGAGCTCCAGGGCTAGAACCACCCTTCAGAGCTGTCCCACCTTGACCGAGGGAGTGGGCCTTTCTGCCTGCTCCATCCCTGCTCAATCAACCAGACTTTGAATATGGGCTGACCTAAGGAAGGGGCACAATCTCGGGCCAAATATTTCTCAGATTCACCACTTCCTCCTTTCTTTCAGTGCCACAGAGCCCATCAACCCTTCCCCACAACCCTTGCCCACTTCTCTGTGCCCACTAGTTCAGCTAGTCTGTTCTCCACCCTTCAGCCAGAGCAGTCTTCAGAATGCAAGTCAGATTTGATCAGTCCAGTCAGACTGCACCATTGCCCTCCCCCCACCCCACGCTGCTGAAGTGGCTTTCTACTGTACTTGGGATAAAACCAAAACTCCCTGATAAGGTCAAGGCCTCCCACGCTCATCTCCCACCACCTTCCTCTCACCCTGCTGCCTCCATCCTGGCCTCTTGTGATCCTTGCTGTCCCTAGAGCCTTTAGCTATGCAGCCCTTTTTTTTTCTGGAAGGTTCTTCCCTCTCTTTGCTTATTAACTCATCCACCAGCTCCTAGCCCAGGTGTCCCTTCCTGGCATCAGCCATCTAGCTCTCTGCACCTCTAGTGAGGATGGTCATCCCACTTGCCCCTTTGAGTGGTGTACTTGACTAATGTTTGTCTCACCACTAGACTGTAAGCCCTTTGAGGGCAGGGACTGTGCTTTTCTCTGCTCACCATTGTTCCCATAACACAACAGTAGATAATACTTGGGACTTCCCTGGTGGCGCAGTGGTTAAGAATCCACCTGCCAATGCAGGGGACACGGGTTCGATCCTTGCTCCGGGAAGATCCCACAGGCCACGGAGCAACTAAGCCCGTGGGCCACAACTACTGAGCCCGCGTGCCACAACTACTGAAGCCCATGGGCCTAGAGCCCGTGCTCCGCAACAAGAGAAGCCACCACAGTGAGAAGCCCGCGCACCGCAACGAAGAGTAGCCCCCGCTCACCACAACTAGAGAAAGCCCGTGCCCAGCAAGGAAGACCCAACGCAGCCAAAAATTTTTAAATTAATTAATTAATACTTTTTAAAAAACAGTAGATATTACTGGCTGGGCGCTATCTGGATTCTAGAGGAAGCCAAACTGCCTCTAACAGTTCCCTACCTGCAGAAGTGCTCATTAAAAGTGACTGATTAAATGAACCTCAGGTAAGTCCCTTCAGGTGGTCCCTGACCTCTCTGAGGTGGGAAACTCCAGAAGGGAAGTCTGGAGACATCTACATTCCCTTTGGGAGGCAGATGAACCATTAAGGGATTAAATGGGGTAGTGTGTGTCCATGGCCTAGGGCCATCTGGGAGAGGATTCCGGAGAGGGGAGAGGAACAGTAGAGATGAGGGCCTTGGGGAGGAAGGGCACCTCCTACTTGGGAAGGAGGGAAGACCTCCTAACCCCAATCCTTCCTCTGGGGGAGGAGGCTTTGGGAGGTGAGACAATGTAGTGATGGAGAATTTAGCGTTTAGCCGATAGACCAGAATTCTAGCTGTGTGACCTTATGCAAGCTTCTTAACCTCTCTGAGCCTTGCTTGCCTCATCTGGGAACCATAAGATGGTGTCCATTTGTAGGAGACTGGTTAAGTAAACCCATTCTTCAACAGTCTGACACAAAGTTAAATGTGCTAGCTCAAGATAGCTAGACTGTGTTATTATCTGTGTGACCGGGAGCAATTTAATACATCTGTCTAAACCTCAGTTTGATCATCTTTTTTTTTTTTGGTACGCGGGCCTCTCACTGTTGTGGCCTCTCCCGTTGCGGAGCACAGGCTCCCGACGCGCAGGCTCAGCAGCCATGGCTCACGGGCCCAGCCGCTCCGTGGCATGTGGCATCTTCCCGGACCGGGGCACGAACCCGCGTCCCCTGCGTCGGCAAGCGGACTCTCAACCACTGCGCCACCAGGGAAGCCCTGATCATCTATTATGTGGGAGTGATTATCAAATGTAGCTCACAAGGTTAGCGAGAAGTTTGAAAGAGTCTAAATTCATAAAGGACTGTATCAGACACGCCTTATTGAGTGTTAGCCACCATCATCCATAAGTGGACCCCTTTGGCCATTTAAACAATCAAATAGGATAATATCTGTTCATTCACTCAATCAGTAAATATTTATTAAGTATCGGCTATGTGCCAGGAACTATTCTAGTCACTAGAGCTACTGCGGTGATGAAAACAGTGCAAAAATAGGAGGCAGATGGACCTCCCCCCCAACCCCCTGTCCTTGTGGAGCTTACATTCTCATAAATGACCTAGTACAATAGTAAGTGATACATGTTACAAAAAAATAATAAAGTGTACAAGGAAGATGGGAAATGGCGATCGCCATCTTAATCCAGTAGTCAGGGTAAATCCCACTGGAAGGTGACATTTAGCCAAAATGTGACAAAGGTGAGCAAGCAAGTCATGCAGATATCTGGGGTAAGAGCTCTCAGGCAGAGGAAGAGCAAATGCTCTAAGATAGCCTTGGTGTTGACAAGGGACAGTCAGGAGGCTAGACGGGCTGCAGCAGAATGAGCAACGGAGGAGGAAGAGGATGTGAGTCCGCAAAGAGACCACACGCGGCTCCTGGGCCACTGCAAGGATGCTGCCTTTTACTCTGAGCAAGATAGGATTCCTTGGAGGAATATAGGACCTCGTCTTGTTTAACCAGGATCACTCTGCTACTGTGTGGAGGAGAGACTGGGCGGGGGAGCAAGGATGGAGGAGAGAGGGACCAGTTAGGGTTCTCTTGCAATAATCGAGGTAATGAATGATGGAGGCTCAGACCCAGGTAGCAGCAAAGATGGTGAGAATTGGTCAGATATTGACTCAAAGGGATTTGTTGGTGGGTGGGATATAGGGTTTGAGAGCAGGGGAGAACTCACGGATGTCTGAGGTTTAGCGTCCGAGCAATAGGAAAAATGGAGTTGAAATGGGGAAGACGGCAGGAGGTGAAGCGTTAGGGGCTTAAGTCAGGAGTTCTGTTTTAGACAGTTTCGGTTTGAGACATCGGTCAAACATCTGATGGAGATGCCATGCAAGCAATTTGATAAGAAATCTAGAGTTCAAGGGCATGACTCAGGCTGGAGGTATAAAACCGGGAGTTGTCAGTATAGAGGTGGTATAAAGCCTGAATGAGATCACCAAGGGTGTGAGTGTAGACAGAGAAAAGTTCAAGGACAAGGCCAGGGACGTGACAATATTCAGAGGTCAGGGAGGAGAGGAGGAGACAGCAAAAGAGCTGAAGAGATAGGAGGAAACCCAGGAGAGTACTAGCCCCGGAAGCCTCGTGCAGGATGCCTGCCTGAGGGACAGGGCAATCAGCTGGTGGCGTAAGGGGACTACTGACAGGTGGCCTTGGATCTGAACACAGGGAGATCATCGGTGGCCTTCATAAGAGCAAATATGGAAGACTGTCTCGTATATGTTAAATCAAAACACCCAGGTGTAATACACTGTGGATGGTAGGCTGCCACTGAGTAAAAAACACAGGGGACCACATATCCATGTATATATTTGCGTGGACAGAGAATGTCTGTTTTCTGAAAGGATACACAAAAAACAGTAGCTGCTTTTAGGAAGAGGAACTGGGAAAAGGAGGTTCCTACAGTGAGAGGAATCATATTTCATCGCATATTTGTTAAGTGATTAAAATATTTTTCATCAAATTTATATTGCTTTTTCAACTAAACATAGTTATAAAAAGGAAAAACACATGGATATTATGAAATGAGAAATATATATAAAGTGCTGACCTATAACAGAAGTCCAGTAAATGTCCATTTCCTGTTGAAAGGTTTGTTTACAGAAAGGGAAACTTCCAAGGTAGTCCCGTGGGTTGGCTTGTCTTCACCAAGATGAAAATGAATCTGAATTTTTTGCCAGTATGCATCTTTCGAAAATAACATTTTCCAATAATTAGTGTTATCATACTTTAAAACATGAAAAACAAAAAAATAAAACTAAACAAAAACAAGAAAAACAATTCCTTAATGACATCTAAAACTTGATCCATATTTAAATATCCCTATTTGCCTCTACGAGTTTTCTCTATGACTGGTTTGTTCAAACCAGGATCCAGACCAAGGCCTTGCATTGCCTTTGGTTGCGATGTCTCTTGAGCTCTTCTGACCTCAACCAACTCCCCTCACGAAACACAGTGCGTTGATTGTCCTACAGAAGGACCCACCTTCTGGGATTGTTTGGCGTCTTCCTCGTGGTACCATTTAGCTTGTCCATCTATCTCTCCATTTCTTGGAAACTAGAAGTTAGATCTAAAATCTTGATTAGATTCAAGTCAAAAGCTTTTGGCTGAAATACATTATAGATGGTGTTATGTTTACCAGAAAATGCATAAGGTCCTCTTGTGCTGAGATGCTTACATATGTTTCCACCCACATAACCACAGCCCAAATCAAGACTGAGAACATTCCTAGCTCCCCAACGGGCTCCCTCGCATGCCCCCTCCCAGATAACAGCCCACACACAAAGGAAACCTCTATGCTGACTTTCTTCACACAGATGAGTTTGGCCTGCTTCAGTACTCCATATAAGTAGCGTCTTATAATATGAACCCTTTCACTCAGCATTATCTGTGATATGCACACATATTTTTGTGGGTATCAAGGTTTTTCCCCCGTTATTGTCTTATTTCATTAGATGAATATGCCACAATTTTGTTGTCCATTCCCTTGCTGATAGACTTCCTAATAGCTTTAACACCAATAGATAATTTTGCCAGAATTGTTGATTTCCTTGAAGATTGCAGAACTGATCAGACTCTAAATCAGCTGTCACTGCCAGGAAAAAGTGGCATAGGAGAGATTTAAACTGACATTGCAGGTCTAGTGGGAGAGAGATGATTCAATTCAAGAGATATTCATTTAGAGTATACACAGCTACTGAGACCATGAAACTGGTTTTCAAAGAACTCTTCAGTACATTGCTTTACAGACTTCTATAGCCACCTGCAAAGAAGGGTGTGTTCTCCCCGTCTTGATACTGAATGAGGACCCTGATGGGCAAAGTGCCCAGCTGCAGGCCACACAGTGATGGCAGAGTGGGACCTGCTGCCTCCTGCTGGGCTTTCCCCACCATTCCCTGTTGCTGTGGGAAGAAGCAGAGAGGTCTAGGACAGGAACCCTCTTCTCAAGACCGCCAGTGGAAAGAAGGAAGGAAACACTCAGAGAAACAAGGCAGTGCAATCGAGTTTTGCAGTGCGGCTGGCTGCAGCAACGTGCCCTTTGTACAGGCCAATAAACCGAGGCAGAGGGAGAAAGCCAGCAGCATCCAGCTCTGCCTGTGACCTGAGCAAGGCCAAGTTCCAAGGATTGCGAGGCCAAAGTCTCCTTGGGCGATGCCAGCTCTCTGCTCACACCATTATATTCATGCCCAAAGCCAAAGTGGTGAAAAAGCAGAGACCAGGCCTGTGCATGGGGATTTGTCTCCATGATGCCCCCCTTCTATGACATCTGTTCTCCTTCCAAGGCCTGGGAAACGTCCCTCTCAAAGCCATTAGTAACCTCCATGCCAAACATTAGCGACATTCCTTTAGTCCTCTGTGGCACTTAGAAAACACAGCTATTGACTAACTATATTAAGCAATGCCACCCGCAGCCCACCCCTGGCAGCCCCATGAGCCCCAGTGACATGCACCCTCTAGGGTCATGGGGAAAGAGGCCCCTGGTGGCCTCTCGGGTCCTAAATTGCTTTTCCTGGCACAGTCCTGCCCTCTGCGCTCTGCCAGAGGCCTGCAAAGGGACCTCACTTTACAAGAACCCAAGATTTAAAAGGAAAAGTATAAACAAGCTCACAACCCATGTGTCTCAGCAGTTGACGCTTTCCCAGGCCAACCTTGGGTCTAGAACATGAGTCCATCTACAGCAGCGAGTCTCAAACACCACTTCCAAGCACACGTCGATTGCAGAAAGGGAAGCATACACACACGACCCAAGAGCTGTGTGCTTCTTCAACTCCAATGAGCACACGATCACCTGGATCTTGTTCAAGTGCATGTTCTGATTCACTGGGCCTGGGGCAGGGCCTGAGACCCTGCATTTCCAGCCAGCGATGCTGTTGCTGCTGGTCCACGTGCCACTCTGACAAGACACTAGAAACTGTAATGAAACACAGGTGGCTGTACTTAGAATCGCTGAAGAGATTTTAACAATAAATACCTCTGTCTGCGCCCTACCCCAGACCAATGGATCAGAATTCTTGATGAGGGGAAGGGAACATGGAGAGAGTGTGAGACTCAAAAATAAATGAGTGACACCTAGCATGGACCATGACGGTAATGTACAGTGAAACGAAGAGGATAATTTTAAAACCCTGTGCCTCTAAGACCAACATAAAGAAATGCCAGAAATTAGAGTCTGAGAGAGAGAGAGAGAGAGAGAGAGAGAGAGAGAGAGAGAGAGAAGAGTCTTCCCCAAGATATTTGGATGCACGCGGGGATTGAGCACTATACCAAGATACAGAAAGGAATGAATCACAAAATTATCATCATCATTTATAATCAGGTACCCAATATTCTTTACAGTTTAAAAGAATAATAGCTACTCTGCATACATTTATGAGGCTCCTACAGTGTGCATACAGGATCACTGTCAGTCCTCGTAACAGCCCTACGCTGGGTTCACACTTATTTCCTCCCATTTTACACCCGAGGAAGCTGAGGGGCAGAGAGATTAAGGAATTGCCCCAAGGTCGGTGTGACTGGTGAGGCTGGAGCTGAACTTGGCCTCATGCTGTAAACCCACCACTGGTTTTTGTACAGCCCATGAGCTGAGAATGGTTCTTCCATTTTTAAATGGTTGGGGAAAAAAAGTCCAAAGAAGAAGAATTCATGTCATGTGAAAATTACACAAAATTCAGATTTCAGTGTGTACAAATCAAGGTTTATTGGCACGCAGCCACACCCATTCTTTTCTGTCTTGTCCATGGCTGCTTTCCTGTAGCAACAGAGTTGAATGATTGTGACAGAGACCGTATGGCCAGCAAAGCTGAAAATGTTTACATCTGGCCTTTTCCAGAAAAGCTTTGCTGACCTCTGCTCTGAATGGTTACCCCGTTTATTTTATACTTAAATGAGCGCTGTTTTTATCCTAAAACTACTAAATTCGAGCATGTATAAAGTAGCTTTTATAGGGTCATATAACAATAAACTAATTGTCTGAGATTTCTGGAGGATGAATTCAAGCTCATGAATATAAACGTATTCAGTGTTCAGATGTGTGAGGCCATAAAAACATTTACAACTAAAGGAAATCTTAACCTTTCTCATATATGGGTATGTAGAAACTGGAGGCTAGACCAGGCCTGGAAGAGGCTAGACCAGGCCTGGAAGAGGCAAGCAGCTGACTAAGAAAATCAAAATGACAAACTAAAGAGGGTGAAGTATCTGCCAAGTTATTTCCATGCATTTGTAGGATATATGAAACATTCATTTAGCAAATATCTCTTGAGGCCAATTACATACTCTGGGGAGTCAGAAGAAAGAAACACAAACTTTGGCCTCAAGAAGCTCATGATCTAGTGGGAATATCAGGCGAGTATGTACAGAGCTGTATGAGACCATGAGAAGAGGATATCCTGGCAGGCATCCTGGAGGAGGTGAGTCTAGAATGGTGAATTAGCAGGCACTACATAGAAGTGTGGCTGTAAGACTCTCAAGGGCAGGCTTTGTGTGTTTCTCATCTCCGTATTCCAACTGCTCTGTTGCAGGGCTGTGCCTGGCACCTGAGAGGCATTTCTTAAATATTTTTAATTCATCAGAAGGTAGGGAAGGAAGATGAGAGAATCACAGTGTAGGCCTCTGGGAGATAACCTTGGGTAGATTCTGGATCCAGCTACCTGGGAAGACGGGGAGGATCCTGGAAGACTTTTCAGCTTTGTTTTGTTTTGTTTTAATGATAAAATGAATATACAGGGCTTCCCTGGTGGCACAGTGGTTGAGAGTCTGCCTGCCGATGCAGGGGACATGGGTTCGTGCCCCGGTCCGGGAAGATCCCGCATGCCACGGAGCGGCTGGGCCCGTGAGCCATGACCGCTGAGCCTGCGCGTCCGGAGCCTGTGCTCCGCAACGGGAGAGGCCACAACAGTGAGAGGCCCGCGTACGGCATAAAAACAACAACAACAACAAAAAAAAAACCATTTATTTAAAAACATTTGGAAAAAAGAAACTATGGAAGAAAAAATTACCTAACAATCAGGATTAGCATTTATTTCCTTCCAGTGTCTTTTCTCTCAACAGGTAACAAGTTTTTATTTTAATTTCGTGTCCTGCTTTTGCCTCTCTCATCATCAGACTTTAAGCATCATCTATGTTGTAACAGCCTTAAGAATCATTGGTTTTAATGACTGCCTAGTTGTCTGGTGACTAGACCATCAACTCACGTAACTAATCCCCTGATACTGGACCTGAGTTATTCTCTGGTTTTCAATCTTATTGTGAGGATTCAGCAATTCTCTTACGTACAGCACTGCCATGAATGTGTTAGCAATTATTATAGATAGTTCTGGATGAATGTCTTTATCCCTAAAGCTTACTTATGATTTTGTCCTTGGAAATGAGGGGAATAATGGGTTCAAACTCCTTGAGTATCAAAAAGTCTAAAGTATTTCCCAAAGGCTGAAACTGACTTCAAACTTCCTGAGCAGCTTTTAAAATGGTGATACCTACTCAGAAGCAGCCTTCTCAGTTTTTCAGCTGTTTTTAGTGCAAAGGGGCTGAGTTTTCAGATGTAAATGACATCAGGTACTAAGTCTCTGAGTTACCTGCACGAAGTCCTTCTTTGACAGGTGCTGACTCCCTTTTAAGACACCAGTCAGACCCCAGTTGTTTACCGTATTTACGTGCAGCCCCCAAATGTTGCCGGATCAAGCAAATAAAAATATTGGAGGTCAGTTACATTGGAATCTCGGATAAACAATGAATAATTTTTTGGCATAAGTATGTCCCAAATGGGCTGTGAGGTACACTTATACTTTAAAAAAGTATTTGTTGTTGAGATTCAAATTTAACTTGGCCTCCTGTATTTTACCCAGGTGTATCTAACCCTACCCATGAAGAACCCATCCAGCCTTTGAAGCCTCTTCATTGTGAATGTGACCTTCATCTGCCCCCTGGGGTTAGTTCCTTCTGTTCTCCTGGGAGTGGGACTATCCATGTTGATTGGATGCCAAGGGTCCTATCCCCCATTCGATGCCGTATTAAGAAAGCTGGGGGCCTCCCTGGTGGCGCAGTGGTTCAGAGTCTGCCTGCCGATGCAGGGGATACGGGTTCGTGCCCCGGTCTGGGAGGATCCCATATGCCGCGGAGCGGCTGGGCCCGTGAGCCATGGCTGCTGAGCCTGTGCATCCGGAGCCTGTGCTCCGCAACGGGAGAGGCCACAACAGTGAGAGGCCCGCGTACCACAAAAAAAAAAAAAGAAAGCTGGGCATCGCCTAGAGGAGCTGGCTTTGTTTGTTTTGTTGGATAAAGATTTTGCCTGCTTATATTAGTGGGTAAATGTTTGTTTTCTTTTGGGAGAGCCAGAAATATCCAGGCAGGCCTGGCCCCAGAAGGCTTGATGGAATAGGTCAGAGCAGCTTCTTCCATGGTGTCCTTGAGGAAAGTCCCTCATGGATTTTCAAGGCCAGTGGAAAGAGAAAAGAGCATTTTAGCCTTAAGAAGCAGACAGTTGGGGGCCGAGGGATGGGGGGTGTTCAAGCTTAAAGAGACATCAGGGACCATCTCCCCAACATGTTGCTGTGAAAGGACTCTAAAAGCCTGCTGGAAGTTGAGGTCACCCTGAGGTGTCCTTCTCTTCCAACTTCTGCAGTGTGAACACTGACCTCCCTCCTGGACTCTGACCCTTGGTCAGGAGTACCAGGCATCACTGGGACACCCAACAAGACTCTCTGTCCTCTGATTGCCCTTCAGAGAGGAGCAGGTAGTCATCCCACCCTTACCCACTGGCTGGTCTTCTATCTCCAGGCCAGAAGGGCCCCATTTCCTCCAGCTGGAATGTCTCTTCTGAGCCTGCTCCGGGCTCACCTGAGTCCACCTAGGTCTGCCTGGCTGCCTTAAGGCAGAGTCAGAATCTCTTCCCTTGAGATAGATATGTCTGTTTACATGGCCTCGTATCAAATTAGCTTTCTGGACTGGTTCTACCACTTCCCTTCATAGATAAGGAAGCTGGGGCCAAGTACCCAGCCCAAAGTCACACAGCCAATGGGTGGCGGAACAACACCTTGAACCCGGGGGTCTCTGGCTCCTAAGCCGGACTTCTTTCTGCTGTCACACACAGTCCTGCCCAGAGTCTATCGGGAGGGGTATATAGCCTGGAGGCTCTGCGTGTGGCTGATGAGTGCCTGGTATTCAAAACCCAGGCCTTACGCCTGGTGGTTGCATGACATTGAGAACCTTTCCCAGCCTCTCTACTGAGATGATTCTGCACACACTTTAATGTTGAGTTCTAGGGATGGAAATTAGGGTGATCTTGGACACCACTCACGTAACCACTCCCTCACTGAGCGCCCTCCATGTACCAGGTGTTGTTTTGGGCACTGGAGATGTGGCATCGAAAGAAACAAAGCCCTGCCCTCCTGCAGCTCACATTCTAGTCTCAGACACAAGCAACACAAACAAAACATGTAGACCACTGTACAAGGTCAAGGAGTGGTGTGTGCGGAGAAGAAAAATCAAAACGGGGGCCCACCTGTGGTTCTCACCTCGGACTCTCATGCCAGCTAGCGGACATTTTGACAATTTCCAGGGCTTTTTCTGCTTGTCACAATAAGGGCGGGCAGGTGCATACCAGGTGTTTAGCTGGCTGGTGCAGGCACACCAGACATCCTGCAATGCACAAGACACATGAAGCAATGAGGGGCTGGAAACTGACCTCCTTCATGAAACTCTGGAATACCCCAGCAGACATCTATGTAGGTGAAAAATCTGCTTATAATTATATGAACCTAGAACCTGACTTGGTTTTATAAATAAGCAGCAAGTATTTTATACACAGATTTATCACTCACTGCATCTTCAGGAATTCAAGAACTATGTATACAGAGGGAAGGTTACACTATGTTTTGTTTGGGATTCCACCAAGAGTTGTTCACTGTTTTGAGAAATCACATCTCTGTGGAATCGGAGTCAACACGTTGTATCTTTGTGGCTGTCACATTTATAAGAACTCTAGGTATAAGTGCAGAGAGCTGCCAGAACATCTATTTGTTAAAATACATATTAAATTATTAAACATTCATTTCCTTTTATTTTTCCCTTAAATTATTGTACATCCTATTGATTTTTTTTGAAAGTATGTGCTTAGGTAGGTTTTATTTTATGCTTAGGTGAATTTATTTTATGCTTATAAAATGTGATAAAAGGGGGCAAATGTGCTAATGAGCAGGGGCCCTACAGGGGGAAGGAAGGAGCCATGAGCATATCTGGGGAAGAGTGTTCCAGGCAGAGACAACAGGGTCTGTGAATGGGGGCGGGGGGTTGGTGGAGAGAAGAGCCATGGAACGGAGCCTTGTCAGCCATGGCAAAGACCATGGACTCTGTCCCTGGCCCTAGGTCAGCGCTGAGGATTCAGGGTTGAGCTGGCAGGACAAACATGTCCCAGGGGCCAGGACCAAGCAGGAAAGGGATATAATTTAACTCCTTTTTTTTTAAAGCTCACTGTGGTTGCCTGATGGACAGTGGGTAGGAGGCTACTGCAGGGGTCCAGCCTTGACAGTGGCTTGGATTAGGGGAGGAGGCCAGGGTGGTCAGATTTATGATGTATATTGAAGGTAAAACCCACAGAATTTGTTGATGGAAATGTGATTGAAAACACACACACACACACACAGTAGTCAAGGACTCACTCCTCAGAGAAAGGGTGACAAAAGGAGGGAGCTGGCTAATCTATAGGGGATATTCAGCTTTCCAGTTAGGAGATTAAATTGAGAGAGGTTTTGCACTTTGAAAGTACAAAGGATCTCTAAAAATGTAAAAAATTAAGCCTAGGGCTTCCCTGGTGGCGCAGTGGTTGAGAGTCCGCCTGCCGTTGCAGGGGACACGGGTTCGTGCCCCGGTCTGGGAAGATCCCACATGCCGCGGAGCAGCCGGGCCCGTGAGCCATGGCCGCTGAGCCTGCGCGTCCGGAGCGTGTGCTCCGCAACGGGAGAGGCCACAACAGTGAGAGGCCCGCGTATGGCAAAAAAAAAAAAAAAAAAAAAAAAAATTAAGCCTAATTAAAAAGCACTTGTTAGCATATGTTTAAGCTGGGCTGTAGGTCTGCGGGCTGGGGATTATTTTATTACTATGTCTTATCACTTACATATGTATGTTACATTTTTTTTTTTTTTTGGCACCTGTTAAATATCACACAGTGGTACTTTTTAAAAAGCTTGGCGCTGACATCTTTTGTGCGCCCAGGACTCTATTTCCTGGATGAAGACAGAACTAGCCAGAGCATGGGTAGCGTCAGACCAACAGGTGGAGGTCAAGAGAACACTGAAGTGAGAGGTCAAGGGCTCAGAGCAGGATAATGGAGCCGGTGGAGCTGGACCTCAAGGGCTCAAGTTCTGGCCTTGATGTTTGTCACGTGACCTTGGGCAGGTTCACTCACTTCTCTAAGATTATATGGGGTTTTTTGTTTATTTATTTATTTATTTTTGGCTGTGTTGGGCTGTGCGCGGGCTTTCTCTAGTTGCAGCAAGCGGGGGCTACTCTTCGTTGCAGTGTGTGGGCTTCTCATTGCAGTGACTTCTCTTGTCGAGGAGCACGGGCTCTGGGCACGCAGGCTTCAGTAGTTGCAGCACGCAGGCTCAGCAGTTGTGGTTCACAGGCTTAGCTGCTCTGCGGCATGTGTGATCTTCCCAGACCAGGGCTCAAACCCATGTCCCCTGCATTGGCAGGTGGATTCTTAACCACTGCACCACCAGGGAAGTCCTCACTCACGTCTCCAAACTCAACATCCTCATCTGTAAAATAAGGACCATCACAGTGCCTCCCCCTAATATTACTGTAAGGACTAAAAAGAGATAATACTTGCAAAGCCACCAGCACAATGCCTGGCAGGGATGCCGCTTTTGTGGTGGCTGTTGTACTTGAGGCTGGGATCAGAAGACGAGAAGGGTGTTAGCTGGATGCTCCTGAAGAACAGCTACCTGGGCACTGGGCTCCCCCGTAAGTATAGGAGCCCCCACCCAGGGCCCTTGCTGGAGAAGCATCCAGTTTTCGTGCTTCCAGCATCCTCCTTCAAAGGCGTCCTGCAGTCCAGGCCCTTTGACTAGCACCTTCTTTCTTCAAGCAGAAGGCAAATCCAATCTCAGCTTCCCTGTGGCCCAGAGTTAAGGGGGAAATGTTTTCTCCAGAAGGTCACTTCGTTCTGTACCTATAAGCAAGCTAAACGGGAGGCCAAATTATAATGAGGAGGCTATTTGACGAGCAGGGGGAAGTAAAGGGATTGATAATATCTTAAGATGTGCATCTGGTCTCTTCCCGCTTCCCTTGGTCAGGCTGGGGACATGGTAGGGCCAGGCTCGAGGAGGGACCTGAGTGGTCAGGGGATTGGTACATACAGGCGGACCAAGCAAACATGGAAATAGTGTGGAAATAATGGGATCCAGTTTCTCACCATCAGAGAAGAGAGTAACGTCTGATGGAAAAGAGGGAGTGCTTGCTTCGGCAGCACATACACTAAAATTGGAACAATACAGAGATTAGCGTGGCCTCTGCGCAAGTATGGTATGCAAATTCGTGAAGCGGTCCATATTAAAAAAAAAAGGGGGGACTCCCCTCGCGTTCCAGTGGTTAAAACTCCATGCTTCCAATGCTGGAGGTAGGGGTTCAATCCCTGGTTGGGGAACTAAGATCCCATATGCTGCATGGCAAAATAACTGAAGTATACAAAATGTAACATTTATCTGTGCAATATAATTATAAAAAAGAAAGAAAGAAAGAAAAAGAAAAAGAAAAGAAAAGAGGAAAAGACTAGAGTAAACCCTGAGTGTTGAATTGGAATTAGAAATGTTGGTGTAAATTCATGGTTTTTAAATGGATGTATAGATGCAGGAGTTTGTATTAGATGCATGTATTAACCTATACACACACACATATGTATACACACATGTATTTCCTACTCCTATCTGCCGGAAAGCCTGGAAGCAGTGTCAGTCCGGTATCAATAAGCATACATAGCACACAGGTCATGGTGTTTTTCTTTTTGTTTTTTTTTTTTGGCCTCACCACATGGTATGCAGGATCTTAGTTCCCTGACCAGGGATCGAACCCTCACCCCCTGCATTGGAAGCGTGGAGTCGTAACCACTGGACAGCCAGGGAAGTCCCCCAGGTCATGGTTTCTAATCACCATTCTCCACCCAAAACACTAAAACTCATTATTCAAATGATTGAGTCCAAGGCTGAGGCATGGAAATTACAAGATGAGCCTGGAACATCTTGTGCCAAATGTAAGGAAATACTCAAAAAAGCAAAATGATGTGTGTATATCAAAGTAATACAAGAGTCAACCGAATAGTCAAATAGATAATTGTCAAACTGACAATAGTCAAAGTCAAAACAATGTAAACATGTGTCTGGCTCTTTTTTGGATACCATGAGCACCTTAATGGTTTATTAAGTATCTTAGTCTATTTGGCTGCTATAACAAAAATACCATAGACTGGGTGTCCTATAAACAACAGAAATTTCTCTCTCACAGTTTTGGAGGTCAGGAAGTCCAAGATCAAGATTCTGGCAGATCCTGTTTCTGGCAGATTCTGTTTCAAGAGCCTGCTTGCTGTCTTCTCCCTGTGTTCTCACATGATGGAAGGGACAAGGGAGCTCTCTGGGGTCTGTTTTATAAGGGCATTAACCCCATTCGTGAAAGCTCTGTCCTCTTGACCTCCCAGAGCCCCCACTTCCAAATGCCATCATATGGGAGATAGGATTTAACATACAAATTTTAGCGGTATACTGTTTATAGCACTGAGTACTTGGTAGAGTATACGTTTGGCTGCTATAACAAAACCCAAAGATGGACAATGGCTGAACAAATAGAAGTTTAATTCTCTTGCCCTTAAAAGTCTGAGCTGGTATGGTGCCTCTCCTCCACTAAGTCATTAGGAACCTAGGTTCCTTCTGTCTTCTTTCTCCGCATCCTCAACACTCAGGTCAATGTGGCTGCTCCATCTCCTGCCAGCACATCCCTGTTCCAGGCAGAAGGACAGAAGAAACGAGAGAAGAGGTGAGTATGTGCCCTCTCTTTTTTTTTTTTTTTTTTTTGAAGAAACGTAACAGGACCTGTTGCCTTTTGCCCTCTTTAAGGACATGACCTAGAAGTTGTACATATCACTTCTGGTTACATCACACTCTCCAGAACATTGTTACCAGGTTGTGCCAATCTGCAAGGGAAGCTGGCGGAAAAAAAATGTAGGATTTAGCTAAACAACTATGTACCTAGCTAAAAATTACTTTACCATGTTAGAAAGGGATAACAGGAACTGGGGGACAGTTAGCAGTCTCTGCCACTCTTACAAATAAATTCTTTGTTTTGCTTTAGTTAAACAGAGTTGATTTCTGTTGCATGTGACCAACATGAGAGGAGTACAGGAAAAGGGGACACTAACTTTTATTGACCAACTCCTGTGTCCCAGGCACATCACACAGATCATCTCTTTTAATCTTAGCAGTGACTCAATAAAGTTGGGTTTGACAGGTGAGGAAACTGAGGCTCAGAGAGACAAAGTAATGTGCTCGCAGTCACAAGCCATGAGTGACAGAGCTAGAATCGGAAGCTAGATCTCCGAGACCCAGAGTTCAGGCTTTTCCCATGGTACCACACTTGGGGTGCTCTTCCTTTGCCCAAGACACCCCCCAGGCCCCTAACCACCCCTCGCCCCACTGGTGCTGGGAATACACCAGCCATAGCAATGCCTGCTTCTCAGTTTCCGCGTGTGTCTCAGTCTGTCTATGGTTGGCATCTTCTCCCTTCAGCAATGTTGACGCCAGCCTCAGTGATGCACATTTGTGCTTAGACAGTAGGCTGTGTCTGTAGCTACACCCTGATCTCATGATTAGAACTTGGGTGTTAGGACACACCGCAGCCATCCCTCGGTCACTCATGTACTCTAAATAAGACAATGATAGATGTTACCCCAAGGAGCAGCCAGTGTGGCAAAAGACTCAAAAATAAACATAAGTTTAAGAGCACTGAAGGTGCTAAGAGAGAGGTATGAGGTATGTTTGGGGTAAAGCAGGGCACACAGGATGTAGGAGTCAGGAAGGGCTTCAGAGAAAAGAAGTTGTTTGGTCCATGAATCCCCTGAAACTATATGCAAATCTTTGTGTGTCTGTATGTGTGTTTCCTCCAGGGTGAAGGTCCATGATCTTTATCATATTCTCCAAATGACTGACAATTCATGGGGTAGAGACTCTGGGCTAGAGATTGAGAAGGCTGAGGAGGCCAGGGTGTGGCGATGGGGTGCGGATGGTGTGGGCAGGAACGAGATGCGAGGAGGGCACAGGCCACTGCTCAGAGGAACAGCCTGTCATGATAAGGAGCCTGGACTTCACTCCAAGGGCAATAGGCAATTATTGCCTAGGAGGGGTGTCTGTCTTACGCATGGCCTATGTCACGTAGCCCTCAGAATTCTGGATTGTCTAATGGTGTCTCCAAAGTTATGTGAGTACACAGAGAATCAGCTTCCCACAAACACCAGATGAGGCTTCTCATGGGAGATGCACTGGGTCACGAAGCATGAGTAAGAGTTTGCCCCGATGTTATAGTCAGAAAGACTATTTGGGCTGTATGTTACGGAAACCCCCTGGAATTGTCTTAAAACCATCGATGTGCTTGTTAATGTTTAATAACCAGTTTTTAGTGGGGGACACTGATTTGTAGCATTTGCCAATTTCTGTGGTGTAAATACTGCAGCTGTGGCCTATGTCAAGCTCCCAACGTGACGTCATGGAGAAAGATGTACAATTAGCTTTCAGGAGCTAGTGTGAAGCAGCTCCAGGACACCATTGCTTAAACCCCATTTATTATAAGAATATAAGTGAGGGGCAGGGGCAGTATAGGGGTGGGGAAGTGGGAGGTACGAACTATTGGGTATAAGACAGGCTCAAGGATATATTTACAACACGGGGACTAGGGCCAATATTTTGTGATAACTGTAAATGGAAAGTAACCTTTAAAAATTGTATAAAAATTTAAAAATACATATACATATATGTGTATCTCACAGGGACCAAGCTGGAGCTGCAGCCAGGTTTCCGAGAGGATCGGAAGCAGGAACTGAGAGCTTCTGCAACCTCGGCTACCCTTCCCCTCTCTCCTCCTCACTCTTCTATTTTTACTCTTGTCTCCTGTTGAGGCAGATTGGCTTTCTCTGCTCCCCAGCCCATGGATCAAAGAACTGCTACTGCCAACAGTTTCCAGATTTTCCCTCTTGACAAGAAACCAGCCAGACTGAAGCTTGGCCTCTCTTAGTCCGACTTCAAATTCCTTGGAGTCCATTGGCCCAGCTTGGGTCAGGTGCTCGGCCCTGGTCCAATCAGCTGTGATGAGAGGGCAGGCCATCATTATACCAAGATGGTGAGCAAGCCCTCTGATGCTGCAAGTCTGGGGTGTTGGGGAAGGAGAAGTAACCAGAGGAAAAGGAAGCGAGCTCTGAGCCACCAACTCCTTAGGTATCTTGAGGCAGGAAACAGGGGAAATTAATCATATAATAGTTCATGCTGTCTCCTCTAGTCTTGAACTATCCACCTAGAGAATCACTAATTCATTCATTTATTTACTCATTTATTCATGCATTCAGCATTAATTTGAGGTTTATTGAATATATACTCTATATTAGAGGATATGTGGGGCTAAAAAGGAAGCGGAAGATGAATAAGATTTAGTAACCATCCTCCAGGAGTTTGCCATCTGGGAGAGAGACAAAACGTCCATGACACAAGCTTCACAGAAGTTCATTCGAAGTGCCGATCCCCTGAGGACCGCATGGGGGAGTGGTGGCCGGCAGCCTCTGAGACAGCCCCAGTGAGCCCTGCCTGCTGGTATTCACATCCCTGTGTAGTTCCCTTCCACACTGCACTAGGGTTGGTCTGTGTGGCCAATAGAATAAAGTAGAAGTCATGATAGGAAACTTCTGAGCACAGGTTATGAAAGACTGTGGCTTCCATGTTGGGTCCCCTCTGTCTTGCTCTCTTGGGTCACTCACTCTGGAGGAAGCCAGTTGCCAGGTCATGAGCAGCCCTATGGAAAAAGCTCAGGGGGCCAGGAACTGAAGCCTTCTGCCAACAGCCAGGCGAGTGAGGTGGGTAGTCAAGCCTTCAGAGGAGACCGCAGCCCTGTCAACAGCTTGACTACAGTCTCATAAGAGACCCTGAGCGAGAACCACTCAGCTAAGCCACTCTCAGATCCCTGACCCTCACAAATGATGAGAGATAATAAATATTTGTTGATTTGAGCTGCAAAGTTTTGGGGTGATTTGTTACACAGCGATAGATGACTAATGCAGGAGGCGAAATTTGAAGTGGATCTTAAAGGATGAACTCACCAAGCAGAAACAAAGAAAGGCAAACAAAGAAAGGCAAACAAAGAAAGTCATTCTAGCAATGCCACGTGCAAATCTGTAGACAAGAAAGTGCAGGACATGAATGGGGAACAGTAGCTTGGTGTGGCCAGAACTTGAGAATCATGAAATTCTTAGATGGTTCCTGGTATGGTTAAATGCTCTGTGAGTGTTGACACTTCTCATTAGGAACTGGGGGCTGAGAACTAACTCCATGGGGCCCCAGGAACCATGAAACTGCAGACACTCCATATCACAGTGGGAATAAGAGTGTCAAGAGAAGCAGCACTGAGGCCCAGAAGGCCTGCAAAGTGTGGAGTGGTGAGCCCATAACTGAGCAGGTGGCCCAGGGGGAGCCTCTGGCCTGGCCTCGGGGTAAGTCCTGGCTGACCTCTAGAAGGTGACTTCCCTAAGGTTGTGTCTCCCGGGGGGGAGGGGGAGGATCTAGCTGGCTGAAAGCTTGTGGTGAATGAGGAACTTCCAGGCTGGGGTCCCCAGCTCTGTCTGAACCCAGTGCTTGGTAGTGGTGTGTCTGGGTCCCTGGGAAGGCTCTGGTCTGAGAGCTCTAGGGTAGACAGGCCCTGATGGTGCTGTGGAGTAGAGACGGCCAGTGCCACCTTGGGCATCAGGGTTGGAGGGGCCTGAGCTTTGCTCCTGGGCCTTGACTGCAGAGCCTGCTCTGGGGACAGCCCGTTGTGGAAGTGAGCCTGGCCAGCCCCAGCTCTGGCCTCCCACCCTGACTGCTTGGAGAGCTGGCCACGCAGAACTCTCCTCCTCCTGTCTGTACTGGACGGGGGGAGAGGAGGCCATAGACTCCCTGCCATCTGCATCTGTGTTCCTCCCCTACCCGACACCAAACCCAATTTGGCATTTCCTGGGCCTCATCTTACCTCTTTGCCCGCATCATCACTGCTCCTGAAATCTGAAAGACGAGAATGCCTGGAGACGAAGCTTGGTCTTCACCCGCCCCCAGAGACTGGGTCAGAGGAAGACGTGTGACCCTACCTGGGCCGGTCAGAG
Organism: Hyperoodon ampullatus; assembly: GCF_949752795.1. Classification (NCBI taxonomy): domain Eukaryota; kingdom Metazoa; phylum Chordata; class Mammalia; order Artiodactyla; family Ziphiidae; genus Hyperoodon; species Hyperoodon ampullatus. The sequence goes on from NC_136916.1 coordinate 169,102,883, forward strand.
ACCGTGAGGGTCAGCTTCCGGACTCAAGGTGAAGCCAGGAGGTAAGAAGCATTCTTTTCATGAGAGCGAGCTGGAGTTGGGGGTAGCAACCTTGCCTGCATTCAGAGAAAGCTTGAATAAGAAGAAAACTGAGGAGTTCCCTGGCAATCCAGTGGTTAGGACACTGAGCTTCCAGGGGGCATGGGTTGGATCCCTGGTTGGGGAACTAAGATCCCACAAGCAGCGCAGCATGGCCAAAAAAAAAGACAACTAAAGCGGAGAAAAGCAGAGCCTAGCAAGAGTGGGATTTCTGGTCCATTGTTTAAGCACTGTGCTAAGCAGAAGCCAATACACTTAATTTTTCACGTATGCCAGCTAGAGTTAGCAACTTGGCCTGCTTCCCCAGAAAGCAGAGCCTGAGGCAAAGGCTTCTGCTACTCGTTTATAAGGCTGTGCAATCCAGAGAGCAGAAATCCTTGCCCCTCGACAAGAGAGGTGGGTGAGAAGGGGGCACTGGCAATGTGAGGGTGCTTCGTCTTCCAGGACTGTCCTCTCAAAAGCTCATAAACTTCATCTCAGGACAGTCCACTGAGGGAAAAAGGGTAAGAATTTATCCCCTTCTCCCACCTCCCATTGGTCAAAGGTTTGCCTAGCGGGGCATTCACACCCCTGCTGCCCCACATCCAAGTTGTAGGGCTGCCCTTTGGGCCGGGAGCTACTGGGGCCCCTGGGAACCCCGGAACTTAGAGTCTCTGGGGGGAGAGAGGCGGGGAGGCAGGAATTAAACAAGTAACTGCAAGGTGATGAGTGTTTTGAAGAAAGAGAGCAGGATATTCTGGGCGAGGTCAGGAAAGGCCATCTGATGAAGAGGTGGTGAATCCAAATGCAGATCCAGAGGAGGAGCTGGAGTTAGCCAGGCCACGGGGATGATGGCGAGGAAGAGCCATCCTGGAGCCTGAAGTCCGGAAAGAGCTCGGTGGGTTTGGGGAACTAAAGGAAGGCCAGTATTCTGCAGCTCGTAGAGCCAGGCAGGTCGGGAAGCATTCACAGAGCACTAAGTATATACGAAGACGAGGCCCCCTATAGTTTGAGCTGCCCCGCCCTTTCACACTGTTTTCAGAGAACTGTGCTTTGTTCCTTCCCGCCCCACCGGGTGCCCTACCTTAGGAACAACCTGGGTCCCAGATTGAACCACACCCCTCTGGCCGCAGTTGATTGGGCTAGAGGTGAACACCTCACCGAGGCTGGACCAATCAGGGTCTTGACTCCCGGAGACTGGCGAGGTTGGGACAGAGAGAGTGAGAAGGCTCTTGGCTCAGGGCTGGACAAGTTACATCTCCCCTCAGGAGATGCTGGCAGCCAAGTTCTCAGCCGAGGCGACCAGAAAGGAGTGAAAGATACTTCTGCGGAGAGGAGGTGTTAATGAGGCAGATGCAAGAGATGAGGAATCGCCAGAGAGCCCGGTTCCTGTTCTGCCGAGCCGTGGCTGCACCCCTACCCTGGGGATCCTTGAAACAAAGCCCCCTTTTTTTGCTTAAATTGCATCCAGTGGGTTTCTATCTTTTGCAATGAAACAAACCCTAACTTTAGTGCTCGAGCTTTATAGATGCATAAATTCGGCAGGATTTCTGCCCTGAGGAAGGTCATAAACCAGCGGGAGAGATGGACATATACACTGAACATTAACTACAGGGCGATAAGTGCTATAATAAAAGTTTGTTCAAGGCAGGGAGGTTGTGCAGAGATAAAGTAAGATAACGGATGTAAAAGTATTTCGAAAAGAAAAACGTGTTATGTATGTCCCCTATCATCATACTTAGGCAATTCAATTGCATTTCTACTTCGATTTAATCAGGAACACAGCCACCCGACTTCCAGAATAATGCTGATTTTATAAGGCAGATGCTGCTATCTGGCAATGAGTAAATTATCCGGGGTCTCATACTTTCTTTTTCCTCATCGGTGTTTGGTGAGTGGATGGAAAAAATAACATTACAATTTCCCAAAGAACTGGGAAGCACTTGCCGTTTCTGCCTTGCTGCTATGTCACAATTTTCGACCCTTTCTGCCCCACCTACATCAGCCTCTCCTTGACTCCAGGCAACTAAAAGGCTGCTGACTCAACTAAAATAAAATCTCTCAAGTGAATCACTGATTGAGAGGTTAGCTGATAGACATGCCATTGCTATGTGAACTACAGATAGTGACATTATGTCTGGAGAAAAGGAATGACTGCTTCCATCTAAACAATCTTCAAAATCAGCCTGTGCAAGAACGCTTTGAACATTGAAATATGTTACGACAGAGCAATTATATCTTATTGAGAAACACCTTCCCTCCACCTCCATCAAAGACAGACACCTGTTTATTCCTGCTGAATTTTTTAAAAATATTTATTTATTTATTTATTTGGCTGCACCGGGTCTTCGTTGCGGCATGCGGGATCTAGATCGAACCCAGGCCCCTGCATTGGGAGCGCAGAGTCTTAGCCACTGCACCACCAGGGAAGTCCCCGCCTGCTGAATTTTTTATGGTGGAGCAAAAGCATAGCTTAGAGTCACCCTGTTGCACAGGAACAAAGCAGGCTTTGGAATCACCTGACCTAGGTTCAAATTCCAGCTCCACTGATGGTCAGCTGTGGGGTCTTGGGCAAATTACTTAACTTCTCTGAGCCTTGGTTTCCTCATTATTGAAGGAAGGAAAAGACACTGACAAAAGATCAGCCATCGGGGTGGATGGGTGGGTACTAGAACCAGGTAGAGTTATAAGGATTAAATAAGAGAAGGAGGATAAGCACAACCTAACACGAAATGGAGCAAAAAGTGTTTGTTTCTTCACTCGTGTCCTGGAGGGAATTGGGTTTTCTGGGCCAGGTAGGGAGAGCAGAACTTCCTTTCTAGCTGAGCTGATCTACTCCTAGGGATCAGAATCTGATCAATCACATTTCATGAGAACGATGGGTTTCTAGAGATTTGCATTATTTAAAACTCAGTAGTTGGGGCTTCCCTGGTGGCACAGTGGTTGAGAGTCCGCCTGCCGATGCAGGGGACACGGGTTCGTGCCCCGGTCCGGGAAGATCCCACATGCCGTGAGCGGCGAGGCCCGTGAGCCATGGCCGCTGAGCCTGCGCGTCCGGAGCCTGTGCTCCGCAACGGGAGAGGCCGCAACAGTGAGAGGCCCGCGTACCGCAAAAAAAAAACCCAAAAAACAAACAAAAAAAAACCTCAGTAGTCTAAGAATAATTTTCCCACACGAATAATTCTAAAGTTGGGGGCACGATCCTCAGAGCACAGATTTTACATCCATTGTAGTCTTGTGCTTTCATTGGACCTTTGCTCTCTGCACCATCTCTAATATTTTGCAGAACTCTCACACATAAATTAATAGCAAGAGCTATCACAGTGACTGGCCTTCTTCACAGCACTTTATCTCAGCTAAACTTTCTGCAAAAGTGATCACAACATGAATACATTGTTCAGCCTCAGACCTTCCAAGACCACTTGAACTCTAAGTCCCAATACACCTTCACACCACTGTGGTTCCCACACTGTTGACGCAGCCTATGTATTTGTTTACCTGTTGAAGTAGCGCCACCCTGTGGCAATGTCATGAACGGTGTACAATACCCAGTCTCACCACTTTTGAAATGAAGGGATTCTTGACTAATATTTTAATTGGGTGGGATTCTGTATTTCAATTATGAGGTATAGTATCAGGCTTTCTTCATATTCTTCCATTATTTCGGATTTCCACAATTCAAATGAGCATCACATGGAACTACACTATAATCGATTTACTTAAACCTTTTAACTCCAGATTCAGGAGTTTCTATTAAAGTTTTCCCATCCAGAACATTTTTAGGAGGGCTACTAAATTTGGGGATTAAAATAACAGTGTGTGCGTGTGTGTGTGTGTGTGTGTGTGTGTGATACACTTGTCTTTCTGTGGGCATTGTGTCTATCTTACAGCAGCTCTAGGAGGAGGGCGCTGTGGGGGTCACTCCTATTTTATGATCAGGACCCTGAGACCAATAGAGATGTAAAAGATTTCCCCAACATCTTACTGGAACAATGCCTGGATCTCCTGGATACTAATCCTCAGACACTGTTTAAGTTTTCAATGTTTCAGCTGCGCCTTTAAAAACTTTTTGTCTCCCGATGCTCCTTCCACCCCTCAGAATAAGTGAGAAGTATGCAGGCTTCAAATCAGACAGACCTAGGTTTATATGCCAGCTTCAGCAGCAGTGCAGCTAGGGCAGAGGCTAAAGCAATCTGAGCCTTAGGTTTCTCTACCTTTACAAATAAAATTGAGGTTAAAAGCATGCACACAGGGACTTCCCTGGTGGTGCAGTGGATAAGAATCCACCTGCCAATGCAGGGGACACGGGTTCAATCCCTGGTCCAGGAAGATCCCACCTGCTGCAGAGCAGCTAAGCCCGTGCACCACAACTACTGAGCCTGTGCTGTAGAGCCCGCAAGCCACAACTACTGAAGCCCAAGTGCCACAACTAACTACTGAAGCCCGTGTGCCTAGAGCCCGTGCTCTGCAACAACAGAAGCCACCGCAATGAGAAGCCCGCGCACCTCAACAAAGAGTAGCCCCCGCTCACCACAGCTAGAGAAAGCCCGTGCACAGCAAAAAAGACCCAACACAGCCAAAAAAAAAAAATTAAAATTAAATCTTTACAAAATAAAAAAATAAAGAAAATAAAAACATGCGCACACACACGAGCGTGTGAGAAGGCTGGTGAAATCTGAATAAGTTCTGTAGATTGTACCAATGTCAAGTTCCTGGTTTGGGTATTGTACTGTAGTTGTGTAAGATGTCACCATTAGGGGAAGCGAGTTGAGTACATGGAACTCTCTGTACTATTTTTCAACTTCCTGTGAGACTATGATTATCTTTCAATGCAAACTTTTTTTTAATTTAGGCAATGAATTGATAAAGACAGAATCTCCAGAATATATTTTCAAATGTTAGTGATCTCCTGGTCTTTACTGAACCATGGGAGAAATGCTTATGTCATAATATTGCTTGGGGGAAAAAAAGTCTACTGAATTGCCCTCACGGTGTGATTACAACTATATTCAAGGAAAGGAAATTCTTACCACAAAGAAGTAGAGGAAAATACTTTGAAAATTTAGTGGTATCCATACACCTATGGTCAATTAATCTTTGACAAAGGAGGCAAGAATATACAATGGAGAAAAGACAGTCTCTTCAGCAAGTGCCATTGGGAAAGCTGGACAGCTACATGTAAATCAATGAAGTTAGAACACTCCCTCACATCATACACAAAAATAAACTCAAAATGGCTTAAAGACTTAAACATGACACCATAAAACTCCTAGAAGAGAACATGGGCAAAACGTTCTCTGACATAAACCATAGTAATGTTTTCTTAGGTCAGTCTCCCGAGGCAATAGAAATAAAAGCAAAAATAAACAAAATGGGAGCTAATCAAACGTATAAACTTTTGCACAGCAAAGGAAACCGTAAACAAAATGAAAAGATGACCTACAGACTGGGAGAAAATATTTGCAAATGATGTGACCGACAAGGGCTTAATTACCAAAATATACAAACAGCTCATAGAGCTCAATAACAAAAAAACAAACAACCCAATCGAAAAATGGGCAGAAGACCTAAGTAGAAATTTCTCTGAAGAAAACATACAGATGGCCAACAAGCACATGAAAACATGCTCAACATCATTAATTATTAGAGAAATGCCAATCAAAACTACAATGAGGTATCACATTAGAATGGTCAGAATGGTCATCATCAAAAAGTCTACAAATAATAGGGTTTCCCTGGTGGCGCAGTGGTTGAGAGTCCGCCTTCCGATGCAGGGGACACGGGTTCGTGCCCCAGTCCGGGAAGATCCCACATGCCGCGGAGCGGCTGGGCCCGTGAGCCATGGCCGCTGGGCCTGTGCATCCAGAGCCTGTGCTCTGCAACGGGAGAGGACACAACAGTGAGAGGCCCGCGTACCGCAAAAGGGAAAAAAAAAAAGTCTACAAATAATAAATGCTGAAGAGGATGAGGAGAAAAGGGAACCCTCCTACACTGTTGGTGGGAATGTAAATTGGTGCAGTCACTATGGAAAACAATCTGGAGATTCCTTAAAAAATTAAAAACAGAGCTACCATATGACCCAGCAATCCCACTCCTGGGCATATACCCAGAGAAAACTCTAATTTGAAAAGATACATATGCCCCAATGTTCATTGCAGCACTATTTACAATAGCCAAGACATGGAAGCAACCTAAGTGTCCATCAACAGAGGAATGGATAAAGAAGATGTGGTACATATATACAGTGGAATATTACTCAGCCATTAAAAGAGAATGAAATAATGCCATTTACAGCAACACGGATGGACCTAGAGATCATCACACTAAGTGAAGTAAGTCAGACAGAGAAAGACAAATATATATCACATATGTGGAATCTAAAACATGATACAAATGAACTTATTTAAGAAACAGAAACAGACTCACAGATTTCAAAAACAGACTTATGGTTACCAAATGGGAAAGAGGGATGGGGAGGGATAAATTTGGAGTTTGGGATGAGCAGACACAAAGTATTATATATAAAATAGATAAACAACAAGGGTCCTACTGTATAACATAGGGAACTGTTAAATATCTTATAATAACCTGTAATGGAAAATAATCTGAAAAAGAATGTGTATATATATATATATATATATTATATATATATATACACACACACACACACACATACATACATCTATCTGTATGTATGTATATATAACTGAATCACTTGACTGTGCACCAGAAACTAACACAACATTGTAAACCAACTGTATTTCAATTCGAAACAATGTTTTTAAGTTAGTAATGATTATCTCTGAGTAGTAGGAATTTGTTTGGTTCTTACCCACTTTACTGTATTTTCCAAATTTTCTACTATGAATCTGACTTGTATAATCAAGGAAAGTTACTTCATCGAAAGAACAGACTGGAGCTGAGTCAGAAAATCCAAGATATGTGGTTGCCTGTCACTCCGGACAGTATTGGTCTTGGAGAGTTGAGGCACTCTTTATTATTTAATAAAATGAATTATAAAATAAATTATACATGCTTATGTGAAAAATGCATAAAGTAGGGTGGAAGGGAAGTTCCTTAACTACTTCCTTCCTACTTTCCAGAGGTAAGCATTGTTAACTGTTTATTTTCCTTTTTTTTTTTCAGACCATACTCATGTCAGACTTCTTGGGGAAATTTGCAGCTCAAGTTTCAAAGAAGCACAGAGGAAAGGCAATCATATCTTATGTTGTTTACTTCCGGAAGGAACCTCACTCTGACCAGGATTGCATCAAGCCTCCTCCTTGAATGTATACGAGCTGTCTGCGTTTGTCGTTGGAAACTCACCCCCAGGCCCTTCCACCTATTGAAGGCTTCCCAAGCTGTTTCTGCAGGTCAGCAGAGGACGTCTCCAGGGCCCATGCTTGTGGCCACTGAGAAATCTCTTTTCTTCTCCCCATGAAACCCTGGGTGGTGCTTTTCTTTTCTTTTCTTTTTCCAGCTCCATCTTATATTTTTATTTGTGAGATTTTGCAGAAGTGAATGAATGCCAGAAATATGTAAGGAAGTTTTGTTACTGTTTGACGGTTTTTTACAAGATGGCAAAATTTTCACTTTTATGAAAAGTATTTCTAATTTGCTCTCTCAAGCAAAGTTTTTTTTGTTTTGTTTTACTGTACTTTTTTAGAAAAACATCTTTATTGTAGTATAATTGCTTTACAATGGTGTGTTAGTTTCTGCTTTATAACAAGGTGAATCAGCTATACATATACATATATCCCCATATCTCCTCCCTCTTGCATCTCCCTCCCACCCTCCCTATCCCACCCCTCTAGGTGGTCACAAAGCACTGAGCTGATCTCCCTCTGCTATGTGGCAGCTTCCCACTAACTATCTATTTTCAGGTGGTGCTTTTCATCTTGGGGTCTGTAGGCATATTACTGGGGGTCTATGGATTCTACCAAAAGTTTTAAAAGTTGTGGTTTCATTTTTGGACCATCTAGATTACCACCCCAGAACCAAGCGCCACTTCACCATTTTAAACTTGCTTTTCCGTTTGGATTAAGGTCACGCTCATGGCAGATGAATCAGTGTGCTGTATCATTGAAGGCAAATATTTCACTAGAGTTCAAAGAGAGAAAGATGGCAAGAGAATTGGGTGGTCCTGCGAGATAATGGATTTTGCAGCTCTCATCTTTCCATTCATCTTGTGACGATATGCATTAGCAGTTAAGTGTGGTAGAAATAAACAATAAAAGAATTCCACTAAATGCTTTCAAAACATTTCCTGTATTATGTTTGGCAGGGTGCACAATTAAACTGATTGGCTCATTAAAATAATGGATAGGCGGTTAAAAAGGAGTTTATTATTCAACCCCCCCCCAAAAAATCAACAGTGATACTGTCAGTAACTCAAATAATAGTCCGTTACCTGCCCCCCACAAAAAAGTCAAATTGAAAATACATCTTTCTCCCATTAAACCGCACACCAGTGATTCACAGTGACCCAATGTTGGTAAAGCATCATCCATCATGCTGATTTAATGTTAATTTGAAGTTCATGAGTTTTTGTTTGTATTTTTTAAAATTTATTTTATTTTATTTATTTTATTTTTGGCTGCGTTGGGTCTTCGTTGCTGTGCGTGGGCTTTCTCTAGTTGTGGCGAGCGGGGGCTACTCTTCGTTGCGGTGCGCGGGCTTCTCACTGCGGTGGCTTCTCTTGTTGCGGAGCACGGGCTCTAGGCACACGGGCTTCAGCAGTTGTGGCACGTGGGCTCAGTAGCTGTGGCTCACGGGCTCTAGAGCGCAGGCTCAGTAGTTGTGGCGCAGGGGCTTAGTTGCTTTGCGGCATGTGGGATCTTCCTGGACCAGGGCTTGAACCTGTGTCCCTGCATTGGCAGGCGGATTCTTAACCACTGTGCCACCAGGGAAGCCCTGTTTGTATTTTTAAATTTTTTTTCATTTAAAAGCTGGGGAAGCACGTGAACTTTCTAAATATGAAAATTTAACAGTTTTGTTTTTCTTCCCTGCCTTGGAAGGATTCAACACAGTCTAGGAAGGGAGTCTCTCCCCACCCCCAGCCCCAAGCACATGCCCTGGGGGGCAAATATTTCTGAACATTTCCCTTCCCTTTCCCAGTAGTAAATGAAAAAATGAGTCCTCCCAGCCCTCAGGGCAAGGGAAACCAGTTTTTCAAATGGGTAATGATTTAGTGTCCAGTTTTATTGGCCCATCAGCCTCTACCAGGAAAGAGAGAGAGACTAGGGCTTTTGTGTGAAGGGATTAAGCAGGAAGGGCTGAGTGTGAAGCACTGTTGAGTCCCCGCCCAGGGCCTTGCTGGAACCTCACCAGCTTCTCCTGGGAGGCTCTGGATACAGACACCTCTGTGGTCTGCATGCAGAATGGATCAGGTTCTGGCAGGGACAACACCCAGTGATGCCACAAGACTGTGTTCTGTCCCCATGTGACTATGCACTGCGGATGCCTCCTTGAAATGCTCCAGGGCCCCAGGGGCCCCAAGGGCACGCCTGGCCACCCAGAGAGAGGGATGGGAGGAGGCCCCATGGCTGTACTTAGTTGGGGAATGACAAACTCAAGCTGGAGGCCCCCAACCTGGGACAGTGATTGGAGACAATCCAGGCACCAATCAACCATGTCAAAAGACATCCCCGAGGAGGGGGCACTGCCCCACTGCTGCTGGTACACGGGAGAGGGCACAAGGCTAGCATCTGACGTTGCTGTCCTGGTGTGATAGATTCTGCTATTTTCCAGGACGGATTCCTTCTCCTCTCTTCCGCCCCATACCTCCCTGCCCTGCTGACTCTGGGCTTGTCTGTGTGACCTGCACTGATCCATGGAATGTGGGCCACTTGACTGTGTGCCCTTTCTGAGCAGCGTTTCTGCCCTGCTCTTGACTACTCCAGGGAGCTGCTGTTCCTCCAGCACGAGCTCGGGAAAGATGTGGAGCACTTCTGACCCCAGCCGACAGCCTAGAGCCCAGCCTGTGGGCGCCCAGGAGAAACCAGCCAAGGTGCAGTACACCAACAACCCATCCACAGAACCGTGAATGAGAAACACACATTTGCTGTTGGAAGCCACTGAGATTTGGGGGGTATTTGTTAACACAGTAGAAGCTGACAAATACACGTGACCAGCTGGCAGAATCTCTCCTCCGCTACTTCTTTACAAAAGAGCTCCAGCTCCAGATACAAAATCCTCTGTGGAGGTGTCCACCGGCAAAGCCCAGGTCACACACCTGTGTGCACCTGACAGGAAGACTGGGAAAGTGCATATCAGGTGTTGCCTTTTTCTATAGAAGTAGGTGGGCTCCATATCTTTTGTATTCCAATCAGACTCAGCGTGGGGCCTCTGGGTTGAATAGTGTCCTCCAAGAATTCATGTCCACCTGGAACCTCAGAATGTGATCTTATTTGAAATAGGGATTTTGCAGATGTAAGTGGTTAGGATAAGGTCATATTGGGTTAGGGTGGGCCCCAATCCAATGACTGGTATCTTTATAAGAAGAGAAATCTGACACAGAGAGATACACAGGGAGAAGGCCATGTGATGAAAGAGGCAGAGATTTGGTGATGTGTCTACAAGCAAGGAACACGGAGGATGCTGGCCACCACCAGAAGCAAAAAGAGAGCATGGAACTGATCCTTCCCTAAGGCCTTCAGAGAGAGCAGGGCACTGCTGACACCTTGCTTTTCACTTTTAGCCTCCAGGATTGCGAGAGAATACATTTCTGTTGTTTAAAGCCACCCAGTTTGTGGTCCATTGTTACAGCAGCCCCAGGAAACTAATGCAGTGGGCAAACCCCCACATATAAGAAGGAGGTATAAAAGCTCCCCGCCTTCCCACAACAAATTCCCTTTTCTCATACTTATTTCAGTAATATTCTGAAACAATAATTCAAGAGGAGGATTCTTCAGTGTTCTTTCTTTCTTTCTTTGGCTGCACCAGGTCTTAGTTGTGGCAGGCAGAATCTAGTTCCCTGACCAGGGATCAAACCCAGGCCCCCTGCATTGGGAGCACTGAGTCTTAACTGCTGGACCACCAGGGAAGTCCCTGTTTTTTCTTTAAAAGCAGTTTGCACATCAGCTCAAGGGAGTGTTGCAAGGGCATCTCCTGGGCACCATGGCCCCTGAAGAAGGAATTTGGTGTTTTGGGTTCCTTCCTTCTCCTGGATCCCATTTGATCCAAAGATAACTTTGCCTGGATAGGGTTACTCCAGACTCTTGGAGGAAAACAGATGCCTCTTCAAAAAGTCTGTATTTCAGGGTACAGGGGCTGCTGTAGGGACAAGATGTGTAGGGCTGGAGTCTGATATCTGAGGATGACCTCAGCTGATTCTGCTAGACTCCAAGTCACATCCACAGCCTTTCTAGCAAAGACCAGCGCCACCTGTTAGACTCTCTCCAAGCCACTTTGAAATAGTGTGGGGAGTATAAAGGTGTTTCTTATGTGTCTTTTTAACATTGGAGATTCAACAAGGCCATGGCATGGAGAAAAGGGAGAGGGGCCGCTTTAATTAACAGAATTCAGAGGCGTAACAACCAAGGGTCATGTGTGGTCTTGTTTGGGTCCTGATTCCCATAAATCAACTGTAAGAAGATCTTTTTTGAGCTAATCAGGGAAATTTGAATATGAACTGGGTATTAGAGGATATCAGGTCATTAGCGACACTTTTGTCAGATGTGATATTGGCATGATAAGAAAAGGTCTATTTTTTCAGAGGTACATATTGAAGAATGTAGGGACCAAATGCCATCATGTTTGGGATATGCTTTGAAGACATTATAATGGTGGGCTCAAATTTTGACCATTGCTTTTAGGTAAGAGATGTAATTTCTAGCAGTCTATCTACTTGCCCTTAGTATGAGACCATTTTGAAAACAAACATATCATATTGTAACAAATGGAAGAAGCAATAAAGCTATTTGTAAAAATATTTAAAATCATCAGAGAAAGGGAACCCTCCTACACTGTTGGTGGGAATGTAAATTGGTACAACCACTATGGAGAACAGTATGGAGATTCCTTAAAAAACTAAAAATGGAACTACCGTATGATTCAACAATCCCACTCCTGGACATATCTCTGGAGAAAACCATAATTCCAAAAGATACATGCACCCCAATGTTCATTGCAGCACTATTTACAATAGCCAAGACATGGAAACAACCTAAATGTCCATCAACAGAGGAATGGATAAAGAAGATGTGGTACATATATACAATGGAATATTACTCAGCCATAGAAAGGAATGAAACTGGGTCATTCGCAGAGACGTGGATGGATGTAGACAGTGTTATACAGAGTGAAGTAAGTCAGAAAGAGAAAAGCAAATATCGTATAATAACACATATATGTGGAATCTAGGAAAATGGTATAGATGATCTTATTTGCAAAGCAGAAATAGAGACACAGATGTCGAGAACAAATGTATGGATACCAAGGGGGGAAGGGGTGGGGTGAGAGGACTTGGGAGACTGGGATGACATATACACATTATTGATACTATGTATAAAATAGACAACTTATGGGAACATACTGTATAGAACAGGGAACTCTACCTAATGCACTGTGGTAACCTAAATGGGAGGGAAGTCCAAAAGGGAGGGGATATCTGTATGCGTATGGCTGATTCATTTTGTTGTGCAGTGGGGGCTAACACAACATCGTAAAACAATCATACTCCAATAAAAATTAATTTAAAAAGAAGATGTGGTATATATATATGCACCGGAATATTACTCAGCCATAAAAAAGAATGAAATAATGCCACTTGCAGCAACATGGATGGACCTAGAGATTATCATACTAAGTGAAGTAAGTTAGACAGAGAAAGGCAAATATCATATGATTATCACTCATATGTGAAATCTAATTTTAAAAAATGATGTAAGTGAACTTATTTACAAAACAGAAGCAGACACACAGATTTCAAAAACAAACTTCTGGTTACCAAAGGGGAAATGTGGGCAGAGGAGGGATAAATTAGGAGCTTGGGATTAACATACACACACTACTATATAGAAAATAGGTAATCAACAAGGACCTACTGTATAGCACAGGGAACTCTACTCAATATTCTGTGATAACCTATATGGGAAAAGAATCTGAAAAAGAATAAATATATGTATATGTATAACTGAATCACTATGTTGTACACCTGAAACTAACACAACATTGTAAATCAACTATACTCCAGTGAAACTTAAAAATAAATAAATAAATAATTAGTTTAAAAAAAAAATTGGAGAGATATTAGGTTAAACCCTGTATATTAAACACACGTGTTTATTTACACCTGCAACTCATCCAAGGACTAAAACAAAGATGGACCTAGAGAACAAGGAGAAGGGGATGTGTCTGCTGCCGGGGAGAGCTGTGTCTCAGTCCACTCAGGCAGGATAACAAAATAGCACAGACTGGGTGGCTTATAAACAGCAGACATTTATTCCTCAGAGTCTGGAGGCTGGAAGTCAGCAGTCAGGGGGCCAGCATGGTCAAGTGTGGGTTTTCTTCTGGGTTGAAGACTTCTCATTGTATCGTCACATGGTGAAGGGACGAGGGAGCTCTCTGGAGCCTCTTTTTACAAAGGGCACTAATCCCACTCATGAGGGCTCCATCTGCACTACCTAATCATATCCCAATGTCCTATCTCCTAATAATATCATCTTTGGGGGTTAGGATATCAACAAATACATTTTGGAGGGACACAAACATTCAGACCACAGCAAGACATCAACACATTTTTTGGAATAAGGACAAATATTGAAGGAATGTTACTGACCTACAAGAGCAGAGGAAGGTTCAGAGGAAGAGGAAGTCCCTGCAGGGGGCGCCAATGCAAAGCAAATCTTCACCCCTCCCAGAAATTCCAAAGACATTAAAGGCACCAGGGACAGAAGCAGGCACTGTAAGGACATGGGACCGAAGACAGGGTGTAACAGGTTGAATAACGGCCCCCAAAGATATCAGGTCCTAATCGCTGGAACCTGTGAATGTTGCCTTACTTGGAAAAAAGCGTCTTTGCAGATGTGGCTAAATTAAGGATCTTGAGATGGAGAGATTATCCTGGATTATCCAGATGGCCTTAAAGGTAATCACAGATGTAATTATAAGAGGAAGCAGAGAGGGGTTTGACGCAGACACAGAGGAGAAGGTCATATGAAGACGGAGAGGTTTAAAGATGGTGTCCTTAAAGATTGGAATGATGTGACCGCAAGCCAAGGAACGCCAGCAACCAGCACACCTCAGGAGGCAAGGAATGGATTCTATCCTAGAGCCTCTGGAGGGAGGGTAGCCTGCTGACCCTTTGATTTTGGACCAGTGAAACTGATTTTGTACTTCTCGCCTCTAGGCTTGTGAGAGAATAAATTTCTGTTGTTTTAAGCCACCAAGTTTGTGGTAATTTGCTAGAGCAGCCACAGGAAACATTCAGACAGTTTGGCTGAAAGTCAGATAAAGGAACAAAAGGACACCCGGAGCCTGACCCCAACCTGTGCTGCCCCATCTTGGCAGGACATGGAGGTTTATTCTCTGGACAAGTTGAACTTGAACCAGAGATGCTCCTGACTCAGGGATGCCAGACACAATGTAGGGTGAAGTGAGACTCTTGATGGAAAACCTGGAGAGTAATGAGGGTCCGCATTCCCAGCAGGAGATGCAGGGCCTCCGTATCCCATCTGACTCCTGCAATGTAAGTAGTCAGGCTCATCCCCCTTGCGCAGGAAATTTAAGGATCGTTCCCTGGAGAAATTGAACAGTCAGAGAGAAAAGACCTTTCTTTAGCTACTGACATTTGGGGGTTCCCCCAACCGAGAAGCTGGCCTGCTATCCCAGCACCCTGTGGTGAAGCCTCAAGTCCCACCCATGAAAACAGAGCTTAAAATCAGGTGTTCAGTGCCCCACTTTGAGATGAGACTTGACAGCTAAGGAGCATCGCACAATTGAGAACCCACCACACATTTTCTCAGACTCATTTGAGAAAAGCTTCCAACACAAAAGAGAATAAAACAAACAGAGAAAAAACTAGGATGCAGGGCTGCCCATAAACATCATAAGATGCAGCCCCTGGTGGCTTCCACCCATGTGAGGGGCTCAGGACAGCATTTTCCAGGTCCTTACACAAGGATGGATGGGACTGGGGGAAACAGGAATAAGGTAGGGAACAGTAGAAAACTAAAAATATAAACTCAAACTCAAACAAACCAAAAAAACTGGAATAAAAATCCTGAATGATAATGAAGGATAATGAGCCATTGAGACAGACTGCACTTTCCAATTATATACTTATCCCATTCCACATCCTATTTCACAAAGGGAATGGAGTGGGATCTATGCCTTTTCCTTAAATCCTTCAATCTGGGTGGCGGAGGGGTCTTGACTGCCCAGCCAGTAACCGGTGAGTCCAGCAGAAGGGATGCTGTTGGACTTCTGGGGCTGGGTCATAAAAAGGATACAGCCTCTGCCTGACAGCTGGGTATATTTCCCCTGGGAACCCAACCACTATGTTTTGAGGAAGCCCAGGCCACATGGAAAGGCCTAGCAGACAAGATCCTGTCTTCTGGCAGACAACACCCACCCCTCCCCAGCTGGCCCTGAGCTGGCCCCAGCATCAATGGCCAGACAAGGGAGTGATAAGACTTCAGATGATTCTAGGTCCCCTGCCTCAGAGTCTTCTAGCTGAGGCCCCAGACATCATGTAACGGAGACAAGCCATCCCTGCTCAGCCCTGTCTGAATTCCTGACCCAAGAAAACTGTGAGAGATAATAAGTGATTTTTGTTGTCTAAGTTTTGAGGTAATTAGTTAGGCAGTAATAGATCATTGGTAGTAAAAGTAATACAGCCATGAAATTAGGACAGAAAATCAATAAAAATGGAATAATCACACAGTATGGATGAGTGAGAAGTAACGCTGTAACTGAATTTAAAATTCAACAGACACCACATTGTAAACCAACTATAGGTCAATTTAAAATTTTAATTTTTAAAAGAAAAGAAAAGAGAAAGAAAAAAATTTCAACAGAAAGGCTGGCAGAGGGCGCTGAGGAGATGCAGTTCATCTTTCTGAGGCTTCGCTCGGGTCCCGTGCTCACCTTGCACGAATGTGACTCGCTGTTTAGTTCAGGTCTGGATCATGTATCCACCCCTAAACTACGGCTAAGCTACGGCGGAGAGAATCCCCAAACAAAACCGGGGCTACTGCTGGAAAAAGAGAGAGCAAACTCGAAGTCGAGCACGGAGGTCCTGGGGGACCTGCACATTTCTTCAGTCACTCTGCTCTCAACTAAACCCAAACCCAAGCCACTGAGAGAAAAAGCCTATCTTTTGAGCATCCCTTGCTTGGCCAGTCTCCCAGCACTAGAGGAATCCCCTCCAGCTGGCTGGGGCTCGCACACCTGCTCGCTGCAGAGAAGTTGCTTAGCCTCTGCTTGGCTTAACGCTTTATCAGTTACTATGAAAAATGAGAGAATAGGGTTGGCCTTTTGGAGTTTATCTCTTACGCTTTTTTGGGTTTTCTTTTACTTATTTAAGAATGTGTAAACATTACACCAATAGGAAGTATTCACTAGAAAAAAGCAGAAACTTCATTTTTTAAGAAAAGGATAAAATTGCACATAATTCCGCCACCCAAAGATAACTACTGTTAACATTCTGATGTATGCTTTGCCAGATTTTTTCTTTACAAATGTTTATGTGTTTGTCAACACAGAAATAGATTGTTCCATAAATACTGTTATACTTGACTTTTTTCACTCAGTAGTAGGTTGTAAATCTATTTGTATACCAAATATCCTTCTATTAGGCTGAACCATATGAAATTACCAAAATTCAGTTTTGAACTACAGAAACAGTGATTCCATATGGTTTCACCCAGCATAATTTTGTTTTAACCACTGCAGATTTTGTAGCCGTTTGGGCATGGCATCATTTATTCAGCCTATCACTTATTATTGGGCACTTAGTTTCCAATTTTTTTTCAGAATGATTAAAAAATATTGCAATGGAAAACTCTTTTAGCCCATTCTTTGTGGCCTTACTTTTTTCTTTTGGCTGCGTCGGGTCTTAGTTGCGACACGCAGGATCTTCGTTGCAGCACGTGGGCTTCTCTCTAGTTGTGGCGCACCGGCTCCAGAGTGTGTGGGTTCAGTAGTTGCAGCTCCCGGGCTTAGTTGCCCTGTGGCATGTGGGATCTTAGTTCCCCGACCAGGGATTGAACCCCCGTCCCCTGCATTGGAAGTTGAATTCTTTACCACTGGACCACCAGGGAAGTCCCTCTGTGGCCATTCTTACTTAGTATCTTGGGATACATTTCTATAAATGGAATACATTAGATTAAAGGAATGTACATTTTATTTATTATTTTTAAATGAATTTTTATTGGAGTATAATTAATTTACAATGTTGTATTAGTTTCAGGTGTACAGCAAAGCGAATCAGTTATACATATACATGTATCCATTCTTTTTTAGATTATTTTCCCATATGGGTCATTACAGAGTACTGAGTAGAGTTCCCTGTGCTATACAGCAGGTTCTTATTAGTTATCTATTTTATATATAGTAGTGTGTATATGTCAATCCCAATCTCCCAATTTATCCCCCCGCCCCACAAAGGAATGCACAGTTTAAAAGCTTTTGTTGCATACTGAAGGAATAGTCTCTGAGAAGCCAGAGTTTGTTGGGACAAGGTAAGTCTTCTCCCCACTCCCCGGAGGATGGGAGTGTCAGGGGCCCTGGGGGTTATTGCTTCTCCCTAAAGGGCAGTCAAAGGGAAGGAGTTGAAATCAGAAGGGAATCAGAAACTAGGAAGCAGCTGGACATTTACTCCTTGGAGTAGAGAGAGACTGAGGAGGTAATTATGCCTGTAACTCTAAAAAGCTGAACATATGCTGGTTGTAAAACCTGAGAAGGGGGCTTCCCTGGTGGCGCAGTGGTTGGGAGTCCGCCTGCCGATGCAGGGGACACGGGTTCGTGCCCCGGTCCGGGAAGATCCCACATGCTGTATAGCAGCTGAGCCCGTAAGCCATGGCTGCTGGGCCTGTGCGTCTGGAGACTGTGCTCCGCAACGGGAGAGGCCACAACAGTGAGAGGCCCTCGTATTGCGAAAAAAAAACCCAAAAAACCTGAGAGGGCCCATGGCAGCCTTTAGAAGGGACAAAGAGCAAATCTGTGTTTCTTACTCTGATCCATGAAAGAGTTAAATTAGAGAAAAGGAATGTAATGGAGGATTATTTTTCTTTTAACCTGGATCTAATAGAGGAATTTAATCATTTAAAGGGTAAATACAAAGTAGAAGTAACAAAAATATAGACTTTGTAAAACAAACAAACAAACAACCAGTAGCTACCATAGCCTCTGCAATGGCTCCCAGTATTCTCACCTCCTGGAATTCACACTTTTGTGCAATCTCCTGTCCTTGAGAACGGCTAGATTTATTGCCTTGCTGCTAATGAGTAGAATATGGCAGAAGTAATGGGATGCCACTTTTGATAAGATTATAAAAGGACTGTGGCTTCCATCTTGGGTGTTCTCTCAATCTCTCTTGGATTGCTTGTTTCTGGTGGAAATGGTGGAAGTCAGCTGCCGTGTCACAATGCAGCCATGTGGCGAGGCCTCCGTGGGTGAGCTTGGAAGATTTCCTAAGCGACGGCCACAGCCCTGGCTGACACCTCTGTCAGAGAGCCAGAACCTCCCAGTTAAGTCGCTCCCAGATTTTTGATCCAGGGATCAGCTGTTGGTTTTCAGCCTCTAAATTTGGGGGCAATTAGTTGTGCAGGAACAGAGAACAAATACAATAGCTGTTTGTTGAGAACTTACTGTGCAGCAGGTACAGTTCCCTGCACTTTACCTTATGAATTCATTTGGTCTTCACCATGACCCTGTAAGTGCTGTTATTACTCCCATTTTCAGTTGAAGAAACTGAAGTCCAGAAAGGGTTAATAAACTTTCCCAAAGCCATAGAGTTAGAAAGTGGTGAAGCTGGAATCTTATTTGAGGTATTCTGGCACCAGAGTCACGCTCACATAAATAAAGATGAAAAAACAGCTGCTCATATTTCACTGGATAGAGTTGCATTATTTGCCCACGCCTAAAACAAGCAGTTTGGCAAAGGGACTGACTGAATCAGCTTAAACTGATCAACACTTACCACCCCCACTCCCTGCAGGGGCCAGGGAAAGGCTAGGTTCCACCTGAAATTCACAGTTCTGTGAAGTAGGTGAACAAATCTGGCTTTGGATACAAAGGAGGAAGGGTTAATGGTTGCGAGGTGGTAGCTAACTATTGTCTCTTCTGCAGCCTAAGCTGGGTTGTATTATTATTATTTATTTTGGAGGAAGAGAGAAGGGAGTGGTGATGGATAGGGTTTCAGGTTATATAGTCAGAACCTGGTTTACCAGTGATTATATTCATGTTCTCATACCCATTCTTGAAGTCGTGCTAGCTTGGTTCAGAGCCAAGATACTCTTGGAGGCTGTCTGGCACAGTGGTTAAGGTACTAGCTCTAGGACAGATGGATCTTGGTAGCTTCCAGCTGTGTGACTCTGGGCAAGCCACTTTACCTATCCAAAAGTCTGTTTGCTTCTTTGAAATTAGTGATAGAAATATACCGACAAAGGTTGTGGTCAGAATTAAATGAGGTAACATATGTAAAGCATTTGGCACCACGCCTGGCACATAGGAAGAGCTTAACAAATGATAGCCATGATTATATATTACATATCATATAATATATAATAATTAAATAGCATAATTATCATATATCATTATATATTATATCTATACATATAATTATCATTATATATATTATTACATCACAGCACTGCTGATTAATTAAGTGAGAAACACCATGTTGGGCTTATATAGGGATAAAATACACCTTGATATCAGGGAAAACACAGAATCTAGTTAGGGAATTAGTACACTTATCAAAAGATATCCTGATAATATTTAGGAACACATGTTAAGTGACAAATATGAGGCATGTTAAGAATTTAGAGTCAGGGACTTCCTGGGGGGTGCAGTGGTTAAGAATCCGCCTGCCAATGCAGGGGACACGGGTTTGAGCCCTGGTCCAGGAAGATCCCACATGCACGGAGCAACTAAGCCCGTGCGCCACAACTACTGAGCCTGCACTCTAGAGCCCGTGAGCCACAACTACTGAGCCTGCGCTCTAGAGCCTGCGAGCCACAGCTCCTGAGCCCCTGTGCCACAACTACTGAAGCCCGCTTGCCTAGAGCTGGTGCTCCACAACAAGAGAAGCCACCGCAATGAGAAGTCCGTGCACCACAATGAAGAGTCAGTTTTTACATTAAGCATATTCAGATAAAGATAATTAGAAGGTCCTTTGAGTCACACAGTTTTAGAGTTATAAGGGATCATAGAGTTTGTAGGAAAGTAAACTGAAGTCCAAGAGGAATTAAGTGCCTTTACTTCAGGTCATAGTGCAAGCCAGAGGCAGGCTCAGATTTGGGTTCAAATTTGGGCTCTGCCACTGACTAGCTGTGTTCCTTGAGCAAACCAATCACCTCCTCTGAGCCTCATTTGCCTCATCGGCAATATTCTATCATTTTAGACCCCACCCCTGCGACTCCCAACCCACCCCTCAGGGTGGAGACTAAGAGACTTACAGCCCTACTTTACACTGAATTATTTAACATACTGATCCACTTTATATGGTAACCCACATGCACATAAGAAAACTAACACCTCTGAAAGCGGAGTTAGGCTTGCTCACCAGCAGATGCAGGAGAGTGTATGGGAAACCTATGATAGCTAAAGATCAGTACTGTCAAGGGACTTCCCTGGTGGCACAGTGGTTAAGACTCCATGCTCCCAATGCAGGGGGGCTGGGTTTGATCCCTGGTCAGGGAACTAGATCCCACATGCATGCTGCAACTAAGAGTTCACATGCCACAACTAAGGAGCCCATGAACCGCAACTAAGGAGCCTGCCTGCCACAACTAAGATGCGGCACAACCAAATAAATAAATTAATAATTTTTAAAAAGCAGGTTTTGGGGCTTCCCTGTTGGCACAGTGGTCGAGAATCCGCCTGCCAATGCAGGGAACACAGGTTCGAGCCCTGGTCTGGGAGGATCCCACATGCCGTGGAGCAACTAAGCCCGTGTGCCACAACCTCTGAGCCTGCACTCTAGAGCCCACGTGCCACAACTACTGAAGCCCACGTGCCTAGAGCCCGTGCTCCGCAACAAGAGAAGCCACCGCAATGAGAAGCCCGCGCACCGCAATGAAGAACAGCCCCTGCTCGCCGCAACTAGAGAAAGCCCACGCATAGCAATGAAGACCCAATGCAGTCAAAAATAAATAAGTAAATTATTTTTTTTAAAAAAAGCAGGTTTGAAAAAGAAGCAAATAGTACTTTAAAAAGATTAGTACTGTCGATCTAAATGTTATTCTCTTTAATTTTTTAAAAATAGATTTATTTATTTATTTTTGGCTGCATTGGATCTTTTGCTGTGCGCGGGCTTTCTCTAGTTGCAGTGAGCAGGGGGCTACTCTTCTTTGCAGTGCACAGGCTTCTCATTGCGGTGGCTTTTCTTGTTGTGGAGCACGGGTTCTAGGCGCGCAGGCTTCAGTAGTTGAGGCTCACGGGCTCTAAAGCGCAGGCTCAGTAGTTGTGGCGCACGGGCTTCATTGCTCCGCGGCATGTGGGATCTTCCCAGACCAGGGCTTGAACCTGTGTCTCCTGCACTGTCAGGCGGATTCTTGACCACTGCACCACCAGAGAAGTCCCTAAATATCATTGTCTTTCAAATAAGAGACTTCCAGTGACTTCTCTGGTGGTCCATAGGTTAAGACTCCATGCTCCCAATGCAGGGGGCCTGGGTTTGAACCCTGCTCAAGGAACTAGATCCCACATGCATGCCGCAACTAAGAGCCCACGTGCCACAACTAAGGATACCACCTGCTGCAACTAAGACCTGGCACAACCAAATAAATAAATAAATATTTTAAAAAATAAAATAAAATAGGAGACATCCAGAAGCTGATCTCTAAAACCATCTAGTATCCAATTTTGTGAAGTGCCCTGGGAGTGTGGTGGAATCGCTAAGGATGTTCTTCATTTGTACAGATGGATCAGTCCCTTTGTCATGGCCAGGCCTCTCTGCCAAGGTAGTTAGAAGATTCTATAAACAATAAGGTCTTACTGTATAGCACAGGGAACTATATTCAATATTCTGTGATAGGGGATTCCCTGGTGGTCCAGTGGTTAGACTTGGCAATTTCACTGCGGTGGCCCAGGTTCAATCCCTGGTCAGGGAACTGAGATCCTGCAAGACGCACGGCATAGCCAAAAAAAAAAAAAAAAAAAAAAAAAAAAAATCCTGTGATAAACCATATGGAAAAGAATATTAAAAAAGAATGTGTATATATATATGTATATATATAGAACTGAATCACTTTGCTGTACAGCAGAAATTAACACAACATTGTAAATCAACTATACTTCAATTTAAAAATAAAAGATTCTAGAAGTGTCATGGACCTAGAGAGGAAGTCACTGTTTCATATTTAAATATTTTTCCACATAAAGGCTTGAGAGGACTTCCCTGGTGGCGCAGTGGTTAAGAATCCTCCTGCCAATGCAGGAGACACGGTGTTCGAGCCCTGGTCCGGGAAGATGCCACACGCCGTGGAGCAACTAAGCCCGTGCGCCACAACTGCTGAGCCTGTGCTTTAAAGCCCGCAAGCCACAACTACTGAAGCTCGCGCGCCTAGAGCCCGTGCTCCACAACAAGAGAAGCCATTGCTTGCCGTGACTAGAGAAAGCCCACGCACAGCAATGAAGACCCAATGCAGCCAAAAATAAATAAATAAACTTTTAAAAATAAATAAATTTTAAAAAGACTTGAGAAATTTTCCAGTCCTTGAGGGGGACAGGAATGACGACACTTACATAAGAAATAATCCCTTTCCCTGCTTCGTTCTGGCTAAGGCCTAACCTGAGTGCTTACCGCCACCTGGTGGTGTTTAGATGAATAACCATTTTAGGGAAGGGCCGGCACTCCAGTTACTCACTCCCTAGTGACTTAATTCCCAGGCCATTTGTTATCTGCTTGCGTACGTATGTATGTTTAAGTATCTATGTATAAATTTCAACTAACATCTTATTTTAGAATAGTTTTTTATTTACAGAAAAGTTACAAAGATAGTGCAGAGAGTTTTTGTTTGTTTTTAGAATTTTATCATTTTTATTTGCATTTCTTTGATTACTAGAGCAGCCAAATAGCTGTTGATGTCTTTTGGCTATTGGTATTTTTTTCCTTGTACTGTACAGTAGGTCCTTGTTGGTTATCCATTTTACATACAGCAGTGTGTGCAAATCAATCCCAAACTCCCTAACTATCCCTCCCCACCACCCTTCCCCTCTGGTAACCATAAATTCATTCTCTAAGTCTGTGAGTCTGTTTCAGTTTTGTAAATAAGTTCATCTTTTTTTTTTTTTAGATTCCACATATAAGCGATATCATATGGTATTTGTATTTCTCAGTACAGAGTTTGCGTATACTCACGTCGTTTTCCCTATTAACATCTTTAAAGATATTTTTTAAAGTTTATTTATTAATTTATTTATTTTTGGCTGCGTTGAGTCTTCGTTGCTGCATGCAGGCTTTCTCTAGTTGTGGCGAGCGGAGGCTACTCTTTGTTGCAGTGCACAGGCTTCTCATTGCAGTGGCTTGTCTTGTTGCAGAGCATGGGCTCTAGGCATGTGGGCTTCAGTAGTTGTGGCACACAGGTTCAGTAGTTGTGGCTCGTGGGCTCTAGAGTGCAGACTCAGTAGTTGTGGCGCACGGGCTTAGTTGCTCCATGGCATGTGGGATCTGGGATCTTCCCGGACCAGGGCTGGAACCCATCTCCCACATTGGCAGGCGGATTCTTAACAACTACGCCACCAGGGAAGCCGCTAAACATCTTTCATTACCTTAGTAATTTGTCACCTCCGAGAAACTAACATTGATATGTTACTATTAGCTAAAATCTAGACCATATTCAGATTTCATTTCTCTATTAAGGTCTTTTGTTCCAAAATCCCTGCCAGAATACCACATTACATTTAGTTACCAGGTCTCCTTACTCTCCTCTGGTCTGTGACAGTTTCTCAGTCTTGATTTTCATGATCTTGACAGTTTTAAGGAGTGTTGGTTAGGTATTTTGTAGAATGTCTCTCAATGTGGGTTTGTCTGGTGTTTTTCTCATAACTAGACTGGGTTATGGGTTCTGAGGAAATAAAGTGCCCTTGTCATTGCATCGTTATCAGGAATACGAGCCGTCAACGTGAATGATCACTGATATTAACCTTGTCCTAGCAAGGTAGCCCTTGCCACGTTTGTTCACGGAGAGGTTACTATTTTTCCTTTCCATATTCTATGCCTGAGTTCAGCCCACACTTAAAGGGGGACAGGAATAAACTCCAACTCCTAAAGGGGGAAATAGCCACACTAATGATTTGAAATTCTTCTGTAAGGAAAACTGGATTCTTCCCCCACATTTACTTATATCATGATGAACTCATGGATATTTATTTTATACTTTGGGTTATAACCCAATACTACGCTATTCATTTTGTTCCTCAAATTGTAGCTTTCACCAGTGGGAGCTCTTTCAGTCTTGCTCCTGAGTTCCTTTGATGTGTCAACTGATTTTTGCTTTATGAGCACTTCTTTTGCATATTTATTTTTAATATAAAAAAAACACATTTAGGAAACAAAGAACTAAATTACCCTTATAGTCCCATCATCCCAACACAACTGGTACTTTAGTGATCTCTTTGTCATTTACATTTTTGAAACATAGCTTATAAAGAACATGTTTTATTACTTCACCTGATTTCATAAACATAACTGCCATTTTTTACAATTATGTTGTGTTTTCCAGATGCATATGTCAGGACACCTTAAGAAAAGCTCTCTGGAGTCGGACTATGTGCCCCCTGCGCCCCCGCGCCACTGAATCTTTGCTCCTCAATCCTCTCGTCCAGAAAAGGGAGGAAATGATGGTATGTTTTTCACGGAATTTAACACAGCAGCATAGAGTAGATTAACAGCAAGGACTCTAGAAACAGATGGCCTGAGTATAAATCGTGACCCTGGAAGGATTTAGTTAGGAAACCCTGGGCAAGTTACTTAACATCTCTGTGCCACAGTTTCATCTGTAAAATGGGAAAACAAAAGGCCTTGCTTCTCACTATTGTTGGAGGACCAAATGCATTCAGTGGTGCTCAGCATTTATTCCATAGCAAGTGCTCAGTGTCAGCTATCATTGTTGACTCTGGGCAGATCTCCATGGCAGGGCTTATAACCTAAATTTAATCATACAATCTACTCCCCCGCCCCCCCATCTCAGTGCCTCACATGCAGGAGAGGTGCAACATTTTTTTCTAATTAATTAATTAATTAATTTTGGGTGGCTGTGTTGGGTTTTCGTTGCTGTGCGCAGGCTTTCTCTAGTTGCGGTGAGCAGGGGCTACTCTTTGCTGTGGTGCGCGGGCTTCTCGTTGCAGTGGCTTCTCTTGTTGTGGAGCATGGGCTCTAGGCGTGCGAGCTTCAGTAGTTGTGGCGCACGGGCTTAGTTGCTCCGAGGCATGTGGGATCGTCCCAGACCAGGGCTTGAACCCGTGTCCCCTGCATTGGCAGGAGGATTCTTAACCACTGTGCCACCAGGGAAGCCTCGAGGTGCAACATTTATTAACACCCATGTGTGCGCACATTCACAGTGTTTGTTTATCGGCAAAATGCAGCTAATACTTCTTACTACTAAGGTGGCAAATAAATGACTATATGCATATAAACAAGATCAGAATTACACCTTTGAATTTATCCATGTCATCTAGTATTTAGCTTCTCTTTCCTCACCTTTATCGAAGTGTAACTGACAAGTTAAAATTATACATTGGGCTTCCCTGGTGGTGCAGTGGTTGAGAGTCCGCCTGCCGATGCAGGGGACATGGGTTTGTACCCAGGTCCGGGAAGATCCCACATGCCGCGGAGCAGCTGGGCCCGTGAGCCATGGCCGCTGAGCCTGTGCGTCCGGAGCCTGTGCTCCGCAACGGGAGAGGCCACAACAGTGAGAGGCCCGCGTAAAGCAAAAAAAAAAAAAAAAAATTATATACATTTAAGGGGTACAACATGATGGTCTGATGTGTATTTAACCTTCCATAGTGTGAGAACTTATGGGAACTTATAAAGAATGAAACCATGACATGTAGTCATAACAGAAACATTATACTATGCCTTCGAATCTAAACCAAAAACATATATCCCAGAATTGTTTCTTTGGGGGTATTTTTTATTAAAGATAAAGACTTTCAGTCTGATCTTTCAGCAATTTTCATTTTTTCTTCATGCTTTCATTCATTTTTTTTAGAGACCAAATCACTAACCCATGTCCACCCTCCCTGCTGCCTGGGGGTCTTACAGTTTCTCATACTCTGCGCTTCTTAGTGTCCAGTTTGCAGTAGTGATTAAGATGTAGTGCACACTAATGCATACTAAGAGTTCATTTATTAAATGTTAACAATCTCCCCTGCTTCCCCTGGGAGGCTGGGTCCAGACACCCTTAGGATTGCTTCTTTCTTAGCAACGGAACGAACACTGGCCTTGCAGTAAGGCAGATGACAGAATTCTGAAACTAGCTGTTTTCTTATATTGCAGGATTTTTAAGAGGATTAAGTGAGGAAGTACATGGAACATTTAGTTCAGTCTGCCGTGCAGAGGTGAGCAATGTTCCTGTCTTTCTTTTCACCCTCCAGATTCAACGCCCCGATGCCTTTGAACCTGCTACTTGCACTAATTTATACAGTCTCATTTCATCCTATTGTACTTCAGGAGAAGGTCCTGCCAGCACTCTCACTTAGAAAACTACTCCCTACCCACCTGGTCACCAGGAGGAAAGTGTCCAAGGGACTAAGACTGTGCAAGTTCAGTGGTTTTCAGATTCATGCTTTTGGAACCCGTTGTTCAAGTGAAATCTCCCTTGGAAACTTGATACAAACAAACTAGGTAAAAAGGTCATTTTATTCACATTTCTTTATTTTATAAGTTCACATCTATAATTTTGTAACCTATTAAAATGATATTCAGAACTAGATGCTTTGAGACACACATCAGAAATCTGGGGTTAGAGGTAGCAGCTGCAAACTGACCAACTGCAGCATTTAACTCTGCTTCTTGTTTTGATGGCATAGAATCAATAAAATTCCGACTCACACACAAAATAACCTCTTAACCCCTGCTCACGATCTTCATGATTAATGTAGGGCCGTACACAACCCAAAACTATCTATGACACATTATCACATCTGACAGCTACACTTGCACCTATTATCACACAAGCTGACATCTGGACGAGATGGGATCAGCATGTGCACCTGAGCCTTGGTTGTACTCTCAGAGTATCACATGTGCGTAGTGATGAGACTTTTTGTACAACTGTGTGTGATAAAAAAAAAAATTCACAGGGTGAATTTAAATATATAAATACCAGTGCAGTACTACATCCTTCTAGTCAATGACACATTTAGGAGACATTAAATGGGCACAGAAATGACAAAGGATTATACCGAGAACTGCACAAAAATGAGTTACTTGGCAACACAAGATAGGGACTGGTTAATGTCCGTCACTGAGCATACAGACTGTTCTACCTTATGCTCTGCTCACTGCCGGAGAGCCCTTCCTGATTTCCCAAGATTCAGGTGAAATGCCCCTCTAATCCTGCCTGGAGGAGGGCCTCCTCCTCCTCCTCAGCTGCCTCTTCATCCTTTACTAGTGTCAGTAACTGCAGTAAGCCAGGGCTGAGCCGTCCTCTGACAGAGCAAACTTCCTGCGCGGCGTGCTGTGGACTGCTCCAGCAATGACTTGCTCCAGGCGGGCCTGATTCACAACTTCTTGCTCAACTGCTCCTCTCTCTACCAGTTTCTGTAGTGAACGCTCCAGCCTTAGTACATACGCAGACAATTTTTTTTCATCCTTCTGGTAAGTGGTCAGATACTTGACCCGCAACACCCTAGGATTATCGGTAACCCCAAATACCTGCTCCAGAGCATGCAGGCATTCAGGGACTGTAATTAAAGGACTGTTTATCTTGAGGACGCGAATGATATCAGATGCCGGGCCTCTAAGGCTCTCTAGCAATCGCTTTCTTTTTTCGGCATCTGACACCTGCCATGTCTTCATCATTTGAATGGCATGAAACAGCCAGGATTCAAACTCTTCTTCTTCTGGAGGATCACTGCCTGAGAATACTCTCAGCCTTTTGTATTCCAGGTGTTGCAGGGCAGGCTGAAGAGCCTCATCTAATGCCTGTGGCAACAATAGGGGCCCGCACTTCTGGGATCATGTCATCTAGTATTTAGCTTCTCTTTCCTCACCTTTATCGAAGTGTAACTGACAAGTTAAAATTTTATACATTTAAGGGGTACAACATGACGGTTTGATGTGTATTTAACCTTCCATAGTGTGAGAACTTATGGGAACTTATAAAGAATGAAACCATGACATTTAGTCAAAACATGACACTTAGTCATAACAGAAACATTATACTATGCCTTCGGATCATGTCCTGGTCTAGGTCAAAAAGGTCGTTTCCATGCCCAAGAGCTCTGGTAAACTCACCCAATGTCACGCCCTCTCCCTCTTGGAATTCATGTAACCTGCTTAAAAATTCATTGTCTGGGTCAGGGGTCTTAAAGATCACTCTCCAGGCACCCCCGCTTCCGGGTATCTCTTTAGGGACCAGAGCATGACTCGTCTCCTCAGTTAAGTCCTATTAAGGCTGCATTCCTGTTCTCTTCCCTCCGGAACATCCTCCCGAGCAGTCGGTACTCGCTCAAGGGAGCTAAACCAGATCGCAGAGCCTCCTCAATTTCTGCCCTTTACAGGTCGGGGGGATGCCGGCAATCAACAGCGCTTTCCGTGGGTTTACATCCATCCCCCTACACCAGTCTTCTAAGAGCCTCAACGTCATGATGCCCAAAACAACACATGTAAATTCCAATTTGTCCCGGCCACTGATGCCACTGCAATTCACAGTATTCCTCCGCGGTAACCGAGTTAAGTCTCGTCAACGTCTTCAGTTCCGACGGGCAGTGAAGATGAAGTAGTCACGTTAGTTCGTTATAAATGAATAACCCGAGCCCGGAGAAGCCCCGCGCACCCGCGCCGGCGGCCGGCCGCACTGCGGCAAGCAGCCACCTTACCCTCTCCCGGCCTCGGGCGCCCCGCAGCAGACAGCGGGGTCCCACTTCCCCTCGCAGTTATCTAGTAGTCATGTCTGGGTCCGTCGCCGGTGGCCGAGGCGCCAGGGCCTGCTTCCGACGCTTCCCGGGCGGCCAGGTCCGAGGAGCGGGAGAGCGGCCTCTCCTGCACTTGGATGGACACTCGAGAGGGATATCCGAACTGCGCAGAGTCGCGCCGGGGGATGGCTGATCGCCCGTTGCTCCGGTGCTCTCCGCGGCGAGGAACGACGGGGGCGATCAGAGCCGCGGGCGAAGCGCCAGGGAGAGGCTTTGAGGAGGGCTGAAGCGGCCAGGCCCACACTGCCGCCCCCCTGAAGGGTAGCGCCACAACCGACGCCTCCGTAGCCTCCCCCTAGTCCCAGCAGAGCTGTTCCGGGCGCGCTCGGGGAGGCGGTGCCGCGGCGGAGGCTCCCTGACGTCACGAGGGAGCGGGCCTTTCGGGGGCGGGGCAAGCGCGCTTCCGGCCCGAGCCGGAAGCCCCGACTGTGGCAGCATCCGGGACGGCGGGCGGGAGGGCCAACCGGGACAGGAGGTGAGATCCGGGACCTGCCCAGCTCTGCAGGCTGCCTGTGGCCGCTGCCGGGCACTGGGCTCCCGGCGCTGCAAGGCGGAGAGGCCCGGGTCTGGCGCCGCCCGCGCAGCCCTGTCGCGGCGGCGGGCGCTGCAGCACGACAGGGGGCGGGGCCGGCTGCAGGGGAGGCCAGGGTGGCTGGGGAGCCTCCTGGCTGGGCCGAGTGACACAGGCTGGGGTTCCGGCAGCGGCGACAGGGGCCGGGCCGCCGCGTGACCGGCTGCAGTCACGCTGTGCTTAATCACAATAAGCTTTTGCTCCAGGCTGGCCGTGTTCACCATTCTCCCAGCCGGTGACCCCGGGGATTTCTTTTATGGTGGCTTTCTCTGAAATGCCAAAGCCACCCGATTATTCAGAGCTGAGTGACTCTTTAACGCTTGCCGTGGGAACAGGAAGATTTTCGGGACCACTGTAAGTGTTTAAGAGTTGCTGTCTTAACTTGGGGGCTCCGACATTGGTTTGACTTGTAGAACCAAGTTTTCATGTCTGAAGCAATACTGTTAATTCAGAAAGTATTTGAAGTATAGAAGTGAAATGTTCCCTAGGAAACTAGTTTAATTACAATTTAAGGGAACGTGTGCTGAACCTGTTTAAGCCAGATTTAGTGATTTATTTATCTGTGGGATTCAGTAAAAAGCACACATAATATATACTGAAACTTTACTTCCGCGTAACTATTACATAAAACAACCTGTAAGATGTTTATATTTCTTAATAGATGTAAATTTAATTTAGTTATTTTAAACCTCAAATGTGTTAGGGAGTATTTTAGAGCTCATTGGACAAAAAGTAAGTACATTTGGAATAGTTGACATGACAGCATTACTAGACCCTCACTGTGTTATTGTTGTTTTAACTCAAAGGCACAGAGCATGGAGAATGATGAACTTCCGTCAGCGTATGGGATGGATTGGAGTGGGATTGTATCTGTTAGCAAGTGCAGCAGCATTTTACTATGTTTTTGAAATCAACGAGACTTACAATAGGCTGGCCTTGGAACACATTCAACAGCACCCAGAGGAGCCCCTTGAAGGAACCACATGGACACACTCCTTGAAAGCTCGGTTACTCTCCCTGCCTTTTTGGTTTTGGACAGTTATTTTTCTGATACCTTACTTGCAGATGTTTTTGTTCCTTTATTCTTGTACAAGAGCTGACCCCAAAACGATGGGCTACTGTATTATTCCCATATGCTTGGCAGTTATATGCAATCGCCACCAGGCATTTGTCAAGGCTTCTAACCAGATCAGCAGACTACAACTGATTGACACATAAAATCAGTCACTATTTTTTCCTTACAAGTACAAAACTGCCAGTATTGTATGAAGCCTGATCACAAGACTGCAGTTTCTTCACAGATCTCAGGAAGCTGTGGTGGGGCAGAGGCTTTTTAAAGAATGTGACTAGGGGACTATCTTTATCTGAATATTGAATTTTTAGGTAAAGCCTGTGATACAGTACTACAAAATCATGTTGATGACTTCAGATTTTGGAAGTAAAATTTTATCTGTTATTTGCATTCTTTAGAAACTTGAATAAGTACCTGGATTCATATTTTTATTCTACTGTGCAACATAATGATGATTCAGAAATTTTTCCTTTGGGGAAAAAATGAACATTTCCATTGTGTTTAATGTAAAAAGGTCCAAACATGGTCATAAAATTTAAATTTTATACAATTACTTGGCTTGTTTTAAAATTCTTCAGACTAAAACACCAATTCATCCTGTTGTAGCTAAGCCAACTATTTATGCTTGTTTGCTATCAGCTTGTGAGAAATTGGTATAAAATTATTGAGGTGATGGCTGTCTTGAGAAGCAAAATGTGTTCTTCGTTTTGGTAATGCTACTGGCATTAATTAGCTAGAATTATTCATGCAACTTTTTTTTTTAAACTACTTGGGAAGAGACTAAGTGTTTGAAAGTTGAGAAATCTAACACATAGAAGATAAAAACAAGGTGTTCAGCGAAAATACTTCAGCCAGTCCCTGTCAGATGTGTGACATCTAAAAGATGCTCTCAAGTCATCGTCCTGATTTTCTTTTCTGCCTAAGGTCCAGTCTTCAGACGTTAGGTTAATTGCATGAAGATGTGATCCCTGTACTGCCTCCTTTGCATCTGTACTTACTACCTCATGTCTGGTAACAATACAAGTAACTAAAACATGGAAAATTAGATATTAGGATTATTTTTCTTCTTTTCTGGGTGAGATCAAGATATATTTTTATACAGTTATGTCATCAATACCAGGGAAATGTTTACACTGACCGATTTGAATAAGAATCGTAACATTTTTTGGTGCTTTCTCCGTTGGGCCCTGTCCTAAGAGCTTTACATGAATTAACTCATTTAGTCCTCCCAACAACCCTATGAGATAACAGCTATTATTATCCAGATTTTACAGATGAGGACCGTGAGGTGGAGAAGTTAAGTAACTTGCCAAAGGTTACACAGCCAAGAAGCAGAGCCAGAGTTCTAACCTGGCATCTGATGCCTTTATTCCTATCACTGAACTGTAGTGCTTCTCACAAATGACAAATGTTTCAGCACTGGGTACTGTCTGCCTAACCATGCTAAAGATTGGAAAAGAACTGAGAAAGGTTTTTCTCAATTTGTGTGAGCTACTGAAAATCGAAAAGTTTTCAAGCAACCTCAACCTTTACCTTATATCAGGTTTGACCAGAATGGAAGGCTGAGCATTCCGTAGCAAGCTTTTACCTGAAAGATAAAGCAGGTACTCTTGTAACTCAAAAGCAGCGTGATCAGATTCTTCTGTTCTTCTCCAATTAATCTCATTTCTCTCCTTTACTACTTCCAAAGGTCTAGTTACTGAAATGATGTATTTTTTGCTACAATACACTGAATCTTCAAATTAAGCAGCAGTTTGAAATATATGTTTCTGCAAGGGTCAGATAACCAAATCACTTGTATCTTTTGAATACTTACTAAAAGTATGCATGCTGCAGGCAAGTTTCCTGAATGATACACATTCATGCTGCACAGGAGTCCTATGAGGCAGGTATGTATTGGTACTAGTACCATTTTACAGAAGAGGAAAATGAGGAAACCTGAAGCACATACCAATTAATAACTTGCTCATGGTCACACAGCAAGTGGAAGGGCTAGGATTTGAACCCAGGATATCTGGTTTCAGATCTCCAGCTCTATCATTCCACTATACTGCTTGTCAAAAAAAAGATTAAGGAAAGTCATTGAGCAGTTTCTTGTTTTGTCTTGAGGCAGTGATAGTTTGGAAATGATTTAAGGAAATGATTTCCATTATTTTTTGTTTTATAAATGCTTGATGTAATGCAGGGTTTGTGAGTTTGCTATTTGTCTTGTAAGGTAGTAATTCCTTTTTATTGAAGTAGACTTTCTTACACTTACGATTCTAGTATTTTGGGATTTGGTGAGCAAATGCTCAGTCCATCTCTTTCTTTCAAGATATTGCCTTGATAGTAGAAATATTAAAATAATTAGAGTAGGAGTAATGTAGAATTTCCAAATGCAATCACAAAGGTTTAGACTGCAGGGTTAATCTGTTTTTTGATTATTTAGGAATTAATTATCCAAGTTTTAGATCATTCCTATTTTGTCAATGGCTATTTAATAGTTCAAAGCACTCTTTTGGTAAAGAGAGAAAGGTGAAATTAGTCCTTAGCTCTATTAGATTGAGGTGGAGGTTGAAACCAATGGATAGGAGACCTGTGTATTGTAACAGATCACTTATTTCATAGTCACATCACAATACAAAAAGCTGTGAATACAGGATTAGATAATGAGATAAATGGCAAATGTAGAAAGTGCTTCAGGGATTTTAGGGAAGGGACGCATCCTAGGATCTATAGCTACTCAGTGATATTTGCTTCCAAATTGAGAAAGACAGTTACAGCTCCTAGTGGGTTTTTTTTTTTTAATATTTATTTATTTTATTTGGCTGCGTCGGGTCTTAGTTGCTGCATGCAGGCTCTTTGTTGTGGCACTGGGCTTCTAATTGTGGTACGTGGGCTCTAGAGCGAGCGGGCTTAGTTGCCCTGCAGCATATGGGATCTTAGTTCCCCAACCAGGGATCGAACATGTGCCCCCTGCAGTGGCGGGGCGCAGAGTCCTAACCACTGGACCGCCAGGGAATTCCCAAATTTTCTGGTTTTAAAGAGGCTACCAGCTTCAAAGTAAAAAATGTGATTCCCCAAGTTTAGAATTTGATTCTACTTCAAACAAAGCTTTTATAATTAACAAGCTTTTCTTTGCAAAAGTGGAATCATCAGATAAAGTGCTACAAGAGTAACAGCACCCATAAAATAATCAAACCTCTATGTTTGTTCACCATGGGTAGTGTTAAAGTCTATGTTAAGATTATCTGGTGTTGATTTCCTTCTTGATGGATTTAATGTTCTCAATCTCCAAATCACTGGCAGAAAAGCTTACCGCAGTACCACATGACTCATTTTTGCATCAAGTATGTGCCATCACTTTATAAATTCTCCAATATGTTGATAAAGTTCCATATAACTCTGGACCATGGTTGGGAATCATTATGCATTGGTATTTTTGTTTTGGTCTAAGGCAGTGAGTGGGTCTTGAACTGTGGCTGAATGTTAGAATCACTCAAGGAAATAAAAAACAAAGCAAAACTCCTCATAAACAATGCCAGGGTCCCTCCCAACTATCAATCCCTGGGGGGAGGGGCCAAGGCAATCCTGTTTTAGGAGGTCTTCAAGCAAGTCTATTAGGTTGAGAGTTACTGGGCCAGGGGTTTTCACGCACCATAAAGCTTCATCTGTTACTCCTGAGAACTGTGTTTGTCTTTGGAACAGTGTCAACAATTATTTCATGGTAGGCTTACCCCAGCTGTCTGAATTGTGCAAATCTTTAAAAAGGTGTCTATATATTTTCTCTTCTTTTTTTCCAAGGTTTAAATAGACTTTATTGTTAAATAGACTTATAAACTAACATATGTGGTCCCAGGATATCAAGAATGGAGAAAGAGAGGTCATGAAGGTCAGCTGCAGAAGGTCACTAACTGAAGACCATGATCTAGGGGAGGCCAGCCAGGAATGCAGTAGACATGATCAGGACAGGCTGGGGGTGGTCATGTCACAGATAAGGGAAAGGACAGCCCTCTTTACTCCTGCTTCTTGTAGCTCTCCAGGTGTGACAAGACCCTGCCCCAGGCAGGAGGAAACAGGAAGCAGGAGGTGAGCCCAGTGGCAACATCCATGGTCCTGAGCTGCTCCCATGGTGGCTTGGAATGCATCTGGGCATGCAGCACCGGGAGCTGCAGGCCGGGCCTGTCAGGCCCCTCAGCAGCAGTGGCGGCAGAGTAGACATGACCATACCAGGTAGACTGCAGACAGCTGCCAGCCAGAGCCCAAGATCGGGAATGAGATGTCTATATTTTGTGATTCTGATTCCTATCGTCCAATTTATCCTCAGTACACTTCTGTCAGGCTTTTGCCTCCCACTCTACCAAAGCTGCTCTCTTGTCAAGAGGTTGCCAGTCATTTACATGTAACAACCCAATGGTAAAGTCTCAGTCCTCAAATTACTTTTTTTTTTTTTGGCTGTGTCGTGCCTTGTGGGATCTTGGTTCCCTGACCAGGGATTGAACCTGGGCTCTTGGCAGTGAAAGCATGGAGTCCTAACTACTGGACTGCCAGGGAATTTCCCCTCAAATTATTTTTTTTAATGGATTAAAAAAAAACATGTATGTATGTATGTATGTATGTATGTATGTATGTATGTAGGTTGCGCCAGGTCTTAGTTGCGGCAGGCGGACTCTTAGTTGCACCATGCATGTGGGATCTAGATCCCCCACCAGGGATCGAACCCAGGCCCCCTTCATTGGGAGCACAGAGTCTTACCACTGGACCAACAGAGAAGTCCCTCTAATTACTTTTTGACACACTCCCTTGTCCTTGGGCTATTTTCTTCGGTTGGCTTCTGGATCAGTACTGCCCAATAGAATTTTAGTGATGTTGGAAATGTTCTGTATCTGTGCTGTCCCTATGAATAGCCAGGAGCCACATGAAATGAGCCCTTGAGATGTGGCCAGTGCGGCTGAGGAACTGAATTTTAAATTTTAATTAAACAGTCACATGTGGCTAGTAGCTACCATGTATTAGTCCAATTCTAGATACCTTTCTGATTTGCTTCCTTCCTCACCAGCTTCTCCTGTCCCCTTTGCTGTTTCCTCTTTGAGGATCTGCCCAATCTCCAAGTGTTGGCATTTATGCCCCAGTTCTCTTTTCTACACTTAATCCCTTGTCATCGCATCCAGGCTCATGGCTTTAAAACCCAGATTTCTATCACTTCCTTGATCTCTCTCTTGAGCTCCAGACTTGAATATCTAACTGCCTACTTGATATTTACTAAGATATCTTACCAGGCACCTGAAACTTAACCTGTCTATAAAGATAAGATGCTGGTCTCTCCACCCACCAAAATCTGCTCAAGTCCCCTAAAAGTCTACTATGAAACAAGAGGCGAGGGATCATTTTAGAAGTTATTCCTCTCAAACATCCTTCTATAGCTCCCCTTTCTCAGAATAAAAGCCAAAGCCCTTAACATGGCACACAAAGTTCTAAGTAAGTGGCCCTCGACTTCGACTTCATTTTCTACAATCCCCTCCACCCCTTGCTCCACTCCAGCCACACATGCCAGAAAAACATGTTTCAGGGCCTCTGGGCTCAGTGTACCTTCTGCCTGGATGCTCAGCCCTGACCGGCTCCATCATCTTCTTCAGACCTTTGCTCAACTGTCAGCTTAGTGAGGCTGCCTCTGACCACACTTTAAGCATCTGCCTCCCCCGTTTTTCTCCAGAGCACTTACTGTCATATGACATGTTATACATTTTGTCAGGATCTAAACTTCATGAGGGCAGGGATTTTGTCTGTTTATGCCATGTGCCCCATGCCCAGAACAGTGCCTGCCACATAGTAGGTGCTCAGTAATTATTTACTACATGAGTGATTTTTATTGCCATTCAACAACTCTCTCACGAGGCTGCAAAACAATCTAGAGAATAAAGTTCCTAAGTGCATAGCATAATTTGTCATGTGTTCTAGGTAAGTTTGGTTACTAAGCTCTTTCCAGTTTCAGCATGTAGGGATATATTCTTTTCAAGGCCAAGATTTAAAATGAGTCTCTCAATTTATTTTTTCCAACAGTTCTTGTGATGTTGGCTGTCTTGGGATTTTCCTTATTCATGCGAAAAAAACATAGACCGCAGTCACAAACAAGGTTTTAAGTGGTGGTTAGTCTTGAGAAATTCTTAAGTTACAATCATGAAAACAATGGTTTCCTAAACCACCAAACATACACAGCAAGTATCATGAGGACATCTTAGAGCTACAGCACACACTTTCAGTACTCTGGTATCAAGGGGCAATACCTTGGCCCTATAAAGCACTCATTTAAACTAGTAATGTGCTTCCAGAAGTTACTTCTATACCCAGCAGAATTTCTGGCATAAGAGTAAATTTCTATTTAAAACTGTACCCCAATTGCCTTGTTGCTGCCCCAAAGTGAGCTGCTACTTTTTAAAAGATTTAAATAGAGGCTTACTGTCTAGCATTCACTGTTTCCTGGACCATGTCTTTATTTTATTTTATTTTTTTAATTATTTTTTTGGCTGCGTTTTGGTCTTCGCTGTTGCACGTGGCTTTCTCTAGTGGCAAGCAGGCCACTCTTCGCTGCGGTGCGTGGGCTTCTCATTGCAGTGGCTTCTCTTGTTGCAGGCAAGGGCTCTAGGCAGGTGGGCTTCAGTAGTTGTGGCACGTGGGCTTCAGTAGTTGTGGCACGTGGGCTTCAGTAGTTGTGGCTCACAGGCTCTAGAGCGCAGGCTCAGTAGCTGTGGCGCATGGGCTTAGTTGCTCCGTGACATGTGGGATCTTCCCGGACCAGGGCTTCAAACCGCATCCCCTACATTGGCAGGTGGATTCTTAACCACTGCGCCACCTGGAAGTCTGGACCATGTCTTTAAATAGAGCAACTCTGATCCCAAAGGTCACCTGAGAACTGGAATAGTTACAATAACATTGGAAAATTCTTTTTAAACTTTGAGAATACTGCACTGACTAGAGGGTTAAGGCTGGGCCCATCAGTTTTAGAAATACCTCCTCCCTTTCATTAATGGTACCCTATTCTCATATTTAGCCCAGCTCTGGTAAACCTCTTTAGAAGTTGCATACTCCCTCTTCTGACAAAGTAGTGTCAGATGGGAAATGTGGACATTTTGTTTTGATTAAGTCTGTATTTGTTAATTTTTGCCCTGAATTACATACATGACAATGTTTTAAACTACTGAGCCTGCACGTCTGGAGCCTGTGCTCTGCAGCGGGAGAGGCCATGACAGTGAGAGGCCCGTGCACCGCAATGAAGAGTGGCCCCCGTTTGCCACAACTAGAGAAAGCCCTTGCACAGAAACGAAGACCCAACACAGCCATAAATAAATAAATAAATAAATTAATTAATTTTTAAAAAGTAACTGTTCAAAAACATAAATAAAATAAACTGTTAATATGGCTGATCTGCCCTTATTAAAAAAGCATGACTTTTTTGTTTTTCTGTTTGTGTAGAAAAATATGTAACATATGCTTTTTTAAAAAAGCAAAGAGAGGGCTTCCCTGGTGGCGCAGTGGTTGAGAGTCTGTCTGCCAATGCAGGGGACACGGGTTCGTGCCCTGGTCCGGGAAGATCCCACATGCCACCGAGCAACTAAGCCCATGCGCCACAACTACTGAGCCTGTGCTCCAGAGCCCGTGAGCCACAACTACTGAGCCCACGTGCCACAACTACTGAAGCCCACGTGCCTAGAGCCCGTGCTCTGCAACAAGAGGAGCCACCACAGTGAGAACCCGACGCACCACAACCAAGAGTAGTTGCTCACAGCAACTAGAGAAAGCCCATGCAAAGCAATGAAGACCCAATGCAGCCAAAAATAAAATAAATTAAAAAAAAAAAAAGCAAAGAGAACAAGGCATACAATGAAAAGTCTCGCTCTCACTCCTAACCCCAACTTCTTCTTCCAGGTGCACTTTGACTATCCTTTCAGAGACACTATATGCATATCTAGCCAATATTCTCCACTAGAAGCATTCTGCACTCTGTTCTACATTTTGCTAGTTTTCATTTAACATCATATACTGCATATTGACCTTAACAACACATAGAGCTATACCTTGGTCTTTTTTTAATGGCTGCACAGAATTATTGCACTAATGTGCTTCTTTTTAATTTAATTAACTAGGGTCTTCTGCTGATGAACATTTAGGTTGTTTACAATCATTTGTTACCAAGAATAATGCTACAATGAATAGTTTTATATATTTATCTGTGCATATGTGTGCTATTAACCATAGGATAAATTTCTATTAGTGAAACTGTTGGGTCAAAGAGCACACACATTTAACTTTTTTTTTTTTTTTGCGGTACGCGGGCCTCTCACTGCTGTGGCCTCTCCCGTTGCGGAGCACAGGCCCCGGGCTCACGGGCCCAGCCACTCCGTGGCATGTGGGATCTTCCCGGACCGGGGCACGAACCCGTGTCCCCTGCATCGGCAGGCGGACTCTCAACCACTGCGCCACCACGGAAGCCCCGCACATTTAACATTTTGACAGAATCGTCAACTTGACTTTTGAAGAGCTTATACCAATTTACACTCTCACCACCAATATATTATGGACTTCACACCCTTTCCAGCTCAATATTGCATCAAAACTTTTGCCCTTTCAGTCTGAGAAGTAAGAAAACAGTACTGCATTGTGGTTTTACTTTTCATTTCTTTGAAGTGAAATTTTCTGTTGTCTTTCTGACTGGTACATGTGACAGCTATAAAAGGAATTTTAGTTCTTAGTCATTTCTGTTGAAAATACTAAATACTTTTTTTTTTTTTTTTTTTTTTTGGTGGTATGCGGGCCTCTCACTGTTGTGGCCTCTCCCGTTGCGGAGCACAGGCTCCGGATGCGCAGGCTCAGCGGCCATGACTCACGGGCCTAGCTGCTCCGCGGCATGTGGGATCTTCCCAGACCGGGCCACGAACCCGTGTCCCCTGCATCAGCAGGCGGACTCTCAACCACTGCGCCACCAGGGAAGCCCTAATACTAAATACTTTTTCCCGCTTTGGCTTTTAACCTCATTTACAGAATGTTCAGAAATTTTCATTATTATATAATTGCATTTACTAATCTTTTCTATCACGGTGTCTGGATTTCTAAAAATCTTCCTTAGGTAACCTTCCTCACTCTGAGACTATAAAAACTCTTAGTCCATTTTCTTTTAGTACTTTTACAGGTTTTTTTTTTTAAATACTAAACATCTTGAATCTACCTGAAATTTATTATGCCCTAGGTAGTGAGAAAAGAACCAACTTCATCACAAAAACTAACCAACTTGTTTCTCATCTGTTAAAACCGAAAGTGTTATTTTACAAATATTCTCCAATTTCTATAATAATTTTACACTCTAATCTTACTATATACTTAAATGTGCAAGATGACATCACAAGATGATTGTAGTACGATTAATTTCCCCAACATGTTAAAGCCTAGGTTTTTAAGATGTCTTATGTATGCATCTTACTGCAATATGTTGGATAAGAAATGATATTTTACGTTTGTAGATTGAACAGTTCTACCGAGAAATAGGTGTATCTTTAATAGGCTAAATAGGATCTAGCGAAAAGTACTACATAATAAACTGAGGGCCACAGATGTCTCTGATTTTTCCATCTGGAAGAAAACAAACTTTATTTCCTTAAAAATACAAGCCTTCTCATTAAAAGTTTAAAAAAAATATTGCGGGACTTCCCTGGTGGCGCAGTGGTTAAGAATCCGCCTGCCAATGGAGGGGACACGGGTTCGAGCCCTGGTCTGGGAGGATCCCACATACCGCGGAGCAACTAAGCCCGTGCGCCACAACTACTGAAGCCCGCGTGCCACAACTACTGAAGCCTGCGCGTCTAGAGCCTGTGCTCCACAACAAAGAGAAGCCACCGCAATGAGAAGCCCGCGCACCACAACGAATTGTAGCCCCCACTCACCACAACTAGAGAATGCCCGCGCACAGCAACGAAGACCCAACGCTGCCAAAAAGTAAATAAATTTATAAAAAAAAAATTTGAGCAGCTTGAAGAAATAATTCTAATAAAGTACATTTTATGAGGGGGTAAGTACAGGGGGCCAGGTTCCACAGAAACATATAATATGGGGCCCTAACATTGTCTCAGAAGCTGAGAAAGTTCTGCTGAAGGAAATGTTTAAATGTTCAAACTTCCTATCTAATATTACAGCCAAGTAACAGCAACCTATTATAAAAGAGTAAAAATTCTTGTCCTTGACCACAGAACTCTATTAAAATAAGTATTTAATGCGACACAAAAGCACTTACATATATACATATTTGCATATGTCCATATATTTCATATTTAGAACTCCGTATGTTTCATATTTTAAAAGATTATCTAAGGGCTTCCCTGGTGGCACAGTGGTTGAGAGTCCGCCTGCCGATGCAGGGGACACGGGTTCGTGCCCCGGTCCGGGAGGATCCCACATGCCGCGGAGCAGCTGGGCCCGTGAGCCATGGCCACTGAGCCTGCGTGTCCGAAGCCCGTGCTCCGCAACGGGAGAGGCCACAACAGTGAGAGGCCCGCGTAGCGCGCAAAAAAAAAAAAAAAAAATTATCTAAGTCTAGCATCAAGCTTATTTTTAGGTAGGATTGTGGGGTTGACTTTCTTGTATAACAGTAAAGTTGGAGATGTTTCAGAGAATAACTGTATCCTGTATGCCTGTGGCCAACGTTTTACCTCTGGTTTTCAGATTAGAAAACCAGTCAAGGCATTTCTTTTCTACTGGTCCTTCAAGCTGGTCCCTCAAACCTTCAAAATCTTTTTTGTCATGCATGTGGCTCACTTAGGAAGACAGTATTAGAATCAGAAAAAGATCGATCAGACCTATAACCCAGACCTCCAAACTCTAGACCACAAGCAAAAATATGTTGACATTTCTTCTTCATAAACAAACTTACTAAACCCAGAGACAAAATGTTCAGGAGCAAAGTTCAGCTACTACTTTAAAAATATGAACTATTCTAATTATACAGGTTAAGTTTTTTAAAGGATTGTATAAAGATAAAAGATTATTACAAATCAGTAACTGAGCTAAAGTCCCAATATTAGAGACATTATCACAAACTAAACAAGGTAATTTCTGACCATTTATAAAACTTTTTCTAGTTGGTATTGTTTTAATTACATAAGGGTACTTAGTGGAAGGCTGATGTTCCAAGTAAAACAATACTTTAAAGATATGAAAAGGTGTGTAAATTCAGTTTCCTTAATAGCATGTACTTTGTAAGCTATAGGTTTCAGAATGTGTAACTGGGAAAGTGCTACGGGAATCTTTCAAAGGCTATGTGTATAACCCAAGCTCTGCCAATAAGCTCTGCAACTCAGGGCAAATATCTAACATTTGATTCACCTCTGAAATAAATCATATAATCTGTAAGGTTACTTCCAACTCTAAAATTCTATGACAATTTGTGTTTCAGTAGGTACAAGCTACTTGATTTCTCTACAGTTTAGCTATCTAAATGAATCAGGAAACACACAGAGTAAATGAAAAATGCCTTAGTCCCTCCGACAAGCAGAAAAGGAATACATATACACACACATATATTTTAGGAATATATACATATGTATATTTAAAGGATTTGATAGTCCTTTGCTAAGCAAAATCAAAGTTTGACTACAGGATGACACGAAATATCTTTTTATATTCAACACAGGTTGCTTACCTAAAGACTTATATTTGTGTTAACATAAATAGCAAATCACAGCCTAAAAGCACACCCCATTTAACTCTCTTAAGGTACAGGTTAAACATATATCCATTGAGTGGTATCGTCTCCAGAAGTCTGTGTACTGGGTGAGTGTGGATTCAAGGTTTCCTTGGGTCTCTCTCAAGGGCTCTCCTTTCTCTTCAGTATTTCTCTCTATTCCCATTTTCCTTCTATTTATACAGAACTGCCATTCTTAAATTTAATACCCAATTTTCACCACTTGTTCATGTCAGTTCCTTGAAATGTAATTGTCCATGAGCCTTGACATGTACTTTTTATAACAGAAGCAGAAGCTAAAAGATGTAGACATCACACAATTTAATCCAGAGGGTATTTAAAAAGTATAAAGAAAGAATTCAGTTGCCAACATAGTGGATTTTATACATTATTAAATGTCTATTTTATTTCCATGGTCTGAAACTTACTTCTCACTCAAGAAAAAAGATTCCTTTCTAAACATTTATTCTATCTTTCTTTGATGGAAACAGCAGAAAAGTTTCTTCTTTGACAAAATTGTCCCAGGGGAACAAAACAAATGCTTTCCAAACTAGAGCACAAGTCTTCCTTAAATGTCAGTGTGTGATAAATAAGATATCATAGCAGTCTTTTAAATTTCATAAAAACTAGTTAAGTTGGTGTTTTTGGCCGTTTTGCAGATGGTCCATCTGAGTTAGTTCTGTTATCAATGTTAT
The DNA here is from genome assembly GCF_949752795.1 of Hyperoodon ampullatus. Lineage (NCBI taxonomy): Eukaryota > Metazoa > Chordata > Mammalia > Artiodactyla > Ziphiidae > Hyperoodon > Hyperoodon ampullatus. The sequence continues at coordinate 169,146,292 of NC_136916.1, forward strand.
TTTCATCTTCTGCATCATCTTCATCATCACCTTTTAAAATAAATATTTGTTGTATGACAATATGTTCGTTGGTTGAAAGAAATATACATAGCTAAAGCAGTTGATAATGAGACCATTTCACTTTAGGGATTAATAGAACAATGGATATATCAAATTAGACATATGTACAGTTAAAAAGACTTTGGGAATTTTGGTGTTTAAAACCTTTCTTTTCTATCAGTTTTTTTGGAGATATGATTCATTTACCATAAAATTCACTTTCAAAGTGTATTGATTTCGATATTCACTAGGTTGTGCAACCATCATCACTAATTCCAGAACACTTTTCATCTTCCCAGAAAGAAATCTCGTACAAATTAGCAGTCACTCCCCATTCCCCTCAGCCCTTGGCAGCCACTAATCTACTTTCCTATCTTAGATTTGTCTATTCTGGACACTTCATATAAATGAATAGTAAAACATGTGGCCTTTTGTGTCTGCCTTCTTTCACTTATCATGTTTTCAGAGTTCATTCATGTTGTATAGCATTTATCAGTACTTCATTCCTTTTGGTGGCTGAATAATATTCCATTGTATGGATATATATTTTGTTTATCTACTCATGAGCTGATGGACATCTGTGTTGTTTCCACTTTTTAGCTATTATGAATAATGCAGCTATGAACATCTGTGCGTTTGTTTTTAATGGGAACATGTTTCCAGTTCTCTCGGGAGAACGAGGAGTGGAACTAGGAATCCCTAGGAGTAGAATTGCTGGGTTGTACGACAAATTTATGTTTAACTTTTTGAGGAACTGACAAAGTGTTTTCCAAAGAAGGTACACCATTTTGCATTTCCACCAGCAATGTATGAGGGCTCCAATTTCTTCACATCCTAGCCAAGACTTGTTATTGTTCTTTCTGATTACAGCCTTCCTAGTGGGCATGACATGGTATGTCACTGTGGCTTTGATGTGCCTTTCCCTGAAAGTCAATGACGTTGAGCATCTTTTCATGTGCTTTCTGGCCATTTGTATATCTTATCTGGAGCACTGTCTATTCAAGTCTTCTGCACATTTGGTAACTGGATTCTTTTTTTTTTTTTGTCATTATGATGATTTTTTTCAATTGAAGTATAATTGACCCACAACACTGTTAGCTCCAGGTGCACAACACAGTGACTCAATATTTCTGTACATTACAAAATGATCACCACTATTTGTCTTTCTAGTGTTGTGTTCTATCACTTTTCTTTCATAATTGTTACATTTAAAAATTTTGTATTTGTTAAGATATGATTCATATAAGATAAAATTTGTCATTTTAATCTCTACAGCTTTTAACAAAGGAAATTCAAACCGAAGCTTTATGGGGACCTCATTAAATATACAAAAGCATGTCTTCCTGTATGAAGATATTACAGACCCACTATTAGTAGAACAGACGGCAGTTACTTTTCCAGTAATCTACCTATACCTGTCCTTATTCCAATGATAATATGTTCAACGGATTAGAGAGGAACTTTTGGAGCCAAGAACCAGGACTTCTCTCTCATGGAAACAATCTATTATCTGAAGTTCGTGTAATATTCTGAATTGGTTCCTTCACATTATCTAGCAATCAAGATGTAAACAAGATGGAAAGGAAAGGAAAGGAAAGTACAGTTTAAGCTCCTCTTCAGAGGAATTAAGTCCTGATTCTAATATTTAGTTCTTAGGTTCTTCAGCTCAGGGTAGTCAAGACAAGTCTTAAAAAAAAAACGAATACACTTAAATTTCCCGTTTCTACTTTCAAACTGCACCTACAAAACTGGGAAAGGAAAGGAGTCCCTGAGAGTTACGACTTGTTCATCTGAAATCTGCTGCAATCTTCGGAACCTGCTCCTATTCTGTGACAGATGGCAGTCTTCCAAACTTGTCTGTAATTTTACACCAGGGAAAATTCCTTTCCATCCAACACCCAGCTTAGAATTCACGCCCTCTCTGAAGTCTTCTTGGGTTCTCTAGGTTTGCAATAGCTACAGAGGAGCCTAGGGTCATCCTTCTACTCTTTAATAAGAGTGTTTGTCTAACCCCTCAGCGGTCAGAGTCCCACAAGGACAGGAACTGAGTTTCATTCTTTCTCCAGAGCTCAGCCCAATGACTGGCATAGAGCAGTAGCCGTTCAGCACGTTTTTTTGTGTGTGTATGATATAAATGCAAAGACAGTCGTGAAAAGCAGCCCTGGTAAATGAGCCCAGGTACAGCCCAGATCTGGCGGAAGGTGCTAACAAGTTTTAGTTGGAGTTCTTCCCCCCAGGCTCACTTTCTCCAAGTTTGCCACTCCACGCGGGCTCCCTGAGCAGACTTTCCCCGGGCGCTCCTGCCCACCCATCTGTCGCTCCAGCACCGTCTCAGAACTTACCGTCCAACGCATCGTCTGGAGCCGCCGCCACCTGGTCCTGTGCTTCCCGCTGTACCGGGGAGCCGAGGAGGTTGGTCACCAGCTCCCTCATCTTAGCCACGCCCGACAACAAGCCCTGGAAAGGGTCGGCGACGCCCGGCGCCTCACAGGGCACCCGTAGCTGCTGTCGCTGCCCTTCCTGCCCGACGTACTCAGCCAGCAACTCCATGGACACCGCGGAACTTCCAGAGCGCGCCGCGGTGACGCGCCACCCGGAAGCGGAAGTCAACTAGCCGCCGGCGCAGGCGGGAGAAGGGAGAGGAGTAACTTCCGTTTGTCGGAAGTCGCTCCTCCCCCTTCCTTCGCTCCCCTTCTCTGGGATTGGTGCCTGGCACTGAGGCCCCGCCTCCTCCGGCCCCGCCCCTCGCGGCCGCTTTTCCCGCCTCCGCCGGGGCCGAGAGTCGGTCTGGGTGACAGTTGAGAATGGCCGGAGCCGAGGAGCCCGCTGGGCGGCATTTGGAGCTGGAGCCCGTGGTATCGTTGGTCGACGTACTTGAGGAGGACGAGGAGCTGGAGAATGAGGCGTGCGCCGTCCTGGGCGGCAGCGACTCGGAGAAGTGCTCCTACTCGCAGGTGGGCGCGCGGCCCGGGCCTCGCCTCCCCCGGGCTCCCCTGAACCTTCTCTTCCCCGCTGGACTTACCCTCTTCCCGCCTGCCGCGGCCGGCACCCCCGTGGTGGTCCGGCGCCGCTGTTCATAGTACGTTTCCCCATCGCAGGCCCAGTTGTCCTATTACCCTTAGTCTCCTGAGCCCCCTTCCTCAGCCTGTGTCCAGCAGGGCTCCCCTCCTTTCTCGGTCTTCCTCCGTCCGGCCCCCCACGATTCTCCAGGCTTTGGCCCTGGAGCGGCTGCTCTTTCCTTCCTTTCCCGTCTCTTCTCGGTGCCTCAGCTGCTTTTCACGAAACCGTCCCCGTGACCTCTCACATCCAGACATCTTTGTCTCTACTTTTCGCATCCTCAGAGCATTTATTAGGAATCGAATGGGAGAGTCAAAACAGAGTGAAAGGAGAGCGTTCTGGATTTGAAAATCTCCCCGTGTGGGCTGGGCTCCTGGACAGCTGGTTCCTCTGCGATTTAGGTTGACAAGTGCTAGCTGGTTTCTTGGAGAGAAGAAGCAAATACCGCATCTGTCTGCAGTCTGCCCCCCAGGGGGATAGACCGGGACCCGAACAGCTGCTGGCACTGGCAGAGGAGGGGAGGGGAGGAGAGAAAGCATTTGGAAGATGTGAACAAGGATTTGAGGGGGTGTGATGTCGTGTTTGGTGACTCATCCTATATTTCTAGGTACAAAAATGGAGAAAGGTGGGTAGAAGAAAACTAATAAGAGGTGAGAATTGGTAGGAGGAAGGTTACCTTCCAAGGGGGTGGAGTGGAACACTGAAGGATGGGGAGAGAGATTTGGGGTCATTATGTGGTGTGGACTGAGATCATAATACCAGTTGTCATCGCTGTCCAGTTGAGTTTACACTGCAAAGTGGTTACATTTTTGTAATACACCTTGTGTCAGATGTACTTAATGTTGTCTGGTATTTAAAAACCTTTGGTCACCACTGAAACAACTTTTTCTCTGCTTTCCTTTTTTTAAAAAGTCTGTATGTAAGTTACCTTTGAAATGTAGTTACCAGCACTTTCCACCATCCACCATTACTTCCAGATTTAAAGCTCATCTTTTTTTTTTTTTTTTTTTTTTTTGCGGTACGCGGGCCTCTCACTGTTGTGGCCTCTCCCGTTGCCAAGCACAGGCTCCGGACGCGCAGGCTCAGCGGCCATGGCTCACGGGCCCAGCCGCTCCGCGGCATGTGGGATCTTCCTGGACCGGGGCACGAACCCGTGTCCCCTGTATCGGCAGGCAGACTCTCAACCACTGCGCCACCAGGGAAGCCCGTAGTTAGGTTTTTGAAACGGACTTCCTTAACATTTTTTTTTTTTTGTAGTGAAATATGTGGAAAAGTGCACAAACCATATATAAGTCTTGGGAAAGCATAAACAAAAACACATGCAGGTACGTACTACCCAGATCAAGAAATAGAGCATTACCGGCATAGCAGAAGCTTCCTTGTATCTTCCTTGTGTCTCCCCACTTCCCAGAAGAGGGTACTATCCATTATCAGGATTTGCTTGTTTTTCTTTCAACTTTTTATTTGGAAACATTTTAAGTCTACAGATAAGTTGAAAGAATAATATTATGAACACCTGTGTACTTTCACATATATTCACTTTTTAACATTTTACATTTGTTTTTTCTTTTACCCCTTCATTGTAATAGACTTTCTTTTTTCTTTTTTCCTCAGCCACTTGAAAATAAGTTGCAGACCATGACACTACACCTCTAAATACTTAAGCATACATCTAAAAATCAAAGGGATTCATTTAATGCATTGGTTTTCTCTTTGGTGGAACCACAAGCATTTTCCAAAATTAAGTATGATTATTATTTACATAAACTTACACGCATTCTCCTACATTTTTATGTGTTGAAATGATTAAGCAGACCAGCTTATTCACAGCTGACTGAAAATATTAAACTTCTTTCTATCACTTTAAGAAAAAATTATATGAAAACAAGCACTAGTGTATGAAACATGCAACAGTGTTTTGGTATTCTGTTGAATAAGCTAATTTATTAGCCTCAGTGTTTTTTACAGGAAAATCTTGACCACAGGTAATCTGATTTCAGTTATTTCTTAGATCATAGTATGGGCATTAGGTGACTCTGCCATGTTTCTTCAATTTTTTCTCTCTCTTTTTCCATTTTGGGGCTGTCTTTTAGGGCTCAGTAAAGAGACAAGCACTATATGCCTGTAGTACCTGCACCCCAGAGGGAGAAGAACCAGCAGGAATTTGCCTAGCTTGCAGTTATGAATGTCATGGAAGTCATAAACTTTTTGAGCTATACACAAAAAGGTAAAACGGTCAGAGACTGATGCTGAATGCTTTTCAAATATTTAGATTCTTTTCCAGCTGCACTTTTTTTCTTAATCTTTTTTTTTTTTGCATTCAAAGTAGTTGTGCACTGGTAAAATGTAATGTGTTTTTATATAATATAATTGGAGAGAGCAGTTTTCCAGAGGGCCTTTTTTTTTAATTAATTAATTTATTTTATTTATTTATTTTTGTCTGTGTTGGGTCTTTGTTGCTGCACGCAGGCTTTCTCTAGTTGTGGAGAGCAGGGGCTACTCTTTGTTGCGGTGCGTGGGCTTCTTATTGCAGTAGCTTTTGCTGCAGAGCACAGGCTCTAGGAGTGTAGGCTTCAGTAGTTGTGGCAAGTAGGCTCAGTAGTTGTGGTGCACGGGCTTAGTTGCTCCACGGCATGTGGGATCTTCCTGGACCAGGGCTCGAACCCGTGTCCCCTGCATGGGCAGGCAGATTCTCAACCACTGTGCCACCTGGGAAGCCCGGCAGGCAGATTCTTAACCACTGCACCACCAGGGAAGTCCCCAGAGGGCCTTTTAAAATAAAATTATGGTGCAAACTCAACTACTCCTGCTGCTCTGCCATTATTTTATTAGTGTTTGTGTAATATAGATATTTGTCTTTATGCATGTTAATCTCTAGAATTATTAAATCTTTTATTGTTATGTGCTTGGAGAGATTCTGGACTGGATACATGAACAACAACCAAGGTCACTTTTTAGATCCTAGAAGCCAGTTGAAAGGGAAGAGGCTATGACATGAATTTATAGAGTAAGTCATTAGATATAAAAGAAAAATTAAAATCGGCTCTTCCTCCTTTGTTTCAGAAATTTTCGTTGTGATTGTGGAAACATCAAGTTTAAAAATTTGGAATGCAAATTATTTCCTGTAAGTAAGCACTGTAACTATAAATGCATGAAAAGTAGCTGAGATTGATATTTGTCCGAGTGGATAAAAACCAAGTATTTTCCAAAAAGGAAGTTCTTATGCTTATTCTTTGTAAATGGACAAATCAATATTAGACTATCCCATTTATTACTTTTTGGAAAACTAAGTAACCTTTTCAGAGCCTACAGTATAGATTGTAATTAATATGAAGGGTTTGTGGGGGAATGTTCTAAAGTGATTCAGGTTTAATTATGTTGATTGTGCCTATGCTTTAAGGTTTTTTTTTTTTTTTTTTTGCGGTACGCGGGCCTCTCACTGTTGTGGCCTCTCCCGTTGCGGAGCACAGGCTCCGGACGCGCAGGCTCAGCAGCCATGGCTCACGGGCCCAGCCGCTCCGCGGCATGTGGGATCTTCCCGGACCGGGGCACGAACCCTTGTCCCCTGCATCGGCAGGCGGACTCTCAACCACTGCACCACCAGGGAAGCCCTACTTTAAGGTTTTTAAAGCAAAAGGGATGACTTTAAAAACTGAATAAATAAAACTTGGTAATAATGAGCGGGTTATGTGCACTCAGAAGTTTTTCAGTGCTTTTTGGATAATAAAAACTATGCTTATACGCCAACTTTCAATGAAATAACAGAAATGAAAGAGAAAATAAGGGACTCTACATTGTTCAATCATATTGCTAAAACTGTCATGCTTTTTCCCTCCTCAAAGATTATTTTTAGACAATTTCCTTGCCTGCTTTTTACCTCCTAGTAACCTGGGGGCCTTGGCTGTCACAGCTGGGCATTAAGAAGTCTTTTGAAATTCTAGGCCAATGTCAGCTTACAGAGGTTGATAATTAATATTTATGATTGATTTTCCCCCAATTGCTACAAAGAAGGCATAGAAAATAAATTTTATTTTTTCCCTGTATCCGGGAAAAAGTATCCCTTTAATAGGAATGAATTTTTTTCCTTTGTACTTTGAAAGTTAAAGACCAGCTTCTGGGGGGGGGGAGATATTGAATGCATACATTTCATGATGCATGAAATTATAGTTAAAGTTAGACCATATTATATATTGAAATTAATATCTTTCAGGACAAAGCAAAGATAAACTGTGGCAATAAGTACAATGACAACTTTTTTGGATTGTACTGCATTTGCAAGAGACCTTATCCTGATCCTGAAGATGAGGTAAGAGATTGAGAGGTTAGCACCGGGACTGTGTCATCTCTAGCCTTCACTCCTCAGCCTTTTGTCATATTTGACCCTTTAGCTGTTCAGCAGGGATTTGGGGATTGTGAAAGGATTCTAGATTTATCCCTTCTTATGAATCTGGGCTGGAGCTACAACCAGAGCAGACCCCAGCTATTCTCATTCTTACATCATGAGAATGAAATATCGGACAGGACTTTCTCAAGGCCAGAACTCTTTTCCTTCCTCCCTGCCTTTGCCTGCCTGTTTGCTCCATTCCCCTGAACACTTGCCAGAAAATGACCTTCAATTTCTTGCATCCCTGCAAGGAAAGAAATAGGGTGTACAAACTGGATCCTCTTAAAAATTTCAATTAGACGTACACACAAAATTTAAAAAGAATTTTTCTTCTTCCTCACTCCTGTACCTTCTTACCTCCCAGAAACAACCACTGTTAACACTTTTTGGTATATGTATTTTTAAACCTTTTTCTGTGCACACATAAGTGGGTGAATGTGAGTTTTAATTTCTAGTTTCCTTTTATTTTCACAAAAGTAAAAATTCTGTGCAGTCACTTCTGCAACTTGCTGCAATTCACATTACCTCCCTGGGCCTGGGTTTATGTCTGAAGTGAGAATACATTACTTATTTATAAAGTTTTATGGGAATCATATTAAGTAACTGATATGAAAGCCTTGATAATTGCTCACAAAGTGCTTATCTTAATGTAATCCTTCTGTAACACCAGTTCATGGAGAATGAACTTCTTTGGCCCCTTGAATTGCCGTTTCTCCCTGTCCCCTTGACTTCTGGCATGTGGATAGCAGTTTTACAGAACTGGTAGAGAATTATTTAATATCTAATTCTAATGTGTGCCAGATTTACTTTGGTATCCCAGAATTCGCTGTAATCATTAACAAACAAATGGCTTTCCCGTGTTAGATTCCAGATGAGATGATCCAGTGTGTAGTCTGTGAAGACTGGTTCCATGGAAGGGTAAGGAGAGCTTTTACCTTTTAAAGACATTGTCTTTACAAAAAGAGAAAAGATCTTGTCTTTTGGAATTTACTATATTTTACGTTATAATTACTCTTCTAAAAATATAGTAAAGATATGATCAGCATCCTAGTGCAATATATTTCTTTCTCCCGGCTGCGTTGGGTCTTCGTTGCTGCGCATGGGCTTTCTCTAGTTGCGGCGAGTGGGGGCTACTCTTTGTTGTGGTGCGCGGGCTTCTCATTGCAGTGGCTTCTCTTGTTGCGGAGCACGGGCTTTAGGCACTTGGGCTTCAGCAGTTGCGACTCTTCAGCAGTTGCGACGTGTGGGCTCAGTAGTTGTGGGGCGTGGGCTCTAGGGTGCGGCTTGGTGGTTATGGCGCACCGGCTTAGTTGCTCCATGGCATGTGGGATCTTCCCGGATCAGGGATCGAACCCGTGTCTCCTGCATTGTCAGGCGGATTCTTAACCACTGCGCCACCAGGGAAGTCCCGCAATATTTTATAAAATAATGGGCTTTTGGGACAACTTGGTGATCACAAGGAAAATGTTCGGTTTTCTGTGTTGGCAGCATCTTGGTGCCGTTCCCCCTGAGAGTGGAGATTTCCAGGAGATGGTGTGCCAGGCTTGCATGAAACGCTGTTCTTTCTTGTGGGCTTATGCTACACATCTGGCAGGTAAATGTCTCTGTGGAGTTGGTATTCCACCAACTTGTGCTGTATGTTCAGAACAATTTGTACGTTCAGTAGATAATTTTTATCAACTAGTTTTAACTGGACTCTGCGGAAAAAAGTATAAGACCTGTTCCTTCTCCACAAGGTGCTTATAGATAGATTGGGAGACTACCAAGAACAAATTTGTACTTAAATGGCGTGATGCAGAGTATGGATGAGACCAGAATTAGAGAAAATGGAGGAAGCAGTTCTGAACGGGGTTTTGAAAGATAAGGAGATAAACATTGTTCTTAAATGTAAGACATGCTATTGGTTGGGGAGGGGGTGGTGGTATAGTTTGTCATATAGTGCTTTTATTATACTCTAAGAAATTGACCCCAAACCACTAATCAGCAATGAATGTTCTTGAGGCATTAAATATTTTATTTTATTTGTAATGCTATACGTGTTAATTTATTTTTAAAGTGGCAGTTATCTGCTGCTCTGGCCTCACAATTTCTTGCCCTTCTCACCTTTAGGGAACACTTCACCATACAAACCACAAGCAGCATCAGACATTTTTGATTTGTCTCCAAGTTCTTAAACTTGGTGTGCTTTCTTTCTGTTCATACCCTTTACAATTAAATCTCGCTTTCTGCTGGACCTGGATTTATTTCGCCTTCATCAGGTTGTCTTAACCGCTCCCCTCTGCCCCTCCTTCATTTCCTTCCCTGTCAGCAGATGGCCTCATTTCCTACTAAACTGAAATGCCATCATGCAAACTGAGTTCCCTTATCATTTCTCTTCTCTCCTTCACGGTATTTCTGTCTCTACACGCGCCCTTTCTGATTTCCTTCTCTCGTAAAGAAAAGCTGTTGTTTCTTCTAAAACTGCCCTTCTACCTGTATTTGCAGTTAAATCTATTCCTGTTGCCTCTTGCTTCTTGAGGTGTCCCTCTGTCTTTAACATCTATAGTATTTTTTTTTCTCTTTTACATAGAAAGTGCTTAAGTAGTGATTGGTTTGTTTTTTTTTTTTTTTTTTTTTTTTTTTGCGGTACGCGGGCCTCTCACTGTTGTGGCCTCTCCCGTTGCGGAGCACAGGCTCCGGACGCGCGGGCTCAGCGGCCATGGCTCACGGGCCCAGCCGCTCTGCGACATGTGAGATCTTCCCGGACCGGGGCACGAACCCGTGTCCCCTGCATTGGCAGGCGGACTCTCAACCACTGCGCCACCAGGGAAGCCCGTGGTTGGTATTTTTAAATGATCTTCTCAGTTAATTTGACTCTTTGGATTAGGCAGACATAACCTAAAAAAGTGTTATTTCCTTTCTTATTATTCCAGAGATTAAGGTTCACTTTCTCCTTTTCTAGATTCTGAAGTATGTTTTAATCAGACTAAGTGATTTCATTGGCTAACTGGTCTGTGGATATGTGTGTGTGTTTTTTCAATGAACCCACAGTAACCAAAGTAACTGCTGAAGATGATGGGTTGGTGCTGAATGTTGATGTGGTCGGTGACCAGGAAGTTATCCAACCTGAAAATGGAGCTCATCATGATGGTGCCCTCAAAAAGGATGTTCCAGAACATGGAAAGGCTGCTGAGAAGGAAGTTAAAGCAGAGCAGATGAACCAACCATGTACCAGCTCTAGTTCTGAGGCTGATCTCCAGGTAACATGAAATCTGAGCTATAAAAGAAATAAAACTTAAGCAAAATTAATTCTGTAATCTATATAGCTTTGGGTTTCAGTTGTACCCTTTGCCTAAAGAAATCCTTTGACAAAATCTAAACTATGAAAACTATGATAGTTTAAAAAACACACTTCAAAACTTAATTTAATTTCAGACAGCATTTAAGAATCAACATCTCAACACAGAATCACAGTCTGGCTGCAAACTTCAGGAGCTTAAAGCTAAGCAGTTTATAAAGAAAGACACCGCCACCTATTGGCCCCTGAACTGGCGTAGCAAGTTATGTACCTGCAAAGACTGTATGGTAAGTACCTGATCAAGTTCAATATTAGTATGTTTTGTGGACTGATGCCTAAAGTAAGAGCACCTGAAAAGTATATTTATGAAACTGATATTAGAGTATAGAGAACTGAAATTTTTTTTATATTAAGCAAATTTATGAAATAGTATTTGCAGTCTGAATGCTTATGGAAGAAATTAAGAATTATGCAATACTTTTTATTTACTTAGCTTCATTTCAGTGGAAAATAGCTTATCTTTTTTATATCATAGAATTTCTTGGAAACACATATTACTTGAAAGTTACAGTAAGTCAGTGGTTTTTAAATAAAGATCTCTTAGATCATATAATATCTACTGGGAAGTTGGGAGGTTTCTGAAAGAGATTTGGGCAAAAAGAATAAAACGTTCAAGCAACTCGCTAAAAGGCTCAGGTTTTTCTGGATATTAATTAAATAAATTTTTAGTGATTCTCATGAGGTTGACTTTCTGAGAATGACATACAGTTCTAATGGGGAAACTGGTTTTATTTTTTAAAGAAAATGTATGGCGATCTAGATGTCCTGTTCCTGACAGATGAATGTGACACAGTTCTGGCTTATGAAAACAAAGGCAAGGTTGACCAGGCAGCTGACAGGAGAGACCCTCTAATGGACACCCTTAACAGCATGAACAGAGTCCAGCAAGTGGAACTTATTTGTGGTAAATATTGTTTGTGAAAGTTTATGAAGTTCATGAAGTTTCCTTCACTATTAAAAAAAATTATGTATAAGGAGGACAACTAATAACCTATTTTAATTTAACACAAAGATGGTTTAAATTTGGAATTGTATAGTAGGCCTCACCTACACTTGCTTGATTGTAATGTTGCTGGGTATTTAGCCACTATTTCCATTGAATTTGGGTTACACGCTAGAATAATTACATGCTTGAGAAATCGTAACATGCTATTTTGATTAAGGGTAGATGTATGAGTAAAGAATAAAAGGAAAGCAATTTCTTTTTCCATTCACTGAAATAATTTTCATTGAACATTACATGTCATCTTTCTGAGCAAAGCATGCCATCTTTTTGACAGTTCTTGAGGATGCTTCAGTGGTTCACAGGAAACCACTAGAGGGGAAACATTCCCAAACCCTTAATTACAGGCTTTTACATTTTTTCCCCCAGTATGCCCAACTATTTTAGTGATTTCCATCCTAGCCATTTCTACTCGGATGCCACCACTTTTGTGCCCCTTTTTTGACATTGATTATTCCTGTCTTGTATTTGTAACTGTTTGATTAATTTCCTTTTGCCTTTATTGGAGTAAAAGCTTTCCAAGGATAGAGGCTGCATCTAAAACATTTTTGTAGCCCTCAAGGTGCCTTGTACATAATATAAATTGTTGAGTGAGTGCACGAGTTTTAAAACTTAATGTTTGACAAGTCCAAGATATTTCAAGCACTAGAATTCCAGAGAGATGGAAAACTTTAAAAAAAAGTTCTTAGCTAATCTTTTTGGGAATGAGGATATCTCTGTTTTTTTGAGGTTTTTTTTTTTTTTTTTTGCGGTACGCGGGCCTCTCACTGTTGTGGCCTCTCCCGTTGCGGAGCACAGGCTCCGGACGCGCAGGCTCAGCAGCCATGGCTCACGGGCCCAGCCGCTCCGCGGCACGTGGGATCTTCCCGGACCGGGGCACGAACCTGTGTCCCCTGCATCGGCAGGCGGACTCTCAACCACTGCGCCACCAGAGAAGCCCCTTTTGAGGGTTTTTGAATGAAAAAGTGTCCCAGATGTCAAAATGGAGGAATTTGAGAGAAATTGAGAACAAGTTTCTATGCAGATTTCACTTAAAGAAAAATGTGGTTTAGACTAACATACTCAAATGTCAATGGTCAAGAAATATTTTGTTTCTAAACACAAATGGCTTATCTAAAGTTTATGTCCTTTTTCTGTTGTTTTGATTTAGAATACAATGACTTGAAGACTGAACTTAAAGACTATCTCAAGAGATTTGCTGATGAAGGCACAGTAAGTTTAGTTAGAGTTTTAATCATAGCCTTGTATGTTTTGAATAAAGTATCTTTTTTTTATTGAAGTATAGTTGATTTACAGTATTATTTTAGTTTCAGGTGTATAACATAGTGATTCAACATGTTTATAGATTATACTCCATTTAAAGTTATTATAAAATATTGGCTACATTCCTTGTGCTGTACAATATATCCCTGTAGCTTATTTATTTTATACATAGTAGTTTATTCCACTTAATCCCCTACCCTTCACTTGCCCCTCCCCCTCCCTCTCTCCACTGGTAACCACTAGTTTGATCTTTATATCTGTGAGTCTGTTTTGTTCATTTGTTTGTTTTATTTTTTAGACTCCACATATAAATGATAACATGTAATATTTGTCTTTCTCTATCTGACTTATTTCCCTAAACATAATAATACCCTCTAGGTCCATCCATGTTGTTGCAAATGGCAGAATTTCATTCTTTTTTATGGCTAATATTCCATTGTGTGTGTGTGTGTGTGTGTGTGCGCACGCCACATCTTCTTTAACCATTCTTTTGTTGTTGGACACTTAGGTTGCTTCCATATCTTGGCTATTGTAAATGATGCTGCTGTGAACATTAGGGTGCACGTATCTTTTCGAATTATTGTTTTCAGTTTCTTGGATACATACCCAGAAGTGGGATTGCTGGATCATATGGTAGTTCTAGTTTTAGGTTTTTGAGGAACCTCCATACTGTTTTCCATAGTTCATTTTCTTTGATGAAAAAGATGACTGAGAGCTTAATGCAGGCAGAGGAAAGGGAGATCAATAGTAGTGAAACACCAGTGGACTAGCCACATCAGGATTCCTTCCCAACCCTCCGGATGAGGGGCGGAGCAGTCTCGCATGATCTGGAGAGAATCGTTGTAGCTTAGGAGAGGGCCATTGGATCAGCCATACTGATTCTCCCAGTCCTGACCTTCAAGCAGGGATTTTTGGAGAAAGAAGGAAAAATGACCAGGCAGGAAAAAATGAAAGCCAGACCGCTTCTCTGTGATTTTTGAGTTCTAGTTTAAAATGAAAGAACTTTATATTGGGGGGCTAAAACATTTCTCTTGCTGGTTAGGACAGTCTACATGCTTTTAAGGGTGACACTAACTCTATAATGTATAATTTTTTTTTTTTTTTGGCCACGTGGCACGTGAGATCTTAGTTCCCCGACCAGGTATGAGCCCATGCCCCCTGCAGTGGAAGCAAGGAGTCCTAACCACTGGACCGCCAGGGAATTCCCATGTAATCTTTTAAAATAGTTTTCCAGGGACATCCCTGCTGGTCCAGTGGTTAAGACAATGCACTTCCGCTGCAGGGGGCGTGGGTTCGATCCCTGGTCAGGGAACTAAGATCCCACATGTCACGGGGTGCAGCCAAAAAATAAATAAATAAATAAATAAATAAATTGATAAAATAGTTTTCCAGATGAATTTACAAATACCTCCTAGCCCTCTACTACTCATACATTTATGATGGACTTTTTTTTTCTAAAATACTTTTCTATCTTCCAGAGGCAGATATAAAGCAAAACTTTTCTTTTCATGGCCTACAGTTGTCCTTCTGGACAGAAAATGTTTTGCTCTGCTATAGCTAGACAGACAACTAAAGTCAGACGTGGGTCTGACAGACACTCGGGACGTGCCCGGAAACTTGTTTTCTTGGAAGAAGTCTCTGCAACCGAGTGCTTTCTCATAAATGTGGGAAGAACTTGTAGCTGCCTGGATATCTGGCAATGCTGCCTTTCTTCAAAATGAATTGTGAGGTCCAAAGTTAAAGAGACTTGCTAAATGGTTTTCTCGTTCTTAGAGAATGTTCCTCAGTGTCACTGGGGACGGACGTCTTCCTGCTTCCCAGCAGCTCTTAACAGACAGTTATTCTCGTTTCTGTTGCAAAGGCTGTCCTCTGCTTAATGCAGCCTCAGGCTTCTCTCTCACTGGAACTAAGAGGGTCCATGGGTGTAACTGTTTTTGGGTTTTGTTGGGGGTTTTTTTGATAAATTTATTTATTTATTTTTGGCTGCATTGGGTCCTCGTTGCTGCATGCGGGCCTCTCATTGTGGTGGCTTCTCCTGGTGCAGAGCATGGGCTCTAGGCACGTGGGCTTCAGTAGCTGTGGCACATGGGCTCAGTAGTTGTGGCTCCTGGGCTCCAGAGTGCAGGCTCAGTAGTTGTGGCGCACGGGCTCAGTTGCTCCACGGCATGTGGGATCCTCCTGGACCAGGGATCGAACCTGTGTCCCCTGCATCGGCAGGCGGACTGTCAACCACTGCGCCACCAGGGAAGCCCCGGGTGTAACTCTTTTAACCTCGGCACTGTTGGTGGATGTTCAGGGTCTTTCCGTTGTGTCAGAGCACATGCTCTTGCCACTGCTTCTGTGTAGTTTGTGGTTGCTGTGCTCTTTTACACACACACTTAAATTCACATAAAAGAAAAAAAGTAGGTATATTGTCTTTTTCCATTCACAATTGGAACAATTTTGTCCAGAGTCTTCACGTGTGTCCTCAGTGTATGGATCTTTGTGAAAGCTAGAGCCATTCTTTATGAGTCTGAGATAATCTGATGTGACAATTTAAAAGGACAGAAAAATATTTTTTATCGTTTGTTTTCGACATTACTAACTAGATCTTTACAAACACCTTAAGTTGTCTTAAAGCTCGTCTGCTTTGGTTGTATTTGGCTATAGAAGAGAATGCTAATAAGGTCTGGGTGTTGTCAAATGATGGACTGCCCTTTAATGTTTGTGTCTGACTAAAAAATAATAATAACACTTAGACACTGCACATTTTCTAGGACAAACCAATAAAATGATTCATTATTGGACCCAGGTATTTATTCTTTAACATTTCTACTCTGCATATTGGCTGTGACCATTTGAGGATGCCTAGAAACTAAAGATTACACACTCTAATTTGTGTAATTTGGGGGCTTTTAGGTCTCCTCCTACTATTTCCTTGCCAGAGAAATGTCCTTGTGTTGCCTTGCAGCGTTTAATGTCTGTGATCCGAGCTGGGGGCAGATCCTTCACATTGGAACTCCCCAGTGTCCTATTTATTAGCATTTATAAGTGTGCATTCCCAAGCCCAGTGCCTTAGAGCTCTGAGCTGTGGTTGCCTCAGAGTGCGTTAGCATCTCGATCTTGAGTCTGTGAGGGGCTCTAATTCCTCGCAGGTTGACCCCCAGCTGACTCTTGGTGCCTGTGAGACTGGTGTGTCAGCTGCCAGTCTGGTGTGGAGTTCTTTCATTTCGAGGAGTTGTCAGATCATGTCTTGCCCCAGTGAGTTATTCAGGTTGCCTGTGCCATTTGGGGATGTCGCGCTCTTACCCCTGGGGAGTGGAGAGGGAGGTTTTCGCTTTACCCACAAGTATTTGTCCTCTTTCTTACTTCTCTCTCTCTCTCTCTCTCCCCGTCTTGCTCACTGTATTCCAGCGCTTTCTTTTTCTTTTTCTCTTTCCCTCCCTCTCCCCGCCCCACCCTTACTCCTTTATAATAATAAGAATGTGTTACCTTTGTAATTAAAAACCATGTTAACAAACCTGTCAATTGCAGCACAGACTCACTCTTGGGGTGAGCAGGGACTCCTTCCGGTTAGGCCTGGTTTACTTTTTTTCTATATTTCCCCTTGTTTTCTTATTTTTGATATTTTATTTTGCTAATAGAAACACTTTTATCTGATGTTCTAGTCCTTTTTCCAATAAAATACAAGATAAATTTCTCATTTTTATTGCATAACATGGATATTCCATTTACTGGGAGTACTGCTTCCATAGTTTTTGCCAATTATTTTTCTATTTATATAGCCAACATCTTTAATTTTGGACTCTTGAAGAGGGAAGAGTTTGGGGGTTCCTTTTTTTTCAGTAAAGGAGAGAGCACAAATCTCAGAAAAGCAGATTTTGTTTGCTGTGGGCGCTTCTGCAGAACTGAAGGACGTTCCCAAGACAGCTGTGTCAGGAGGCAGAGCAGTGGCCTCAGGAGACCGTTAGGCCCCTCAGGTTTCGTCCTGGCTCGGCTACTTTTCTTTTCAGCTGATATTCACTGAGAACTTACTCTGTGCTGGGCAGTGTTTTACAGGCATTACATCTCATCTGCTCTTCAAACGGCCCTGTTAGATGGGGGCTGCTTTCATCTCATTTTAATGAGGAAACCAAGGGCGGTGGTGGAACCCACGCTCCGTACCAGTGTGCTGCCTGCCTACCGCGTGACTCTGACTGGCCAGTCTCTGAGCCAGGATGAGCTTGTCTGTGCAGTGGAGATAGGATAATTAATTACACATTAAAACAATCCTTATCAGCAGTATTGTTGGACTCGATTGTGAATGTTACAACCAGTTAGTGCTGTTCTGTGATGCTCCCTTTCCTAACTTTCCCTCTCCCTCAACAGGTGGTTAAGAGAGAGGACATCCAGCAGTTCTTTGAAGAATTTCAGTCAAAAAAGAGAAGAAGAGTGGATGGGATGCAGTATTACTGCAGCTAGACTGGAACATGGCGCCTTCTCATCCCGCCAGTGAGGACGCCCCTTACTGTTCCAGGAATAAAAGAGGCATAGTTCACGGTTGGTCCTCGTTCTGTGCCCCCTGGAGCGGCCTCCTCCTGCTGATTTCACAACCAGCATTCTTTCTGACTCAGCTAAATGCAGCTCATTCCACAGACTTGAGCCCCACCACGCCAGTCCAGCCAGGGTTATGTGCTCATGAGTTTCAAGACATTTGATTTGGTTTTGAGAAAGTCAACTAGTTTTTTTTCCCCCTTATGATTGGCTCTTTAACTCCCGAGCGTGTCTGCCCTGTCACAGAGCCGCTGTCTCCCAGGACCTGCTCTGTCAAGTTCTCTTCCTGTCAGCTCCACCCTCCGTAGATCCCCCCACCCCTACGGTCATGGTGCCTTGGGCCAAAGCTTCCTCAAGCCTGTTCTGCCCCTTCTCCCACATCGCTGTTTTCTGAGGTTTGGTCACAGCTTAGAAGGGATCTCAGAGCTTGCTTCCTCCAGGCCAAACCTCCGGAGTAGCCAGGACTGACGGTTTTCTGGCCTAGATGTTTATCACAGGCAAGGAGATTGGCTGATGGCAGGACTGAGGAAGCCCACCTTTGTTACAAATTTTACTAATAAATTTAAAGTGAGAATTTCATTCACACGTCTGCTGGCACTAGATGATTAGAATGTCAGTACTGTAGTGCTCACAGGGCTTCCTGGAGAAAATCTGCCATTATACTGGTCCCTCTCTGCTGCCTAGAAAATAGACCGGGTACTACCCTGTGAAATCTTGGTGGTTTACAAAGTCCTCTGGGTTTCTTTATATTATCAGGGATATTCATAAGCCTAGATTATAAACAGACCTATTTTGATGATGTTCTGTTAAGAAAATGGTATTAGAACCCCCAATAAATTATTATTTTTCCCCTTAAATCTGTGCTGAAGAGAAAAGCTACTGGCTTAGCTTACTTGTGGCGAGCAGGGCAGTGAGTGCTCTGGTTTGGGAGACTGTGTGGAAGAGACGCCAAGCAAGGCCCTAGGCTGTGCATATGATGAGCTTCGTGTATATAAACGTTACTGTCCACAGCTGCGTCCCTAGTGACTGTGAGATCTTCTGAAGAACCTCATGGGATGTTGTATAAAACCCCATATTTGAGGGGATGTCCTTTCAGTTGGTTTGAAATCTCTTTAAAGCCCCTCAGTCTATGTGGAAAACCCATTTTGATAAACAAAGAGCCCTCAGCTGCTCTCTCCCTCTGGAGGAGCGTGGTCTTTCCTGACAGTAGACGACACACTTTGAGGTGTGAGACTATACGCATTTGAGGCTTTGGGGCCACAGGTGTATATTAATATTTTTTGTGTGTCCAGCAGTCACAAGTGCCCACCGACCCCTGGATAAGGTGAACTAGACCTACAGAAAGTCAAGGACTTAAAGAAATAGTACAACTCGTTTTTCTGCAGCAAACTTCCTAATTATATATCCTCATGAAGAGTGACGTGTGGAGCTGGAAGGTCTTGTGGCCACAGGAGATGCCTGTGTGCTCTGAGCTGGCCTTGTAGAAAGGGTGGAAAGGCTAGGGTGAGAGCTCACGGCATCTTCAAGACGGTTTACATCCCCAGCTTGGGAACTCTGTCCCAAGTCTGAGGATTTTTGAACCCCCTCTGCAAGGTGGTACTAGTTGTGTACCGTTGTGGCCTGAAAGTTTATATCTTCTCAGACATTTGATTTAACTATCAGAAAGTTCCTTCCTTCCTTATGACAGGTCAGGACCCAGTCTTGGAGGTGATGCATTGCTGTGCAGCACAACACAAATCACCCAGTGGTGAAGGGCTTGTTTTTGGAAAGGTACTGTTCCTTTTACATTAACCAGAAAACCTCTTTTTTTTACCTATTGTTAACAACTAGTTTTCTTATTGACTGTATTGGACCGTCTCTTCTTGTAGAGACTGATTTTGGCCAACATGTGGCAGTTGATATTAATGCATGTTTTATGCAAAACAAGAATATGATATTAGTTACTTTTAAGGAATTCTGGCATTGTATGTGCATTTTTGTAGAATTGTTACTGGACTCATAATTACATACTTAACTCTAATCAGGTTTCTGTAAAATTTAAATAAACCAATTCAGAATAGTGGTTTTTCCGATTGTTTTTAGTCCCTCTTAACTGTACCCAGCCTCCCTTTGCAGGCTGTAAGACAATGGGTCCCTCCGGCAGCTCTGCCTGCCCTGGGGCCCTGCTCCAGCAGAGGGGATGGTTCCTGTCTCTGCAGCTGTTTTATCCCATTCAGCCTGATCCCAGGTCCCACTAGCAGAGCTCCTTCACTCCCCTCCCCACCCCCACTTTACGACACTGCTGAGGAGGGAGGGTCCATGATTCCCTCTGGGGCCTAGATGAACAGAGAACAAAGAAATGGGTGGTCATGACCTATCGCAATGTGTTCAGGTCCCGCTGTGTGCAGGGGAGAGGGCTGGGAGCCCACAGGCCAAGGAAGAGATGAGGTCCACCTCCATGGTAGCCATTGTTTCAAAAGTAAATGTGAGAACAAACCAAGAAGCCAGTGTAGAGGCCCATCTTTGGCCTCCCCGCAGCTCTTGCTTCCTTGGAAATGATTCACACTTGAGGTCATCACCTGTGGTGAGTTAAGTGAATGAAGTGCTCTCTGTAGGCCTGGAGCTGCCCTCGTCTCTGAACGCGCAGGATTGTATAACCATCGATGGCAGGAAAACAGCAGTTCTCCCAGCTCCCCCAGAGCACCCTAGTGGACTAGAAGAAGATGGAAAGAGCAGTCCCAGTGATAATCGGACCTTGGCAGTGACGTAGTGAAGCTCCCATGGAGGGTGAGTGTGTTCTGGGGAATGTGGGGAGCACAGGAAGCCAACCCAGCAGAGCTCCCAGCAACCAGTGAGGCTGCCTCCCAGTCAGCTCACCTGGAAGCGGCTGCCAGGCACAAGCTTTGGCCTGAGGGGCAGCCGGCATTTGGCACGGGGCCAAAGCCATACTCTACCTCACTTGTGCCCCGAACCACTGGGCATTAGACAGGTTGTGTTCCATACTTAGTCACAGGATCCCTAGGTTGGAAGGGATCTGAGAAGTCACCCAGCCTCACCTCTTGGGACGGGGTCCCTCCCTCGTGGGTGAGCCTCACAGGGGACCAGTGCTGGTCTTGGCCACAGGGCTTCCATGCCTCCATGCTGTTGGTGGCAATGCCTCCCCTTCCCTGCCGGGTGACTTGAGGCGCCTTGGCCTTTCTTTCTCAGCTGCGGGCATAAATCCTGTGAGCCCTGGAAAAGCCAACGCCCTGGAAGGTGGAGAGGAGAGAAAACCAGGCCCCCGGGCACTGAGCCACTGGATTAGTCTCGTCTGGAGCTCATACAACTCATAGACTTTTCCGTAGCAGGGAACACTTCTGCGGTTCTCTAGCTCCTGCTTGAGCACTTCTGGTGACAGAGTGCCCCCTACCGCACACGGCACTCGTCCCCTGCTCTCCCAGTCTTGGTGCCTTTTCCTGTGGAAAAAGTCTGGACACTTCTGGACTTTTCCACTGGCCTCCCATCCAAACCTTTGTTCTGGTCTTCTCCCAGGGATTCCTTGGCTGTTCCTGGTGTTCTCCAGCCCCTGCTTAGCTTTGCCTCAACCGCCCCACCTGGAGACTCCCATCCCCCTGGAGCTGGTTGGGTTTCTCCTCAGCCATCTACCCTCCTGTGTGGAGCCTGTGGCTTGTGCTACTCTGTTTCTCCCACCCACGTCCCCGACTCCTGGCTTCCCTCTCTTGCCTCTGCCTCAGGCCTTAAGGCTCCTGGATGCAGCTGACCCGTAGTTAAATGAGCCAAATTGAAAAGTTCTACAGCTGTATTGGGTTCTCCAGAGAAACAGAACCAATAGCGGATATATACACCCATCTCTCTCTCTCTCTCTCTCTCTCTCTGTGTCTCTCTGTATATATCTATAAAACGAGGAATTGATTCACATGACTGTGGAGGCTGAGAAGTCCCATGATCTACTGTCTGCAAGCTGGAGACCCAGGAAAGACAGTGGGGTAGTTCCAGTCCCAGCCCGAAGGTCCAAGAACCAGGGGAGCTGATGATGTAAGTACGTGTCAGTCCTAGTGCCAGAGGAGACCAGTGTCCGAGCTCAGATGGGCAGAGAGTAAATTCTCCCTCTGCTTTTTTTTTTTTTTTAAAGAAGATGTTGGGGGTAGGAGTTTATTAATTAATTAATTTATTTTTGCTGTGTTGGGTCTTCGTTTCTGTACGGGGGCTTTCTCTAGTTGTGGCGAGCGGGGGCCACTCTTCATCGCGGTGCGCGGGCCTCTCACTATCGCGGCCTCTCTTGTTGTGGACCACAAGCTCCAGACGCGCAGGCTCAGTAGTTGTGGCTCACAGGCCTAGTTGCTCCGCGGCATGTGGGATCCTCCCAGACCAGGGCTCGAACCTGTGTCCCCTGCATTAGCAGGCAGATTCTCAACCACTGTGCCACCAGGGAAGCCCTCCCACAGCAGCCTGAAGAATGTGATTGTCCGTCCTCATTTTACAGATGTGAAAACTGAGGCTCTGAGAAACCGGGGGTCCATAGCTTGCCAGGGGTGACTCCCAGCTCATTTCATTCCACAGCCTGGCCTCATTCAAGTGGGGCACCAGGAACAGTTAAGAATCTTGGAGCAGGGACTATCCTGGCAGTCCAGTGGTTAAGACTCCACACTTTCACTGCAGGGCGCACAGATTCGATCCCTGGTCGGGGAACAAAGATCCTGCATGCTGTGTGGCACGGCCAAAAACATTCTTGGAGCAGAAATGATGGAAGATGCCAATAGCTTTTGCATAGATCACAGGATGTCATATTTTGCCCTGGGATAGGAGGGACATTGACTCTTTTCTGGGTTTTGTTTTGGTAAATTCACTTATACTTACATGACAGAATTGGACTGTCTTCCAGCATCTAAACCACTACAGGGAGGGTTTCCTAAGCCTTCCAAGAAACACGACCCCAGTGCAGCGTCCCCAGGCGAGAGGCTGGGAACGGATGGTGACCCCAGAGGAGAGTGTGGTGCCCTCGCGCACAAGAAGTATCACAGAAGGGAGGACGAGGGAAACGGTGGCAGCCTATTTTGCCCACGAGGTCCAGGAGTGAGGAGTGAGCTGGAGGGTGGCCCCCATGAGAGAAGGCGAGGGTGGAAAGTGGCCGGGAGCTGGGTGAGGGCCGACTCAGCTGGCCTGGGCACTGAGGCCGGGAGCCTGGGCGCCGTGGGGACCATGGGGACTGTGGCTGTACAACTGTCTTCAGTTGTCCCCCAAAGCTGGGTCCAGACCCGGGAGATGGACATGTCCTTTGTTTATGGGTTGAGTTTGGCCAGAAAATTGGTGGGAAGGTGAGCAAATTGAGGAGGCCGACACCTAGGGACATGGGGCTGTCCTTGAGAGGGGAGCAAGGAGGCCAGAGGTCAGAGGTTCCAGAGGAAGACAGGAGGGGCATCTGGGACATGGTGGCCTGGGAGCAGGAAGTGAGCTAAGGTTTCAAAGGTGGAGCCCTTCTGGGGACAAGGGGAAAGGTCACAGAGTAGGGGGGAGGGGAATAGAAGAGCAGGTAACTGGAGATGGTCCCCGGTGCTACCCAGGTTGATGGCTGGGCCTGGAACAAGAGGACAACAGCGAGGCTGCGACAAGGCCTCGGGGTATGAAACGAGTGACAGGGTGACGGTCACGAGCTGAGAGTGGGACAGCCAGACAGCAGGGGCTGCAGAGGTGCTAAGGGTGTTATGGGGGTGCCGCCACACACTGCCTATCCTGACCCTCAAGCGTGGAAAGTGCGAGACGCCAGTTCTCGGGAGAGGCCTGCAGGGCGGGAGGAGGGCTGGGCCTCAGCTAAGGCAAGAGGCAGGAGAGGAGAGAGTGGGAAGGTGGGGGAAGCATGCAGGGAAGGTGGGCCACGCGGATGGGGTTGGGGGACGGCCTGGGAATCCAGGGGGCTGGATCAGGGGAGGAATCCAGGGGGCTGTGCAAGCGACCTGGGAGAGCGGGAACAGCAGGTCCAGGGGCACGACGGGCCCCATCGCTGCAAAGGGCACAGTCCTGGAAGCCCCGGGGGGATGCTGGGAAATCGGGGCACTCGGGCCTCTCAGGGCCACCCACACCTGGAACTAACCAGAGTTTGGGTGGATCTGTTCAGAATGTGGAGAAATGGGAAGAACAAATGTTTTTAGTTTGGTCACAGAGGGTGGCGAGGTATTTGGTTCATCTGATGGAAGGTTCCAGAAATGGAGGATGTTTACGTGTGTTTAAGGTGAGGGATTTCAGGAGGAGAGTGCGAAAGGCAACAGCTGCCCACAGACCCTCACAGCAGGCCTGCCAGGGGTGTTGAGGGGCTTCTTCACCTGAGAATGGGGAGAAGACTCAGAGTGACTCGAGGATTATGAGGCAAAATACTTCAAGTCCACAGTCAAAGCTCACTCCGTGAACCCTGTGAACTACTGTCACCCCATTTAAGGATGAGGACCCGTAGGCTCTGCGTGGCACCTGGTGACGGTCCCCGCTAGGCAAGTGTCCCTCCGGAACACGAGCCCTTCCTCCCTCAGGGTTGCTGGTCTCGGCTTCCTCACTCTCTCCCAAGCTCGGCCACCATCCAGCAATGGTCACAAGCATGCTTGGACACCAGACTTTGTGGATGCAGATGCCTCGAAGTTTACAGACAAGTGACGCTGGCCCCAAATCCAAGGCTCTGCAAGATGTGAGGCTCACCCACTGAGAAGACCTCAGAGGAGGACGTCTTAACCCTGATGCTGACGCAAAGGCTCCGGGCCGGCATCTGAGGCTGTTCGGAATGGTGAACTCCGGGGGTTTAGAGACCAAATAAAAAGGAGCCCATGGGCAAAAGGTGTGCAGACAAGGGACGTGTCAGTGGGTCCTTGAAGTCAAGACTGAGGTGAGACCCATGGTCCCAGTGTCGTTATCACTGCCAAGTATAAAGTTGCGTTTGGAGCTGGGACATTTAATGTAGGCTTAGCGGATGATGGCGAGCAGACCCATGATTCACTTCCATACTTTCTGTGAAGGGAGCATCCCTCAAACTTGGACAAATTAGCAAACGTGGAGGCAAAGGTCTGGGAGGGTCTGGGGAGCGTGAGGGTCCCTTCCGGGGAGCTGTCATGTTACTGTCAATCGGACAGATGACCAATAATAGAAATGACCAAATGACTCAGTTCATCTGCTTTGGTCCTGTTACAAGGGGGATGGGATGGCAGGTTCTGGCAACTAAGGACAGGGGCCTTCACTGGGGTTCTCTAGAGGTTTTTTTTAAAAACATTTATTTATTTATTTATTTTGCCTGCACCAGGTATTAGCTGCAGTGTGTGGGATCTTCATTGTCACATGTGAGATCTTTACTTGCTGCATGCAGGATCTAGTTCCCTGACCAGGGATCGAACCTGGGCCCCCTGCATTGGGAGCTCGGAGTCTTAGCCACTGGACCGCCAGGGAAGCCCCTCCCTAGAGGATTCTACAATGAACTCCTGCTACTGCTGAATGATTTTTTTTTAAAGACATAGATAATGATTTTCTTAAATAAATTTATTTATTTATCTTTTGCTGCACTGGCTCTTTGTCGCTGCGTGCGGGCTTTCTCTAGTTGCAGCGAGTGGGGGCTACTCTTCGTTGCGATGCACGGGCTTCTCATTGTGGTGGCTTCTCTTGTTTCGGAGCACAAGCTCTAGGCACGTGGGCTCAGTAGTTGTGGCACGCGGGCTCAGTAGTTGTGGCACACGGGCCTAGCTGCTCTGTGGCATGTGGGATCTTCCGGACCAGGGCTCGAACCCGTGTCCCCTGCATTGGCAGGCGGATTCTTAACCACTGGGCCACCAGGGAAGTCCCTGAATGATTTCTGATACTTGGAGAAAGTAGTTGTGATTAGGAACTAACAGTCTTTTTTTTCTGGCCGTGCTGCAAATCTTGTGGGATCTTAGTTCCCCAACCAGGGATTGAACCTGGGCCCTCGGCAGCGAGAGCACAGCGTCCTAACCACTAGACCGCCAGGGAATTCCCGTAACTAAGAGTCTTTTAAGAACAAATTATGCTGAGCTGGCCTCCTCCTCTTCCATGGGGGACAGACCCCAGCTGGGCTGCACATGGGCATGTGACAGTCTCTCATGAGGGAGGCGTGGAGATGAAGAAGGGGGGCTGGCCATGACTCCCAACACCTCACCGCTGCCCCAGCCTCCGTGCTCTCCGCGCGCCTCCCCACCCTGAGCTCCTCGCCCAGGCCATCGCCTCGTCTCCCACGCAGACTCCCGCACCAACCCGACCCCACCTGGCTTCTCCCCCTATCCTGCCACCAAACCGCTCTTGCCAACCTCACTCACCTTCTCCATGGTGCCGACCGAAAGCATCTTTTGAGCCTGATTTTCCAAAATCTCCGAGCAGCAGCCACTGAGTTAACTTTTGGGGAGGGGTGGAATTGATCCTTCATCTCTTAACCTTTAACTTGAAGAAGTAATACATGCAGGTAATTTAAAAATTCAACCAGGACAAAAAGTACACAGCTAAGTTCCCCCCACCCGATTACAATGCCCTTCTCTCTCCAGAGGCGGTCCTGCAAATGTTCTCATAGGTCTTTGCAGACGTCTTTATGAATATACAAGTTTATTATGCCGCTCCTTTTTCTTGTCTTCTCCACAAGTGGGAGCGGCCATATGCCCTGTTTTGTATTTTACTTCTTTCACTTTATAAATTCTGAAGATCATACTCCGCCCTTTTTGAACAGCCTCTGCCTGGCCTTCTGAGCACACTAGTTCTCTTTCTACCTGGTAGGCTGCCCTTGGTCAGCAACTCCCTCAAGCTGACCTATAAAGGTCGGAGTTCCTCAAAGTTCATTCCTAGGCTCTCTTTTCATCTTTAAACCTTCCCCACTAAGTCAACTTATCTACTCCCGAGGCTTTCAATGCCACCCATGTATGTGGACAATTCTCACCTGGCACCTCCAGCTTGGCCCCTTGCTTCTGAGTTCCCGGCTTACATGGAATCACTAAGTGAACACAAGCAACGGTAAACTCACGGTCTTTCCCCTAGATCTGACGCTTCCCGCTCTCTCCCCACGTCCAAGCAATGCCCAAGTCCTGTAGACATCACTCCCTAACCACATTCCTCTCTGTTCTCTGCGGCCTCCTGCCTGGTTTCCTGACCCACTCCTGCTCTGCCTCAGTCCAGGGATGTGCAGCATGCAAATCTGATTACATTTATGCCCCTGCTTAAAACCCTACAGCAGTTTCCCATTGATCCTGTTAGGATCAACTTCAAAATCCTTGGCCTGCCCTGGAAAGGCTGGCAAGATGGGCTCAACCCTCGTCCCAGCCCACACGGGTTTCCCCAGTGCTCAGACCCTCCTGCCTCAGGTTCTGCCTTGTCCTGGAAACCTCCCGGGAAACCCGCCCCTCCTAGCCCCATGACTCCGCCTTCCCCTGCACATTGAAGCTCACTTCCACATGGAAGCCTTCCCAATCCCAGGACCAGTAAGACCCCCAGCCTTACCTCTGTAATGGTACGATGTCTTTTCTTCCTTGAGACCCTAATGTTCTTATGGGTGGGGCTGTGACTGTCTTGTTCATTCCTGTCACCTCAGGGCCTAGCAGGGTCTGGCGGGTAGAAGTTGCTTACTTATTGGATAAATGTTTGAACAAGTAAATGCCATGCTTGTACCTACCTCCACTCTGCACACTACGGTCCCCCTGCCTGGGCCACCATGCTTTCTGGTGTGCAGTACAACACCGTGGTTGAGAATTGGGCTCTGTAGCCACAATGCCTGGGTTTGAAATCAGGCTCTGCCAACTTACTAGCTGTGTGACCTTGGACAAGTCACTTGATATCTCTGTGCTTTGGTTTTCTCATTTGTAAAATGCACTAATAATAGTAGGTGATTCACAGAGGATTAAAGAAAACAATACGGGGCTTCCCTGGTGGCGCAGTGGTTGAGAGTCCGCCTGCCGATGCAGGGGACACGGGTTCGTGCCCCGGTCCGGGAAGATCCCATGTGCCGCGGAGCGGCTGGGCCCGTGAGCCATGGCTGCTGAGCCTGCGTGTCTGGAGCCTGTGCTCCACAACGGGAGAGGCCACAACAGTGAGAGGCCCGCGTACCGCAAAAAAAAAAAAAAAGAAAACAATACTTAACTCATTGATTACAGGGAAAAAAAATAAAGTGCTTTGCACTGAATCCAGCACGTTTCTCCTCCCATTTGTTCCTGGGCCATGTCAAGCCGGCCTTCCCCTCAGCCACAGTAACCTCCTACTGCTATGTGCTGTTCCAATCGTCTCTCTAGCTAGCTTATTATTTTTTTTTTTTTGGGCCGCGTTGGGTTTTAGTTGCCCTGAGAGGGCTTAGTTGCCCCGCGGCACGTGGTATCTTAGTTCCCCGACCGGGGATCAAACCCGTGTCCCCTGCATTAGGAAGGCGGATTCTTAACCACTGGACAACCAGGAAAGTCTCTCCCTAGTTTAAAGCTTCTGAGAATAGGTATCCTGTCTGCTTTATCTGCTGCTCCACATTCCCAAACTCTGGGAAGAGTGGACTCAAGAAATATTCCTTAATGCACTGAGCAGAGGTAAGGCCTCAAGTAGCTAGGGAAGCTGGCCTGAACTCACTCTTCCAGGGGAATCCACAACAGAAGTGAAAGTTGACTTACTCAATTTCCTGTTTTAGATTTTGAGGAAGCTCACCTCCAGAAACCTTAGGTTTTATTTTATCTTGATATTCCACAGTTAAACCTAAGATGGTTACGAAATATAAAAAGAGAACTGCCACAGTGAGGCACAAAGGTGAAATGCTAGGATGGAACTTATTAGTGAAATGATTAAAGTAAAAATTTTAAATAGTGATTTTAAAAAACGGAAATTGGAAAACTTTCTATTTTGCATGGTTTTTTTGGAAAACTAGACTCTAGATCATGACTCCATTTCCCTTTCAAACTGAAAAATATTAATGCTCCTGAGTTTGAATCTAAGCCAGGTGTCTGACACTTGGAGGCCTGTGAATCTTGGGGTGCATTTGGGTCTCTCACCGACTGACCACAGCCCTTCCAGTGACGGATTCATTCCAGTTGCTGGGTCCCTGTGTTTGGAATGCTGAACTTCCTCTGGAGACCCCTGTGCAAGTTACTTTTTTGCTCAAATTGTAAAATGAAATCTCTCAGAAATGCCCCAATGAAATCACAGAAAATTTTGAACTTGAATCAAATGAAACATGGTATTTCCAAGAAATCCATAATACTTTAAAAAAGCCTCTGAATAACTGAAAGCATAGAGACAGAGGAGAAGTCCACCTAGAAAACCTCCCACTTCTACCCTGTGGTGGGGACAACATCGCTTCCATAACTGAGGGCTGTGTGCTACCTGCTAAAACAGACTGTATCCAACTCAGCGGGTTCTATCCAAGCCATTTATTTGAAACGCCAACTATATGTAGGATAAAGTCAGTGTTACATGCTTGTCAGTAACAGTAGAAAAATAGAACCAGTGGAAACCTTTGTACAACTGCAATGATACTCAAAAGAGAAATGTATCATTTTACAATGCTTCACACAGACGAATTCAAGTTTGGAGGTACCTAAATAAAAATACTATATATTTCTTTAAAAAACACTATGTACATTTGAAGCGTAAACAAGTTTTACAAAGTACTGGTTATGCAGGTTGTAGAAAACACTTGCATAGGACATGAAATCAGTTTAAGAAAAATTTCTGAGCCTTTAGCATTGAAGGCACTTGACTTTATACCAGTAACAGCACAACCACAAGAAATGCAGTGTTGTAGAAGATACCACCTCTCTGATGCACAGACGTGGTACATAAACAGCAAGTGGAGTTCAGGAATCTTTATCGTTCAGCCACCCCACCTAAGAGCAGGATTCCGTCCCATGTGCCCATGGAACCCAGATACACAGTCACGTGCAGGTACACGATGAAGCTTCCAGAGCTCAGTTCAGCTCTTAGACAGAACCCACGTAAACACACAGACACAAGAAGTTATTTTCGAGACACACACTTGCAAGTAATCTTTCTATAGAAACGGCCACAGCATTATAATATTCAGAATATGGAAGATTGACTCATGGTCTGAGGCTTTTCTACAGGAAAAGAAAAATCAAAAATCTTGCCAATACAACAATTACATAACACCTATTGCAATCGACAGGACAAAAAGACAACATTTCATAAAACACTGTTCGTACAACAGTGTTAATGGAAAATAATACAATACCCTTTAGTGTGTGACGGTAATTCTTTTAGTAAGGTTATCTGTAATGAGGTTTTAAAGTAAACTCCTTAGTAGACAAAGTAAACCACTGCAGAACGGGGAATAGCACCCATCACTGCTGCTTTAATAGTAACTTTCAACAGTAAGTTGAAGGTCAACCAAATAATTAAAAAAAAAGTCAAACATTTCCCTTTGAGTTCAGTCCTAAGATAAAAACATAAATGCCTTAGAATTGCAAAACCAGTATCTTACAAGTGTTTCAGGGAACACATTTTCCCCTAAAAGGCGGATTTAAACATGAAAATACATATTTTGATGAGTAGTTACTGAGAATTGTTCATCTTTCACCTCTAGAGACCAACACGTGGGGATCATCTTTGCGTCCCGCTGCTGCCAACACGTGGGGGTCATCTTTGCACCCTGCTGCTGATGCTGCATATGCTGTTTCCCCTTCATCATCACCTAAATCCAAAGGGACAAGTATGGTCCACTGCTACTACAGCTTGAACAACAAATCCAAAGAAAACGCAATAAAGAACAGTTTTTTTAAGGAAGCATAAACAAGAATTAAGTTTCATAGAGTTCAACCAAAGAAAAAAAAACTCAAATAAAAAGAACTCATTTAAAATCTACCTGGTTACCAAAATGTCAGGAGAGATTAGGTCTAGGGACATGCCTAGAAAAAGCTACAGGGGCGTGTGAGAAAGAGTATTATAGTACATGGTAAATTCAAACAACGATTTTTTCAGGAATAATTTTTGCCTTTCATGCTGCTATCTTTTTCCCTTAGGAGTCACAGGTGACTCTGAACTGAAATTACTAATCAAAATCACAAAACTAAAACAGAAATATAAGAAACAGACCAACAGCATCTTGAAGAAATGTAGATCTTCTCCTTCCGCTCCAGGATCTAACTGGTATTCGCTAACCTCAACACGGCGGACACCAAAGGTGGCGATTGTCTAATGGCCTGATTGTCCATGGCCTCGAGAGGAGATCTGGTATGTTGAGATTTGGTTCTCATGAAATTTCTACACCGAGTAAAATGCTAGGTCCCGTGGCCTAAATTTTATATTATACGTGTTTATTTCTGAGAGCAATCTTACTCAGACTTCACATTTATCTTCGTACAGCACTGAAAGATTTTAATGCTTAGTAAGCATTAAAGAAAACTGAATAGATGGGTTCAAAGGCCAGAGGACATAGCTATTCAACCTACCCTACTGACCATACTTCACAAGATACATTAAAAGTCCACTAACACCTACCCTAACACAAAACCCACATCTGTTTACCTTCTGGAAGTCACAGCAGTCCACGATCCACAGCACATTTCTCTATATACATAGAGTTTAGCCAGGTATGCTACTAAATTATTAAAAGCAAACTTCATAAATTAAATAAAACTATGAACAGTGGCCACTTCTTCTATAATTATATTTTAGGGATGTGAAAGAATATTTAATAAATTTTCAGAAAAATGCATGTGTGGTACCAATAGCTCTTGTCTAACATTTAAAAAAAAAACAGGTTGGAGATGAGAAAGATTTCCCCCACCAACTATGTCTACTCACTCTTATTTGCAGTACCAGCACAGCACAGTCTGAATTCAGAATAGAAATTTAAAACTGTATCAAAATAATTCATGTCAACACATGTATATAAATACACATTAAGGAATATGATGGAATTAACACTTTGTGTTTCTGAGAAGAGACAGACTGAGATTGGCTTCAAAAGACACCGTCATCTATTACAAAGTCAAAAACCTCCTAAAAACGAGAACAAAGTCCTAACGTTTTTCAACTTTAAAAAAAGGAGCCTCAAAGGCGACGATGTGTAGCCGACCTCACAGTAGCCTGGTGTTGACTCTGGGAGATCTGGGGCTCGGTGTGCAGCTTGGCCGACATCGAGGGATGCACGGGCAGCAGCTAACTAGCTAGGCAGCAGAGCGAGTGGCAGCGGTTTGCCGGTGTAGACAGACAAACTTATGTGTTCCCCATCTTTTAAGACTACCTACTGTTAGGATTTTTTAAAATGTCAGATTATTCCTGAGTGTATATCCACAGGGTAAAAGTAGGAAAAGATTGTAAGAGAAACTACAGTTTCGGGAGAAATCAGAGTTCTTGACACCCAATAGAAACCTATTTACTTAAAAGTGCATGTCATTCATTTATATGGTAGCTTGTGAAGGCTCCCTAGCCCTGCATAGTTTTAGAGTGAGTGTGAGTGATTCAGAGTTTTATATATATATACATACACAGAGAAGAGGCTTCCAAACATCCTTCACGGGAGGGAGTGTTCAGAAAGTCTCTTTTCTTCTAAGTGCTACGGCTGTGTGTGTATGTGTAAAAATAGAAAGTGAATGCTCAAATAATGTTGAAGTGATTTAAAAACTCAAATACTAATGTATTTACATTGGAGAGTAAGAAAAAAACAGTCCTTAGCTCACACATTGCCCTTCTAAGGGAGAGGATCTTAAAAGATCCCATGTGCTCAGTGGTTCAGTAAAATCCCAAACCAGCGTCCCCAGTGGAGTTCAAGTAGGACATGTAGTGTTTCACCGAAGAAAAAAAAAAAAGGTTTCTTTTTCTTTTTTGGTGACAAAGCATTATGCATTATACAACAACTTCTTTAAAGGACACCAAAATTCAGACACACTTTGAAAAACACTTAAAAGAAAATATATGCTTACAAACACCAAATGACATCCGTAAGGCTGAAGCCCTTTTGTTGTTTTTTTTTTCCCACAGAGAGCAAGACAACTGAAGGCAGCAAGCAGTCACTCCCCGGACTCATCTGGAGAGTCGCAGCTCAGAACCAGCAACCCCGTAGGGCAGGCTTAAGTTACTTCGCTAATTCCACTTCTTTAGGATTCCAGGAAAGCCGATCACTTTAGAACCTCATCTAGTGAAACTCTAGTCCACACTACCAGAATCTGCAGTGATTCTAACAGCATCTGCACTGTGAATAAAGCAATAGCTTGAGTCTGGACACAAAAGGCTTTTCTCCTTCTTGTTCTTTACGGAACCAGGAAACTTCAGGATCCTGACTGGATTCCTGCTGGAGGAATGAAGACCAGCTCCCAAGACTTATTTAAAAAGTACGACATTAGATTTATGAAGACTGAGCAGGAAGCTTTCTGAACTAAAACAATTACTGAAAAGAGAGGAGCATTTTGATGTGCTGTTCTTTGGAATTTCTATAATTAAAAAATAAACACACAACTATTTCATAAGAAAATACATCTTAGTGTGCAATCCAATGCACGTGGAAATTGCTAGATGAAAGGTAAAATGCAAAAAAGTATGAAAATACAGTCCTTTAAATGTGGCAATAAAGTTTAACATACTGATATAAAAACAATACAGATAAAAGTACAAGTGCAAAAAAATTCCATCATTTGTAAAGAGAAAAAAAAAAAAGTGCCAGCTTGCTTGCTCTTAAAAATGCTTCCCCACACAATTGTTCAAACACAAAATAGACAGATGCAGCATTCAAAATAACCCTCTTAGCATGCCATGTCTAATAAACATGTATATACAAAAACTAGAATAAAATAATGTGAAACTGAGTTATCAGCTGGCATCAATACTCTAAGTTGTTGGGTTACATCATAAAATGGGATGTTTCACATCTCAGGCACAGACGACTTGGAGGTTGCTCTCAAAGGGCAGACTTTTTGTAGAGGAAGTCTGGCTTGCTTGGTGACCTCCTTCCTCTGCTGATTGAATCTTCCCTTTCCAAATCTGTATTTCGCTGAGCTCCATGGCCCAAGGACTCGCTGTCTGCCAGTCTTCTACCAGATCTCTCTTCTGGAACTTCAGAGCTACATGCAGAATGTGAAGGTCTGTTAGGAGTCAGCCCAAAAGTCAAGTCAGTTTCCACTGCTGTTCGCCCCCTGATGTGGGCTGGACCGTTGCCGGCATTTTCTGGGGCTGCCAAAGGAAAGTCCGACCTCTGGGGAGGCTGCTCAACAACATCGAGGTGTACCGGCTCGTTCTTTTGTCTGTGCAGATGCCCATCAGGGGAAAGTGGATATTCTCTCCTAGCTTCTTCCTGCTTTTTAGGAGAGGTCTGGCCAGGTAGGTAGGCTGACTTTAAGCCACTTGGTGATGCCTTATTGTGGCTATACAAATCGGGACCAAAATATCCACCTTGCGAAGGGGAAGGGGTGCGTCTGCCAGGAGCCGGAGTAGACGGTCTACAAGCAGCATTCGAGAAGTCATAGAAATCTGGATATTCCTGCTGATTTTCTCGAGTGTCTGTTTTTTGCTCTAGTGTGTGTTTCTTTCGAGATGTGTGTGTATGCCTCTGTGGAATACACGATAGATGCTGGGGAGGCCCTGGTCCTACTTCAGAAACTGACTGGCTTAATTCTGTGTCTACAGCAAGTTCGGGAAGCCTCCTGTCCTTGAGTGACAGTGTGGACACTCCCATGGCGATATCTGGCATTAGATCATTTAGCACAGGTTGTGTACACTGCAAACAGAAACAAAACAGGGGGAGGGTTAAAAGAAAAAGGCCCGAGACTCCCTCTTTTTCAAATGATGTTCACTGATTTTTGTTTCCTCATTAGAAAAATGAAACATGCTTTTTTATTTTGGATTTTTTTTTTTTTTGGCTGTGCCATGCAGCTTGTGGGATCTTAGTTCCCTGACCAGGGATCGAACCCAGGCCCCCGGCAGTGGAAGCATGGAGTCCTAAGCTGGACTCCATGGACTGTCAGGGAATTCCCCTGCTTATTTTTAAAATGATAAAAATATAGAAAACTATAAGGCAACAACCCCACAAAAACCCTTGAGATAACCATTGTTATTAGCATTTTGAAGCAGTTCTCTCACCTTTTATATTTTGCACACATATTTTCATAAAATTTAGTGCATATATAACACTGCCACTAATACTATTTAAATTACTGCATACTATTCTCCACTGTATTGACGAGGCATGACTTCTTAACCATTCTTCCACTGTTGGACCTTAAGGTTGTTTCCAATTTTTCATTATTATAAACAGGACTGTAATGAACATACAGATAAAACACCTTTGATGGGAGTTTTATTTAAAATATAAAGTAGGACTTCCCTGGTGGCGCAGCAGCTAAGAATCTGCCTGCCAATACAGGGGACATGGGTTCGATCCCTGTTCCAGGAAGATCCCACATGCTGCGGAGCAACTAAGCCCGCACACCACAACTACTGAGCCTGCGCTCTAGAACCCGCGAGCCACAACTACTGAAGCCCACGCACCTAGAGCCTGTGCTCCGCAACAAGAGAAGCCACTGCGATGAGAAGCCTGTGCACCGCAACGAAAAGTAGCCCCTGCTTGCCGCCACTAGAGAAAAGCCCACGTGCAGCAACGAAGACCCAACACAGCCAAGAATAAATAAATAAATTTATAAAAAATAAATAAATAAATATACAGTAGTAGAACTTTTGTAACTGTAGAACTGAGGGCCAGGCCAATAAGATGGGAATTTGGTTTATTCAACACTATCAACCTTTGCTGTTTCTTCTTTTTGGAGGGGTTCGGGGGGACAGCAGGGAAAGCAGATAGAAGGGTATAAGGTGAGGAAGGACCATAATTTGACCCAAGGCGTACACTAGTCCACAGCTTCCCAAAGGCCATCTTTCAGTGAAGATTCCCTTAACTAATATATGTATCCTTTGTTCTTCTCTATATTGAACGCTATTAACAGTATGTGACTAAGCAGGCAGACTTAAAAATCACCACTGTTTTTTTCCCACATGTATTATATAAAACAGAAATTCAACCTCTAACGCAGTGCAAGATCAAGCAAAGAATTCTTGCTTCATTTACTACCTACTAGCGCTAGCGAAATGAGTGCTCTGATGGAATAGCTTGCTAGAGGCAGAGACATGCATGCGGGTCAGTTTTCTGCCCGTTTTATGAATGAGGAAATGAGGAGTCTCCTGCCACGTTGTTCCCGATGGTATACTCAGCTACAAGTAGCTTCCCCTTCCTGCCCCACCAAAGCCTTTGGCAGAATAGTAGACTCTACAGAAGAGAGGTCAGGGCCAGACTCTAGACACGTGCTTGAACAGCACACTACGAAACCGGTAACGTCATCTGCATTGTCCAGTAACCCCACCCTTCTGGATACCTGCACGCGAACATAAGGGAAGGCCCTGGCCTACTCCCGCCGCAAACACCTCATCTCTCTTCTCCGTCCTTTTTCATCCCCCTACACTCTCTTTTTCTCTCCCTTTTCCATACTCCCTTAAGTCTATGCGTTCAGCTTGTCAGTAACACTTCTGGACACCGCTGAGTCCCAGTAGGGCTCCTGGGGCCAAGGAAATTGCTTCTAACATTCCAGAAGCTTGTAATTTTA
Source organism: Hyperoodon ampullatus (assembly GCF_949752795.1). NCBI lineage: Eukaryota > Metazoa > Chordata > Mammalia > Artiodactyla > Ziphiidae > Hyperoodon > Hyperoodon ampullatus. The sequence continues at coordinate 169,182,402 of NC_136916.1, forward strand.
GGTAAGTTACTGAGGTACAAACTTACCACTTGTCTCTCAGATGCTACTGCTGCTGAGGCGGCGGCGGCTACCGTCTGTCTCCCCAGCCCTGTGGTGCCGGCACAGTCAGGTCCTGCTGCTTGAACACCTGGCAAACAGACTGGAGGGGGCACTGCTTTAGGAGCTGCTCTGGAGTGAAACAGCGAATGATTACAGGGATAAGAGAACGAACGTGAAGGGTGTTGGCTGGGAGGTCTTTGTCTCCAGCCCGCTTTGAGGTGGTGATGGACTGGGGTGGCTGGGGGGTGGTACGGCGGCGGTGGAGGTGGCAAGGGTGGATGGAAGGCCACAAAAGAGTCTGGATCTGTAAACACGGTTTCTGCAGCGGGGGTACTGCTAACTCGACATCTCCCAGACTGCCTCATTGTCAAGAGTGGACTTTCATCTCCAAAACGTTCATCAGGAAAGAACTTGTGAGGATTCTAAGAAAGAATGGGGGGGGAAAACGTAGGATATTTGTTAGCAGATTTCCTAGACAGAAATTTACAGGCTGACAAAGTTAAGCGAGTACCTAGGAAAACCACATTCAGCAACAGTAAAAGGCACAACAGACTTTTCTAGGCCAGAAGCCCAAGGAAAAATTACCTCAAAAACAGTATAAAAGGGTAGAGTGCAGCAGCTATCAAGGAGAGCAGCTTAACTGAATACTCCAGAAAGCAGGTCAGTAATCTCTTGCAAGATTATGTGATAATCAAAAATAGGAAATAAAACCTAATGCAAATATGTCTTTGCTAAGAAAATAAAATTAACATTAAAAACAAAAGGAGGGGGCTTCCCTGGTGGCGCAGTGGTTGAGAGTCTGCCTGCCGATGCAGGGGACACGGCTTTGTGCCCCGGTCCGGGAGGATCCCACATGCCGCAGAGCGGCTGGGCCCGTGAGCCATGGCCGCTGAACCTGTGAGTCCGGAGCCTGTGCTCCGCAACGGGAGAGGCCACAGCAGTGAGAGGCCCGTGTACCGCAATAAATAAATAAATAAAAACAAAAGGAGGAACTAACACACCATTGTAAAGCAGTTATACTCCAATAAAGATGTTAAAAAAATAAAAGAGATTAAAAAATTTTTAAAAAAGGAGGAAAAGGCATATAAGTGAGGATTCTAGAACTTTCTGACAAAATATCTGTACACTTTCGGTCTGAAATAAAAACTACAAAATACTATTCCTTACCTATTATGTAGAAATAAGTTTGATTAATATTTTGATAAACACTATATGGAAATTCTTAAATTGTAAAACTTACACAATTTAAGAGATCAAATTAAGATACAATTTAGAATGGCAAAGAGAATAGAAATGAACAGAAAACAAGCCTGTTTTAGAGATGGAAACCACAGGGAAAATTGAAAATCAAGAACCTAAAAATGGCCTGCTCCTTGCCTAAGGCCACCATACCATGTTCCCCTTTGAAAACTCAGGCTAAAGTGGTTTGCAGTCAGTGGCAAGAAAACAATTCAATCACTTGACCAGATGAAATTAAATTTTATTTTAGGCTCTACTTTAGTTGCTGTGAAGACTACTTTACACATTTTATACAAAAATGCTACTGTTTTTTGTACCAAATAATTACTAGAAATGGGTTTCTTCGTGCTAGTTTAAAAAAAAAAGCACTCATTCCTTGATTCTCATGCTTATAGGGTTTGAACCATCATGCAAAAAAAAATTTTTATAATAAAGGGGAGGAGAGAGGGAAAAAGAAGGGCACATGGAAGGTCTGTTAAGTATGTAGTAGGCTAAAACCTGATATCTCGTGACCAAACTAGGGACAGAAAGCAGCGGAAGGTCAGAATTTTCTATTTTCTCTTCCACTTCTGTTGGGCGTACACACCATGAACTTTTAGTAGTTAGCATGTATGTGCTTAATATATACAAGAGGCATAGTTGCTTTACATACAGTAGCTCTTATCTTCACAACAATTCATTTTACAGGTAAGGAAACTGATGCGCAGAGTGGTTATGTAACTTGCTCCAAGTTAACTAACTGGTAAGCAGCAGAGCCAGGATATAAAGCCAGTTCTCACTCCAGAGCCTGTGCCCTGTCCACTCTGCCACACTGCCTCTCACTGGGGGCTTTCAGGTAACCCAAGACACCAGGGACAGTCAAAGAGCATGTACAAAGAAAAAGACATGTTACGAGGGCTCCTTGGGATATCTAAAATACTGCCTGAGTGACAGTCAAGGTTCCCTATATTTTTATTTTTTTTCAAGTATAAAAAATTGAATATTTATTTAGAAGTAGAAATCACAAATTGCAAATTTTGAAATATGACATATAACACAACATCACAAAATCCAAAAGAATACCATAATATTTTCTTTTTTTTTTTTTTTTTGCAGTACGCAGGCCTCTCACTGTTGTGGCCTCTCCTGTTGCGGAGCACAGGCTCCGGACGCACAGGTTCAGCGGCCATGGCTCATGGGCCCAGCCGCTCCGTGGCACATGGGATCTTCCCGGACCAGGGCACGAACCCGCGTCCCCTGCATCGGCAGGCGGACTCTCAACCACTGCGTCACCAGGGAAGCCCTATTTTCATTATTAATAATAACAGACAATCTAACACAAGGCTCCCTATTTTAAATGGTTTAGTGCCGTTTCCCACCTGCAAGAGCTCTGCAGCAGCATCTGCAAGCCCGAACTCTCTCAATACTCGAATCTGAATTTCATAGCTCACTGTGGCACCTTCCCCACAGTTAAGCGCGTAGGCTCTCTGCACCTGCTCAGTGTGTCGTAGCTCCTGCAGACGTCTGACCATGTCTTTCATAATGAGGAGACGAGGAACTGGAAGAAGAGAAATAGTTTGTAGGCACAATACCTGAGCTACACAAAAGACCACCTGTTGAATGCAAGAAAAAAAGCATGTGTTTTGCATCAGAATCTTCTCACAAATTTTTGATAGTATTTTAATTTTCTGGAAAGATAGTAATTTATATACTTCTAATTATTTTTTAAGGTTTTAAAATTTCACTGTGTCCAAAAGGCTCTTGGTAATACCAAACAGCCCCTGAACTGCATTTTTAGTTCACAGCCCAAATAAAATTTTACTTGAATATATTCTCTTCTGAATCTCAGGATATTTCAAAAGTCTTTTAAATATATTCATTCTTTTATTCAAATAATTTTTTGAGTCCTGACTATCCAAAATATGATCAGATTATTCATTTAAATATAATGCCTGAAACAAGGTTACTTGCCTTACCTGGGATTTCATTTGCTACAACCGAAGGAGGGCTTGACTGGTTACTGCTGATCTGCTGGTGGCTGATCATGTGACAGCACTGTGGCACGGCGTTATTGACCATGTAAAGTGTGTCTGGCACATTGGACATTCTAACCATTCTCAAACGCACAAGATCTGTTTGTTCCACCATCATCTCATCTAGCACTGACTGAAAACAATTCAGTATTAACAGAATTAGTCAACCTTACACCTCTGCTAAATCACATTTAGAGAAAGATTACTGCCATCATCATATAAAAAGGGAATTAATTTATTGTTTCCAGTGCATGAAGCTTAAAATCAGTGGTGAAAGGAAAAAGTACCCTAATCTCTTTAATTTTTTCCTACCTCTTTAATTTTTAAAGGATCTTTTTGGAGCATCTTTGAAAAGAAAGAATCATTTGCTGAAAAATCTGCTTTTTTTTTTAAATTTACTTTTATTTATTTTTTTCTACATTGGGTCTTCGTTGCTATGCATGGGCTTTCTCTAGTTGCGGCGAGCGGGGGCTACTCTTTGTTGTGGTGCACGGGCTTCTCATTGCAGTGGCTTCTCTTGTTGTGGAGCACGGGCTCTAGGTGCACAGGCTCCGAGCAGTTGACACTTTAAATAGTTGTAAAACAGAGGAAAAAAGCAGAATGGTTGGGTCTGGTCTTTCTGAAGTAAGTTCGAGGATTAAAGTCACTCAAGCAGCTGAGGCCTCTTGGAAGGTTGAGTCTGGTGATAAAAGGCCCGTAATAAACTAGATCTACCCTCCCTTCTGCTCTTTGGGAGATTGGGACTGGCATATACACACTACTATATATAAAATAGACAACTAATAAGAACCTACTGTATAGTACCGGGAACTCTATTCAATACTCTGCAGTGACATATGGGAAAAGAACCTAAACAAGAGTGGATAGGGACTTCTCTAGCAGTCCAGTGGTTAAGACTTTGTGCTTCCAATGCAGGGGGTACAGGTTCGATTCTTGGTCGGGGAACTAAGGTCCTGTGTGCCGTGTGGTGCAGCCAAAAAATAAAAATAATAAATAAATAAATAAAAAGAGTGGACATACGTATAACTGATTCACTTTGCTGTACAGCAGGAACTACCACAGCATTGTAAATCAACTATACTCCAATACAAATCAGTTAAAAATAAAATTGGTAAACTAGAAAAAAAAAGTGTCAACTACTCAATAAGGGATAGATTATCATCCTATTCAATAAAATAAACCTCACAAATCCTTTCATAGACATATCTTTTTTTTAATTTATTTTATTTTATTTTATTTTTTTCTCATAATCTTTCCTTTATTCTGATATCTGTGTGTTTATAATCATTGATTTTCCACTCATCTCTTCATCTATTTATGTATTCATTCATTCAATCAATCAATATGATCTAGCGGGCACAAGGGCAAATGAGGTCTAAAAGAAAAGAGACACCCTGATCTTCACAAGGCATAAGAATGAAAAATTATTCCTTCTTAATCCATAGCTCTTGGTTTCATTTAGTTTCTCAATATTTCAGCACTTCTCATAGGCAGGGATACTGAATAATACTGGTATTCTAACTGGGAAGAAATTATTCCCAGTTAGATTATAATAGTATTTTTTTAAAATATTTTTATTTATTTATTTTTGGCTGTGTTGTGTCTTCATTGTGGCACGCAGCCTTCTCTAGTTGTGGTGTGCAGGCTCCAGGGCACACAGGCTCAGTAGTTGTGGCACGTAGGCTCTCTAGTTGTGGCACGTGGGCTCTCTAGTTGTGGCGTGCAGGTTTAGTTGCCCTGCAGCACATGGGATCTTAGCTCTCCGACCAGGGATCGAACCCACGTCCCCTGCAGCGGAAGTCAGATCCTTAACCACTGGACCACCAGGGGAGTCCCCCCTATAATAGTATTTTTTTTTGGCTGTGTTGGGTCTTTGTTGCTGCGTGGGGGCATTCTCTAGTTGCAGTGAGCGGGGGCTACTCTTCGTTGTGGTGCACAGGCTTATCATTGCAGTGGCTTCTCTTGTTGTGGAGCACAGGCTCTAGGCACGCAGGCTTCAGTAGTTGTGGCACATGGGCTTAGTAGTTGTGGCTCGCGGGCTCCAGAGCGCAGGCCCAGCAGCCATGGCACACAGGCCCAGTAGCTCTGCGGCATGTGGGATCTTCCCAGACCAGGGCTCAAACCCATGTCTCCTTCATTGGCAGGCGGATTCTTAACCACTGCGCCACCAGGGAAGTCCCTTCAGCAAGTTTAGGACTTTCTTGCCAAGATCCAGCTCAAAGTTGGCATAATTAGAACCGCACATGTCATAGATAAACACCAGTCCATTCCTCTGAGTTTCAAAGCTATCCACAGTTCTGTCTAGCAAGTAAAACGGAGCCTGAAGTACCACATGTTGGACTGACTTGTGGGGATGATGTAATCTGGCAGTGAAGAGGGCAATGGAGGCTCCTGTTGGGTCCCGAACATTTAAGATGGTGAATTTTCCACTAAGGATCTCAGAACGGAGAGGTTCCTCATGAGGTTTCAGCTTCACAATGCCCTCCTTCCTTCGTGTTTCTCTGTAGGAGTGAAACAACTCTATGGCATGGAGCACATCAAACTTCCGGGCCATGAGGAACTTGACGGCCACATTCCAAGAGAGGGGGGAAACGTTGTACTGAACTGTCCACTTGTTAATCTCTTCAAGAAACTGCTTGGTGGCCTGCTCCTCCTCCGGGGTCAGCTCCGGCGCCATGTCGGGCTGGGGCGCGGTCGTGGGCTCCATCCCGCCACCGCCGTCGCCGTCGCCGCTCCCGCCCGGCGGACAGAAGTCGCCCGGGAGCGCGGGGAGCCTGGTGCGGTGGGCCTCCGCTTCCGCGTGCCCGCGCCTCAGCAGCCCGGGGTCGGCTCGCGCATAGCTAGGCCGGCGGGGCCCGGCGCCCGCAGCGGCCGCAAACGCCGCTTCTGTTTCCTTCTTTCATAGACATATCTTAAACTAGGGACTCCAACAATAAAAATGAGAAAAATTTTAAGATAACTATGTTTCTATACCCAAACACATTGTTTTGCCTGTTAATTCATTTCATTAAGCTTACTCGTGATTTCTGACTTTCAAAGACTGCCAGTTCCTCAAAAGGTCACCCCAAAGATCTTACGGCTGAACATTTCTAATAAAGATTGCAGTATTTCATTTTCCATTACCATGTTTACGTGGTGAGTTCTTTATGTTATAATAATATACATAATGCCAACTTTTTACTTAATAGGCCTAAAATTTTGTCTTAGTTTGTATACTTATTCCAAAACTAAACACAATTTCCAGCAGCCACTACAAAAATATGTTACAAGAAGTCATGGCATTTCTTTAGTTTACAAAAGGAAGAAAATATGTACGCAATCTTCTTTCATTTTTCCCACTCTGAAGATCACAAAATACTGACGACCATTTCATTAAAATGAAAAATTTTTTCCAAGCTAACAGTTTGAAAGAAAAACTGAGATGAGAAAAATGTAAAATGCAATTTAATATGACCTAAGTTATAAAAATAAAAACATGCTTGATAACTCAACATTTGGAAAACTACTCTGGTGAGTAGTCAAACTAGAATTTACTTTCACTTTCCCTATTATTGGACATTTAGGCTATTTCCAAATAGTTAAGTAATATCACAATAAATGTCTTTGTGTTTATAGTTTGTAACAAAGTAGTCTAACATCTTAAAATGGTTTTTATTACCTTTGCTTCTTCTACATAGGGAGAGAACAGTCGAGGACGAACATATATTCCAGCATTTTTTTGCCGTAACCAGGCATTTGACTTTCCACCTTCTGTTGTAGGAAGCATATCTGATGGAGGAGTACTAATCAAGCCTCTTTTCATCTTGAAAAAAAAAATTTTTTTTAACAGAAACAGAGATTTGTGGAGCACCACAATATTACAAAGATAAAAATAATTATACCCATAAATCAAAATGTTTGAACTTTAGCATTTAAATACAAATTTAGGAATATATGTGAAATTTAAAAATACTTCAAATGTTCAATAATATTTAAAGGATTCAGCAAGCCATAAAACGGTACTACAATTCTCCATTTTTCTCTACATAGAGGAATGATGTTTTAAAAACAAGAGCTATACTAATTAAAAATATAATGAGTCAGACTAACTTTCAGAACTCTTAATGAGAACCAATTTGTTTTTTTCCTTACTCATCTGGGAACTGATTCCTCCCGACCTTACCCTCCTCAAGACAAAACAAGCACATTCCTGGGCCTGTATCTACAGTACAAAGATGGACAGTCTGCATGGTGATTAGGGGCAGGGGCTCTAAGGGAAGGAGAACTTGGCTCAAACCCTAACTCTCCATTTAACAGCCACGTGACCATGGACATCTTCTTTTACCTGGGCCTCACCTTAAGGGCCCCTAGGTAGCCCTGGAGATGGGACACTGCACAACTAACTAAATGTGGTGGCCCTGTTGTTCCCACATCTACGCTAGGAGACTATAAATCAAGTCCTTATAGCCCATGAGGTGACTGTGAAGAGTAAATGAAGGTAAGGAAGATAAGCAGTGCCTGGCACAGTGCTTAGCATACACTGAAAGAGTGTTATGGTCCACAGCCATTATTAGCGAACTTTTACTGGGGACTTGCTATGTGTTAGGCAGGGGATTAAGAGCAGAGATATATATTTTCTAAGTCTATTAAACAAAAGTTCTAAAATTTTTTTCTAAACCGAATTCAGGGATCAATTTGGTTTGAGTCCCAGGTTTTAAACAAAACCAAACACTGTTTCTTTAATATTATTCTTGTTAAATATAATAAACATCTAATTGCTGCATTAAACTCATGTTGAATTAATAAAATATAGCAATAGACATATTTTGAAAATAGGAAAAAAAACCCACGACTCTAATCTGTTACAACTGTAATAATGTTGATATATTCCCTTCCAGTCTTTTTCAAATGAATTTTTACCTAACTAAATTTTAGAATACATAAAAATACACATTTTTCGTATGCTAACACATATATATGGAATCTAAAAAAAAAAATGGTCATGAAGAACCTAGGGGCAGGACAGGAATAAAGACACAGACCTATTAGAAAATGGACTTGAGGACACGGGAAGGGGGAAGGGTAAGCTGGGACGAAGTGAGAGAGTGGCATGGACATATATACACTACCAAACGTAAAATAGATAGCTAGTGGGAAGCAGCCGCATAGCACAGGGAGATCAGCTCGGTGCTCTGTGACCACCTAGAGGAGTGGGATAGGGAGGGTGGGAGGGAGACGCAAGAGGGAGGGGATATGGGGATACATGTATATGTGTAGCTGATTCACTTTGTTATAAAGCAGAAACTAACACACCATTGTAAAGCAATTATACTCCAATAAAGATGTTAAAAAAAAGTTTAAAAATCCCACATTTTTTTATCCTTCTTTCTAAAATTATATTCCATTATTATGTTGCTATATTAGTCTTTACAAACATTGGTCAGGGCAGGCAGCAAAATATTCTGTCAAGGAGTCATGCTATAATTTATTTTTCCTGTTATTAGATATTTAGGCTATTTCCCGAAATTTAATGATGATGCTACCAATGTACCAGCTATATTTCCCCTATGGAACAGTAATATTATTTCAAAAATCAGTGACCTAATAGGTAAAAAAATGATAACTTACTGTTTTATTTTGCTTTCTTTGGTGTGTGTGTGATGACTAGTGAGACTGAACATTTTTCTAATCAGAGTCCATAAATATTTATTTTCTTTTAGTTTTTCCATATTTCAACTTAATATTTAATTCTTCAATCTAACAAGGATTAATTTTGTGTGCAAGTGAAATGAGGGTTTAACTTTAAGCACATTTCTTCCCTCTCCCACTGATGGGTTAGTATAGTACTGCAGTGATTTGTGATAGCTCGCTTATTATATGTTTAATTCTTATATTAATTAGGATCTTTTTCTGGGCTATTTTGTCTTCTCTTTTATGCTAGCACCACAGATTAACAGAATTTTAAAATATACTTTACATTATGGAAGAGTTATCCGTCCTTAATTATGTTCTTTTTAGAGAACTTAAAAAAATTCTTAGCAGTTTTTTCCCAGATGACTTTTATAATGTTTCTGTGCAGTTGAATAATAAACTATTATGATATTTACAACATCATATTAAAGTTATAAACCAATATGTGAAGAATATTTATTTTTTCCATCCATTAATTACAGCAATTCTTACAGTCTAAAAAATTCACTTAAAAAATTATGAAAGTAACATTATCAGTCAGCTCCATTAATTTTTACCTGAAATACAATTATAAGATTCATTCATCCCTTTTACAATGAACTAATCTCCTTCTCTCTTGCTCTCTGATTTACTGCTATTCTTTTTTTTTTTTTTTTTTTTTTGCGGTACGCGGGCCTCTCACTGTTGTGGCCTCTCCCATTGCGGAGCACAGGCTCCGGATGCGCAGGCTCAGCGGCCATGGCTCACGGGCCCAGCCACTCCGCGGCATGTGGGATCTTCCCGGACCGGGACACAAACCCGTGTCCCCTGCATCGGCAGGCGGACTCTCAACCACTGCGCCACCAGGGAAGCCCCTACTGCTATTCTTAAAGAGTCTCCAAAAGTAATTTCTACCCTTTCCTTTTTGAATAAGGACTACTTGATCTACACTGATAAATGGCTGGATCAACTCCAACTAGAAACTATCCTCTTGCAAAAGTAAGACTGATATATCCACTCAACTCTCACCCACCAAACATTTATTTGTGCCATGTGCCAGACACTGGGGACACGATACAGTACAAAACAGACATCTGTCTCTGTCCTCATGGAATTTAGTTTCATGATACTCCATTAGTAGAAATTATTTACAATGATTAAAAAAAAAAGACACTTTCTTTTCATGAAAGGGATAAATGAAAAAAGACACTTACTGCATCACTTAGGACTTCACTGTTTATAGGTAAAATATGTTCAATTCTCACAAAAGGTAAGAGAGAAGAAAGGATCTCTCTAAGCTCTTCGATGTCCAGGTCTCGTCTTTTTACACCTCTCTTGTTCACACTATGAGCAGTGCCACTCAGTAGGTTTGGCTCTATGACAGAGACAGAAAATGAGAAGTCTCCAACCAAATCCAAATTTTCAGAGAAAGGCTTTCTTTCTTCTCTAGTACACTTTCAGTAACACTCTTTATATTACGTATATCTGCTTTAAAAAGCATTATAAATAAATTATTTCTATGTCTTAAGAAGTTTTCATAATAGAGATACTCTGAGACAAAGAAAAAAGCATGGTGTCAACAGTACAATAACATTCTTTATGATTGTTCTGCATTAAAGAATACAGAATTCTTTTCCATATACTAACTCAAAGGAGAAAAAACAACAATCTATTAAAATCTAGTTTGACCAAGGGTTTTTTCTTAAGGTTTCTCACTTTTGAGACCAGTTTTTTTAAAAAGTACAATAAGGGCAATGCAGGCCAAATGTTATTTCTGATCACTGTAGGTTATCAATATGCTCATTAGGCTACTATGTATGTTTAACAGCAATTTAATGAGATTCTAAAATTATATCACCTGGTATCTTAAAGCAGCAAAACCTAATGTACACTCTATTTGACTTTAAGAATTTTATGAGCCTCCTAAATTTCCGTAATATGGGAATGTTAATGCATAAAAGTGAACCTTTTGACATCTGACGGGTAATACCACTGTCTAGAGCAGAGAATAAAATGTTTTCTTCATTGAGTATTAGTGAAAGGGGAAAATCTGAAGTGTATATATAATATATATGCTTTTGATATTGAGGTGGGAAGGAAAATTTCATATTTGGGGAATTTTTAATCATATCTTTAAACCAGGGGGCTGTATTTTTTTCTTCCTTAAAAAAATGAGATCTTTATCATTCACAGATATAAATGCTGGATTTTTTGCCAACACTACAAGCAAACTGGTATTTCCCTTAAATCACATGATAGATAGATAAAGAGATATTGTTTTTTGAGAGGGTAAGACATTTTTGGAGTCATTCAAAATAAAATTATTGCACGTGTGTGAAAAAGGGTTTTTTTTTCTCTTGTCTTGCTATGCTTTGGCTTCAGTACTTATAAAAGACACTGCTTTTCAAAAGAAATTTTTTCTCAAAGTAGTGGTGTCCTGGTTTCAAATGAAATATTACAAGAAATTCCCAAATATGTAACATGTAAGGGCAGAAACCTTATGTATGAAGGGGACTGAAACAAAGGGCACCCTGGTTGGTGCAGCGTCCTCCTCATCCCTGTGAAAGAGCCTCCCATTCTAACCCAGCCTGAAAACCACTGTTTTTTAAGGGAAATTTTATCAAGAATGTTCATTATCTGCTCAAAATAAATATGACATTTCATCATTACCAGCCTTACATCAACGAACAAGCCTATGATGATTATGTAGCACTATATACAATCAACTCTTATTATCTGGGGTGGTTTTGTTCGCTAAAGCCACCACAGTTAGTGAACACTGAAACACTGCTCCTTAGGGAAACACAGGGTTAGGTCCCTGTGAGCGTCTGGTCACAATAGTTTTGTTAACCAATCAAGACATAACCTTGTTTTATGTGTGTTTCTGTTTAAAGACACCTTATTAGTACATATTGTTGATTAACTATGAACTCACAGCCAACAGCACTGTAACTCATGCCTGAACTATGCTTATCAACACATATATTTTCTCCGTAAGGCACATCACAGCACTCTTGGACTTAGGAACACTAGACAGTACTAAGCATTACACTAGGAGGCCATTTTAGACCGTGGGATCACCAGAAAAACCCATAAAGATGTGAAAAACACGGCACTAAAAAGATTATGAAAAGGACACTGGTTTGAGAGCTGAAATAAGATGGCAGAGTGTCACTCTGTTCTACCTTAAGCTGGAAACGTAGGACTCAAATTTTGTGTCACTCTGCACATCTCTGCAAATGAACATATAAGTGTCTTGAGTACTGATTTGGGGATCACAAATAAATTTTAGCAAGTAGGTGAATTTGAACATATAGAATCTGCAAATAAGGATAGACTGTATAATGGCATTTCAAAAATGTCCCAAATTAATAGTAGTGGTTTTTGTATTTAAAAAATTTCAAACCTGAAATTGCTAAAGGCTTTCAGCAAAAGATAAATTAGGAGAAATAAGAGAGGAAGACTGCTTCTGTTCCCTAGCGCTTGGGTTGTAGTATATTAAAGTGCCACTATAAAAAGATTTGAAGGCAGGTTTAGCTTGATTTTTTAAAATATATTTTAAAATGTGGGCAGAACAAATCTGTAAGTGTACTAAAAACACTGACGTGAACAACTTAAAAAGGTGAACTTTACGGTATGTAAATTATATTTATATAAAGCTGTTGAAAATGACAGGAAGGGGAAACCTGCATTTAATTTTTCTAATATTTTGATTTGGGTTCACTACATAGAGGAACACAATATTCTATGAAAGAAGGATCACAGGTGGGTGGGCTAACCCTAGATATAAATATAAGACTGCTATAGAATCATAAGCTTCCAAAGTTTAGTTAAAATCATAAGCTACATATGATGCTTCTATCTCTTCTGCAGTATCCCCAGCTGGAGGACATTCAAAAGGATCATTTCTCCTTTATCTTCTATAAAAATTTAAAATAAACAACAAATATACTCTCTTTGGGTAGTCATATATATATTTTTTCCCTTGAGGCAAAATTCACGTACATAAAACTCAACACTTTAACCATCTTCAAGTGTACAACTTAGTGGGACTTTTAGTACATTTAGAATGTTGTGCACCTATCACCACTATCTAATTCTAGAACATTTTCATCAATGACATGCTTTTGTAACACTTTAATTAAATGAAAAATTTCACTCTAATACTTTCATTAATCAGTCAACATATATTATTAAACACATAGAAAGATAACATTAAGAGTATCGCTTTAAAGTTGCAAAATTAAATTTTCTGGTATAGTTATTTCTAACAAAGCATACCCTTTCCACTAAAGGATTCTACTGATTGTAAAAATTTCTGTTTTCACCAGGCAACAGTGGCAATTGTCAAAAGACTGATGTGCAGCCCGCACTTCAGTAACTTTCAGGACAAGCTTACAGTTGCAAGCTAGTTTTCTGAGCTTACCTCTGTCTGCTATTCTCTTCATTAACTGATGCTCACCCCATTTAATCAGATATTTAAGGATATCTTGTTCACTTGCCTATAATACAAAATGGTTTACATTTATTTTAGTGCAGTCAGATAGATGGTTAATCTCATGGATGACTCTTCCTAGGTCACAAAGTAAATACAACGTGCAACTTGCCACGCTTCACTCTTTACACTGGCTGTTTCCATTGTCTGAGCTAAACCTGTGGTGTATCAGCAGCAAATACACAAGACCGAGTGACATGTGTTTTGTCCAATAACCTCACTCTTGGCTCTAATTAAATTTTTATTCTTATTTCCATCTTTATTTTTTGTTTATCCTGTTTTCTTGCCCTGTTTTAAATTTATCTTACTATATGGTTTCGATACAGCTGGCTTAAATTCTTTTGGGGACAATATGGAGATAAACAGATGAAAGTAAAAGTGTAAGGATACAGTGTGGCCACTATCTCCTGCAGGAGCAGAAAAAAACAAGTATGGCAACTTGTTTTGGCAGAAGACACTACAATCTCCACAAAGTATGCTACTGACTGGTGAAGGACCCTTCAAGCACTGTCTGTGAAATGGCAATGTGCCCCTATTCTTTTGTACTTTTTTTTTTGGCTGTGTTGGGCCTTCATTGCTGTGTGCGGGCTTTCTCTAGTTGCGGCGAGTGGGGGTTACTCTTCATTTCAGTGCGCGGGCTTCTCATTGCAGTGGCTTCTCTTGTTGCGGAGCATGGGCTCTAGGCGCACAGGCTCCATAGTTGTGGCACGTGGGTTCAGTAGTTGTGGCTCGCGGGCTCTAGAGCACAGGCTCAGTAGTTGTGGCTTGCGGGCTCTAGAGTGCAGGCTCGGTAGCTGTGGCGCACAGGCTCAGTTGTTCCGCGGCATGTGGGATCTTCCCGGACCAGGGCTTGAACCCGTGTCCCCTGCATTGGCAGGCGGATTCTTAAGCACTGTGCCACGAGGGAAGCCCCTCTTTTGTACTTTATTTAAAATCTGAGGGCAAAATCTAGGCTGCTGTCCAAGGTTTTTACTTTCTAAGAAGAAACGCAAAGCTTCTAAAAACAATAATTGAGAGAACTGACAAATCCTAACTCCCATAATGTCTGCATCAGGACAGTGAAATAAGGTTAATGAACACAGATCCTAAATAAATCAAAACTAATTATGACAACATTTGTACTGCAATCAAAGCAATATATGAAGGAAAAACACAGATGCTAAGTGGATTTTTAAAATCTTCATTTCTGACTGAGATGGAAGCATTTCATAATTTTTCTGGTACAAATACAAAGAAACAGGAAATGGCTCAATGAGTTTATGACTTCATAACATTAAAACTGTTGTACAGTTTCTAGCATAAAATTCATACAGCCAATGCAAAAAGAAAAAAAACCAAAAAAAAAAAAGCTTGAACATATTCTACCTGAAAGTATTTTTTTTACAATATTTTAAATCTATTGTTAGTTTAAATTACCTAATTATAAAGGACATATAAGTCAAGGGCACAAGAAATTTCCTTAAAAGTACTTCTGACTAAAAATAAGTAGTTGAAAACATTATTATACTTCAGCAGGACACACACATTGAGTTTTTATAAGCATTTGAGTAGGTAGAAATTGAATATTATTCTTACTTTGTGCTGCTTAAACTAACTAAGTATCTTCTGATACTTCACCAAACAAATGAAACCGTTAGTGAATCTATTATTAACAGAAGCCAAGAGAATCCCCATTGGGATATGCTTCTGACCTTGCCTTTTGCCTACTGTCACAACCCCTTTGGCATGGTTGGTTAGGACCTGGGCCGGTTCACAATGCTGAATCATGGCGGCAGAGTGCACAAAGGGCCAGAGAGCTAGAAGGCTGTGGCTGCACAAATATGAAGAGGGTATTCCTGGGTGGGCTGATCTCCCTAGATGGGAGAGTAACAGAGTACAGATGGGTTTCTTGGTGCACCTATGAATGACAATGAATTTGAGAGGTGTATAAATGATTACCTGTAGGTAGTCAGACTGGATAGCAGTAAGCAGATGGTCTTTGCTGAGTTCATAAAAAACATCCGAAGTCATGACCTGGGAAAATTCCTCACAGAGGAAATGTAAAGCTTGTCGGTGTACCCATTTAGAGCCATATGGATGAGAGCTCCACTTGAGGATGGCAATTAAGGTATCTAATGAGATGCTTTCAGCAATGATATCCTCACAGCCTAAAAGAGAAGGTAAATACTTCTTGAGATTAATCATAAATATTACTTATTGAACATCAGTGTGTTAGATACCAACCTTAAAAGTATCAATGGTAAAAAAGAACAAGGAGATAAATAAAATCTCATGGTAATCACCAAGACTTGGTGGGATGGGGTAACAACTGGTAACTATAATAGATTATGACATCTATAGGAAATCTGCTGCTCCATAAAGACAGATCCATAGAAAAAGGCAAGGAACCTTCATAATTGTTTAAGAAAATAAACATCTATGTGCAACTCAACAATTTGTATAAGACATTAGAGTGAAGGGCACTGGACCAAAGGGGAAAGAAAGAAGAATAGGTAGAAATGGTACAGTTTGGGGAACTGGCAAGAGGAAGGCTTGGATGACACCTGACTGATAAGAGAATCCACCCTTGAGGGTATGACAGGGGGGCTATCTTCTAGGAGCTATGAGGACGTCTGCTTTTTGTATTATTCTAATAAAAAACCAACACTTTGCATCATCGATAGTTTAATCCCTCAGAATACAGATAAAATACTGCAGTTTTTTGTTCATCTGGTGAACTAAAAAGAAATATGTGGTTTAGGTGAAAAGGACCAGGATCCTGGAGAAAGTGACTATGGCACCTTAAGAGCTCAAAGAAGAGAAGAAGAAAATCTGAGGATAGTCATCTATTTTCCTTAGGAAAGATAATTTCAAAATATGAAGATAAAATATAAGTAAAATTACAGTGACAAAGACTGTAAAGGAAAATGGCTAAAGTTGGACAGAAATTCTCCACAACTAAGTTTACTATAAAATAAAAAAAGAACCCCAATAATAGGGGGGTTGTTTAAACACCACCACCACCAACAACAACAAAAATGTGGCTAAACAGGCTGCTCTCTAATGAGCTCAGAGGTTTAAAAGATAGAGTAAAAGATAGAAAGGGCAGCACTGAACTCTGGAGACTTCCAAAGCTCAAAGTTCTTGTGAACCTATGAAAAGTGAAAAGAGGAAGATAACAATTCCCATTTTCAGGTGATATAAGATCATTAGGAGCCAATATCAAGTTTGTAAAAAGTCACGCTTCCTCCCCTTTTCTGATATGGTACCAGATGAGCAGAATATCACAGAGAACTGTATAACCTGATGTCTGCAAAGCATTTAACAAAACACTTCATGATGTCTCTAGACTGTTAGCTACAGAAGACGGGGACCGCTGTCTTCACTGTATCTCTAGCACCTTCTACCACATGGTAGGCATTAAATAAAAGTTTGCTGAATGTACAAATGAGATCTTTGAAGGTAAGACAAAAAGATGTGGAGGGATGACAGAACTATCTGTGAGCAGCACCGATTAACTCCCGGGATGGAGTGGAGAGTCTCTGTCTTTCCGATGTTAATCAAGAATTTGACTTTCTCTTTCTGACACATATATATGGAATCTAAGAAAAAAAAAATGTCATGAAGAACCTAGGGGTAAGACGGGAATAAAGACACAGACCTACTAGAGAATGGACTTGAGGATATGGGGAGGGGGAAGGGTAAGCTGGGACAAAGTGAGAGAGAGGCATGGACATATATACACTACCAAACGTAAGGTAGATAGATAGTGGGAAGCAGCTCCATAACACAGGGAGATCAGCTCGGTGCTTTGTGACCACCTAGAGGGGTGGGATAGGGAGGGAGGGAGGGAGGGAGACGCAAGAGGGAGGGAATATGGGGACATATGTATATGTATAACTGATTCACTTTGTTATAAAGCAGAAACTAACATACCATTGTAAAGCAATTATACTCCAATAAAGATGTAAAAAAAAATTTTGAATTAAGTTGTGGAAAGTATGCTTCAAAGTCTTGAGATGCCCTAAAGCTGGGAGACGCAGGTAAAACTACACTGGATAAAATGATCATAATTTGCTAAAAAGATGGATCGAAATGAAGATGAAATCTAACTAAAAAAATCAGAAAGTTCTATATTTAGATTAAAGAAAAGCAATGGCACAGTAAAAGACAGGGGTGAGCTAGCTTAACTATAACCGCTTATTTAAAGATAATATCTGGGTATGTTAACTGAACAAATGCAAAATGTGACATGGCTGCTATAAAACTAAAGCAATCTCAGGCATTTAAGATACAAGCATAGAGTCATAAGCAAAGGAATCATGTTGCACTGCTCTCCTGTGGGGTGCTGTGTTCTGTTCTGAGCCCTGTGTTTAGACGGGCAATGACAAAACTCCAGAATTCTCAGAGGAGGGTGTAAGTACAGTGGAGAGTTTGAGACCTGTTACTGAAGAAAAGCTCTGAACAAACAGGATTATTATTGATTTATGTATGACAAACCTGAGGAGAGACATAAGAGCTATCTTTCAATGTTGATGGAACCTCATGAGGCAGAAAAGAAATGACCCATTCTCTGTGGTTGCAAGGGCAAGTCCTGGGAAACACATGATGGTAAAAGAAGAGAGATTTTGACTCATTATTAAGAAATTTCTAACAGTTAGAACTGCTCTCCTTACCTCCCCTCAACAAAAGGATCCGTCTAGAGAAAGGCAGGAGCAGAGGCTAGCTTGTCACATTAGGAGCAGACACTGGGTATGGAACTAAGGGAGGATGACATCCAAGCTTTTTCTGCCACAAAGATAAAATCGCTTTTAGAAATAACAGAGTAAGCATAAGAGTAATTAACTCTAAAGATTAAAGATAATTTATTTAATCTAAACATTAAAATGAGATCCTTATAAATGAAATCTGCATGTAAACACCACCAAAGGCATGAATATGTGCTGATGAGAAGTGGGAAATATGGAAAAGTTCTGAACAGTTCTCAAGATTTTACTGTAAGCCTTGAATGCCAAGCTGAGGAGGACAGGCCTCGCCCAGTAGCCAGTGGAGGACTTCTGTCAGTCTGCTGTTTTAAAGCAGGCACTGAAGTGGAGTCAAGCAGTATGAGTCAACACAACAGGAAAGGCAATCTGGTCGACATGTTTGGGGACAAAGCCAGGCAAATTAGAGAAAATGTGGTTTTTAAAAGAATGTGTCACAATCCTACTAAAACCAGGGTGTTGGCAGAGGGAAGAAAGGGAATTAAGGATAACATCATATGTTTCAACTTCTGAGGTTTACAAAGAAGCTAGACATGACAGGAAAAATGGACTTTGAAATCAAATTGACTTGAAATCCCAGCTTGACCATTTAGCAGAAAAGTCACTTTGGGCAAATCACTTACCCTCCCTGAGCCTGAAATGTTTTCATCTGTAAAACTGGGATTATATTCCTAACTCAGGGTTATTATATGAGATTTAAATGAGACCGTATCCTTGATGATATTCTTCCTTCATTCGAACATTCTGGAGTACCTACTTGCCAAGTGCTGTAATTACAAAGCTCTTTCTACTGTACAATTTTCTGGGTAGTGTCACCTGTCCCCATGGCCTTAACTCCCATTGTATCCTTATGTCTTTCAAGGTCCAACCTAGAGCTCTCTCCTGACATCCAGACTCATTTCTTAAACTTCCCAGACTCATTCCTTAACTTCCCGGAGTTCACATGGATATTCTGCAGACATCTTTAATCCAAAAGTCACTTCGTTTCCTCTGGGAAATCTAGCCCTTCCTCCTCCCTCCTCTGGCACTTCCCTCCCCATATATATATATATACACACACATATGTATACACACACACACACACACACACACACACAACTTTGTTATATATGTAACAAATTATTCAGTAGCTTGACTTCAAGATAAAATCCAAACTGCAGTCTTTTGGATGACGTGGCCTCTGCCAACTTCTCCAGCCCCTACTCGGCTCATATTCTGCACTCTGGTCCTACTGCATTACTTCCAAGTTCCTAGAATTCCACCGAACTCTCTCACCTCTAGGCCTTTACATATGTTGCTCCATTTTTCTGAAATGCTCTTAATTTTCCCTCGTAACTCCTCCACATCTTTTAGACTCAGCTTAGATATTGCCTCTTTCAAAAGCCTATCTTGAACCTGCTCCCCAAAGCCTAAGTCAAAAGTCAGGTGTTCCTCTTACCTAAAAGTTTCCATGGTGCCCTGTGTTTCTCTCTGTAATAGCATTAAACTCTCATACTAGTTTATCTTTCTGATATATTTGTCTGAATCCTCTATCAGACTGAGCGCTCCTTTGGGGTAGTGGCCCCATCTTTTTTTTTTAAATAATTTTATTTATTTATGTATTTATTTTTGGCTGCGTTGGGTCTTCATTGCTGTGCACGGGCTTTCTCTAGTTGCGGTGAGAGGGGGCTACTCTTTGTTGAGGTGCGTGGGTTTCTCATTGTGGTGGCTTCCCTTGCTGCAGAGCACGGGCTCTAGGTGTGCGGCCTTTGGTAATTGTGGCATGCAGGCTCAGTAGTTGTGGCTCAGGGGCTCTAGAGCATAGGCTCAGTAGTTGTGGTGCACGGGCTTAGTTGCTCCGTGGCATGTGGGATCTTCCCGGATCAGGGCTCAAACCTGTGTCCCCTGCATTGGCAGGCGGATTCTTAACCACTGCGCCACCAGGGAAGTCCCAGTAGTGGCCCCATCTTATCTCTGATTCTATCTATCTACCTGACACCTGGTAAATAATTAATTAAAAACAAACATGAGAGGGCACGTTCTCTC
Source organism: Hyperoodon ampullatus (assembly GCF_949752795.1). Classification (NCBI taxonomy): domain Eukaryota; kingdom Metazoa; phylum Chordata; class Mammalia; order Artiodactyla; family Ziphiidae; genus Hyperoodon; species Hyperoodon ampullatus. The sequence goes on from NC_136916.1 coordinate 169,202,603, forward strand.
TTTTTTCCCTATAGAGCTTACTGACTCCATTTCCTAACTACAGACTAAACAGTACATGTATTTCTTTAAAGACAACTAAATGACACAGTCAGAATGACTACTTTATCTTTTTAAACTAGAACTTTAAAGCTTATTAGACTATTATCCACATGTGCTAGATTACTGTTTAGACATATTCACTACCAGCCTTCTGATCCCCCTACCCCGCCACCTCCATGGGCAGAGTGTATTCCCCTGCCCCAAGACTTTGGAATTGGCCATGAGATCTGCTTTGGCCAATTAAATGTTAGTGAATGTGATGTGACAAAAGGCTTCAAAAGTACTTTTGGGAACTAGACTTGCCCTCTCACCTTCTGCCACTGCCATGGGAAGAACATACTGTGGCTAGTTTGTTGGTCCCAGGAGGAAAATGAGCAGCAGTGGGAACAGAGCCACCAGCCCTACTCAACCATGGTGGCAATCAGAGTGACTCCAGTGCTGCAAATTTAAATTTGGGATTTCAACTGACCCGGAAATTTGTGAGAAATACATGTTTTTTATTAAATGCCACTGAGATTCTCTGGTGGTTGTTACACAGCAATGACTAATAAACCATACACCTTTTTGGATGAAGCAAAGCTTTTAACAATTTCCTTGTAACAGAAAAACTCATCTGTAGCCTAGCCATGTAATGGCTCAAAGACGCCCATGTATTTTGCTCAGGTAGCAGATTTTCAACGATGCTGTTGTGAGCTTGGCAGACAGTATGAAGTCTGTCTTCTTGCAATGTACAATTCCTTTTGCTTGTGTGATAACCCCATTTTACAGATCCATCTCCAACTTTTTATATCCTTTCTTCTATTCTCTTTCACCAGAATATCTTCTGTCTAATCTTTAACGGTGGCCAAAATGCCTCTCTTCAAAAATTTGAGCTATGTAACATGAATGATCAGGGCAGAAATACAAAGCGAAACAGATTAATTTGACATTTAGTAATATAAATGATTGTTACTGCTGCATGTTAAATAGGACCACTTTCTGTTTTTATTATGAACATTTTTGTTTTTCTCCTCTTCGTGTTCCTCTGATAACTAAAATGCACTTCAACGTTGACCGATTTCCTGAATAATACATTGTCAGCATCTGTACTTACTGCCACCCTCATACTCTTCGTTAGTCCTAGGTACACCCTCATACATGTTTCACCAATATCAGTGGGAAGCCTTTTCATTGGCTCATATCCAACAGGAAATGTATAAGCTGCTTCCAAATTTAGAGTTTCATATTGGGTTTGAGGTGGTAAGAGGAAAAAAGAAATAGACAAGGGGGAAGAAAGAAAAGGAATTACGGAGGAGATTACGGCTTGCCATGCAACATAAAACAATATAATGAGGTTAGAGGAAGGCTGGCCTTAGAGCAGGCATAGTGACTCTTCCATGGCACCAGAGTTAGAATTAAGACTTCAAGTGCAAATAGGCTTGAGAGAAAAGTTGTTTCAGTTCTTTCCTACTAACCCGTACATGACTGATTCCAAATCCTAAGGAAAGGAATTATGAAACAAGAGGGAAGTGAGGGCAGCATGAAGTAGCAGAAAGAGCATATAAGGCTTTGAATTCAGGTAATTATATCACTAACTCTTGGCTCTCACCCATCAGCCTGTACTGCATCAAAGCACACCACCCTCTGTTAGTCTCATTTCCTCACATCCAGGATGAAATAATCCCATGAGAGTTCTGAGGATTATGTTAAATAACATCGGGGAGCCAATGTGCCCATGAACACCATCCTTTCTCTAGGCAAGAAATCTTAAATCAGCTGTGCCAACTCTCTTTCTCTCTCTCACACACATACACACACAAAAAACAAACTAGTTAATGTTCCTTACTGATTCTTCCTTCAAAATGCTCTTTGATTAGCTTTGTTTTCCATTCCCATTAACACCACCTTGGCTCAAATCCTCAGTACCTCACACGTTAATTAGAGAAAAGCTTCCCACTATCTCTGTCCCTTCAGTATTCTAATCCATAATGATCACACAGCCGAAAGGTTTGCTTTCTAAAACACCACCATCAACATACCATCCCTGCACACCTATTTTAAAAAGGCAGCCAGAATTCCAGATCCAAGGCAGAGAATAAGCATCAGACATGGGGGTGAGAAGACAAGTCAATCTATGCCTTAGTGTTTGTCATTGCTAGTCCTTGGACTCTGCAACACCTGAGAGCTGGCTGGATAGAGGCTCCTCTCTGCTCTCCTTCAGGAGGACCATTCTGAAGAAGATTCGACAAAACTCCTCAAGGATCCTGGCAGGCTTGAAGCCCAGTAGCCTCCAGTGGTAACCAACACAATGGCCCACTCTTATGCTGCTTTCCTTCCTCCCCTGTTTCAGTCCCCTCAATTCTCACTCTTGTTCATGGGATTCCTTACCAGATAAACTACCTGCGAGCAAGCCTTTGTTTTAGGCTGTTTCAGCACAGGTTATGGGGGAATGAGAGGAGACACACTACGATAGTAAGATAAGTGGCCCTAGGAAATAAGATTCTTGAGTGAGATTCTGGAACTAAATCACTCACTGGTAAGATGGCGAAGAGGACCCCATTCCTAATGACAAGTGGGGTGGTGATAACCCCTGCCTGTAGCAGCATGACAATACTAAGATTTTTCACTAAGTGAAGTATTAGTTCAGTAATAGTGGTTGAACTTGAATGGAAACACTAGTAATTTGAAGGACCCGATGTGGCTGGATGAAAAGTCATGAAAATAAGAAAATGACAGTCACCCCTCAAGTCTAAGAATTCTGTGAAAATCAGGAAACTTCTAGATCAGTGTTCAAAGAGACCCTCAGGGCTTCCCTGGTGGCGCAGTGGTTGAGAGACCGCCTGCCAATGCAGAGGATACGGGTTCCTGCCCCGGTCCGGGAGGATCCCACATGCCGTGGAGCGGCTGGGCCCGTGAGCCATGGCCCCTGGGCCTGCGCGTCCGGAGCCTGTGCTCCGCAACGGGAGAGGCCGCAACAGTGAGAGGCCTGCGTACCGCAAAAAAAACAAAAACAAAAAACAAAAACAAAAAAAAAAGAGACCCTTATTTCCTGCAGCTGCAGAAAAGACTGCCAAAACTCAGGCTCAAGATTTAATTTTAAGGATATCAGAACTACAAAGAAGACTTGAGCAAAGTCTTGGCAAACCTCTGACAAAATCTGGGTCTCGATAGGAACAGGTGGACACAGAAACCTGGAAGGGGGATATTTGGGTGCATGAGCTAGGAATGCTAAACCCCAAGATTCACTTGAACTTTCCGCGCTGGGAGGAGCAGCGCCTCCCAACTCCTTGCTAGAGGACAGTAGCGTTCTCTTGCCAGAAGACCCTGGAGGTGCCTGAAAAGACAGGGTTTGTCTTCTTCAACATCTGCCCCTGCCTCCTCTCACTAGCTCCAAACCAATAATCAGGACGTGTTCAAGCATAATCACATTCTGAGAGAGAAAGTACAGTTCCTGTTCTGGGAAGAAAGCACACACACCCAAGGAATTACAAGACCTGGATATAAATACTGTGAGAGTGGATATTGAGAGTGCTGTGCCAGGGTGCTAGGTTTGGGGCAGTACAAAAGGAGCAGGAAGGTGCTCGTCCAGAATCCGAGGCACTCAACTGCAGTACCTTTTGGTGCTTCCTTGCTCAGTGATAATGGAGGCTGGGCAACTGCAGATACTTCTGGGATGAGGGTCTGGGTCATCTCACCTGGCAGGCTATCTAGACCTGCTGAAATGCTGGCAAAGCATGAAGAAAATCTAGGTTGGGTGATGGAAGAGGGAGACTGTGCTGACCTGTACTGTTTAAACTTGCTTAAGCTAAAACTCTTTTCCACAATCTCCATCCCTGTCTGTTTCTAAGCTAAAGTTGGCCAAAACAGAAATGTGTGATTTGAAAGGAAGCAGCAGCAGTAGCCACTACTCTCTAAAAGTCACTGTAGGGACTTCCCTGGTGGCGCAGTGGTTAAGAATCCACCTGCCAATGCAGGGGGACATGGGTTCAATCCCTGGTCTGGGAAGATGCCACATGCCATGGAGCAACTAAGCCCCTGCGTGACAATTACTGAGCCCACATGCCGCAACTACTGAAGCCTGTGTGCCTAAAGTCCGTGCTCTGCAACGAGAAGCCACCGCAATGAGAAGCCCGTGCACTGCAACGAAGACCCAATGCAGCCAAAAAAAAAAAAAAAAAAAAAAAACCCAGAAAAAAAACCAACAAAAAACCCCGAAAACAAACAACAGAAAAAGTCACTGTAGCTAGATGTGGTGACAGGCAGACACAGAGGTGCCCGTGGATTCTAGCTTGTCCTTGCTCTCTGAAGCTCTGCATCCAGCTCTCCCTCCCAACTGCAGCCCTGGTGACAACACCGGCCCCAGGCAACCATCAGATGATTGGCTGCAGATCCACAGATACAACTGCCACTATCGGGGGCGTGCTTTCCCCTTGGCAGCTCCACCTTAGTGGCTCGATGTCCTTGGCTTCCCAGGTTGACTGGCTGTTAACTCCTTTGGGTCTAACTCCTCTCCCTTTCAGACCTTCACTTCCCCAGCTTCTCCCACAACTGTGTAAGGCCCAATTCCTATAATAATTCCCCTACCCCTAAAGTCAGAGTTGCTCAGCTTCCCTGACTGAACTGAGTGATATAGTTACAATGAGAATATCAATTATAGCCTCCAGCCAATTGTAGCAGCTGGGACTGTGGCTAATAGCACTATCTTTCTGAACTGAGTCTTTTTTTATGGAGGCGTGGCTGGTTATCACCTTGAAGGCTCTGTGATAAATTAGATTTAAATTACTGATTTCCCCTAATTAAGTTAAATCACATGGAATTGTTGATATTAAACCATTCTAACCTATGAAAATCAGAAGATTAAATAATGTATTTGTTTTCCATTGCTATGTAACAAATTATCACAAACTTGGTGGGTTAAAACAACAAACATATCATCCCATATTTTCTGTGGGTCAGGAGTCTGGGCACGGGTCACCTGGGTCCTTAGTCAGGGTTTCTTAAGGCTGCAATCAAGGTGCCAACTGGGTTTACATTCTCATCTGAAGCTCAACTGGGGAACAATTTGCTTCCAAGCTCATTTGGGTTGCTGGCAGAAATCATTTCCCTGCAGCCGTATAACTAAAGGCCCAGCTTCTTGCTGGCTATTAGCTGCAGGGTTCACACTCAGCTCCAAGAGGCTGCTTGCAGTTCTTGCCATGCAGTCCACTCAACAGGCCATCTCACCACATAGTAGCTTACTTCTTCACAGCTGGCAAGGTAAAAAGTCTCTAGTGTAAGTCTACTATGAAGATGGAGTCTTATATAATATAATGTAACCATGGGAGTGATACCCCATCATCTTTGCCATATTGTATTAGTTAGAAACAAGTCTTATGTTGCACTCACACTTAAGGGGAGGGGGTTGCATAATGGTATGAATACCGGAAGGTGAGGATCATTAGGGGTCACACTAAGTTTATAAGCATCTTAGCAATATCCTTTCTGACATACTAGACAATCCTAATCATTTTAGTCTGCCACAGTACTCATTTCTTTGATCTGTTTTAGCTGCCTTTTCTCAGAACATGTCTAACGTTACTACATTTCTAAAGAGCAGTAAGAACTGAAATCAATATGTTAGGTAAAGGTGTATCATAGTTTGGCCAGAAAAAAAAAAAAAAGGACTGATAAGAAAGCCAAGAATACTCAGTGAGGGAAAGGACAGTCTCTTCAATAAATGGTACAGGGAAAACTAGATACCTACATGCAAAAGAATGAAACTGGACCCCTACATAATACCACTCAAAAAATTAACTCAAAATGGATTAAGGACTTAAAGACTTTAAACTGTAAAACTCCTAGAAGAAAACACTGGGAAAAAGCTACTTAACATCAGTCTTGGCAAGTATTTTTGGATATGACACCAAAAGCACAAGCAACAAAAACAAAAATCAACAAGTGGGACTATAACAAACTAAAAAGTGTCTGCATAGCAAAAGAAACAACTGACAAAATAAAAAGGTAACTTACAGAATGGGAGAAAATATTTGCAAGCCATAAATAACAAGGGGTTAATATCCAAAATATGTAAGGAACTCATACAACTCAACAGCAAGCAATCTGAGTAAAAAACTGGGCAAAGGACTTAATAGGCACTTTTCCAAAGACATACAAATGGCCAACAAGTACGTGAAAAGGTGCTGAACATCATTAAGCATCAGGGAAATGCAAATCAAAACCACAATGAGACATCATTTCACACCTGTTAGAATGACGATTATCAAAAAGACAAGAGACAACAAATGCTGGCAAGGTTGGAGAGAAAGGGAACCCTTGTGCACTGTTGGTGGGAATGTCCATTGGTACAGCCACAGAGAACAGCAGAGAGGTTCCTCACAAAATTATAAATAAAACTATCATATGATCCAGCAATCCCACTTCTGGGTATATATATCTGAAGATATGAAATCACTATCTTGAAGAGATACCTGCACTCCCATGTTCATCACATCAATATTCACAATAGCCAATCCAAGACATAGAAACAACCTAAGTGTCTATCAACAGATGAATGGATAGAGAAAATGTGAGATATCTATATCTATAATCTATATCTAGTATTCAGCCATAAAAAGAAAGAAATCCTGCCATTTGCAACAACATGGATGGACCCTGAGAGGATTATGCTAAGTGAAATAAGTCAGAGAAAGAAAAATATGATATCACTCATACATGGAATCTAAAAACATCAAACTCATGAAACAGAGAATAGAAAGGTGGTTTCTAGAGGCTGAGAGGCAGGGAAAATAAGATGTTGGTCAAAGGGTACAAACTTTCAGTTATAAGATGAATAAGGTCCAGAGATCTAATGTAAAGCATGGAGGCTAGTTAACAATATCGTACTGTATACTTGAAAGTTGCTGTGAGAGCACAGCTTTAATGTTCTCACCATAACAACAAAATGTTAATTATGTGAGATAAAGAATATGCTAACTAATCTTATTGTGGTAAACATTTTGCAATGTACACATGTATCAAATCATTGCATTGTATACCTTAAATTTACACAATGCTATATGTCGATTATAGCTCAATAAAGCTGCGGGAAAAATAACTCTGGATTAAAATCTATTTTCATTATTAAAAAAAAGTAGACTGAGTTTTTCTGGGTTTTATTTCTTATACTCTTTTGGCTAACGTTCAGAACCTGGTTGTCCCTGTTGGGTAGAAGGGCATTAACATACAGGCAGAGACTTAAGTGTGACATATTTATCTATGTGGAAGTATATCTTTCAAACTGCTGCCCCTTTTAACAGCCTTGTAAGATTTTCTTGTAATAGCTAAATGCCAGAAAGCATTACTAGTATTATAGATCCATTCCAAATATCTTTTAAAATTCCCTTTCAGTATATTTAAAAAGTTATGTTCTAATACAATCTCTGGATTGACTATCTGGATGGATATACAAGAAACTGATAACACTGGTTGCCTCTGTGAAGGGGAACTGAGGGGCTGGGGGACAAAAAGTTGAGAGGGCAGGAGACCTTTCACTGAGTACCCTTTTGTACCTTTTGAATTCTGTTCCATTTGAATGATTATCTATTCAAAAAATCAAATAATAAAAAAATAACAAAAAAAAACCAGGCTATGGAAGGTGCCAGGAGTTCCTTCCCTCAGTGCTCAATATAAAATCAATCAATGACCACAAAATCCAAGCAAATATTGGGAAGGAAATGAAAAGGTTTGCTGCTCTGAGAACATTACTCCCTTCTGATGGGAAAGACACAGTCACTGAGATTCATGTAACTTGTGTGTGAAAATGTACAAAGAGTGCTTGTATTCTTTACTCTTACAGCTCTGCCAAGCTGTGTGAAAGGGAAAAACAAAGATGGGAAAGAAGCTGAAAATGTCTAAAGAACAACTTTAGTAACTAAAGGAGGAGGCTAAAGCACACAGACAACAATTGACAAAAGACTGAAGATTTCTCTTTACACCATGAAAGGAAAAAAAAAAAAAAGACTAAGAATTCCTAAGATACTTAGTTGAATATAGATTTATATTTCTTTAATGTCTGTTATAAATTAACATTTCTAATATGACATTTTTAATATTTGTGCTTAAGTGATTTTTGGGGTGAGAACAGCATAATGAAAGGGAGAAGCATTCACGGGGATGTCCGTTCTCTGGACACAGACACTATATATAAGCCTCTGCTAAACTAAAATGCGAGGGGATCTAATTCTGGGACCTACAGGGTGCCCGAACTCCTTGAAATTGAACACATGTTCTCACGTGCAGGCATCTTACTGGAAGAGAGATGCCAAGATACACCACTAGAGTCGGACTGATCTGAGACCCAATCCCAACTCCCTTTAGCTGTGTGATGTATGAAATTTTGCCTGTTTCCTCATCTGAAAAATGTTTCCTAATCCTAAAAATCTCCCTCATCAGGTTATTTTGAGGATTAAATAAGAAAATATACACACAGCATCTAGTACATTAACTTACGATAAACATTAAATAAATGGCAGCTATTACTATAATTAAGTTCCCTTGAAGAGGGTACCCACGGTACTGGTGTATTCTAATTCAAAAGCAAGTATGGGGGTTTGCGGGGGTAGGAGAGGGTAGGAAGGGAGCATAATCTTAAGACAGCAGAGCAAGTCAAAGATCATAAAGGGAACAGAAAGGGTCAGTGACAACTTAAATGTTTGTGCACTTTTCTCTCACAGATCATTTATTAAAATGCTACATAAAAACAATCCTAGTACTTATTACGTGAAAAACTCAGAAGTTTATGCCTCTTTATCTAAAAACAAACAATACCCATTTATACCTATACCATGTTTATTATTCTTAAACCATTTTCCCACTAGTAACCAAACAGTAAGCTAGTATCCTTAATTCCATTATCATAATAAAGGGAAAGTCCAAAGCTCTTGGGGTAGAGCCATGTAATTATGACTTCCAGAAAACTTTTTGATAGCTACTGGTTTTTATCTCTTCAATATAATCGTGTACTCCCTTTGAAACAGTGTACCTCATAGATGATTTCTTCTTACAGAGATCATATTCCCTCTCCCCCTCAAATGGGAAAGAGTAGCTCTAGAGTTGGAAAAACCAGGATTCAAATTTAGGCCTTAACACTTTCTAGTTGTAAACCCAGGTGACAGTATTTTCAAGCCTCAGTTTATCTGTAAGATGGGAGATAATACCTACCACAGAGGATAATGTGAGCTAAGAGATTACACAGTGCCTGGCAAAAAAATAGGTGCTCAAAAAATTCTACTAAATAAATGAATAAATAGAGTAAGGAACTTTTTAAAAAGAATTAGTACTTTTTGATGCGTAATTGATAGATTTTACCTGCTTAAAGAATGTATGCATTTAAAATAAAAACACTATTTCTGGAACATTTCTTATGGTCTCTGCATGCTGCAACCAAAGAGAGCGTTCAGAAATGTAAATTTAATCAGGCCACAGGCTCAGGATAAAGCCAAATGTCTCAGCACGGTATACCAAGCTCTTCATTACCCAGCCCTGCCGGCTGCTATAGCCTCATTTCTCTATACCACACCTCTCTTATCTCTGCAACCCCTCCCCTCCCCACCAGCCAAAAGTGCCTCGCTCTCATTTATCTCTAGGCCTTGCTACCTGCAGTTCCTTCTGCCTGATATGTGCCTCTTTATCGCCAACCTTTATTTACTTAACTCCTTTCATTCTCCAGGTCACTTCCCTGTAAAGTTCTTCTTGATATGGTCCCTCCTTCCCTAACTGTCTCTCCTTCCCTAACTCCCTATATTGAGGTTTGAGGCTCCTCTTTTTCCTATGTGCTCCCTACCATTCAGTGCTTTACTCTATTAGGGCACTTAACACTGGAATTGCCTACTGGCACTCACCACTGACACTGGAATTGCCTATTGGCACTCACCACTGGACTATCCTACTCATTTCTCTACTCTCAGGGTTTGGCATACTGTAAGAGGTCAATAAGTGTTTGCCAAATGAATAAGGTATAGGAGTCACAGTGCTAATTCTATACCAAGGATCCATTTGAATCAACAGGTTATATTCCTCCCTCCCCCCATAATGCCCCATTGTTACCTTTATTTGCTTGAAAACTCAGGCAGCTGCTGTTCTCTCAGGTTTACAGACCTATCATGATGAACAGATTTACGACACTGTATCTATCTACTATTTAACTTAGTACTTACTACCTTCTATTTAACCAGGTTAGGAGGGGGAGTTCACACCACTGAAGACTTTAGATACTTAATATTTTTCTTTACACTTATAAACAAAAAACTATCAATCTAGAATTTACGATGAGGCATAAAAATAACAAAGAAATTATTTAATCATACATTTCTGAACCTCTCATAATTAGATACAAGCTCAGAGAGATATCAAGGTTTAGAAAACCAAGGTGATGCCCACGTATTTTCTAGAAATAGTTTAGTGAATCAGGTTCCAAAATTCAGCATTGGTTTTTTTTTTTTTTTTGGCTGTGCCACACAGCATGTGGGATCTTAGTTCCCCGACCAGGGATTGAACCCTCACCCCCTGCAGTGGAAGCGCGGAGTCTTAACCACTGGACCACCAGGGAAGTTCCAGCATTGTTCTTTAATGTAAACTTCATTAGGAAGGAACACTGACAGTGAAAACTTAGTATTAAAACAACCCACTTCAGGGGTCTATTATGGTTGAAGAGGAACATGGTTAAAAACAAAGCCATGTAAGTGTGCAAATAGTGTTTTCAGTTTTCTGGAATGACTTTCAGATGTGTGGATATTTCACCTTCAAGTACTTTGACATGTAAAAACATTTATTCGAAGTCTTATGGACACATCAGTGCTAAGTATGAGGCATGTTTCAGTGGAGAGAACAAAACCAGAGCTCAAAGTCTTTTAATATATCAAAGCTACCCCATTCGTGGAGACATATTTAGTGAGGCTAGCCCATGTTAATTTATAATAGGAATTGATACTCCTTTTCATCTACATATATGAAAAAATAGTTGGATGGAAGAATTTTCTAGTCAGTTTATATTCACTGAATGTTTTAGCAGGCTCATAAATTAACACTCCAAGCTCAGATTCAGTCTTCAGGAGATATTTATAAAAAAGTACTATTTGCTAAGTGTTTTTCACTGAGTAGTGATTCTGAAGGGTTCTTCAACACCTTTTGTATTATTTTTATTATCTGAATATCCAACCAGGGCATCCTTTCATTTTTAGAAACAAACAAGAATACAGTTATTAAAATAAAGTAACTATTATGTAACGACATAATTTTCCCAAAGTTTATTAAGTATGTAAAAAGCGAGGATAACATGTATAGTGTGGTACTATTATATTACAACAGAACAAGATATGCATGTGAAATACACACACACATTCATACACATGCAAAGGTTTGCAAGGAAACTCAAACTGTTCAAATCATGTCATCAATAAGGATTTGGGGAAAGGAGTGGCAATAGATGAAAATACACTTTAGGCTGTTTCTGTACTATTCTCTTTTTTTTTCAACAATTAGCATACACTGCTTTTGAAATAAATTCATTCAAATTTAAAGTTGTTACAAGGAATGGTTTACTTATGAATGTTACCAAACACACTGTCTATAAACTTTTTAAAAGCACGAAGTATAGGGAATTCCCTGGCCGTCCAGTGGTTAGGATTCCGCCCTTCTACTGCAGGGGGCACGGATTTGATCCCTTGTTGGGGAACTAAGATCTGGCATGCCGCTCGGGGCGGCCAAAAAACTCCCCAACAAACCAAAGTACATGGGAAGCTTAGCTACTGCATATAGAGTTGGTGGTCGGTAAATTCTTGTTTTGAAGTCCACCTTTTGATCAATAGAAGTGGCCTTGGGGAAGTAACAACTTAAGTTACTCATCTCATCTCTAAAACAGGCAGGATGATGGCAGCTACCATACGAGCTATTGTAAAGATTAAGGGAGGTCTTACACAAAAAGAGCTTAGCTCAATGTTTTGCACACTGTAATAGCTAAAATATTTAATCCATCTTAATTCCTGGAATAGTTTCCTCCAGCCACTTTTTTTTTTCTTTCTTTTTTTTTTTTTTGCGGTACGCGGGCCTCTCACTGTTGTGGCCTCTCCCGTTGCGGGGCACAGGCTCCGGACGCGCAGGCTCAGCGGCCATGGCTCACGGGCCCAGCCACTCCATGGCATGTGGGATCTTCCCGGACCGGGACACGAACCCGTGTCCCCTGCATCGGCAGGCGGACTCTCAACCACTGCGCAACCAGGGAAGCCCCTCCAGCCACTTTTAAAACCAGAAGTAGACAGAATACTTGTATCTGGGCAGAGTCCTTCTACTCTGGATATTTTAGGAGTTATTTAGGAGTGCAATATTTGGTTTTAAGGCAGAAACGTCAACGATGTATCTCAACGCTGAGTTTGAAAAGCCAGGATACTTGTATAATAGAGAGGTTCTTCCTCCTGTCATTTCCCCTCCTAATTCACTAGTAATGCCCTCTCCCAATCCCATTTTCCTTGTACTGGTAGAACCTGCATCTTAGACTGCATTAGTTTCTGCACTCCTTGGCAATAGAAGGTATAAGAGGAAGGTCAAAATCTGACGATGGCAGAGTCAGAAAAATAAAAATAAGTTGGGGCTTTAGGAAAAGGCCACAATTTAGGCCGATTTTCTTAGTGTTTCTAAGAGAAAAGGGAACTATAACTGAATCAAAGCAAAATGGGAGTATACACCAAATAGCCCACCACCATAGGGAAAGTCCTATGGACCATTTTTTGTAATGGCTCTGTTTTGCCATATAACATTGGATGTTTCTTGCAATTGCATCATTGCTTTTAAAAAAGTCTGAATCTGGTAATTTTTTAAGACTTCGGAAACTTGGAACTGTACTGTCAAATTATGTGTAAGGAAGATAACTCAATTCTTATCTTCAGAAATTGTCTACTTCAGAGTTAATGTAATCCAGTTTTAAAACCATCTGTTAAAGCCCAACTGTGAGCCAGGCACAGTGCTTGGTGTCTGTACTTCTATGAAGAGGAATAAACGAGCTCAAGTTGAGGAACCCAGACAGAATTTATATGGTTAATATGTGGCAGAGGCAGGATTAGAACACAGATCTAACCTCACCTAATGGTGTTTATAAAATACCATTAAATTTGGGCACTGTTATTTATCTCTGAACCTCTCTAAGCAAGTAGGAGATGACATGAATCAGCATATCTGAAGGGCCTGCCACGCACACAGTGGCATTTGAAAACTGTAATTCTCTTCTCCCTGGCACTGCATCTTGTATAGCAACAGTGTTCAAAAAATGTTAACCTGAAATCAAGTATCTCTGTTTCAGAATACACTGCAGATGCTATCTGCTATCCTCCAAGTGGCCAGAATTCAACATACTCTTTAAATAATATAAATGCTCAGCTCTTTCTTATCCCAGAGAAGTAGTACTGTTGTTCAAAGTTTTGTGTTCATATCCATACTGACCTGAGTATAGCATTTCATCTTCTATCTGATTAATATCTATAAAGTTCAAATTAAATCCAATTGCTTAGACACTGACGATAGTAAACACACAATTTGGGTTGGGGAAAAAAACCAAACCAAACCAATCTTTCTCTATTTCATTTCCCTTCACTGTGGCATCCTTGGAATTTCAGTATTACAGAAAAAAGGTTGCGCTTAGCGTTGAGAAAAGCCTTCTAATTAAATTCCGCATAATTTTAAATAAAAAGGAACAGACATTTGATAGACTTTACTTCAGATAAACTGTATGTATTTTAAAATAACACTTGCTATGACTGCAAAGTGCCTGGTGTATACTGCATTTACATTCAAAAAGTCATATAACAAGCCATAATATTTACACTCACTGTCTTCTAAGTATATAAAATAAGGGTGAATAAACACTCTACTTTCAATAGACAAGAAAATGGCAACTCCTTTACAATTTTATTTTCCTTTAATAAAACAGGATAAATAAGAAGTAAAAAGATGTCGAATTTAGAATAAGAATTTCCAAGTTACTTTAACATTTTGAATTATATTTGCATTATTACTGTAAATATGTTTTTATTAGTGAGATTTTAGATACATAATTAGTTCTTTGATCTAAATTATAATTAGCACAAAAGGTAAGATTATATATACTTGGATTAAACTTTTTTGGCTTCAAAAGATTAATAGCCTTGACTGGCCTCCAAGAATATTCTAAATTCAATTGATATTCTATTTCATATCAATGGACCAACAAAGTAAAGAGCTGATGAGACAATTTTACTTGAAATTTAACTTAAAACTGCGTTTAACAGTACAGAGTTATACATCATTTGGACCACATCTAAATTTACTTTTATAAATAATGCTTCATACTTATCTCCTCGATTGAGGCTCACTGCTTTCATTTTATTTACAACTTCTAGGGTTAAACATTTATTATACCCCTCCCCCTTCTTAAAAGAAAAAGTTACTCAGTTTTCATAGGTTCTAAACATAATTCAAAATATATAACTGAGAGTCTACCAGGAGCAAAGCCCTGTGCTAGGTTTTTTGGGTGATTCAAAGATGACCCAGATTTTGATCTTGTCTTTAGAGAATATAGTTGATACTAGTTGGTAGAGGAAATGAAACAGTTACATAGGTTAATTTCAAAATAAGTCAGAAGATGTAAAAACCCAAAAGAATAATCAAAGTGTTTTAGAAGTCTGCAAGAAGCAGAAAATACTTTTAATTTGTAATGCCTAAGACCAAACAAGGGAGGTAGCATGTGAGTTTGGTCTTAAAGACAAGGGTAGAAATTTGAACATTTAGTGAACAAAGTCAAAGATATTACAAAACCAAAGAAAAGTGTGAGTAGAGAGGATCAGAGGTGAAGAATTTATAGTTTATATGAAAAATGGTTTAAGTTCTAAAATAAAATGTGCAATTAAATATTTTAAATATTACATGTTACAATTTTGAGTAAGTTTTGTAAGCTAAATTTTATTGTGATTAGAGATGTATAACTTGAGTCTTTTCGACTGCCATTCCTGAAACTGAGATTAATTCTTCATCTATGTCACATATTTAACTGAAACCTATATTTACTACTCTGATCTGTTGATAATGGTCTTTAACTTAGCTCCATTGTTCTCTAGGAAGTATATCCAGACTAATCTGCTGAAGAGGAAATAACTACAGACAGAAGCAAAATGAACTGTCAGCTCAACCAAACCGAGACAGAAGGAAGAGTGTCAACATGGGGACAATGGAGAGGATGGGAGGAGGGAGGAATGGATTAGAGTGGGGACAGTTAGTCTTTGCTAATTTGCATTTGTTTCAAGTCACACACTCTTGGAATCTGACCAAGTTGCTAAGGGAAAAAATTAGGTCATTGCTTTCAGTTGTTTCTCTGTTAGATTTTTAATTCAATAAAATATAATCACATGCATTGTGACTAAAAATATGGACAATGAATTTCAGAGGCTATTTTGGAACTAAAGTTATAAATTTCATATTCCAAAGATTGAAAAATACAGTTTTGATCAAATGAAAAAATAAATCTGTTTAAAGCATATTACTGTAAAATGTCCTGGACTGGAATATGCATGTAGGTGTTGGTGCTAATTCTGGGCTACTTTATTCTGAGGTCAACGGTATTTACGACACGGAAACAGAAGTTCTTACTGTAGGCCTGTGGGTTGTTAAAGTTCAAGAGAAAACCTATAGTTCTCCTAAAGAGTGGATTTTTACTAAAAAAAAAATTATGAATCAATAGTATATTCTCACTGTTCTCACATTTTCAGAGCTGTTTACACAGTGTATGCTAAGGTCACTGTGCAAAGTCAGTGATCAAACACCTGGTCCTTCTTTTGAGGCTCTTCCAATCTAGTCATCTATTTTGGAATTTTATACACTAGTCTTTTTAATATAGGTACTGTTATGAACTAGGTTTCTAAGCTGCAACCACAGAAAACAACTCTAGTCGGCTTAAGCAGAAACGGAATTTATTTGAAAGGATACTGTTAGTACAGAGCTGCTGGGGAGTTGGAGAGCAGGCTCAGAAAACAAACAACAAAGGAAGGGTGCGAGTGAGTACTACACCACAGAGACAGTCCAGTGAGTACCTTGTGCAGCCTTGGGACCTGGCCAAAACCACTCCTGGACAGTGAATGCCATCACTGGTACCACTGTCACTGACTTCTCTCCTTTTCCACTAGGTGTTGGTGTTGCTGCTCCTACCCTGCTTCCAGAAAGAATTCTCTACAGTCCCCGATTCTCTGTGCCATTAGCTCTAGATTGAAAAAGCCTAGGTCATGTGCTGAAGCCCTAAACACAGAGAAGGCTGAGAAAGCAAGTATCCAACCTTTTAGGTTTTTACACTGGGAGGTGGGCTCTGCCTTCTATGAAGACCTACACAGTGAGGAATTTCCCAACATGAGGAAGGAGTTCCTTACTCTGGGCAGCTGAAAAAGTCAAATAACTGATATTGGAATACTTGCCTATTCAGGAAAGAATGGCCCGCTCAGTACAAAGCCCTCTGTTCTCTGGCGAAGTGCTCTGAAGCAGTCCGAGTGGTGACGTACCCAGGTATTTAAATCTCCAGCTGGCCCACAATTCCCCCACATATGTGTTTAGCCCCATCCGCAAGCGGTTCAGTCCCACCAGGCTTACAGCTGAGGCTCCTCTGAGTTGATGCTTCAATCACTAGGCTGCTGATTTGTTGCTGCAACTAGGCCTCCCACCATCATCCTTGAAAAGTGGTTCTCATACTGCTCCCGTGCCTCACCATGCCCAAATTCCTGGGCTTGGGGTTGGAAGAGCTGGCATGAGTCACAACTTCATCACTTAACAAGCTTAGGAAAAGGCTAGTTATTAATCTCTGAGCCCTACTATACTCATAGGTTGTCAAGATAACCAAATAAGAGGAAAGTAAAAGCCCTGTGTAGACCAAAATTATAAGCATGATCGCATTAGTTAACAGTCCTGATAGATATGATAAATTCCCCAGTTCTTCAGGATTGTGGCCAATCCAGATCTCTCTGGTTCTTCTGGGTACTGATGTCATATCTTTATTTTATTATAAAAAATCAATTTTGTAATCAAAGCAGTGTATGCTCATAATTTAGAAAGTCTTGTACTTAGCAATAAAAAGCTTACTCTAAAAATAAAACCTCCTGCCCTATCTCTCTTCCACACCAGTCCTGCTTCCCAGTTTTTTAGCATCTTCTGGTATTTAACTCTTTCTATTATAATTTTTATAAAATTTTATGAAAATAAAATTTTAGACATTTTATTAAACCAACATTCATTGTTCAAATTATGATGACTATTTTTTTTCTTGATGTGGACCATTTTTTAAGTCTTGATTGAATTTGTTACAATATTGCTTCTGTTTTATGTTTTGGCTTTTTGGCCACAAGGCATGTGGGATCTTAGCTCCCCCACCAGGGACTGAACCCACACCCCCTGCAGTGGAAGCACGTAACCTTAACCACTGGCCCACCAGGGAAGTCCCTATGATGACTATTTAAATACTACTTACTGTTGAGCCAGGCTGTGTACTAGAATTACATTTTCTTTCATATGTAACTTTAAGTTTTCTGGCAAATATTAATTTCCTCTTTTCTCACTTGCTTCATTTTTTGTAACTTAACAATAGCTAATTCTTCATAAATGTACCAAAAGATCTGTAACACCTTTTTCAATGTCACTTGTCACTTAATGTTCAAACATTCAGGTAATTGATTTCTTCCCAGATATTTACTTCTTGGAGCCTTTCCTCCTCTTCCTAGTCCAGTCTAGACTAGACGCCCACTACACCTAACATACAGCTCGTCCCTAGGATTTTCTTTTCTTCTTTCTGGTGTTAGACCCCATTTACTGGATCCCACACTTCCTTGTTCTTGGTTTACTTCATCATTTAGTGGAACACATCCTTGGTTAACTTCCTGAGTAGGGGTACACGGGAGGTAAGTTTTTCGAGGCAGGACTGAAAATGCATTTATTTAGTCTGACACTTGATTGACAGTGTGGCTAAGCATAGAATTTTGTGTTTAAAACAATTTTCCATCAGCTCTTTAAAGGCAATATGTAATTCAGTTGTTGCTACTGAAGAGTTCAATACCATTCTGATTCCTATTTCTTGTATGGAAACTAATTCTTTCCTCTCTAAATCATTTCAGAATCTTCTCTTTTTCCCTGGTGTTTTCTAGTGAAAGGGATGAAAGTTTTAATATAGAAATCCCTTTCGCTTTGGCAATATTGATTGTATGATTCCTTAGATACTGTCTTCTCTTCCATTTTCTCTAGTATATATTTCTAAAGCCATTACTTAAGATGTTACACTTTCTGGATGAATACTCTAGTTTTCTTATTTGTCTCCACTGTTGTCCATCTCTTTGTTATTTTACTTTCTAGATTTCTTAACTTTCCCTTTCAATCCATTACAGTTTTCATTTCCAAAAGCTCCTATTTTTACTTTTATAGCATTCTATTTATGTCTCATTGTTCAATAAAATGCTCTTTTATGTAAGGATATCTTGATTCTACTGACGTTTTCTTCTGCTCCCTTCAGTGTCTGTTTCTTCTAGCATTTGTTCTTATTTCTGTCTCAGTTTGGAAGCTTTCCTCAAATGTCCAGGGTTTTTATATTTAAGACTGAGGTAGTAAATACCTACTTGGAAGCTCTTGCAGAAGGAGGCTTGCTGACTGTAGTCTTCTCTGTAGAACCACTGGAAGGTATACTGGCTTTTTCACTGTATAATTGCATCATGAAACCCTAAAACAGGTCTATATGCTCTTGGGCTCTTCACCACTTCTGGAGTCTGATTTACTGTCTTCTATCTGTCCGGGCTTGGACCAGAGCAGGTGAAGGTCAGGGGATGACGTCACCATTTAGTTTGTAGGCTTTCACATAATTCTAGATTTCAACCTTGAGCCTTACCCCCACCCTTCTTTATCGCTATTTCCAGATGTGGAATCTCTCTAGTTCACTTCGCTTGAAAATAAACCTCAGGTCTCTTGTGTTTAGAAGGGAATCGAGGGGGCAGAGGTCGGGATTTGCCACCTGGCTGCTAGTGATATTAATGCAAGGACAGATGGACCCCTGAAACAAAATGAAGAAGTACTAACCCGTGTATTCATGGGAGCTTAATAAAGGGTGGCACACAGTAAGCTGAGGCCTCATTACCTGTTAATTCACCTCCTTAACAGTGATTGCCTACTTGTCTGAATAAAACACGTTCTCAGTGTAGGCCAGGAATCCTCCCTTTTATCTACTTGCCAAACCACTCTGGCTGTCTGCCTATATTGCCTCTTTTTATGATGTTATTATTTTTTTTATTTTTTAAATAAAGTTATTTATTTATTTAATTTTTGGCTGCATTGGGTCTTTGTTGCTGTGTGTGGGTTTTCTCTAGTTGTGGCGAGCGGGGGCTACTCTTCATTACGGTGTGCGGGCTTCTCATTGCGGTAGCACCTCTTGTTGCGGAGCATGGGCTCTAGGTGCGTGGGCTTCAGTAGTTGCGGCTCGCGGGCTCTAGAGCATAGGCTCAGTAGTTGTGGTGCACGGGCTTGGTTGCTCCGCGGCACGTGGGATCTTCCTGGACCAGGGCTCGAACCCATGACCCCTGCACTGGCAGGCAGATTCTTAACCACTGCGCCACCAGGGAAGCCCTATAATGTTCTTAAAACTATTAAATCATCTCTCCACTTTGAAGGGCATATGTTGTCTCAAGGTCCTAGCCTCCCTTGATAGAATTTATCTCCTTTTGAAACCGGGCTTTAACTTTTTTTTTTTTTTTTTTTTTTTGTGGTACGCGGGCCTCTCACTGCCGTGGCCTCTCCCGTTGCAGAGCACAGGCTCCGGACACGCAGGCTCAGCGGCCATGGCTCACGGGCCCAGCCGCTCCGCGGCATATGGGATCCTCCCAGACCGGGGCACGAACCCGTATCCCGTGCATCGGCAGGCGGACTCTCAACCACTGCGCCACCAGGGAGGCCCCGGGCTTTAACTTTTAAAGTTAAATCTAATTTGGAATAAAAGGTAACAGTCATTAATTCATAAACATTTACTGAGTGCCTACTATGCCCCAGGCACTGGGGACACAAAGATGAAAACAATATGGTCCTATCCTCAAGTTGCCAGTCTAGTCTCACAGCCTTTCTTAACTGGGAGTCCTCGTCTGAATCATAGAACACAGAAAATTATTTCGGTGACTGTTTTCTTAATTCTCTCCAAAATGGTATGTAACTAGTATCATGCTGGATGCATGGGAGAGATGCTAATTCATTACACATAATAGATGCCTCAGAGGATTACAGGTTTAATCTGCTTGCAGAACTCTGGCTGAGAGCTGAGTGACAAACAGCCAGATACAATAGTTTGATAAGTGGTATGCACCAACTCACTAGTGATAAAATTATAAGAAAATCTTAAAAACAGTAATTACTTTAAAAAAATCTGTAAACTATTCTCAATATGCAGTTTAGTCAATATAATTATAAAATTATTTTTTAAAACATAAAAAGTTAGTTTTAGAAAAGACTGTGGTAGTGAACAATGTATGTTGTGATGATTATCATTTAGCAGCTAACATTTCTTGAATGCTTACTATGTACTGGGCACTATTCAGATCACTTAACATATTATTGCCTTTAATCCTCATAAACCTATCTTATAGCATTACTATTCTTATTTTACAAATGAGAAAACAGGGGCTTAGAGAGATGACTTATAAGGTCAAACGAGTTAAAACACAATAGTAAAGGATTCAAACCCAGCCTGTCTGGTACCAGAGCCTGAGGTCTTAGGCTTTATGATATAAAATCCCTCTCCAAGTGACTAAATATTCTCCTTCCCATGGGAATAGGTAAAAATTACCTTGAAGTTATGGTCTGTTATAAACCCTAGTATAACAGTATAATGGGTATGGGAGAAAGGTAAGGCCTACATGGGGTGTGAAAAACAAAATACCAAATAACCCAAACTCTATATTTTGAATAATGAAAGGAAACAGAGAGTCATGTACACCCAAATTTAAGGGAATATTTGTTTGCTTGTTTTAAGTAACCAAAATTAAGGTTCTGCAAGGAGTGTTGTTTTATAGCTTTAAATGTGCTCCAAAAAATACAATTTCTAGCTAAATTATATATATATAAAATTTAACTCACTTAACATAAAAGAACTCTAGATCAAGTATTATCCAAGATCCAAGAACTGGCTCACCATTTTACTTTCCTTTAAAAACAACAGCAACAAAACAAAAAAACATTAATGGATGCTTTCCCATTTTTAAAAACAGTAATGTATACACAGTACATTTTGGTTTCTTATTATTTAAACTTGTCAAGAAAATAAAGCCATTCTGAGAAAATAGAGATTATTATCTCTTTTTGGTAATGTTGCAACCTTTAAATTTTTCTGTACAGGCATTTTCTGACAAATTTGGTTTTACAGAATGAAAGAATGGTAGGTCAAGCTGCTAGGTTATTTTTGTGACATATTTTCCTATATTCTGATGTTTAATAGTCTACTATTACTAATAATTTTTGTTTTAAACTAGTAAGAAAATACTTTAATGACATTTTGATTATGGTAATAAAACAAAATTAGTACTATTACTACACAAGTAATGGTAAAATAAGATTTTAAGATTCTTTATGTAATAGAAATCTTAACTTTTTCACTCATGTTTATAATGTCTTCTGATAATCTCTCTCATTTTGTCACTGACATTGTTATTTAACTGGGGCTTTTATTTTTATTTCTCAAAGTCTTATTAATTTGTTGATTTAGCCATACTTTTTTTCAAGTTAGAAAAATGTGCTTAGCTTTCCTTATTTAAATTAATGTCTTTTACCCAAACCATTAACATTCTCTTCTAATTGGCAAATTCTAGTGTTCTTTTAGCAAACACTCATCAGCTAAATTTCTCAAGTAGTTTCATGTCATATAGCTTGTTTTCTTTTAATATACAGCCATAGAAAGCTAAGAGTGCATTCTGTCAAGGCAGCAAATTCCCTTTGCTCTCCCATGGAAGATCTCTTTCCAGCTCTGAAACGTTAAGATTCTAATGTTTACCAACAGATATACAATTCTTTTTTTTTTTTGTGGTACGCGGGCCTCTCACTGTTGTGGCCTCTCCCGTTGCGGAGCACAGGCTCCGGACGCGCAGGCTCAGAGGCCATGGCTCACGGGCCCAGCCGCTCCGCGGCATGTAGGATCTTCCCGGACGGGGGCACGAACCCGCGTCCCCTGCATCAGCAGGCGGACTCTCAACCACTGAGCCACCAGGGAAGCCCAATATACAATTCTTTTAATGTAATTTTCATGTATTTATTTGCCTGTAACACAAAAAATGTGCCATTCTAACTTAGTTTTAGTTTAAATTAAATGAAGGCACGAGTCTAAGCACTAACTCTGCCTTATGCCCTGTAAACTGCTGCTTGAGGTACAAGTTGAACTTGAAAAGATATAGAATATTTTAAAAGTTAAGTCAGAAACCTTGCCCAATTCTTTGATTCAATTAATTTGTATCCAAATGGGACTATCTTCATTTGTGTAATGAACTTTCATTGTTATTCTAAATATTTAAGAATCAATAAGGCACTGGTGTGAATATGAGAATCTAAGTCACCCAAGGAGTCTTAGATCAAGAATAACCTTGAAATCTGGGAAACAGGGCTAGCTCAAAGCTCAAGGGCAGACAGGGTGTAGGTGGATGGTAGCTGGGTAATTATATATTCCCACACCTATCATCTTACATTAGGGAAGAAAGAGCCTCAAGTCTCATCTATTGCTTAGCCATTAGTTTTGAATGCTTGGTTTTAGTACCAAACGAAGAGCCACATTAACACTAACCCTCATTCTGTCTCAGATGTCATAACTACAGACTTGAAAAAACTGACCCTGTTACAACCCAGACACTGAAATCATGGAACATATTGGTTGTGTTTTCAATTTGGAAGACAAATATGTCATTTTAGAAATCAAGATTAAAAATCAGAATTTCATACCTTGTGCAAGCATGTTAAATTCCAAGAACAGTGCTATGTGGTAAAGTTCCATGGCTTCTTCTGCCCTAGTCATGTTTGGCTTCCCTGCGACGAGAGCCTGAACTTCACTGAGACTCCCCACAGAGGGGCTACAGTGCAAAACGGAGAGGTCCACCACGTCAGTATACATACAGTGTAATATAACTTTCGCATATTTTTTTGGTATAATGGACTCATCTAATATAATTCTTGTGGGAGTCCTTAAAGTTCGGTCTGTGATTTCTTCACCAGTCCGTATCCTCCTTTGTAATAAATTTCGAAAAAATGGGGACCGTGCTGAAATAATAGCCTTATGAGCTTTGAGCTCTTCATCTAAACAGTTCTGATTTCCACCAAAAGCTTCAACCAGTTCAGAGTCTGAAGAAAAACTAAGGACGACATCAAAATAACACATGTAATCAAAGAGTCCACGCATATCTACATCAAGGGAATTTGGTGTTCCAAATTCTTCACTAAGCTGAACGAGGATATCAACATTTTGAAACCTTGAGTCCTCCATTCCAAACTCTCCCGTATAAAGGTAGTGTAACAACGCAGAAAACATGGGCATATCTATACCAGCTGTACTGATGTCCATTACGATCTCTGCCCCATACTCGGGTGAGGAAGAAAGTAGTGTTTTAAAAAATGGACATCTTGCCGCCAAAATGGCACGATGAACAGGAAAACAAGTTTCTTGAAATATTAAGTCTACATCAGTACAATACTTGTACTCATAAAGATCGGCCATATCTTTCTGCAATGTCCGGGCTTCTGGTCTAGCCAAACTGGCTTGTAGAGAAAGCTCCTTTAAGGCTGAAGTTCCCTCATATTCCTCCACTAATGCATTGACATCTCGAACATCCCACCCAGAGAGGAGTTCTCGCATCTGCTTGGCGTGATCAGCAGACCTATTAGATTTTCGACGCTTGATAAACTTCTTCTTGAGGGTGGCAAGGCCAGAGGTTCTCTTTTTTTTGTCTTGTGGTTTCTCATGGCCATGGTCAAGGCTATATAATTTTGATTCACAACCATAGCCTTGCTGAGAATAGGATGATGTCCCTAAGAAGGAAATTAAACAAATGAAAACTTGTCTCTTTTTTCGTGACAGTCATTTTCAGAATTCAATTTAATATGCATTTTGTGCTAAAAATATTTACAGACAGACATTTCTGAACCATTCAAATAAAACTGATTTCTGTTTTCATAAAGGAAGACTAAAGAGTTCAAATAACTCATTTTTATATTAAAGAAAGAATAGGGACAAACAAAGCAGATTATTAGTTGTAAAAAATGCTGCAGTTGTATGGGCAAAATAAATGGACCAAGACACAAGAAACATATTTTGCTATTTCCACACCAATGGAGATTCCTAGTTTTCCTAGGGTAACTGGCAATTATGGTTAAGACAATCAAAGAAAAGCTCAACTGTGCTATAGCAGCTTGCTTAGGATAAAAATCATATAAGCCAGATTTACATTTGATGGGAAAAAATCTGGATGCTACAGAATTATTATCTGTAATAACTTTTTCCATAGCTTAATCCTTTTTTAATCCAAAAAGACCACCGAAAACCCGATTCTATTCATATTCACAAAAGAAAATGAAGTTAGAAAAACTGAAACAGTTACCTATAAAAGTCTGTTGGGCTTGAGAATTTCCCCCTACCCTCGGGGAACATGAATGAGGATAGTTAGATGCATTAGCACCCATTTTCTTCAGTCACTCAGGCATTCCATCTGCTGGTTCTTCAGAGTATAATCCCAGAGGCCTTTACGAACTTTCAACCCTGGATCCAGTAGCCTCTTTTCATCCATTTCTTGATATGAAACAAAAATAATTTTATTCATTTTTTCAAATGTATCTCAAATTGTACAGTTAAAAAAAAAAAGCAAGCTACTGAAAACTGCTTTTATTTGCAAATAATGACATGCTGTCAAATTCACATGTAAAAATTTCAGAAAATGTAAACAAACAGTGGAACTATGAATCAGTACTATCTGTAATCTTGAGCCATAAAAGGTACCAATTATATACTTTCTAAGAAAGTAAAAAGTAACGTATCAGACTTATTTAAATATAGTTACAGAAAGAATATTTCAAATCACAGGGAAAAGTATTTAGACTAAAAAGAAACTTTACAAAAATTTTTTTTCCTTAGAGGCAACCACCAGTCAATATAATCTAACATTCTAAGCCATTTACAAACACTTAAGAGGTGTTTGATACCAGTAGTGCAAATGCATGTATGTTGATGCAGACATACAGAGAACAGATAGTGGAATGGTTTGTTGCTTTTCTACCTTAGATAAAATTGTTTACATTGATCCTTAATCTGTGTAATTAGACATTTTACTGAAAGAGGGGGAAGGAAAGGTGGACAGTTCAAACTAAATTATCTTTAGGCTACTTGTTCTATAGCAATTTTGAGAGAAGTTATAATAAGTACAGTGAGGAGACACAAGGAAAAACAAAACCTTTTCTCTTTCCTCTCCATAAAGCCCTGAAATAAAAACACTACTTTCTTTTACCTGATATTATGACTTAACAGGGACAGGGTAGTACCAGTTTAAGAGATAATTTTAACAATTATAGATTAAATTCTACATCACAGAACCTTAACTCTCAGAGCTGCAAGCAGAAGATATAAGCGCAAAGAGAAGAAATTCTCTCAGTGTTAACAGGAATGCTTCAAAATATTTATACCATCCAGATATATAAAATGTATTTGACCAAAAGCAATAATGGCTTAAGAGAAAACACAATTTAAAATCTATTATTGGAACTGTTAGGAAACCAACCAGTAGGCAGTCAATCTGGCCTCATGATTAAGGATGAAACGTTTTAACAAATAAGAGTTAAACACACACACATACACATCACAAAAAACCTGCTGGAAAACAGAACTATGTCAAGATTCTTGGAATTTATTTTCATCTCTGTTACACACTGTAACCTTAGGGATTCAAGTTTAAGAAAATCACTCTACATTTGTGCTTTCCTTCAATCTTCTCCTACTATAAATATGTGGAAATTTGTTTACCTAAGCATAGAATTATCTACCTATAGTGTTCAAGAGAAAACTGGGGAACTTTCTACTAATTAGATATTATGCAAAGTAGCAGTAACTTCAATCAAATCGTATGCTCACATGAGCAAATTTAATTTCCTATTTGAAATTTACCTACCTACCCTAGGAGAACACAGCACATTATAGACTTTTATTTCAGTGCACCTTACTGATGCACGGCAGCAAGAGATGTGACAGTATGTTCTGCTTTTTATTTTTTAGATTTTAAAAAAATATTTATTTTATTTATTATTATTATTTTTGGCTGCGTTGGGTCTTTGTTGCTGCACACGGGCTTTCTCTAGTTGCAGTGAGCAGGGGCTACTCTTCGTTGTGCTGCGCAGGCTTCTCATTGCGGTGGTTTCTCTTGTTGCAGAGCACAGGCTCTAGGTACGCAGGCTTCAGTAGTTGTGGCACGAGGGCTCAGTAGTTGTGGCTCGGGGCTCTAGAGAGCAGGCTTAGTAGTTGTGGTGCACAGGTTTAGTTGCTCCGCGGCATGTGGGATCTTCCCGGACCAGGGCTTGAACCCGTGTCCCCTGCAATTGGCAGGCGGATTCTTAACCACTGTGCCACCAGGGAAGCCCAACAGTACATTCTGTTAAGAACTACCCAGCAAGGAATCCAGAGGGTTTAATCAAGAAAATTACTTCTTCCAGAAAAGTCAGTTTTCTTAAAGGTTGATGCTCAGTGTACATAAATTCACAGTTTTCTATTCTTAAATATTAAAAAATGTAGAAAAAGCAATTTTTTGGTAATTCACTTTGAATGTTGTCAACTTTTATAAAATGGAAACTAAATGTGCCTGTGTTAATTTCAGTTCAAACTTTAAAAAACAGTAAGTCTAAGTAGTAAATCTTAGGTTTCAAATTGAGCTCCTTAAAAAGTTTCAAGGTTCTATCAGGCATTTTTACTGGTTCTTTAAAAGAAAATAAGGTCTCTAAAAAACAATACAAATCAACTTATTTACAAACCAGAAACAGACACACAGACACAGAAAACAAACTTATGGTTACCAAAGAGGAAAAGGGAAGGGGAGGGACAAGGGATTAACAGATACACAGCACTATATATAAAATAAACAAGGATTTACTATATATCACAGGGAACTATATTCAATATCTTGTAATAACCTATAATGGAAAAGAATCTGAAGATGTACACCTGAAACTAACACAATATTGTAAATCAACCATAGTTAAATATTAAAAAAAAAAAAAAAAAAGAAAGGAAAAGAAAATAGGGTCCTGGAAAGCCAAGCCTGTGGCCTCATTTACAGGTCAAATCCTATTCTCAGTCACTAAAGATTTGTATTTAAAACAGAAAAACAGCATAGGCAATCCTTTCTCAAAAAAAGTTTGAAATATATTAAGAAAAATCCAGAATAAAAACATGCAAAATAAAAGCCTTTACCAAAATGAGAAAAAAAAAGATTAAAAAGATGAGCTTTAAATCTGGAAGTAATGGTGGATGGTGGAAAGTGCTGATAAAGTGTTTCTAAAGTGTCACTCTACGAAGTGAGAGAGTGGCATGGACATATATACACTACCAAATATAAAACAGATAGCTAGTGGCAAGCAGCCGCATAGCACAGGGAGATCAGCTCAGTGCTTTGTGACCACCTAGAGGGGTGGGAGGGAGGCGCAAGAGGGAGGAGATATGGGGATGTATGCTTCTGTATATAGCTGATTCACTTTGTTATACAGCAGAAACTAACACACCATTATAAGGCAATTATACTACAATAAAGATGTTAAAAAGATAAATAATAAAGTGTCACTCTAATGGTAGTCCTCGTCTCACTTCCTTAAGGAAGGAAGTTCCATTCGTCCAACTTCAATTCTTGAAGTTCCATGTTGCTTCAGTTTTTGTTGTTGTTGTTCTGTTTTGCTTTTTGATTTTTAATGACTGCAGAGTAAACCCATTAACATAGCACAAAGTATGCTGTCGAAAGAAACCAAGGAAGAATGGAGGCTTGCTTCCAGATGAGAAAAGTCAGAGCATCTATAGAAGTGGACAGAGTTAACTGTTCTCATTTTGTCACATAAATGCGTGCACACACATATACGAGAATTATCTTCATCTGAGAATTTTGTACAGTTTGCAGGGACACCAAACATTATTACATTGGTCTGCTTGAGATTTAAACCATGCCAAAAATGCCTTAAAAAATCTCAATTTTATGATGAGCACAATTAGATATTCTAAAGCAACCACAGAAGGGTTAGAAGACATCACCAGACCCACTGAAGACACAAGAACACCTAGCAAGCACTAGAGAAGTCACAGCTGAGATATAGATGCTTGGCCATTTGCCACTATAATTAGCACCACCGGAACAGCTGGGGTCTCACTCTGGTGACGTGGCTTGAAATAAAAATGTCTTTGGGACTTAGGGACAGAGTCTCTTCCTGGTAGCTCCTAGTCAATGGAAATCCCCTTCAAGATGAACTGATTTGGGTGACACTAATATCTTCTACTAGAGCTCTAATATTAAAATAAACACAGGCCTTGGAAAGACTTGGTGGCAGAATCTTTTCTGGATCAGATGTAACCCTTAAGTCCACCCTGTGTCCCCAATTCCAAATCCTGGGGGTAACCCTGACTAAGTTACTAAAGCTGTATCTCTCAAAATTCTCAGAGAACAATTTATTTCTTAGGTAACCAAAACCTCATGCCAAATGGAACACAGTATGATGTTATTTATTTCTTAATCGAATCCACTGCCTTTAAAAGCTGGAAGTGAGGGTCAGTCACAGTCTTACCTCTCCAGGGATGTTTTCATTCCAGGCAAGCTTTGTCTGTATCCTACACGGAACAAGATGAAATCTAATCTTTGGATGATATGACAGGAAAGGAAAGGGAAAGAGAGGGCCTATAGGACTGGGAGAGGCCCAGAGGATGCAAATAGCCCTAGAGAACTCATAAACCCTTTTCTAGAATCACCTTTCTGGGGAGCTCCTTCTGTTAATAGTTGACATGACCAATCTCAATCAGAGGATCCACCTGGCTTAAAATAAGCTTCAGTGATTGTAGTAGACCCAACTAAGGGAGAAAAATCATGCTGAATGCAACAGAGAGAATTAACAACCCTACGAAAAAAATTTCAAAACCAAAAATCAACCTCTCTCTCCTCCCAAAATCCCTAGGCTAGCATTTCCCAACAGTTTTCGCAATGTTTGGAAAATGCAGTATTAAACAAAGCTTTACTTTTCTTTACTTAGAACTTTTTAGCATCTTTAAAGTGTTAAGGTGCACTGTGAACCTCCAAGAGGAAGTATTCAGCGTAATCTAAAGGAGGCCCTTTGCCCCACAGAGCATTAAAAGAATGGACTAGCAGAACACACTTTAGAAAACTCTGACCTTTGCATAAAAATACTTGTTACACTTTAGGCAGCAGAGAGAACAATGAGTATCAGGTATCTGGGATAGAGTTCTCCCTCTTGTCACTAGTTTACCACTTACACAGGATAAGCTACATTTAACTTCTATGAGTCTCAGTTTTTATAAACCTAAACTGAAATGTATGGGTTGCAACATCTATAAATTACGTCAAAACAGGGTTCCTAAAATCCATTGAAGCTGTAATA
Organism: Hyperoodon ampullatus; assembly: GCF_949752795.1. Lineage (NCBI taxonomy): Eukaryota > Metazoa > Chordata > Mammalia > Artiodactyla > Ziphiidae > Hyperoodon > Hyperoodon ampullatus. Next base: position 169,232,273 of record NC_136916.1, read on the forward strand.
CTTATTGATTTGGAAAATGAGGATGGGGAGGGGGGTTACTTCTATATTAAACGTTAGTGTACAGAGAAAAAAAAGGCACTTGGACTTTGGAATTTAAACATGCTTTCCACTTAGTCCGATTTTTACAGATAATTATAGAAGAACAGGAATGTGGGGCATATGTGAATATGAAAAACAATTATAATTAAAAAGAAATGCAAAACTATAGTAATATTTCAGTTTTGTCAAATCTAAGGTGACCACATCATTCAAATCATATCATTCAAATCAGGATGTTTGAGAGTGAAAAGGGGTACAGCCCAGGCCTAATGAGGCAAAGTGGGATGAATGATCACTTCTATAGCCAAATCCCACATTTCCAGAGCAGCTAGAAATAAAGCTTAAAAAGAAAAAAAAACTAAGTTAAAAGAATATAACTTCCTATGCCCATTCTCATTACCCAAACATGTTTTACTTAACATAACAACTAACATTTATTGAGGGTTTACTATATGCCAGACTCTGTTCTTAGAGCCCTTATATGTATTAAACCCATTTAATTCTCCAAATACTGCTCCTCGCTTTTTTAAACTGATGAGTCTGAGAGGTTAGTAACTTGCCTAAAGTCACAGATATTGTAACCTTCAGTTCTATCCCTGGACACCTAATAAGAACAACAAAACAAAAAGAGACTGTGAACAGTAAATCAGAGGCAGTCAGCAAGAGACCTTTGCCTTTTGAAGCCATCTTCAAAGAGATGAGATCAGAGTGAGAGTTTAGAAAGCCACCAGCTAGGCTCATATGTCTCTCTAGGGCCACAGAGGCAGATGACCTCCACCCAGTACCACAAAACCCTATTCATTCCAGTGACACAGAACAAGAATGTTTATGATAGCAGCAACTCATTGAGGTGAAATTATGTTCCATTAAACATACTTATTAAGGCAGAGAGGTCAGACTCAGGGAGCTGAAAGGGACTTCAATTTTATTTTGGTCAACCTCATTTTTGAAAGTGAATTAATTATAAACCCACAGAATGGGAGAAAATATTTGCAAATCATATATCTGATAAGGGATTAATATCTAGAATATAGATTTCCTACAACTCAACAACAAAAAAACCTGATTATAAAATGGGAAAAGGACTTGAATAGACATTTTTCCAAAGAAGATATATGAATAGCCAAATAGCACACGAAAAGACAACATCACTAATCATTAGGGACATGCAAATCAAAACCGCAATGAGATACCACCTCAAACCTATTAGGGTGGCTATTATCAATGAAACAGAAAGTAACAAATGTTGGGCAAGGATGTGGAGAGGTGGAAACTTCATGCACTGCTGTGCACTGTGGAAATGGCTGCTGTGGCAAACAGCGCAGAAGTTCCTCAAAATATTAAAAATAGATTTACCATATGATCCAGCAATTTAACTTCTGGCTATATACCCAAAAGAACTAAAAGCAGGGTCTCAAAGACATATTTGTACACCCATGTTCATAGCAGCATTATTCACAGTAGCTAAAATGTGGCAGCAACCCAAGTGTCCATCAACTGATGAAAAGCAAAATGTGGTATGTACATACAATGGAATATTATTCAGGCTTCAAAAGGAAGGAAATTCTGATACATGCTACAACATGGATGAACTTTAAAGACATTATGCTGTGAAACATCAGTTACAAAAAGACGAATACTGTATGATTCAACTTACATGAGGCAATTAAAGTAGTAAAAATTATAGAGACAGAAAACAGAATGGTCGTGTCCATGGGCTGGAGGCGGGAGGGAGGGAATGGGGAGTTCGTGTTTAATGGATAGAGAGTTTCAGTTTTGAAAGATGAAGAGTTCTGGAGATGAGTGGTAGTGACAGATGCACAACAGTATGTATGCACGACAATATGTAATACCATTGAATTGTACACTTACAAATGGTTAAGATGGTAAATTTTGTGTTATATTTTACCACAATTTAAAGTTTGAAAAAATTTACAAACATTGCCATCAAAAAACTATTGTCATCAGGAAATATACATTTGTGAAGCTTTATGGCTAAGGTTAAAAATTCATTTATCTAAGGAAATCTCTTCCAGGTAAAGTAAAATAGATTAGTTATTACTATATTTCTCTTCAAGCATCACAGAGCTCATTGGAAAAAATATTTAGACAGGCAAAATCCTTCCATTTCAGGAATGTTTCATTTTATCACCCACTAATAATATAGATATAAATATTTCGACATCAAATGAAATAAACAGTATTTTATAAAATTATAACATTTGCCAGAAATAATGTAGTACATTTTAATTTTTATATTTAGAAAAAATGTTATTTGCTCTTTCATATTTACACATTTCTGATTTTAAACTGTAGCATGAAAAATTTCAAAAATATACATAAGGGAATAGTATATGAGCCCTTAAGCCTCCATCACCCAATGTGATTCCAGAATTATCAAAGTTGTATGTATGTATGTATTCATGTATTTATCTATCTATCTATTTATTTATTTTGGCTGTGCCGGATCTTCGTTGTGGCACATGGGATCTATCTCCCCGAACAGGGGTGGAACCCGGGGAGTGCGGAGTCTTACCCACTGGACCACCAGGGAAGTCCCCAAAGTTCGAAGATCATTAACAGAATATACAAATCAATTTCCCTAACATTTTTTCCATCTTTATTTTTCTCTTACTTTTCTTTCCAATGAGATATCTTAAACCAATCCATTTCCTCATATGGGTACTGGGTACTGGTTGAGATAGATCTTCATTTAACTTCTGAGTTGTCTCCTTTAAAAGCTCCCACCTTGGGACCTGCTATTCCCTTCAGCTGTAACACTTTTCCACAAAGTCTTCACATGGTTCACTCTCTCACTTTATTCAGGCCTTTGCTCAAATGCCATCTCCTCAAAGACGCCTTCCCTAATCATCCTCTAAAAACAACATCCTGTCCCATCCCATCATTCTCTATCCCCTTTCTTCACTTTATTTTTCTTTGTAGCACTTTTCACCACTTGAAATTATTGAATATATACTTGTTTGCTTGTTAACTGTCTCATGCTACAATGTAAGCTCCACTTACACTGAGCCAGACTGCATTTATTTGACACTAAATCCTCAGCACATAGAACAGTACCTGGCATATAGGAAGTATTGAGCTGAAAACAGCTGAATGAAATCAGTTTTTAAAAAAATAACCGTTTAATAAGGAAAGGCTTGTTTGTAATCATTCTTTGAGCTCTTCAGTCCAAAAATTGTTTCTCAGGATCCATATTCCACATATACAGCTTAAGCCTCTTACAAGAGTGTGATTTAAAAACTGCACTAGTTCTTGGGAGTAAAAAAACATTTCTTAGGGGAAAAAAAAGTGTAGATCACAGTGTGCATACAGCCTCAGATATGACTCTTTTGAGATGTTTCAAAATATATAAACAGTATTGTTTAAAAATAAAAGCACCATGATCCATCCAAAAATTAAATTTAAAAATAAAAATTAAATGTAGAATTACCATATGATCCAGCAATTCCACCTCTGGCTATATAACGCCCCCCTCCCCAAAGAAAACAGGGACTCAAACAGGGTGGTACACCCAAAAGGTGGAAGCAAACTAAATGTCCATCGACAGACAAACGGATGAACAAAGTGTGGTATATATGTACAGTGGGATATCATTCAGCCTTAAAAATGAAGGAAATTCTAATACATGCTACAACATGGATAAACCTTGAGGATATTATGTTAAGTGAAATGAGCCAGGCACAGAAGGACTAATGTTATATGACGCTACTTATATGAGGCATCTACAGTAGTTAAAATCACAGGGACAGAAAGAATAATGGAGGTTGCCAGGGACTGGGGAGTTAGTGTTTGATGGTACAGAGTTTCCATTGGAGAAAATGAAAAGTTCTGGAGATGGATGGTGGTGATAGTTGCACAACAATGTGGATGTACACTTAAAACTGGTTAAAATGGTAAATTTAATGTTATACGTAGCTTTAATCATAATTTTTAAAAAGTAAATGGAAAAAAAAGCCCCACTAAAAAAGCAATGACATGTGCTCCCCTTTTTACATTCTTTTAGTGACTGTAGCAGGAATATCTTCTAACAGGGATATATAGTTTACAAAATGCTTTTCTACACACTAAGTCATTTTATTCTCACATTAAGTCTTCAATGTAGATAGGACAGGCTTCATTCTCTAATCTCTGAATTAGGTAGTTAAGGTAAAAAGATGAAGTGACTTATCCAAAGTAAAATATTAATATATAGTAAAATGGCAAAGCCAAAACTAGATACCAGTCATTCTGATCCCTAATTCAGTGTTTTCCCCCCTAAACAAGGAAGTACCTTAAAAGTCCTCAGTCCTATACTAACCTTTCTGATGGGGACAGCCATGTCTTCCTTATGCGTCTATATGTCTAACTACACTGTTGTTTTTGTCACAAGTCTTTTTTTTTTTAATAAATAAGTTTATTTTATTTATTTACTTTTGGCTGTGTTGGGTCCTCATTGTTGGTGAACAATAAAAAGTTTCTGGATTGTGGATTATACTCCATAAATATCAAACCCCTTAGCATTCAAACAACAAAGACAAAAATGACTATGCTTCTCTATTTTCACTCCTTCCTATCTATCACTTATTTTTTCCTCCTGTGCAGGAGATACTTATGCAGCTTCTGTAATAAAGGAGAGAAAAATATAACAAAAGTAGAGAGAATAGTACGACAAAGCTCAACAATTACCAAGTTTCAGTAGTTGCCAATTTCTGGCAGTCCTGTATCACTACATCCCAATCCACTCTCTACCCAATCTCTCTGAATTATTTTGAAGCAAATCCCAGATAGCATATTATTTCATCTGTAAATACTTCCTTATGAATCTCTAAAAGAAACAATACAAAAGAGCAACTACAGTACCATTATCACATCTAAAATTATGAACAATTCCTTAATATGAACTTCCCAGGCAGTGCTGACATTTCCACCACTGTTTTATTTTTTCTTAGTTTGTTTGAATCAGGATCCAAATAAGGCCCATGCATTGTGACTGGATGACTATGTCTCTTAAATCTCCTTTAAAAGGTCCCTCCCCAACCCTTTCCCCCTTGCAATATTTTTTCCTTGTTGCAGTTGAAGAAATCAGGTTATATGGTAGTTTCCCGTAGTCTGAATTTTGGCAAATGCATCACCATGATGTAGCTTAATATGTTTCTCTCAGCCCTGTATTTACAGAGATTTATAGATCTAACAACTTAATCAGATTTAGTGTCATTTTTGTACTTTTAAAGTTTATTTTGTCAAGACTGCTTCACATGTGGTGATGTGTACTTCCAACAATAGGTACCAAATGTCTACTTCTCATTCTCTAATATTAACAATTATCAGTAATCACCAACTAGAGTCATTAATTCATTAGGGGCTGCAACATGGTGATAGTCTATCACTCCTTCTTTATTCATTAGCTGGAATACTTCTGTAAGAGGAACTCATCAACTATTCAGTTGTTTGCACAGAAAGGTAAGAATAAATGATTCTTTACCTTTATTTACTAATTTTCAAAACAATTAACATCCTAGCATTCTCTAAAGATGATCAGCAAGTTAAAAAAATTATGTGTTCATGGATTTAAACATATTTGATGGGTTTCAATTATGTGTATTTATCCCAGTTGAGGCTCAACTTGCCCCACATTTGGACAGTGGAAGCTTATTCAAATTGGTCCCTGAGATCGTATGACACAACACTACTTGTCTCTGAGAGCTTCTTTGCTTTCTAGGGTTATAATCTTGTATTTTTCTTACCTTAGACCTGTAATCAGCCATCTCTTTAAAGGAGCCCTAATTCCTTTCAGTGAGAAATGGTATTTAGAAACCACAGTCTGGGTGCTAGGGGGTGCTGACTGCCTTTTTAGTACAAGAGTTAGGGAATTTTCTACACATGTGTATTTAGATACATACACATACATCATGAGTGTATACTGATGCTTCCAATTCAAATTCAGGTTTAGAGGGTTTTTACTTAATCTCATTAACTTTACACGTGTTTCTCCTTTCTCACATGTCAAAACCCTGTTCTCAACACTGCCTACATAATTGTTCATTTATTTTATCTCACAATACACACACAACAGCCAAGAATTAAAATGTCAACACTATCATCAACATTACAATAAATGAAAATCTTTTTTTTTTTGCAATTCTTTTTTACCCTTAGGATATACCCAACTCAGGATATCCTATAAATTACTGTGTATGTAAGTCACTTGGAATAGTTTGCTCTGGGTGATTACATCACTAACTGGAAGTACACTTTTATTTCACTTTTGATTTTTAGGCACAACTTTTTTTTTTTTTTTTTTTTTTTGCGGTACGCGGACCTCTCACAGTTGTGGCCTCTCCCGTTGCAGAGCACAGGCTCCGGACGCGCAGGCTCAGCGGCCATGGCTCACGGGCCCAGCCGCTCCGCGGAATGTGGGATCCTCCCGCACCGGGGTACGAACCCGCGTCCCCTGCATCGGCAGGCGGACTCTCAACCACTGCACCACCAGGGAAGCCCAGGCACAGCATTTTTAATTAACGTTTGCTACATAATTCTGTAAAATGTTTAGATGAGTCTAAAGTCAAAACCACAAAATAAGATATATTCAAAGACTAGTTGCTCCCCCTGTCTACTTCAACCTAGTCTCTCCCTACCCTACAAGTAACTTTACTAATATTTTTATATAATACCCCAAATTCCCTATTTTCTGGCTACTATCCACTGGCTCCCTACTATGAGCAATACTGAAATCTGCTAGTATCTTCTTCCTCCTATCTCTGTCCTCCAGTATCTAATTTTAAGTAATATGTTTTAATTTACAGTTGATATCTATAATCTGTTAGCTTATTCTACTTTTCATATATTCTTCCTGCATATTTGGTAATTAAACTCTATCTACAGAATTAAACGATAAAGTGTTACATACTACACTGTTTCTCAATCTTAGTTCTACCAATAAATTTTTTTTTTTTTTTTTTTTTTTTTTCAGTACGCGGGCCTCTCACTGTTGTGGCCTCTCCCGTTGCGGAGCACAGGCTCCGGACGCGCAGGCTCAACAGCCATGGCTCACGGGCCTAGCCGCTCCGCGGCATGTGGGATCTTCCCGGACCGGGGCACGAACCCGTGTCCCCTGCATCGGCAGGTGGACTCTCAACCACTGCGCCACCAGGGAAGCCCTACCAGTAAAAATTTTATTTAATGTTCATCACCAATTTAAAACACCAGTTTAAGAGTGTTATTCAGAATACAAGTCCACAATTCCTTACCAGGGAGAAACTTTTGGAGCTGGATATATTGTAAAATTCAGACTCTTTTCCTTCTCTCTCTCTCTCTCTCTCTCTCTCTCTCTCAGGCTCTCTCTCTTTAAAAAGAAAGTAATATGGTATATGAAACATTTACTGTATACTATGTAAACACACCCAGTGAGATTAGTCATATTACCCCATATTTTGCAATAAAATATATTAAACATTTAAACTAAGCTGTGCTGGTTCAGGTTAGGTTTTGTTGCCAAATGAATTCAGGTCACATCATTGTTTGCCATCAAATGAGTCTCCCTAAAGAAATGGTTATCAGAACTCTTAGAATTTCAAATTATAAATAAGACATTGCGCACCTGTAGTTAGTAGCTCAAGATCATGTATAAGAATAGTATTTTCCTTACCTACCCACCACCAATAAAAGGCAAGTCAGAAAACATTTTGTTCATATTAAACAAAGATATATTTTAAATTTCATTTTTCTATAAAATTAAGTTGTGTTACTGCAAATAGAGATTACTTGTTAGAGTTCTGCTTAGAAGAATCTTATTAAAGCCCATGTGGGCTTCTTCTAATAGAACCTATTATAATTCAAAACAGCTGTCAGTCTCCTGCTGCTACTTTTTTTTCCCCTGATTAAAAATGTATTCTTAAAAGAATATTTTTAAAAGTACATCCCATTCCATCAGTTTATGCAACATTCTTTTAAGGGTAACCATTAAAATTTTTTAAGCTAGAAAATGAGGGGGAAAATGCAGATAAATGAGGTGAGCCTGGTTCTTAGAACTCTGGCTACAGTGCAGATTCATATTGATACTATATATTCTTGGTATTCTTAATATTTCTAGTTATAAAATACTTCCTAAATAAAATACCTGCTTCATAAATGCACATTCAGCATGGTCAGAAATATGTTATCTCTTAGCTTTTTAAACGATTTTTAAAAGATAATCTTTAAGGAGTCATGAACAGCCTAGGAATAATCACTAGGGAAAACTAGTGATGATCATTCTAAATAGGATAAGAAAACCAAAACCAGTGAAAGAATCATTAAAAGATACTAAATTCTTCGAAATAATTTTAAATGTAGAAATTTTCTCACTTATGAAAATTAAACGTACATTTAATGTTAAACTTGAAAACTATTATGCATTTGGATGTGTATTAAATGTAAAATTAATACCAATATTTAAGTAGGTTATCCAAGAATAGAAATGGCTAACTTTTAGTGTGAATAGTCATTAAAAACAAAAAGTTAAAGTGAACCACGTTACAGATGTTTCACTGCTAGACATCAAGCAGGTGAATTAGTTTAAATTTAAGAACAATATTTTAGGGGGTTGTTTCCAAATTTGATGATTAGCTACAGGACTCCGTATTATTAACCTAATTATTTTTCTCCATACCCACACATTTCCTTTGCATAAAGAAGAGACCATTAGTTTTGTTGAATTTTAAATCCCTAAATAATTATTCAACGTGTATGTTTAATTATTAAATTTCTGATGAAAAGTCATTGTGCTCCTAAGAACATTTTCAGATGGGGTATCTAATTTGAATAGAAAACTAATCATACTATTTGGGGACAGTACACAAGCACCACCATCAAGCAGTGTACATCCCCTCCCCCTTCTTAGTTTTACTGCTTTACAAGATTAAAATATTAGTTTATTTTCTTTATTGAAAATATGGAAAAATAATTTTTAGCATCTCTGTAATTTTTAGCTGTATTTCTTTCTCTCCCCAGAAGTGTTTTTGCCTTCTATTACTAGAGTTTGAAAAGTTGAGAGTTACACTGTTGACTCATAAGAATTTTAAAGATTGTAGAACAGATCATAATATACAAAGAACAAGATACATGTTAAACTTTCTCTATCCTACCCACCCCAGAACCTTAATGTTTCCCCATTCACTTATGAGAATTATACTTTTGTTGTTTAAATTAAAAACAAAAAAACCAAAAAACCTACACAGGAGAGTATGACAAAAGGCAATTCCCTAGGGCTTCCCTGGTGGCGCAGTGGTTGAGAGTCCGCCTGCCGATACAGGGGACACGGGTTCGTGCCCCGGTCCGGGAGGATCCCACATGCCGCGGAACGGCTGGGCCTGTGAGCCATGGCCGCTGAGCCTGCGCGTCCGGAGCCTGTGCTCCGCAACGGGAGAGGCCACAACAGTGAGAGGCCCGCATACTGCAGGAAAAAAAAAAAAAAGGCAATTCCCTAAAATCTGCCTCCCTTCTCACATAAACAACAAGTAACAATTTGATTTCTGCTTTTCTAGCAATTACTCCAATCTATTAAATGTCGTTTGCTGAAGACATCCTGGGCATCCAGTGTCAGAACTGCAGGCGTCTTTCCCTCATCCTTCTCCTCTATATCAAACTGGTTCACCAATCCCACTGCAGATCACTTAGACTAAGTCACTGTTTATTACCTCTCTTGAATTGTCACAAAAATCAATCTTGGTCTCTGCTTCCAGTCTAATTCATCTAGCACACCAACACTAAATTAATCTTCCTAACAGAGGTTCAATCAAGAATATGCAATAAATACAAACTCCTAGCTACAAATCCTACCTACGTAAAGTATTTTACACTTTAAAGTATATCAGTATTTTCCAAAGTGTATTCTACACAACATCAGTCTTGCAAAATACAATGAAATGAGCCTTAAAAAAAAGTCTTGGTTAGTTTGGGAAACACTGTTTACTATAGCCCAGCTTTGTAGAATTATTTATATTATTCATTAAGAATCTGAGTACCAATTATGTGCTCTATGCTAAGCGTTGAAGGTTATAGTTGTGAACAAAATAGTCTTGGTTTTCACGTTGCTTACAATCAAGTGAGAGAAATGGACATTTAAACAAATAATTACAAAAAATAAAATCATACACTGAGATAAATGCCATGAAAGGCATGGGCTGCTATGAGAAAGAATAAGTTGATTTATTGACATTAGTAAGCCCACAAGACACAAAGAACAGATACAGCATACAGAAGAAAGATCTTAAACACATACATAAATACAAATAAACATAAATAATGCTTGAGGGACTTCCCTGGTGGTGCAGTGGATAAGACTCTGCGCTCCCAGTGCAGCAGGCCTGGGTTTGATCCCTGGTCAGGGAACTAGATCCCACATGCATGCCACAACTAAGGAGCCTGCCTGCTGCAACCAACACCCAGTGTAACCAAATAATAAATAAATAAATAAATAAATAAAGCTTGATATTATTTATTGACAGAGGTAGTAGTGATGTGATGTTGGGGAGTTACAGCAGAGTCAATAGTTTAGCAAATTCTAGGAAGAGCAAGAAGGCCAAGGGGAAGTAGGGAAGGGAGGTAATGTAAGATGAGGCAAGACAGGTAGATAGAGGCCAGGTCACACACATCACTGCAAAAGGCTGAGAGTCTTGCAGCTAAGTAACCTGTATAACTTTGCTTAATTCAGTATTCCTGAACTTTAATCTAAGAAAAACCAATAATAGGCCATGTCCAATGTTCCACAGAACATACTTTCAATCATATGATAGTAGTGGAGGTATAAAGTGAAGGTTTGCACTGGGTTAGTGTTGATACATTTTATGAGAAAATGACACAATTTGAAAGCTGAGTTTTTATTTATTTAAATTTTGAATTGAAAAATATCAAGCAGAAAAAAGTTAGCCACAGCAGGCCTGAAACTGCTATACTTAGAAAGGCCTGCTTGAAAGGCTGGCCCCGGTTGGTCTTTGGGAACTTGGACCTCCTGTGTTTTTACCATTCCTTAACTGATAAGGACAGCTCACTGTACCTAAACTGTTTGTGCAAACAGTATGGTTTATGCTGCATATTTGCTTTCCTTCTGGGAGCCTGGAATTTTGATACATGTTAAGTAGTAGATGCCTGTGTGACCAGCCATCAGTAAAAACCCTAGGTGCTGAGTCTCTAATGAGCTTCCCTAGTAGACAATATTTCACTTGTGCTGTCACAAGTCAATGCTGGAGGAACTAAGTGTGACCTGTGTGACTCCACCGGAAGAGACCTCTTGGAAACTTGCGCTTGTTTTTCTTTGTACTTAGCCTCATGTGTCTTTTTCTTTGCTGATTTTGTTTTGTATCCTGTGCCGTAATAGATGATCTCCTTGAGTGTGACTATGTGCTCTGTCAGGTGAGTCCTTCTAGTGAACCTGGGGATGTTCTTCGGGGTTTCAGTGCAAGAACAAGATAGAATACTGTGAAATGTCTCCCTCCGCCTCTGTCTCCCAGTCTCCCAAAATGAAACTATATTGTTTTGGAATAAATGTCTAGTTGGTATTCAAGGACAGGGCTTCTTCTTTTTAAAAAAAAAATCTTAGAAGCAATTACCATAAAAAGCAGAATAGCGGTGACCTTTAAGGTGGCTGTGATTGAGAAGAGGCATGAGTGGGGCTTGGAGCATACTCCAAGTATACTTGGAGCATACTTCCACTGTTTCGTGACCACGGTGGTGTCAGCTTTAAAATAATTTGTTAAAAAAATAAGTTAAACTTAAATTTGTTTACTATGCTTCTCTGCATGTGTATTATTTCACAACAAAAAAAAGGTTTTGTTGTAGCTGGTATGGCTTTGAAACTTGTCGGCTGAAGCCTCAAAACTAAATCCATTTCCTAAAGAAAAGGATATAAAAGAATGAACGGAAGGCTAAGTACTGAGGCACAGGAAATGCTTATAATTTGGTAGCTGAAAGAGAACAGAGTAAAGGAAAGCATGGAAAACACTAATCAGGCTGGATAGTGGCCAGAATAGGTTGCATGTAAGAAGTGGCATCTGAATGAGGTTTATTTCAAATTGAGAAGTCACCCCTTTCCTCTGTGCTACCTGCAAGTTTTGGATACACTTCAATTTCAGTACTTACCACTCCGTAGGGGCAATTAATTGTTAAGATTTCTACATCCTCAAAGAGACTAAGTTCCTACAGTATTGGGACTGTTTCCTTTTCCAGTAACTGTATTCCAAGTATCTTGAAGAGTGCCTGGCTCATAACGGGTCCTTAATAAATAAGGTGCTTAGAAATGGAGAATGAAACCAGAAAGGGCCCATATCAAAGAAACCATGAAAGGAGAGAATGTAAAGAATTCCATGAGCAGTTTTAAATTTCCTTCAGTTTTCTTCTTTTTCTCCTACTTTTAACAACCTTTCAGGTCATTACTGTTTTTACTAAATCCTTTCCACTCTACTGCTGCCTCCTCATCATTGCTGCAACAACTATCTAAACACCAACTATGTGCAGGGCACTTAGCCTGGTAATGTCAGGGACACAAAGATGAGCTTACTGTCTAGTGCAGGACACATTCCAATACATAAAGAACAGAAAGCTGCAAGTGGAAGACAGAGAGAAAGAACAGGAACATGGCATGGAAGTGAGAGGACTAGAAAAGGCTTTAGTGATTAGAAAAGGCTTTCATGGAAAGATGACACCTGCTTTGGTTCTTGAAGGATGTTAGAATTTAAATAGGGAGAAACATAGGTAAGGGCGTTTCAACAGAGAGAACAGCTTAAGAATTAATAGGTATATGAGGGACAACATACAAAGAAATGAGGCAAGAAAGGCAGGAGTTGACGAGATAAGAAAAAGTAAGAAAGAAGCAAAAATTATGCCATTGTCCAGTGAGTAGAGCGGATAAAGAAGACCAAAATGGAGCAGCCACAGATGTAAAGGAAAACCAGAAAAATGTGGTTTCATAGAACTGAAGAGAGGAAACTGAACCGAAGTAAAATTGGAGTGAGCAGATGTTTTATAACTCTTTTCAAAAAAGACTGCAAAAGGTGCCAAGAAGCGAGGCAGTAATAGAGAGGATGTGAAAGTCTGGAAAGGTGTGTGTATGAAAGAGAGGGAGATATTGTAACAAATGAGTAGGGATGAGGCAGTAAAGCATCGGTTTTCAGCTGGGTGACTGCTCCCCGGGAGACATTTTTGGTTGCCAGAACTAGGAGTGAAGAAGGGTACTACCGGAACCTAGTGAGTAGAGGCTGGGGATGCTGCTAAACATTTGGCAAGTACAGGACAGCGCCCCACAACAAAGAATTATCTGGCCCAACATGTCAGCAGTGTCCAAGTTGAGAAACCCTGTTCCAGAGCATAGGGGATACGGAAAAGAGAATGATTAACCAAAGAAGCAAAGTCTTTGGTAAAGTGAGAACATTCATGGAGGAGGAAGACTTTTCTGGTTCTCTCAACCTACTGACCCTGATTAGAGCATGAACCTGGAAGGAGCTTCAGGCATTACTTATTTGAAAAGTGTCTTGAAATACAACATTCCAATTTCTCCCATCAATGTGCACGACAATGTGCATGCCTTAAATCATTATTTACCCTGTGACTATTCTATGTAGATAAACCATTTATCTTTCGGGATACCATCAAGGTTTAAAATGTGGGTACTTCTATTTTTTTCTAAGTTCCATATATGTATGGCAATCACGTCCATTAAAAGGTTAATAGATATAAATGATCAGGGTGCATATACTAATGTAATTTTATTTTGTAAAATCTCCTATGTACCATTTAGAAATGAGTTACAAATAATCTGTATTTTAACAGTTCATAGGGATACCATGTGAAAAGGAAGCCTACAAAAGCACCAGTTTAAGATGCCAAGTAACACTGCTATAAAAGGATAAAATGAGTTAACAGTGATTATAAAAATGGGGCTGTAACTATCTTTGGTTACAAAGTGAAATATATTTCAAAGCCACAGTGAACTTGATCATATAAATTTCACTTTGTATCATAAGCAGGAAAAGACTATTTACTGACATGTATTAAGTGAAAGGTACTAAGAGGAGTTTAATCACAAATTCTGCCCTCAAGTAAGAGACAGTCACTCATTTAAACATTTTCTGAGCACCTACTATGTGCTGATAATAGGCACATGAGGATATAACAATGAACTAGGTAGACATCATTTTTGCTTTTAAATTACTTAGGGACAAGCTGATAAATAGGCAGTTACAATGTAGAGGAAGCACAGATTAGTGAAGACGAACTCTAGAGCCAAACTGTCTAGGTTTGGATCTAGATCTGCCATTTATAAGCTTTGTAATCTTGGTCAAATTGTTTATCTTTTCTGTATCTGATGATAATATTTAAAAGTATTTACCTTATGGGGCTGTTGAGAAAGTGACATCTGAGATAAGAACTAAGACTGACAATAAGTGTGAACTTTTTTCTTGGTGAAGGTAATGGTGGGGAGGGGTTGGGATGCCAAAATAATGCTCTAAAAGGCAGAGAGGAGGCTTCCCTGGTGGCGCAGTGGTTGAGAGTCTGCCTGCCGATGCAGGGGACGCGGGTTCGTGCCCCGGTCCGGGAGGATCCCACATGCCGCGCAGCGGCTAGACCCGTGAGCCATGGCTGCTGGGCCTGCGCGTCCGGAGCCTGTGCTCCGCAGCGGGAGAGGCCACGACAGTGGGAGGCCCGTGTACCGCAAAAAAAAAAAAAAAAAAAAAGGCAGAGAGGAAACTGACTATGTGAAGGCCCAAGGAAAGAACAAAACCTGGCTCACTAAGGAAATTAAAGCAATTCTACATGCAGAGTGTAACGCGAAGGTATTTGGCATAAGGTATGAGCCCAGAGAAGCAGCAGAGCCTAGATAACAAAAAGCCATATGATCCATGAAAGGCAGTCTGAACTTTATTCTAGAGTTTTTGTTACTTAAACACACACACATACACACACAAACCGACAGACTTTTTCTCAATCAAGAATTAATAAGCCCGTGCTGGGAAAACTGGACAGCTACATGTAAAAGAATGAAATTAGAATACTTCTTAACACCATACACAAAAATAAACTCAAAATGGATTAAAGACCTAATGCAAGGCCAGACACTATCAAACTCTTAGAGGAAAACATAGGCAGAACACTCTATGACACAAATCACAGCAAGATCCTTTTTGACCCACCTCCTAGAGAAATGGAAATAAAAACAAAAATAAACAAATGGGACCTAATGAAACTTAAAAGCTTCTGCACAGCAAAGGAAACCATAAACAAGACAAAAAGACAACCCTCAGAATGGGAGAAAATATTTGCAAAGGAAGCAACTGACAAAGGATTAATCTCCAAAATATACAAGCAGCTCATGCAGCTCAATATTAAAAGGAATGCCTGGGCTTCCCTGGTGGCGCAGTGGTTGAGAGTCCACCTGCCGATGCAGGGGGACACAGGTTCGTGCCCCGGTCCGGGAAGATCCCACATGCCGCGGAGTGGCTGGGCCTGTGAGCCATGGCCGCTGAGTCTGAGCGTCCGGAGCCTGTGCTCCGCAACAGGAGAGGCCACAACAGTGAGAGGCCCGCGTATCATAAAAAAAATAAATAAATAAAAAGAATGCCTGAGGGACTTCCCAAGGTGGTCCAGCGGTTAAGACTCTGGGTTAAGACTCCGCGCTCCCAATGCAGGGGGCCCAGGTTTGATCCCTGGTCAGGGAACTAGATCCCGCATGACGCAACTAAAGATCCAGTGTGCCGCAACTAAAGATCCCACGTGCCACAAGGAAGGCCCGGTGCAGCCAAATAAATAAATATTTTTTTAAAAATAAAAAATAAAATAATCTCTGCTTAAAAAAAAAAAAAGGAATGCCTGAGCATCTATGTTCAGAACACTATATTGTGTTTTCACATAGATTACCTTAATTAATCAAAGAACCCTAAAGAGGGTGATACTGTTCATTTTACAGATGTGGAAACTAAGGTACCAAGGGAACAAACAACTAGACTTCAAAACAAGAAGGCTGTTCTTCATAGACAAATTTGTCTTTTCATACTCATCCCAACAGATGATTTTACAATTTCTAATGTGTACTGTATTCCTCCTTACCTTGTTTTAAAAATAACTACAAATTACTTTGTCAAAGTTTTATTTGGCTGAAGGCAACAAATGGTGAGGTACACCAAGTTGGGAATTTGAACTCTCCTTCCCTATCCTTCCTCCCTTGTCAGACTTCATAATTAAGGCTATAATGAGATTTCTCTGTCATAAGCTATTACTAACATTCACTACAAACTCATCTAGTTCTGCCTCAAAGCTTTTTTCCTAACCAGAAAATTCTCATGTTTAGTCTCAAGCAAGCAAGAAATATTTTGGGAAAGTCTGAAGACAAGCACAATTAATTCTTTTTTTTTTTTTTTTTTTTTGCGTTACGCGGGCCTCTCACCGTTGTGGCCTCTCCCGTTGCAGAGCACAGGCTCCGGACGCGCAGGCTCAGCGGCCACGGCTCACGGGCCCAGCCGCTCCGCGGCATGTGGGATCCTCCCGGACCGGGGCACGAACCCGCGTCCCCAGCATCAGCAGGCGGACTCCCAACCACTGCACCACCAGGGAAGCCCGCACAATTAATTCTTATGAAGCATGTCATGGAATTTTTCTCTAAAGAACAACTCAAAAGTAAATTCCAGATAAAACAAATTAAATAAGTATAATTTCAGAATATAGGGAAAAAAGACACTATACTTGAAATTCTTCTGGCATTCAGTCTCCCCCTAAAGAAAGAAGGAAACTGCACACTAACAGCACAATTCATTATTGCTCCTTCCATGATTCCTGCTTTAAGTAGGTAAGAGTGTTCATAAAATTTAAGGAATTGTAGCCAGAAGAGACTGTCAAACTTTTTATCTAAGTGAATATTTTTAGAAAACAATTAAGGGCAAGCAAAGAACACTTTGCATGCCTGGCCTAATTGATTTTTCCATCTCACTTTAGTTTTAAACTCAATAACATACCTCATATTTATTAAAAATTTGTTTACAAAGCACTTACTCATGTTATTATTTCATCCTAACAACTCACTGAGTATCTATAGTTTACCAGACACTGTGCTACATCCTATAGGCTTTGGCTCAAAGTACAAAGAGTTACGTGGAGGAGTTAGACACACAAGCAACTGATAATACAGTAAATAAGGACTGGAAGAAAGGTCCAAAGTACTAAGGGAGTGAGTGTATGATTACTGGTAAAACTAACTTTTGAACGGGTCTTGAAGAATAAAGATGACTGTAAGAATCAGACTTCTGATGGCAAATAACCCCAAAGAATTGGCTTAAACAACAGGAATTTATTCACAAGGAGAAATCCCACGGTAGGGAAAGCCCCAGGCCCAGCACAATACGTATCTAAAATAATGTTGTCATGCACCTACATTCATTCTACCTCTCTGTTCTGCCAACCTCAGGGCATGTTTCATCATCCCCTGTGGTCACAAGACAGCTGCCAGTGGTGACTGGGGCCACATGTTCTCTTGCTCACAAACAATAGGGGAAAAAATCCTCTCCCCCAGAAATAGAATGTCTCTTTCCTTTCAATCTAACTGGGACAAATAATAATTTACAGGGAAATGCCTTGAGCTGATTGGCTTAGAGTAATCAAAATCTACCACTGAAATGGGTGATGAGTCATCTTCTCAGAGTCTCCTGGATGGCAAAGAACAGGAGAACTCCAAGTACTGGGATAAACACATGAAAAACAGAAGTAGAAGGAACAAGAAACAGCTTAGTATGACTAGAGTAATGGGAAATATAACGTTAGACACAGTCTACAAACTGTTGTGAGTTTGGACTTTATCCAATAGACAATGGGAAGTCAACACAAGTTTTTTAGGTAGGGAAGTAACATCCTCCAATTGCATTTTTAAAAAAGTGTGGTAGCAATATAGAGAACAGCCAGAGAAGGAGAGGAAAAGTGGGAGAACAAATGGCAGAGACTCCACTGGTAGGCTGTTCAATAAATAGTCCAGACTAGTAAGTGGTAACAGAGAGGGAAAGAATGGAATAAAAAATACAAGGTGGCAAAGCTGCTATGTAAAACACTGTGTGTGTGTGTGTGTGTGTGTGTGTTTTCCCTCTTACAGATGAGGAAAAATTAAGCCTCAGACAGGTAAAATGGATTGCTTAAGATTGCAAAACTATAAATAGTAATCAGAATCTGAATGGAGGTTTGATTCCCAGTCCAGTGTTCTAATACATCACAACTATGTCTAAAAACTCCAATAATGCTCAAAAAAGCAGATTTTTTGAATCTTGTGATTTAAAGGATGTTCTGTATATTGAATTAAAGTGATTTCTGTTTATTCCAACTCTAACATAATGTTCATTATATGGATTTAATGTCAATTTATAAAACTTAGTACATTATATGTTTTTGAAGTTTCTACATTATTTGAGATAGTAAGGATGCTGTGAAAGACTCAACTTGTAATGTCAAATTTAGACTGCCAAAAATTTAAAAATTAAAAGAACTGAAGCTTGCATAAAAAATTTTGAACTTGTTTTGTAAATAAACTAGGTACTGAATGTTTGAATTTCATTATAAATCTGAAGTTAGTAGGTACATGAAAAGTTTCCTTTAAATTATGCTTCCCTTTGAAATTTCAGATTCTGATAACCAACTTCCATTAGCATCAACTTAAAAAGAAAAATGTTGTCTCATCTTAAAAAAGATAATTGTTTTAGAAAAAGTCACTTGCCTGTTTTATTTTAGAGTGGAGAAGTCTGATTTTGTTTTTTATTTCCACTGTACCAAGATTGGGTTAAGAGGGAAGGTGGTTTAAAATAGAATAAACACTTTCTATAAAAATTATAAACAATATATTTTTTAGCTTATTGGGTTAAATCTTAGTCTTCTGCTTTTAAATTCAATTAATAACTTTAGTGAGCACCTATGTGCCTGGCACTATGCTAGATGCTGGGAATACAGCTGGAAGCAAAATAGTACTATAGTTACTCAGGCATATATTTGTATGATTATTTGATTAGTGTCAGTCTTCCCCACTGAATAACTATAGCACTATTTTTTTCAGCCAGAACATAACTGCAAAAGTACAAAGATGATGCTTAAAAAAAACAACTTGACAAAAACATTCCACCAATGACATAAGAATTTTCTTTCACCAGGTAGAAACTCAGCACCCATAACTGAATTTTTTTCTTAAAACATACCTGCTAAAACACTCAACAAACCAGGAATATAAGGAAACTAGCTCAACATAATAAAGGTTATGTATGGAAAATCCACAGCTAACATCATACTATGGTCAAAGACTGAAAGCATTCCCTCTAAGATGAGGAACAAGACAAGGATGTGCATTTTCACCATTTCTATTCAATACAGTACTGGAAGTCCTAGCCAGAGCAATTAGGCAAGAAAAAGAAAGAAAAGTCATTCAAACTGGAAAAGAAGACATAAAATTATCTTTGTTAGAAAACAACCTTACCTTATATGTAGAAAACTCTAAAGATTACACACACACACACACACACACACACACACACACACACACCCCATTAGAATAAATGAATTCAGTAAAGTTGCAGGATACAAAATCAACACACAAAAATGAGTTGTGTTTATACACTAACAATGAACAATCTGCAAAGGAAATTAAGAAATCAATCACGTTTACAACAGTACCAAAAAGAATAAAATACTGAGGAGTAAACTTAACCAAGGAGATGAAAGACTTTTACACTGAAAACTACAAAATGTTGTGGGAAGAAATTAAACACAAATAAATGGAAAGACATCTGGTGTTTACGGACTGGAAGACCAGAAGAGATGTCAACACTACTCCAAACAATCTACAGATTCAATGCAATCCTTATCAAAAAAATCCCAATGACATTTTTTGCAGAAATAGAAAAATCTATCCTAAAATTCATATGGAATCTCAAGGGACCCCAAAGAGCCAAAACAATTTTGAAAAAGAACAATGTTGGAGGCCTCACACTTCTGATTTCAAAACTACTATAAAGCTAGAGTAATCAAAACAGTACGGTGACAGCACAAAGACAGACTTACAGACCAATGGAACAGTACAGATTTCAGAAATAAACCCTCGAATGTATGATCAAGTGATTTTCAACAAAGATGGGCAGACCATTCAATGGAAAAAAGATAGTCTTTTCAACAAATGGCATTGGAAAAACTGGATATCCACATGCAAAGACCTAAACATAAGAGTTTTTTGAGGGGAAAACTCTTAGAAGATTTTTAAAGGGGGAAAGCTTCATGACACTGGATTTGGCAATAATTTCTCAGATGTAACACCAAAAGTATAAGCAACAAAAGAAAACCTAGATCAGCTGGACTTCATTAAAATTAAAAACTTACCAAAAAAAACCTTTTGTGCATCAAAATACACTCGACAGAGTGAAAAGGCAATGCATGGAATGGCAAAAATATTTGCAAATCATCTATCTGATAAGGGATTGGTATCCAGAATACATAAAGAGCTCCTACAACTCAACAACAACAACAAAAAACAACTAAATTAAAAAATAGACAAAGAACTTAAATAGATTATTTCTCCAAAGAAGATATACAAAAGGCTGATAAGCTTTAGAGATACTAACATCACTAATCTTTAGAGAAATGCAAGTGAAAACCACAATGAGATATCACTTCACGCCCATTAGGATGGCTGTTGTCAAAATAATAAAAACAACAAGTGTTGGTGAGGATGTAGAGAAACTGGAATCCGGATGCATGCTGGTGGGAATGTAAAATTTTCTGGATATATACCCAAATGAAATGAAAGCAGGGACTCAAACAGATATGAGCACACCTATGTTCATGGCAACATTATTCCAAAGGCCAAAAAGTGGAAGCATATGAAGTATCAACTGACAGATAAATGGATAAACAAAACGCAGTAAATGCATACAATGGAATATTATTCAGCCTTAAAAATGAAGGAAATTCTGACAAATGCTACAACATGGATGAACATCATGCTAAGTGAAATAAGCCAGTCACAAGAGGACAAACATTGTATGATTCTACTTACATGAAATACATAGAGTTATCAAATTCGTAGAGACAGAAAGCAGCATAGTGGTTGTCAGGGGCTAAGAGTAAAGGGAAGTGGGGAGTTAGTGTCTACAGGGTATAGAGTTTCAGCTGCAGAAGATGAATGGAGTTCTAGAGATGGATGGTGATAACGGTTGCACAACAATGTGAATACACTTAATGCCACAGAACTGTACACTTAAAACTGGTTAAAATGGCAAATTTTATGTTATGTATATTTCACCACAATAAAAACAGCAACAAAAAAAATGATACCTGCTATGAATCTTTCCTAGTGACTCTATCTTAGTGTAGGATCTCATCTCTTCATACCCAGGTAACTGCAATAGCTACTACTGTCCCTGGTTCATTCCACTCTCTCCTCGTTCTAACTCAACCAACAGATCACTGACAGGTGCGTCTTGGCAGTTTTATCATATTAATGTGTGGCCTCCAAACTTTCAAAGGCTCCCCATACCTTGCACAAGAGGATAAAAATCCGAATCTCCTCAATCCAGTACTCAAACCCTTCTACAAACATATCCCTTCAACTGTCTAATGTCTTCCCAAGGAAATTCAGTTGTCAGCTCATCCTAGTTTCCCTCTCTATTCCCCTCCCCCAAAGCTAATCTCCACATTACACTCTTGCTTTTCCCTCACAAAGTAACTGCTCCAATCTCTCTGTAAATCTACACCCTCACAGAAGCTAGCTCAAGTCCCAAGTGTTCCAGGAAGTTATTTAGACTCCTGAGGCCTCACTCATCTCCCTCTAACCAGAACTCGTACAGCATTCTTTGTATTGACAGATTGTTTTCTAGACTCAGAGGGGTACATCTTATCTTTTCTGAGGGCAAAGTCTACATATTTCACTTGTTTCTTTCTCCTGTAGCACCTAGTATTGCAAAATACAAAGCAGGTCTTCAATAATCACCTGTGTAACTAAACACAAGGTACAACTCTGGTGTGTGAGTTTCAATGACTAGAATATGAAATCAGAAGCATTTGACATGACTATTTCTGAAGGTTAACCTGTGACACACAACACAGAAAACTGCTGTGACTCAAGTGGCTATGTGGAAACCAGGTGGTACAACCTGGCAAATACAACACAGGTGTTTTAAATCCTAAAGTTAGAGCCTGATACAAAGAACCTGTTTAAATGCTGGTAATGAGGGACAAAACAACATAGTAGTTAAGTTTTGTGGGACAGAATACTGGTTTTACTGAACGCATGCATAAATAAGCAATGCTATAATTGGACAGAAATACAGTCAGTCACAGACCTATGAAAACTCTAAATGAAATGTCAGTTGGTTTTTGTTAAATTCAGGTCAGGGAAAAAAATCTTCATCAGTTACTTGTGGTAACTGACAGTAACTGTCAAGAATCAGAGTGAGGCGCTCTCTCTGATTTCTCCTTTCAACTACATTGTACAAAGACCCAGGAATGAGGATGGTGGTGAAGAATGCAATCAATGAAGAATACGAGGCTCAGGAGTGTAGTGAAAAGAGCTCTCTAAATAGGGCGGAGAGAGGCCTAGATCCTAGTTTTGGTCCAATCCCTGGCCAGCTGCAGAACCCACAGAGAGTCACTCATCTCCCTGGGCCTAGTTTCCCAGTTCTAAAACAAGTCACATCAGATCGCTAAAGGTTTTTCTGACTTCAAAATTCCAGGACAAGTTTAATCACAGCTGCCATTAACATGTATGATTCTTGCAATTTCAAATCTTTCTTCCACATTTCCGGGAGAAAGTAATTGATTTCAGCAATCTAAAAGAAATGGATGCTATTCAGAGACAAAAGATTCTGCTACTTGAAACAACGATGTAATTCTGTAGAAATGCCTATTTCCTCATTACAGTAAGATGTTTTAGCAGAGGAAACAGTTCTCTGGTAAAAACCAAGACTGCTTCTGCGAATTAGGCCTAATCCAGAGTACTTGTTATCTGTGCTGGTATGTGAAGAGTTGCTACTGTAGTTCAAAGCAGAAACAACACTCAGGGCTTCCTCCCCCCAAACGGTGAGAAAGTTCTCATCTTCGGGGTAAGGCTAATAAACAGCTGTGCAAATGATGAGACAATGAAAAATGCACGCTTTTAGCCTTTCAAGTACTCCAAGCACAGGATCCTTTACCAAAGACTCCGTTTTTGTCTCTCTCCCAACCTGTCAAAGCGCAATTCCAGTTTGATCCCGAAACAGTAACTTACCCGGACAATCTAACTTCTCCCCCGGGGAGCAGCCGTACACAGGCCTGCACTCCTCGACCCCTGAATCCGGACGGCAGCTCTCACGCCCACCCCGGGGCGGTCGCAGCCCCGCAGCCGGGTAAACACGCGCCCGAGTCTGGGGAGCGGTTTCCCGGCGTCCTGGGACCGACGAGTCCCGCCCCTCGTAGCCCTGAGACTGGAGCCGGCCGGGCCGCCGCCGCGGCCACCTCGGGCCGCTCTCCCCGCCCCAAGCGCCACACCTCGCGCCTCTGCCCCCGGGACGGCGGCGCACTAACCAGCCCGCCCCGCGGAGCGCACCGGGACCAGTCAGTCTGCCACCGCCGCCTCAGCCCCAGAGGGACCAGTGACCCTTCCCCGGCCCCGGCCCCGCGCCCCCCGCGGCGGCCGGGCCCCAGCCCTGCGCCCCCACGGCCCCCGCACAGCCCCTTCCTCGTCGGGACGCCCAGCACCGCGCCGGTAACAGCCTCGGCTCACAGCCTCAGAGACATCGAGGGACACTCACCCCGGAGGCTCCTCCCGCCGCTGCTGCTGCTGCCGCCGCTGGGACCGCGGCCGTCGCCCCCGCCGCCGCCGCCGCCTGCACCGCCGTCCGCACCGGCGCCAGCGCCCCCGGCCATCCTCCTCCTGCCGTCGCCGCCGCCACCTCCCGTCTCCGCTCCTGTCAGTGGCTCAGGCTCCGGGGCTTCTCCAGGTTTCCCTCGCCGCCATTTTGACGCCTGGAGCGAGCAGGAGGGGCTCGGCTCGGCGCAGGCCTGGGGCGCCTGCGCGGCTCTGCGGAGCCGGCCCGAGCCCCCGCCCGTCCCCGCCGCCGCCGCTCCCGGGGTCACGTGGGCCGGCGGCGGCGCGCGCGCCCTGGCTGGCCGGGGAGGCGCGTTCACGGAACCCGGGAACGGTTGGAGCCGAGTGCGCGCGCATTATTCCCGCTCTCCGGTCGGAGTCTGAAGCTGGTTGCAGCATCTTGCTTATTCCGGGGAATTGTGGCAAATCGTTAAATCTGTCAGAGCGGAATATAATAACTACGTTACCGCACGACCAGTTCTACCAATTCATGTTTCCATTCGGCGGCCAGCATCATGATCTATCGCTCACGACGCATCTTCCGTAAAGCGAAGACTGCGCTTCCACGGAGAAGTCCTTTTTGACAGTCTTGGCGTTTTCTTGGCAGTTTATCTTAAGCGCTGTCTGTATGGTACTTTTACAGACACCACCTTGCTAGTTGTATAGTGGATTTGTTTTTTTTTTCATCAGGCACCGAAAAGTTTTCCTCAGCAAGATACCCCCATAAACGTGGGATAAGGATTGATGAAAACACAGTCGCCGCGTGGGAGAGCCAAATCGCTCTCCCTAGATGCCCCTTGTCTGGGAGTTTGCAGTAAGTTCAGCGATGCACTAACAAAAACACTTATGTTTATGGAGCACCTTACAGTTCGCAAAACACTGGTAAATGCATGGCTTCCTTTGAACACCAAAACCGCCCTTTGAGGTAGTCAGGACAGGTATTATTATCGCCCTTTTACAGCTAAGGAAATAAGGCTCAAAAATACTAAGTCGTTTGCCCCGGGGCGCACATGCAGCATTAGTAAGTAGGCAAGACAAGACTAGAACCCAGACATTCTGACCCTGGTCATCTCACAGTTCTATGACAGGCCCTAGCAATACATCCTGTATTTGTCCTCTGGGAATTTATTTAAAACCCCCTTTAAAGTATTTGCATTTTCAATCTCTCCCCACCCTTTGAGAAACAAGTTTTCCAAGTCATGCCACCAAGTCTTTTTGTTGCTCTCAAACCATCTCTAAGCTTAAAACAATAAGAGCAATTGTCAATTTTGTGATGTGTTTTTAACCATCTCTTGGTCCTTTATTATTTTATACGTTTTGCATTTGGTTGGAAGATTTAAGTTTTTTTAACATCCTTAAATGGAAGTATTTTATCTCTTTGAATATGATCGTTACTTTTCTCTGGACTTTCTTCAGATTTGATGTATCTTTCCTGTGCTCATTCATCACCTCCTTACTTCCTTGGAAAGATTATTTCTTTCCAATTTGTGTTATTTCATTTCCCCCGCTTTCACCCCACGCATCTCTCCCCAACCCCAATCCTCGAAGGTTTGGAGATTGTAGCAGAGATTGTAGTATTCCCTTGTCCAAAAAAAAGGTCCCTTCTAGCTGGTAAGGGTCTCTTCAACTGATCACACGTGTGGACCGGAGACAACAAGTGCGTGGAAAAGTGAAAAAATGCAAGGGAAATAGGCCCATCTAGTTGGAGCAAAGGTTTGGCTCTGTGTGCCCACCTCCAATTCCCCTATACTGTTATACGTCCCCTAAGTGCACAATTGAATCTTATCTAAATTCAAGGCACCTACCATTATTACTATTATTTTGCCTTTGTCTTCAGCTAAATACTGCATTAACTGAAAGAGCTCTTATATGCAAACTAAAAATTCCGTTGTTCAAACCACCTCTTGATAATTTATTAAACATGAAATAAGATCAGTCCCCACTAATTACACTTTCTCATTTATTCCTAACCTTCATTGCTTGATTTTGATTCTGTTTCCTAGACACAATATAACAAACAAAATTAAAACAATACCAACAATATCATTCTAAAATCCGAGGGTAACACCATTTTTTTAAAAGCTTTTGATGTGTACATCTATCAAAGACTTTTTGAAAAGCCAAATAACGTCTGCTGGTTTCACTTTGTCCTTTTGTCTATCTGCACACTAGGAGAACTCTAGTATGCTAGTTCGGTAAGATTTATCTTTACAGAAATCATGCGTAAGTGTTCCATGATTTTTTTCCACCCTATAAGTCATCTACCTTGTGTTTTCTTATCATACCACTTAGGTGTACTTACTAGATACTGAATTAACTTGGTTTACATATCATATGTCAGAGTTTAGATTTGTCTATTTCAGTTCAGTCCTACACACATTTTTTTTTAAAGCATCCAATACCATGTGCCAAGCACAATGCTAGATGCTCAGGGTAAAAAATAAATGATTCTTTGCCCTCGAGGAGCTTAGACTCCAATAGGAAGACAGACTAAAAAATAATTTTTTTAAAAAAGTGCTAAGACAGTATTCAGGAGCAGTGAAGAGTATGGGTTCTAGAGTCAGACAGATCTGGGTGGGCATGTGACACAAGCCAGCCAATGAGAATCTATTCTGGAAATTTCTGGCAGGCTCTCCTAGGAGATGTTTCTTCTTAATCTATTTCTCTGGAATTATGACCTTAAAGGACAATGTAAAGTGTCTTCCTTAGCTATAAGGAGAAAGACATGAGCAATAGGAGAGAATGGGGACCACAAGCAGAAAGAAACAGAAATTGAGAAAAATGGAAGCCCTGACATCATTTGAACTCCTGGGCAGAGCTGTGCCCTAAACCAGTCCATCCTTGGTCTTTTAGTTTTTATGAACCATTAAGTTGCCTAACTCCCCTTTTTTCATCTTAAACTAGTTGGAGGTGGATAAAAGCAGTACATTTCTGTCACTTGCAATCAAGTGTTCTGTTCTTCCACTCCCTGCTCCCTCCATCAGTGAATGTCACCCCATTTTCTGTTACTCCAATCTGATCCTTCATTTTTCTACCATATGTAATGATCCACCAAAGCCTCTCCACAGGCTCATCTTTCTGGAAATAAATATAGAAGCTGAGTTTTTGAAATCATGAAGAAAAGGAAAATTCTATTTCCTCCATATCAGCATTCTAAGAGAAGTATTATCATACTTACTTTATTTGTGTAAAGCTCTGCAGCTAGTAAAGGATAGTGCTGAGGTCTGACCTTTGATCTATTGGCTCCAACTGACAATCTCTCTTCACTCCAGCATAACAGAAATCCATTGAAGAATATCTGGGTGTGCCTCAGGAGAGGAAGAGGAATGTCGGATTTAAAAATGAAAAAGAGATGTAAGAAAACTAAAACTTTTCATCGCTTACAATTTTTTTTTGAAGAAAGACTATTAAAAAATAATGTTGTACAAATTTAAAAGAGTGAACTTGGAACACCAAGATTATCTTCTGAACTGCAGAAGGGCAATTCTTTCTCAGGATTCTTTGTAATAATGGATGGCAGCTTTTGTTGGATCTTATATTAGCATTGTGCTTTCAATTCAAAAGTGTGTTACTGATGTTACCAGTTGCGTAACTCTCTGTTTTTCCCACCTTTGCAGCTCTCTGCTCTTGCCGCTTTCTTATCTTGAGTTTCTCTCTGAGGTCATGCAATTGTAAAGATAGACACAAACAGACCCAGAGAGAGGCACTGCATTCCTCAAAGACCTTCTGTCCTGGAACGGCAATTAAAAGTTTTTTCTAGAGAGGAGAGAATTGAAGATGTTTGAGCCTGAGGTACTGCAGTCTTAGTACATTATATAATTTTCTAGAACCCTAACACCAGTTCATTTAGAGCATGAACATTTATAAAAATTGCATTAAAAAGAAGTGGGCGGGTGTGCCTTTCTTTTTCATTGTATACACAGAGCTCAAAAACCTGATCTCTAGGCTATAGCTCTAATCAAGCCCTTTTATATAACTATAGCAGGAAGGTTCCACATTGTAGGTCACTGAGAATATATTGAATCCGGGGCTCACTAAGCCCTTTATTGAAAATTGGAGAGGTTTAAGTCAACAATGCTAGTCTCTTGTGACTTGGAGATATCAAAGGAGGAAGTTTGTTTGTACCTGTGATTTGAGAAGCTAAAAGTGCCACCTCCTGGGGTAGGGGTGGGCCGGCAGGCAGCTTAATTGCCTTGTGGCTGAATTTGGAGTCAGATTTACTGACACTGTCAAAGTAATTTAAGGTTTTTGTCACAGAGAAAGACCTAAGATGCTTGATTCTCACATCAACTGCACCCCAGTCTAAACTTTTCATGATTCGGATTAATTCAGCCAGGCTTGTCTCTTACAGAGCTCTTTCTTAGCTTACTTCAGCATTTTTGTTGACTTTTTAATTAAAAAGTGGGGGAAAACCTGAGGGAAAAAAAAGACTAACAGAGCCTTTGTTAAGACTCTTTGGGTTGCAAGTGATAGAAATCCAGGTCCGATTAGTTTAAGCCCAAAGCAGGATTTATTATAGAGAAAATAAAGAGTGGCCCAGAACTGAAGGATAGGAAAGTATCAGAGCTTCAGGAACAGTGAGAACCAGGGATTTGAACTTGGTCAGGATGTTCCTTCTGTTGCTTACCTCTGCTGCTTTCAACAGCTTGGCTTCATTATTAACTCACCGTGGAAGGGCTTTCTCCGTGGGTCGAAAAACAACATGGCTCCCAAGTTAGACCATTCATTGAATAAAAGAGTCTGAGTTTCAGGCTGCTGATCCCAAGCATAACATCCCTGGAGAGGGGCGCTTTGGCCCAATATTTGAGTCAGGAGCCAAACTGCAAACCAATCAACAGTGGCCAGGAAGTGGGGATAGGCTGTATTAAATCAGTTCTTACAGGACTCATGTAACACACAGGTGCTCAAACTATGGGGATTTAGGAGTCCCCGAGACCCTTTTAGGGGGCCCACAATGTCACCGTTATTTTCATTAAAAACACACAATTAAATAAAAATTATTTTCATAATAACACTAAGATATTTGCCTTTTTCACTCATTCTCATTTCACTCATACTTCTCTGGAGAGCGTATGGTGGAATTCTCCAGAGGTTACATGACATGGGACATCACAACAGATTGAACACAAAAACAGATGTGGAATCCAGGTAGTTTATTTTTATTTTTTATTTTTTTCAGGTAGTTTAGTCTTCTATTAAGCCTGACAGTAAAGAGATTTAAAAATGTAAAACAATGCCACTCATCTCACTATTTAAAAAATATATATTTATATTTCATAAAAGTGTTGTTTATGTTAGTATGTGATGGGCTTGTTATTGCTATTTTTAAGTGAATTAATAAATATTTTAAATATTTAAGTATTTCTAATATAGTAAATATTAATAGTTATAACCTACATAAACAAAAGCTCTTTAGAGGCATCAATAATCTCTAAGGAGTTCCTGAGATTAAAAAAGCTCCCGATGAGGGTGGGAGGGAGGGAGACGCAAGAGGGAAGAGATATGGGGACATACATATATGTATAACTGATTCACTTTGTTATAAAGCAGAAACTAACACACCATTGTAAAGCAATTATACTCCAAGAAAGATGTTTAAAAAAAAAAAAAAGAAAAAGCTCCCGAACCACTAATATAACTATGGGCAACTTGCTTGATTTTTCTGTGCCTTAGTTTCTTCATCTGTAAATGGGGATAATAATAGGGCCTACCTTATAGGGGTATGGGAGGATTAAGAGAGTTAATACATTGTGAAGTGCTTAGAGCAGTTCCAGGCACTTAATAGGTACCTTAGAAGGGTTAAATACCACTACTACTACTACTACTACTACTACTACTACTACTACTACTACTACTACTGCTACTAAAAGAGAGGTTCACAGACTATGCCAGAGGTCAACAACATTGGAATCAAAAAATAACCAATCAGAGAAAACTGTATGAAAATGTCTAGGGTTTTATGTTAAGGCAGGTACTACAGAAATAACAAGTACAAGGGTAGAAATTATCTCATTACTTGGGCTTTATATATCTTGATTTAGGTCATACCGTAGTTTGAGTTTCTCTAACAATATGATAGCTGATTCTGTGTCTCGGGGTTAGCAACTTTCCTACATGGTTCTCCTTTTTGTTTTTGTTATCAAAAAATTTTTATTTTTTATTGATGTATAGCTGATGTACAATATTATATAAGTTACAGGTGTACAATACAGTGATTCACAATTTTTAAAGGTTATACTCCATTTATAGTTATTAAAAATATTGGCTATATTCCCCATGTTGAAAATTTTTATTTTTTATTGATGTATAGTTGATGTACAATATTATATAAGTTACAGGTGTACAATACAGTGATTCACAATTTTTAAAGGTTATACTCCATTTATAGTTATTAAAAATATTGGCTATATTCCCCATGTTGTACATATGTCCTTGTAGCTTATTTTATACCTACTAGTTTGTACCTCTTACTTCCCTACCCCTATATTGTACATGGCACTTTAGACCTACTTTGACTATTTGTTGTGCCCGAACCCACAATTTGCCCTCCCCTGTTGGCATTACATGGGAAAGCATGATATCATTGTGTGACCCTCTATGTACCAAAGGCACATTTAATCCTTGAAGTATTCCTGAACTATAGGTGTTATTAATTCAGTTTCACAAGTGAGGAAACTAAGGCTGAGAGAAGATGTAAGTGGCCCAATGTGACATAGTTAAAAAATAACAAAGCCAGGAATTGAACCTAGATTTGTAGGATGTTGAAGTCCAACATCTTTCCAGTATTCCCTCTGGTCTCCCATCTAGAGAGAAAGAAAGAAAGTCTTTAATAATAAACAAATTCTCTCATTTCACAATTAGAAATGAAAGACTTAACTACACCTCTCCTATTTTCTAATATATGCGTTTAATGCCAAAAATTTCCCTCTGAGTACTGCTTGAGCTACATCCCACAAAATTTGATGTATTTTAATTTTTATTCAGTGGAAAATATTTTCTAATTTCCCTTGTGATTTCTTCTTTGACCCATGGGTTACTTAGAAGTGTGTTGTTCAATTTCCAAATATTCGAGGATTTTTTTCAGATACCTTTCTGGTTTTGATATCTAATTTAATCTCGTTGTCGTCAAATGATATACTGTGTATGAGTTAAATCCTTTCAAATTATTGTGACTTGTTTTATAGTGCAGAATATATTCTATCTTGGTAAATATTGCATGTATACTTGGAAAGAATGTGTGTTTGGGTATTGATAGAGTGTTCTATAAACATCAGTTACTTCAATATGATGGTGTTGTTCAAGTCTTCCATATCCTTACTGATTTTCTGTCTACTTGTTTTGTTGAAAACAAACATTATTGAAAGAGGAGTTTTAAATTCTCCAACTATAATTTTAGATTTGTCTATTTTTTCTTTTGCGTCTATCAGTTTCTTCTTCAGCTATTTTGAAGCTTTGTTATTAAGTGCATAAACATTTAGGGGGCTTCCCTGGTGGTGCAGTGGTTGAGAATCTGCCTGCTAATGCAGGGGACACGGGTTCGAGCCCTGGTCTGGGAGGATCCCACATGCCGCGGAGCAACTGGGCCCATGAGCCACAACTACTGAGCCTGCGTGTCTGGAGCCTGTGCTCCGCAACGAGAGAGGCTGCGACAGTGAGAGGCCCGTGCACCGCGATGAAGAGTGTCCCCCGCTTGCCACAACTAGAGAAAGCCCTCGCACAGAAACGAAGATCTGGCACAGCCAAAAATAAATAAATTAATTAATAAACTCCTACCCCCAACATCTAAAAAAAAATTTTTTTTTAAATTTTAAAAAAACATTTAGGAATTTAATGTCCTCTAATTAATTGATCCCTTAATCATTATGAAATGTCTCTCTTCATCTGTGCAAAAATTCTTTGCGATGACATTTACTTTGAGAGTATAGCAAATCCAGCTTTCTGTAGTTAATATTTGCATGTATATCTTTTTCCATCTTTTTACTTTTAGTCTATCTATATCTTCATCTTTAAGTGGGTTTTCTTTTGGCAGTATATGGTTGGATCTTTAAAAAAATTTAATATGATAAACTTTGCCTCTTATTACTCACATTTATTTACATTTAATGTAAATGGTCTAAACATACAATCATCAACCATGTGGTCCAGGCTCAGATATGTCAATTGAGATATATAGTTTGTCACCCAAAACAGTTTCAAAATTTCAAGTTTTTTATTTCAATTTTTCAGATGTCCTAAATGGGATATATCGACTACAGCACTCCTTTTAAAAATTCCCTTTCATTTTTCCTTCTACTTTACTCACACAGTGCAATTCTTTGCAAAACTTTTTTTTCAACTCTTCAGAAAATCGCACCCAATGGTGTCTTGAGCTTCCTGTCCTTTGCCCCTTCTGTTTCCTCCTGATTCTGCATTACAAGAGTTCAAAGGGATAGTTCTGACATCTCATCTTGAAGGATGAGGGAGAGAAAGAAACTGACTAGGCAAAACTCGAGTCTTCTTTGGCCCATAGTGGGAGAGAAAAGTCTGGGAACAATTATATATTAATATCTCTCGTCCAGCTGTGCTCTCCCATATCACAGCTACAAACAGGTGACCAATATTGAAATGTGCCATTGTGCATTCATTCCCTCTCTTCACAATCTAGTGCCTCCCTTGCCTATGTTGTCAATTTCTACTGTGTCGGAGAGGCTACTCTCTCCAGACAGTGTCTTTAGTTGGGACGGAAAAGAGAGCAAAGAGATATAAGCATTCATTATTCATTCATTCAACATATATTTATTGAGTACCTACCATGTATGAGGTGCCTCTTGGGGTGCTTCGGGGTGAGCAAGTCAGACAAGACTCCTGCTCTTGCAGTGCTCACCTCCTAGTGAAGGAGACACACAGTTACCATGTTCAGATGGTCCTGATGGGCCATGAAGAAAATAACTCAGAGAAGGGGAAAGAGAGCCATGGGGAATAGGGTGAGGGCTGTATTTTTGCAGGACAGTATAAGAATGGAATGATGTAAGTGAGTAAGCTGTGGGAATGTCCAGGGGAGATTTCTCAGGCAGGGACCCATAAGTGATACAGAATGAAGCCATGTAGATTCAAGAGACTGGTGTGACTCAGCACGATGTACAAAGAGGATAGTGAAGACCAGGAGATGAGGTTAGGGAGGTAGCTAGGCACATTCATGCAGGATCTGATTGCTCAGGGTAAGATTCTAGAGCAGAGCTGTCCAAGAGAACATTGGGTTGATATGAAACCTATGTGTAATTTCAAACTTTCTGTCACTATGTTAAAAGAACTAAAAACAAATGGGTACAATTAATTTTTATACTGTATTGTTTTTAACCAGATATACCAAAATTGTATCATTTCAGTATGCAATCAATATAAAAACTTTGCGTGTGGCTTTCAAAAAACTTTGCTTAGAAAAACAGGTTGTGGGCCATAGATTGCTGTCCCCTAAACTAAGGAAGTAGATATTCTTTTTTTTTTTTTTTTTAATTAGCCAAAACAATCTTGAGAAAGAAGAATAGAGCTGGAGGTATCATGCTCCCTGACTTCAGACTGTACTACAAAGCTACAGTGGTCAAAACAGTATGGTACTGGTGCAAAAACAGACACATATATTAATGGAACAGAATAGAGAGTCCAGAAATAAACCCACATACTTATGGTCAATTAATTTATGACAAAGGAGGCAAAAATATATAATGGGGAAAAGACAGTCTGTTGAATAAGTTGTGCTGGGAAAACTGGAAAGTCACATGTTAAAGAATGAAATTAAAACATTTTCTCACAACATACACAAAAATAAACTCAAAATGGATTGAAGACCTAAATGTAAGACTGGAAACCATGAAACTCCTAGAAGAAAACATAGGCAGAATACTTTTTGACATAAATCATAGCAACATTTTTTGGATCTGTCTCCTAAGGCAAAGGAAACAAAAGAAAAACTAGGCTTCCCTGGTGTTGCAGTGGTTAAGAATCCACCTGCCAATGCAGGGGACATGGGTTCGAGCCCTGGTCCAGGAAGATCCCACATGCCACGGAGCAACTAAGCCTATGTGCCACAACTACTGAGCCTGTGCTCTAGAGCCCATGAGCCACAGCTACTGAGCCTGCATGCTACAACTACTGAAGCCCATGCACCTAGAGCCCGTGCTCAGCAACAAAGAGAAGGCACCGCAATGAGAAGCCCGTGCACCACAACAAAGAGTAGCCCCTCGCGTACTAGAGAAAGCCCCCGCGCAGCAACTAAGACACAATGCAGCCAAAAATTAAAAAAAAAAAAGAAAAACTAAACAAATGGGACCTAATCAAACTTAAAAGCTTTTGCACAGCAAAGGAAACCATCAACAAAACAAAAAGACAACCTACTGTATGGGAGAAAATATTTGCAAATGATATGACTGATAAGGGATTAATATCCAAAATATATAAACAGCTTATACAACTTAACATCAAAAAAACAAACAAGCTAATTAAAAAATGTACAGAAGATCTGGAGAGACATTTTTCCAAAGAAGACATATGGATGGCCAACAGGCATATGAAAAGATGCTCTTCATCACTAATCATCAGAGAAATGCAAATCAAAATCACAATGAGATATTACCTCATCCCTGTCAGAAAGGCTATCATCAAAAACACCACAAATAACAAATGTTGGCAAGGATGTGGAGAAAAAGGAGCCCTCATACACTGTTGGTGGGAATGTACATTGGTGCAGCTACTGTAGAAAATTGTCTAGAGGTTTCTCAAAAAGCTAAAAATAGAACTACCATATGACCCAGCAATTCCACGGTTGGGTATATGTCCAACAAAAATGAAAATACTGAATTCAAAAAAATACATGCACCCCAATGTTCATAGCAGCATTATTTACAATTGCCAAGATATGGAAGCAACCTAAGTGTCTATCAACAGATGAATGGATAAAGAAGATGTGACATATATGTATTTAATGGAATACTAAGCCATAAAAAAGAATGAAATTTTGCCATTTGCAACAACATGGATGGACTTGGAGGGTATTATGCTAAGTGAAATAGGTCAGATCAAGAAAGACAAATTCTGTATGATGTCACTTACATGTGGAATCTAAAAAATAAAGTAGTGAATATAAAAAAAAGAAACAGACTCACAGATATAGAGAACAAACTAGTGGTTACCACTGGGGAGAGGGAAAGAGCAATGGGCAAAAGAAGGGTAAGGGATTAAAAGATACAAACTACCATGTATAAAATAAGTTACAAGGATATATAGTGCAGCACAGGGAATATGGCCAATATTTTATAATAACTTTATTTTATTTATTTATTTTTAATAACTTTAAATGGAGTATAATCTATAAAATTTTGAATCACTATGTTGTATGCCTGAAACTAATATAATATTATAAATCAAGTATACTCAGTAAAAAGATAAGTAAAAATTAAAAAATTAAATTAGATATAATTGACATATAACATTATTTTAGTTTCAGGTGTATAATATAATGATTTGCTATTTGTATAAAAATGAGACAAGAGGGAAGGGGGCAGGGCACAACCATTAAAAGGGCACACAGCCATTGAGGACACAACAATAACTGGATAGAACCTACTAGGTCCAAGATGGCATAAGATTCAATTTCCAGTAGACCTTGAGCCTCATTATATGCTCATTGTAATACATTATCATGCTAAATGACACACCCACAAGTGCCATGACAGTGCTGAGGCAGACCATAAAAGACCAAAAAGTGGGCAGTGGCCCAACTCCTGGAAATCCCCGCCCCTTCCCCAAAATAGTTGGAACAATCCTCCCACTCATTAGCCTATGAAATTACCCAGCCCATAAAAACTAACCACCCCATATTTCAGGGCTGCTCTCACCTTCTGAGACAGCCCACATTCTGTCTATGGAGGGTGTATCTCTCAGGGCTGCCCTTACCTTCTGAGACAGATCATATTCTGTCTATGGAATATGTATCTCTGCTTTCCCTTTACTCTGGTTTGCTCTTGAATGCTTTCCTGCGAGAAGCCAAGGACCCTCACTTGGTGGCCCACCCCAAGAACTCACCTGAGACCTGGGACATGACCATCCTCTCGTGCCCCATGTTCCTGCAACCTCTTTACAAAGGATATTAATAAATCTACTTCTTACCTATCACTTTGCCTCTCACTGAATTCCTTCTGCACTGAAACGTAAAGAACTTGAGCTTCATTAAGTCCTGAGACGAGTTGTGTGGTTTCAGGTGGAAGATTGTGGGTTCAAGTCCCAACTGAGGTGTGCGGTTTCATACTGAGAAATGATCCCTACAATAAGTCTAGTTAACATCTGTTACCACACATAGTTACAAAATCTTTTTTCTTGTGATGATAATTTTTAAGAACTAAAACTTTTTAATGAGATGTTTTGCATTCTTTTTTTTACTAAATGCAATGGACTGCATATTTATGTTCCTTCCAGATTCGTATGCTGAAATCCTAACTCCCAATGTGATGGTATTAGGAGGTATAGCCTCTGGGAGATGATTAGGTCAAGAGTAGAGCCCTGGTGAATGGTATTCTGTCTCATAAAAGAGACCACAGAGAGCTCCCTTGCTCTTGCCACCCCATGTAAAGACACAAGGAGAAGACAGGCAAAGAAAATAGAGGGACAGACATAAATAATACATAGAAGTAGATCTCCCAGAGCTAAAGAAAGATCCAAGTCTTCAAATTAAAAAGTCTCATGAATGAATGAAAGAACCATATCTAGCCCTAACTTGGAGAAACTTCACAAGTCCAAAGATAAAAAGATTCCAAGAAGAAACAAGAGGCTACATCAAAGGAATGAGAATTATATTGGCTCACATCAGTTACACTAGCTGCTAGAAAACAAGGGAATAATGGCTTTAAAATTCCTGAAGAAAAATGATTTTGAGCCCAGAGTTCTATACTCAGCCAAATTAGCATTTAAGTATGGAGCAAAATACTTTGACTCCCAAGGACTGAGGAAATTTATCAACCACAGACCCTTCCTGAAAGAAGTGCTTAAGGATGTACTACAGCAAAATGAAATAGGAATCCAAAAACAGAGAAAGAATTCAGGAAGTAGAAACAAGGCAATTAAAAGAAATCCTAGAATGCTGGTTGTGCAATAAGGCTAAAAGTGAAATAGTGTGAAGAAACTAGATCATCTTAGAGAGTAGATATAGGATTATTATAGTATTAAATTTGAAAATCACAATATATTCCATTTCTCCTTCAAGAGCTACAAGTCTAGTGACATATAATTCTATCACCTTCTTTACTGGATCCACACACTCTATTTGATCCTGCCATGAATATTTTTATATCATCAGCACACAGCAGATACTTGTTCTTGGTTTTCAATGTTGGGAATTAAGTTATAGACAATGTATGGAAAATGTAATTAACATTAGAGAACAGAGTATAAATGTTATAAATTCCACGAACAGAAGTAATGGCATGTTGAGAAGTATAGGTAGGGAGGAATGAAAGATAAGGGGAAGTAAGTACAGAGGTGTTCAGCACCTCACCGGCAGAAAATCGAGATACTGTGTGCCGTAGCGCTGGGGGGCTGGGCAAGGTAGGTAAGGGAAAGGGCACTGTGGGAGGGGTAGGAAGCAGGGCCTAGGGGCCCCAGGACGGGGGTATTGCACGTGCGACGCAAGAAGAGGTGCACGAGGACTGGGAGTGGAGAGGACTTGTGAGAGGGCGGGGCACAGCAGGGTGCGGAGCGGAAGGGGTGTGGCAGGAGCGTGGCTTAGCGGGGAGAAGGGGAGTAGGCCCCCCACCCTTTGGCCCGGGCGCCTGCGCAGACCAGTTGCCCGCCCAGTTCTGGAACTCGCGCGCATCAAACCTTGCCTCGCGTCATTTCGCTTCACCTCACATCACTTCGCCTCGCGTCTTCCCTTCGCAGAGCCTCGCGTCTTCCCTTCGCAGAGCCTCGCGTCTTCCCTTCGCAGAGCCTCGCGTCTTCGCCTCGCAGAGCCTCGCGTCTTCGCCTCAGCCGAGAGTCATGCCGCACCTGCCGGTTGTCTGCCTACTTCCCCGCCGCCGTGTGACCCTTCTGGTCCTGCAGCCTGGCCAGCGCCTGGTCCAATTGGTGCCTGTGCGCCAGCCTCCCCCGTCGACCATCGTGAGTTGGGGCCCACCCGCTGGGGCGGCGCAGGCGGGGCGCGACGGACGGGAGCGCGTGGTCGAGGTGGGGAGGACGCGGCCGCCGCTCGGGTGGGAGGCTTCGGTGGCCGGGCCGCAGCTGGAGGGCGCAGAGGCCCGGTGGGGTGCTGGGGCGGCGTCGCGGTGAGGGCGCTGGGGTTGGGCCTGAGGCGGCGGGAAGCGGGGACCTGGAGGAGCGCGCGGGCCTCAGAGGGCCGAGCCTTCGTCGTCGGTACCTTTTATGGGCGCGAAGTCCGAGGGGCAGAGCTGTCGTTGCCCATCTCAGAATATCTGCCACCTTCGATCGCCCTTTAAATTGCCAAGACGTAGCATTGTCCCTAAAACGCTGAAAATCGTGGGTAGCGTCTAGCTTCCAGAGTTCAAAGGTCAGAACTGGGGCACCATGAGAAGGAAAATGAGTTTTCCTCAAAAATTTCTATTGGGTCGCCTAGGAAGGGAGCTCCCGCTTTTTAGGTTTCAGTAGGCCCCCGTTTCGATGACAACAGCCAAACTCCTCAAAACGTTTAGGGCGGTTTTCGTTCGTTCTTTCGTTGGGCAGCAAGTGACTGTGAAGTGATGTGAGGTGAAGCAAAGCCGCCGTCGCTAACAGCGTTTTTCATCTTCTCTTCCAGGCGGTGGCTATTGCCCTCGCGGTGTTTTTCACCGCCTTCTTAACCCCCAGTGGGTATGTGCCGAGCAATCCGAACCAGTACCGAAGACGGTAGTGGGAGAAGATGTAGCGCAGCTGTTTACGTCCAGCAAACTTTCAGAAAACGCCGTGGCTTCTTTAAATGCGCACAAGTTCGTAGTTGGGTTGATGATGCAACCATTGGGGTATTCACTTTCATAACCGCATGCTTGTGGTGAATATTTTGCACTTTCTTGGCATTGGGCCTCATAGAGTTATACAGTCACTTAAAAATGTTAAATAAAATTGAGACACTTGTTCATGTTTGGTATTAATGTGTGGTTACAGGTTATTTTCGAAACGTCGTGAAAGCCGAGGAAATCTACTGAAGGAAAATACACTTGACCCTTGAAAGGTGGGGAGGTGCGGGCCTCCGGAGGGGAGGGGGCGGTGCGGGTGGAATTAGGAGTGCTGACCCTCCCTGCGGTCGAAAGTCCCTCCGTAGCTTTACAGTCCACCCTCCAGTATCTGAGGTCCTGCCTCCGAGGGTTCAGCCGACCTCGGATCTTGTAGTATATATTTGTTGAAAAAAATCCCTGTGTAAGTGGACCTGTGTTGTTCAGGGGTCAGTTGTACACTAATGAGAACTGCAACGTAAGACCAGACTTACTGAACTTTTTTCTTCTCTGACTCCGGTGATTGTGCGCTTAAGCTTCTAATGGCTGCCTCCATGTGCTCCAGCTAATGACAAGGGAATGGTCTACCTTTGTGCCGGCTGGGGAAGAATATTGCACTGGAGGGGTCTTTGCCATAAAACTGGATCGCTTAATTTTCTGAACCATTTACTTGACACATGTGTTTATTGAGTATTCTCATGGAATAATGCTATATGTTGGGAAATGGTAGTTCATTTTGGTGAACAAATTCTGTTGCCCTGTTTTGTTGATTTTACATGCATAAAGGTGTCACTTTCAGAGTACAGTGGATTCTTGTTATTTGGGGTAGTTTTATTATGTAGTCACTGAATGCTGAATTAGTATACACTGAACCACTGCTCCTAGGGGAAGTACAGGCTTAGGTTCCTGTGAGCCTCTGGTCACAATATATTTCTCAGCCTATCAATATCTAACCTGATTTTATGTGTGTTTCTATTTAAGGACACCGTATTTATTATATATTATTGATTCATAAGTATTGTACTCATGGCCGACTGCACTATAACTCGTGTCGGATTGAAGCTTATCTAATATGTATATTTTTCCTCTTAAGGCACATCACGGTTTCGTGCTTAGATACTCTAGACAGCACTTCAGTACTATGCTTGGGGACCATTTTATTTTTTAATTTTAATTTATTTTATTTTTAAAAATGTATTTTATTCAAGTACAGTTGATTTACAGTGTTGTGTTAATTTCTGCTATACAGTAACGTGATTCATTTACACATATATACATTCTTTTTCATATTCTTTTCCATTGTGGTTTATTACAGGATATGGAATATAGTTCCCTGTGCTATACAGTAGGACTTTGTTTATCCATGCTGTATATATTGGTTTGCTTGGGGGCCATTTTAAACAGTGAAATCTCCAACAAAAAGTACAAAAATGTGACACTAAGTAGACCATAGAAAGGACACTTGTTTACAGTATGAGAACTGAAATAAGAAGTTAGAACATAGCCTTGTTTGACCTTAGCGTTGGGGAGTTCAAATTTTTCACCACCCTTGCATGTCTGTGAATGATGTGAAAGTGTTGTGAGTATTGATTTGGGGATTGCTAATCAATTTTAGCAAGTAGGAGAATTTGCAAATATGGACTCCACAAATAATGAGGATCAAGGGGAATTTCTTGGAGGAGGTCTTGCTTCTGTTTGTGAGGTGTTTTGGAAGTTTTTATTTTGAAATCTTAAGAATTTACAGGATGTTCTTTGGGGAAGAATCAGTGTGTAGAAACTTTCATGTCTTCACGTTAGATTTTTGTGGAATAGTTTTAAAATGTGAGTTCGGGGAATAAATGAAGTAGTTCAACTCTTGGTTTAAAAGTGAGATCTGGGCTTCCCTGGTGGCGCAGTGGTTGAGAGTCCGCCTGCCGATGCAGGGGACACGGGTTCGTGCCCCGGTCCGGGAAGATCCCACATGCCGCACAGCGGCTGGGCCCGTGAGCCATGGCCGCTGAGCCTGCGTGTCCGGAGCCTGTGCTCCACAACGGGAGAGGCCACAACAGTGA
This sequence comes from Hyperoodon ampullatus, assembly GCF_949752795.1. Classification (NCBI taxonomy): domain Eukaryota; kingdom Metazoa; phylum Chordata; class Mammalia; order Artiodactyla; family Ziphiidae; genus Hyperoodon; species Hyperoodon ampullatus. The sequence continues at coordinate 169,273,132 of NC_136916.1, forward strand.
GAGGCCCGCATACCACACACACACAAAAAAGTGAAATCTGACAAACTAATGATTTTCTTGGTGAAACAGCTGATTATAAAATATTTTGACAGTGATATCATTGGTAGAACTTTCACTGTCTATTTCCCAGATGAGTACTTCATTGGCTAACATCCAGTAGGTATAAAGTTCCGGGATCTGATCATCACCATATGCATGTACTGCCTATCTATCTCGTCTCCATAGCCAGATTTTAAATTCCTTGAAGTGTGAGGTGTGATAATTTTTTAATCCTTAGGTGTAGGGTAGTAGATAAGTCAAGATATTTACTCTGATCAGAAGACTGACATCGCTCCTTCATGTGAACAGGCATTTAGTGAGCATCTATTATTTGGTCTGTAGATGGGAAAACAGATAGTTCCTATCTTATTGTTTTTCTGACATTTAGCTCAAGGGCTGGCAAATATTCTGAGCTCTTTTTTTTTTTTTTTTAAATATAACCTGTTGAGTGGTTAAACTGCTGATGAGACAAGTAGGGTTCATCTCTCTTGCCAATTTCAGTCCTTTCTAGTAGTGGCTGTGTGTAATGCTGTGTTGAGGAAGATTATAGAAGAAATGGAATAATTTTAATTAACTGTAAGTAAAATGTAGCATTTATATCGACTAAGTTTGTCCTTTTTCCTTGATAATTTTTGGCAAAGAAATTTATAGAAATTATAAATTCAGGTCTTTAGACAAGACTTATAAATCATTTATAACATTTAATTTATAAACATGATGAACACAGTATTTAATTTGTAAGCATGATAAATATTATATTTATGGCAAATATTTCTGTCAAAGATTTAAAGAAAGATTGATGATTATGAAATACTTTTATTCAGAAAGATCAGGGGTAAGCCATTTTTCAATATAGAAAAATCATTTTCTGCGAAGTTCTATTTATTTTTAAAGTTCTGTTGCTATGGTAAGTTGCTGAATTTGGATAAACCACTTTACTTCTGGAAGGCTGTTTCCTTTTCTGTAAAATCAGCAGGTTGACCTAGACCAGTGATTTTTTAACTTTTTTGCTTTATTCAAAGTAGTATGTTGTTATTGAAAGATGTTGTGGCCTACCGTGTAAGCAGGGCATTAAAATTTTTTTTTAAAATAGTAACCTGAGGTTAGAATTAAACTTTGTAAATCAAGTACTGATTAAAATTGATCTTATAATTTATGCACATATGTGTGCACATATACATTCAATATGATACTTGGGGTAGGCCTATCATGGGGAAAATCACTTCTCTAATATATTCATTTTTTCAGCCTACACTTCTCTCAGCTTTATTACTCCATTGTTCCCACCACACCTTTACTTGGCATCATTTGGACGTCGCCATTCTCTTCTGTGAGGAACCTGTTGTTTTTCCTTTTTCCTTATCCACACTTCCCACCTTACCCACTCTCATTTAAGTGTTCTATTGCCAATACCTCTAACTTCTTTGCCCTTTTATCTCTTTGTTCATGTGCCCTCCAGAATACAAATCCTATGTCAGGCTTAGTCCCCCGATTTTGGCTCAGGCAAGAGCTGCAAAGGAAATGAAAGAATCACACTGTTACTGCTATTAGAAATTCATTGTCTCCAAACTCATAAGCCTGTAGTGCTTCTTGAAATTCCTTTCTCTTTTCCTTTACTTTTCATGATAGTGGCCATTTTAAATCTCATGTTCTGTTGATTTATTATATTAGCCCTCTACTTAATCTTAGCAGAGTACCTCATCTCCTACTTCACAGAGGAGGTTGAAACTATCCCTTAATTATTGCCCCCTTATCTACAAATGTAACTGAATCCAACCCATCTTTCCTCTAATTGCAGTGGAATGGAGAATTACCATTCTAGGGCTGACCCTCTTTCCTGTGCTCTGGGTCCTACATCTTTCCTACCCTATGGGATACAAAGCTCTAGCAATTGTCTAACTTAGATTTCTCTTTACCGACTCCATCTCGTGATAATTTAAATATGCTCAGCTTTCATTCCTTAAAAAAGGGGAAGAAGCCCTTCCATCTCCTTTAACATAAGCATCCAAGTTTTTGGTAGTTTTCTCAACTTCTCCACTGATTGAGTTTTCAATTAACTGAATGCTTATTTCTACTCATCATTCAATTGATATGCTATCCAAGGTCATCAGTAGCTTTGTCACTAAATCTTGTAGATAGCTCTTAGTCCTTACCTTTTTGCAGTATTTCGCATTATTTACTCTGGTTTTGAAATAATCTCCTCAGTGGTGTCACACTTAACGGTATCACAAACTTCTCATTTATCTCCCATCAGTTTGACTGTTCTTTCTTAGTCTTAGCCTCCTTCCCCTTCTGCTTAAAATTTCTTCTCTCTGTATATTCTCAGCCTTTGGGTGGATTCAGTTACTTACTGATTACTCCCAAATCAGTCTTTCTGTCCTAGATCTTTCTCCTGAAATCCAGGTAGTTATTTCTGTGTGCCTAGCATTTCCTCTTTGATAATGCATAGACACTTCAGATTAAAAATACCCAAACTTGAAATCTTTCTCCCCTCAAATCTGCTATTCATCCTGTGTGCATTCACTCATTCATTCAATGTTTGAGCACCTCCTCTATACACTGTACACTGTGCTAGGAACTGGATATACAGGAGAATCAAATAGATAAAGGCGCTGCCCTAACTTAGTCTAAAGGGGGAGGTAGACAAACATGTCAACTTAAATACATAATCACAAATAGGATATGAAGTATAACTAGGGGACCTAACAAGTTGGGGGAAGGGCAGTCATTGAAGGTTTGTTTGCTGGAATGATGTTTAAGCTGAGACCTAAAGAGGTGAACAGTGGGGAAGGAAATTAAAATTTTAGAAGGAAGTCAGGTCTGAGACCCTGAGGAGACCAAGATCTTGATATTTTATAGAACTGAGGAAAGCTACATAGCTTTAAGTGTTGTGGGTGAGAAGGAAAGTGTTGTGAGAAGATGATGAGGGAGTAGGTGGGAGCCAAATCATAGATGGCATTATTGACCATGTTTGAATTAAAAAAAATTTTTTTATTATATGTACAGGAAAGCTACTAAAGTGTTTTTGAACAGGAAAGTGATAGGATCTGGTTTTAGGAAGATAGCACAAGTAATTTAGGCTTATGAAAGTAAATGTAGTGAGAAGTGAATCATGTTTGCCTTGAATCTGAAAAGTAAGATACTATGGTCTCTTTCAGCTGCCTATACCAGAAATAAGTGTAGGAAACCTCCTTGGCGGTCTGTTTCTTTACTATATTTCTAATCATACGAAGTCTTACTAATTGTACATTTTTAACTTTTCTTACATTTGACCTTCTTTTCATCCAGCTCCAGCTTCACCTTTTAACAACTCCTGTCTATTTTTAAAAATAAATTTATTTATTTTTTACTTATTTATTTTTGGCTGCATTGGGTCTTCATTGCTGTATGTGGGCTTTCTCTAGTTGTGGCGAGCGGGGGCTACTCTTTGTTGCGGTGCGCGGGCTTCTTATTGTGGTGGCTTCTCATTGCAGAGCACGGGCTCTAGGCATGTGCGCTTCAGTAGTTGTGGCATGCGGGCTCAGTAGTTGTGGCTCGAGGGCTCTAGAGCACAGGCTCAGTAGTTGTGGCGCATGGGCTTAGTTGCTCTGTGACATGTGGGATCTTCTTGGACCAGGGCTCGAACCCGTGTCCCCTGCATTGACAGGCAGATTCCTAACCACTGCGCCACCAGGGAAGTCCCTAATCTGTTTTTTAAATTATGGTTAAAGTAAGTGAAAAGTTATCTCCATATGAAAAGAATGGAGAATTCAAAATAATCTAAATCCAGTTTAAAAAAAAAACTTTTAGGGCTTCCCTGGTGGCGCAGTGGTTGAGAGTCCGCCTGCCGATGCAGGGGACACGGGTTCGTGCCCCGGTCCGGGAAGATCCCACATGCCGCGGAGCGGCTAGGCCCGTGAGCCAGGCCACTGAGCCTGCGCGTCCGGAGCCTGTGCTCCGCAACGGGAGAGGCCACAACAGTGAGAGGCCCGCGTACCGCAAAAATAAATAAATAAAAAAAAAATAAATTAAAAAAACCTTTTAATTGAAGTACTGCATACGTAAAAGTGTGTAAGTTGTAAGTATATGGCTCAGTTAATTGCACAGAGTTAATACAGCTATGTAATCAGTACCCAGACCAAGAAACAGAATATTACCAAGATCCAAGTAGCCCCCTAAACATAACCCCCGTCCTGACTTCTTTTTTTTTTTTTTACAATGTAATGAAATATATTTTTTTTTAGTTTCTGCTTTATAACAAATTTAATCAGTTATACATATACATATGTTCCCATATCCCCTCCCTTTTGCGTCTCCCTCCCACCCTCCCTATCCCACCCCTCCAGACGGTCACAAAGCACCAAGCTGATCTCCCTACCCCATCCTGACTTCTAACAGCATAGATTAGTTTTGCCTGTTTGAACTTTATAAAATGGAATAGTAGAGAATGTATTGTTACCTTTGGCTCAATGATGTTATGTATGTGAGACTTATCCATATTGTGTCTTAGATTTTTATCTTACTAGATTTATTGTATGTGGGGTAAGATTAGATAAAGAAGGTGGACGCAGCACACGTCACACATGTACCACCTCCAAATATATCTGGAGAAAAACTCAAATAAATAAAGCCTAAATAAATAAATAACAATAAATTATAAGAGGTCTACACCTAGATACATTATGGTAAAATTTGAGATGACAAAGTATAAAGAGAAATTTCTAAAAAGCTTTCAGATAGAAAAAAATGTCTACAAAGAAATAACCAGATCTCTTGTTGTAATGCAATCTTTGAAGGCAATGAAACAGCACTTTGAAAAATAGGGGGGAAAAAGATTTTCTTTAACTGAGCAGAATACTATACCTAGCCAAAGAAGCATTTCAATGGAAGAGAAAAATAAAAATTTTTAGATGTGCAAGGCCTCAAATTTACCATTTGAGGTATTTCAGTTGGGTTGTGGAAAATGATCCTTGTCCTTCTTGTCCATGCAAATATATGTTTTTTTAAGTTTCTGATTTAATTAACTAAGGATATAACATGTTACTACAAATGAGGTGACGGCACAGAGCAGATCAGATACAGCATATCTTAGTGCATCTTTTCATGGCCCTCAGAATCTTAATGGGATATGTAGCTGCTGGAGATGATGTCCAGGCAGAAAAAGGTACTTTTGGAGCTGGGAAAACCAAAGTCTGCCTATGTTTTTGCCCATTTATACTTGGGGCTGAAGTCACCATTCAGATATAACTTAATGTACGTGCTTCCATTAGTGGGAACAAATACTCATCTCTCTTGATTCTTGACCAAAAGACAGCATTACCAAGGGTTCATTTTCCTCTGGGAAGAGAAAGCATTTTTTAGTTTTGTTTGTGAGTGATCAGTGGTTTATTCAGGAGGGGAAAGCCCCAGCCTAATGTTTTCCTCCCTTCCTCCACACCTGCTAGCTGCCCCCCCACCATAGCCCCCACAGACCTTTGGTGGGGTGGGTGGCCGGTGAGAAGAGGTATGACTCGCATCTTACTGCTCCTGGTTTGGGCTTCTCTCCAGCTGGTGTCAAGTGTTCACAAGCCTCTTGTTTCATAGAAATCTATTTATTTTTTTCCATAGCCCTCACCACTGACTTTTATCTGGGTGACTTTTATACTGATTTTGATTTGAAGACTATCTTAAATCCATTTTTCTACCTTTCTCCTATTAAATAGTTATTAGAAGCTTTATTCCTGCAAAATGAATCCAGGGAAGAGGAAGAGATGGGTTGATAAAATAGTACTGAAAAAGACCAGTCAAACAAAATAGTTAAGTCTGAGTAATTTTTTATCTGTAAAGTAAAACAGCTTAATAATCTGCAACTGGACCCTCAAATAATTGCCTCAGATGCTAAGGTATGTGTTGGGGTAAGGGTGGATGGTGACCAGCAGGGAAGGCTCTAGATACTGAAACTGATGGAGAATTGTATATTGGCCATGGTGGTAATATTTAAATGAAAGTTATATTCTTTCAAAATTTAAGGGTAATTATAAGAAGAATAGAAATAGGCTATGTATTTTCCAAATTTCTAGAGGATAAAATGGAAAAGAAAATGAATCTGAATAAAGGTAGGAAAGAGAAAACAATAACAAGAATGACAAATTGGAAAAATGCATAAGAGGGCAGGAATAAGTTTAAAAATATTAGTAATTACAGTAAATGTGTTGACTCCCTGTGTTAGTCCCTTGTCTGGGCAAGCTCAGCCATCCTGGACAGTGGGAAGGGTAGGCAGACCAATCTAAGTAACAGGCTGCACAATTTGCCTTAGCTCTTACTCAGGGCAGCAGAAGAGTGACCATTTGTCTTTTTCTAGTCCATGATTTCTTCTTTGGATGGTAATAATTAAAGAAATTAACTTGAACACAGTAGCTACATGATTTATTACAATGCCCTGATTGGAATCAATATGAAAAGCAATAGGGACACAGCATTCCTGCGACACAGGTTTAGATTTATGTATTTATGCAAAATCCAGACTCCTTCCTTTGTTTCTATGTAATATTTTATCAGAGTGATTCTACTGTACTACCCACCCTGGAACCACTTTAGGCCCATTCTTCTAACTTTGTTCATTTTTCAGTCATAAAATGAGTTAAGTATTACCTTTTCATTATATCTGCATTTTTCTTTGCTTATTTTTAATTTATATCTGCATTCTGCTCAAGGATATCAGTGTTTCTTATACACTGAGACATTTATAATTTATTTTACTCACCAAGTCAAAATTTTAATGAATCAAATTCTTCCTCTATTACTCATTTCAAAAAGAAATCCACCTATATTGCTAGAGACATACACCCCCAAAACTGAAAATAAATGAGGGGTCTTTTGCAAAAGATGATGGAAAAAAATCTCTTCTCCTTTGAAACTCGCTGAAAATGACAAATATGCAAATGTAGAGAAAAAGTGCCATTTTTAATGAATTATAAAATCCATAACCATAAGACACAAACTATAAAATAGCATACCTTACCAAATACTGTAAACAAGGGATCCTGAAACAAAGACTGAAACCAGGGAGCTGTCTCTTAATTATCTAAGCAGAATTGAGATCTCATTGAAAGTTTTCACAGGTATATACATTGATTGTTCGTTTAGAGGGGTTGGAATGAGTCACAGGAGAAGTGACAAATATCTCTTTAGAAAACTGTCGATTACAGGGGTGTTAGTTTACTTGGTATTTCTATGATTTTGCGTCCTAGTAAAGAGGAGATTGCTGGAAGTGAAGTGAAGTGGAGGAAGGAGAAGTGATTAGTAAATCACAACACAAAATACCTTAACCCAAAGGATGTTGCTGTGATCCTCTGCAAAAAACTGGTGGCAGCAAAGAAAATAGATTGCATGGAAGGGTGTTACAGACATCAAATCTGTGTGAAATTCTCCAGCTTGATTCCCATTACCCCTGCTTATACTCTTCTTCAACATGTACCTAGCCCACTTCAAAAACTAGACTGTGCCTGAAAACTTTTTAAAAAATTAAAATATATTGGAGGATGTATAGTAAAGAATTTAACCTTACCCCCAAAGAGGTCTGACCTTTGTCCTCAGCTTGGAAAGGTCTCTAAGCCTTTGGAAAATCGTGCCTAATAGGAATGTCTTATTTGCATGGGGCCCTTGGATCACACTAGGTAGGTAATGTGATTAGGGTGGGGGCTGGCCACAGCAGATAATAATGTGATTTATGGTGAGGGCTTTGGATCATGCAGTATCAGCTTATCTCTGGAAGAGGCTGGGGACTGGAGACTGCTATGAACATGGAGATCTGCATGAACTTTCCTGGTTGGCAATATTCTGTGTGCATTGTTACACATCAGTGCCAGGAGAGTAATGCAGTCCCGACTCCATGGAGGAAAGGTCAACTGGAAGATCTGTATTTGGAGCCCTCCTGTCCTCTGTCCTGTGCACTTCTTCCCTTGGCTGATTTTAATCTGTAGCCTTTAGGTGTAATAAACCATAACTGGAAGTATAATAGCTTTTTCTGAGTTCTGTGAGTCTTCCTCATGAATCATGGGAACTAAGGGTGGTTTTGGGAAACTCCGAGCTTGCAAAGATGTCAGAAGTGAAGACATTCTTACGTGGGCTGTGCTCGTTGACTTCAAAGTTGACTAAACTCTTAGCAGGAGGTGTTCAGAAAAGAACCCCAACAAAAGACAGGTTAAGAAAATGCCTCAGGGACTTCCCTGGTGGTCCAGTGGTAAAGAATCCGCCTTACAATGCAGGGGACGCGGGTTCGATCCCTGGTCAGGGAACTAAGATCCCACATGCCATGGGTCAACTAAGCCCGTGTGCCCCAACTACTGAGCGCGCACACCTCAACTAGAGAGACTGCATTCCGCAAGCTACAGAGCCCACGCACTCTGGAACCCTGGCGGCACAACTACAGAGCCCACGTGCCTTGGAGCCTGCGCGCCACAACTAGAGAAGAGAAAGCCCACATGTCACAACTAGAGAGAAGCCTGTGCACCGCAAAAAAGAGCCCACATGCAGCAACGAAAGATCCCGCATGCTGCAACTAAGACCTGACGCAGCCGAAAATAAATAAAATAAATAAAAATAAATAAGAAATAAATCTTAAAAAAAAAGAAAATGCCTCAAAGGAGGCATGGGAAAACAGGAAGAGTTTGGATAATTGTTCTACATACCCTCAAAAAAATTACAGAAAACCTGTTCCCTGTTTCTTCATGGGGAAAAGAGATTTAGCAAAAGGCTCAAAGAAAGTCAACAGAAGGAGGTGAAAAATGGGTTGGAAGAGTACAATGAAGAAATGAAAGAATGTAAAATAATGAAATGATGAAAACCATGTGAGAAGCAACAGAAGGAATAGATACTGCTGAAAATACATTCAGGCATATAGTGGCTGGGATAGTTGAGGAGTTTCTGAACTTCAAGGATAAAGGTGAAAAAAAGCAAGGCAAGTATAAATAAATTATATATAGTATTATATAATTATGTTTATTATGTTATAAATTATTCAGAATTTTGAGTGGGAATTTAAATATTGTTCTAGTCATAATCTCTCCACTCCAGTTCTCTGTTTACAGAAATAGTCTTTTTGTTTGATGAATTTATAGTGGAGAAAATACTTTTCTTCATATTATTTATTTTTAAAATAACATGTTAACATTGACTTTTTTGGGAGGTGTGTACAGTTCTTAGTTTTAACACATGTATAAATTTGTGTAACCACCTCCACAATCAGAATACAGAACTGTTCTTTCACCTCAAACTCCCTGTGCTGACCCTTTGTAGGTACATTCTCCCCCCACTCCTAACCCTTGTCAACCACTAATCTATTCTCTGTCCCTATAGTTTTATCTTTTTTAGAATTTCATATAAATAGACTCATACCAGTAAGCAACTGTTTGAGACTGGCTTCTTTCACTTAGCATAATGCCTTTGAGATTCGTCCATTTTGTTGTATGTATTGAATAGCAATACTTCACTTTAATTGCTGAGTAGAATTCCATTTTATGGATGTACCACAGTTTGTTTATGCATTAATCTATTGAAGGACAGTTTTTGTCAGTTACGAAAAGAGTTGCTGTAAACATTTGTGTGCAGGTTTCTGTGTGAACATATTTTAATTTTTCTAGGCCCAAGGGCTAAATCCAGCCCACTGCCTGTTTTTGTAAATAGAGTTTTATTGAAACACAGCCATGCTCATTCATTTACAAATTGTCTGTGGTGACTTTCATGCTATAATGACAAAATTGAGTAGTTGAAATAGAGACTGTTTGTCTCACAAAGCCTATAATATTTTCTACCTGGCCTTTACAGAAATAGTTTGCCAACCTCTGCTCTAGGAGTGAGAGTTTGCTGGTGTTTGTTTAACTTTATGAAAAACTTCTCAACAGTTTTTCCAGAGTGGCTGTACCATTTGTATCCCCACCAGTAATGTGTGAATGTTCCAGTTGCTCTGTATCCTTGTCATTACTTGTTATTTAAAAAAATTTTTTTGCCACTTTTTTAGATGTTCATATATTCTTTGAAAGAATATTTGGCACACTCAGTACCTTTAAACCTATCATCTTAACTCTTGAATTTGGGATTAAAGAAAAAAACTACCTTATTTTAATGTACTAGTGCTAATATAGAAAATGTTTTCATAGTGAAACCATATTCCAACTTGAATGAAAGAATGAGATAAACTCCTACGAGTCAATGATAATTCTATTTTTAATCAATTCCCAGGAAATGAAAGCAAAACAATCACTTTCACACAATAAACTATATCTCTATAGCTTAATAACTATCTATGCATCTGCCACTTGGCCTACATACTGAGCTAGCTTTTTGAAGGTAGAAACTTTTAATTTTCTCATTCATTAGAAAAATAAGCCTGAAATGTGTATTAAATGCTTAGTGTGGCAGATTAAGGACAGCCACAAATTCTTTGACACTCCTCCCATTGAGAGGTGCAGTCTAAGCCTCTTCCTTTCGAATCAGTGACTGGCAGATTCTGTGACTACGCTGATGACTAGAATATGGCACAAGTGATGGTATGCTAGTTTCTTGGCACGGTCCTTCATATACTGACAGTTTCCACTTCCTATTTTTGGAACATTCTAGGATGCCTCAGTTGCCATGTAAAAAGTCCAACTACTTGGAAGCTATGCTGGTGGAGAGGCTATATGTAGGCACATGGTTCAAAACCAAAGCTGTGCCCAGCCTTCTAGTCATTCCTGCCAAGGTGCCAGGCATCTTTGGGACGCCATCTTGGACCCTCCAGACCATTCCATCTGCTAGCTGAGCGACCCAGTGACCTCAGTTAATGACATGCGGAACAGAAAAAATCACCCTGCTGATATTCTGCCCGTATTCCTGATGAACAAAATTGTGAGTTATAATAATTGACTGTTGAAGTCATTAAGTTTTAGGGTAGTTTGTTTTGCAGTAATGATAACCAGAACACTTAATAGTATTGGGAGAAGAGGGTACTGAGGCCGCTGGAGAGATTTTGGGGGAAGAACAATAATCTTACAGAGATTTAAGTTCTTTCATGTGCTGTGTAATGATGTAAAATCTTTTCCTCATCTTTCCTCACAATCTTCTGGGAAATCGTCATCATTCTCTAACACATTCTGGAGTAAACTAGAGTTGGTGGTTTCCTGAAGGAAAAAAAAATTCTCACAATTCCAATCTATCTGTCTATCTAATCTTATAAGTACATATATAGCTATATGTGTGTGTTATATATACATATATATGTGTACATATCTTTAAGTAAACTTTTAGAGTTATTTTAGATGTACAGAAAAATTGCAAAGATGATGCCGAGAGTTTCCGTATACTCTTACCCAGTTTTCCCTAATGTTAACACATTATATAACGCTGGGACACTTGTCAAAACTAACAGATGAAAATTGGTACATTACTATTAACTCTAAACTTTTTTGGATTTCAGCAGTTTTTTTTTTTCTTTTAAATAAAGGCCTTTTTCTGGTCTAGGATCCAATCCAGGGTACCACATTGCATTTAGATAGATTTGTGTTTGTTTAGAATAAACCCCTGGCCCAGCAGCCTTGGATGATAGAGACAGTTTGAACTCAAGATCTCTCTCTCTCTCTCTCTCCCTCGCTCTCTCTCTCCCTCTCCAACTTCTGTTCCCTCTCATTTTCTCTACCTTTCTCTCATGCACTCACGTACACACACAAGTGAGCATACAAATGATGAGAGCTTTCCATTTCTGTCTGTGGGATCCGTAGAGGACTGAACAGAGACTCCATTGACATTCGCTGCAGCTGAGGCAGTGGAGTTTGCAAGATGCAAGAAAGGAGTGGGGTGAGCATAGTTGTTTCACAAAGGAGATGGTAGGTATACTGAAGGATGAGGACTTAAAAAGCACAGATGCAAGGGGAAGAGGGAAAGTGTTGGAGAGAAGACAGGAGTTGGAGAATAGGTATGATTACCTGGGACACATTCTGAAGGCTCAACCAATGAGGTCTTGCTTATATTGTGTGATATAAATAGGAAAATTAACTATAATAATTTCCTTCTATGCTTAGCATTCACCATCATCTACTTTGCTTCTGAAATGTAGTTTCGATTTCCTTCTGTGAGAGGATGGGGAGAGGTGGGTGTTGGGTTGTTAAGGGAAATAGTTGTGAGTGGGTAGGGAAGTAGGGTAGAAAATGTCTAACATAATTGATTTTTAATTCATTGTAGAAAGAGCAGAAATCAGGGTTCTGATCTCTGAGTCCCAAATTGTCTTTTTTTCTTTTAAGTAAGTTCTGACCAGTTCCATGCATTTGCTTTGTTATGGATTCTCTTTCTGACTTCCCCAATTCTGAGTTCTTCTGCCACACACGAGAAGAATCTGAATTTTAGAAAGTTTATGAGGAGTTTTAGAATGTTGAGGAGGAGAAAGCAGGAAGATCTTTGGGGCTATGTATGTGTGATGATTGGGGACGGTTGGTGGGGAGGAAGCTCTGCCTTTAGACAGAGTCCATTTTTTGGTATTTGTTTTAAAACCAAAAAGCCAATTTATTAATTTGCAGTGAGAAGTATGGCTGTCAAAGGGACTGAATATTAGCATCCTTTGGTCACAACACTTACAGGCAAGTTATAAAAGGAAGTGGGTTTTTTTGGGGGGGTAACCATGAAAATAAAAACAAGAGACATAATTATGTAATTGGACTGCTTGCTGCCATGAAGCTGAGATAATCTGATATAGCTGCTTCCATAAAAGCATTCACTAAGACCAAACAGTTTGAGTCCCTGTGCTAGGGTACTGCTAGTGATGTGGTACTCCTTTTTCTATGCTTCCATGTCAACTAACCACTTCTCTAGATCATTATGTGTGGATATGACTCTTTTTTTTTTCCTTTTCTTTTTTTGTTAAAAACCACATAATACAAAATTTACCATCTTAGCCATACCATGTTAGCCATTTTAAGTGTACAGTTCAGTAGTGTTGACTTATTCTTTTTAAAAACGACTATTGCATAGCATGAATATACCACAATATATTCATTCTCCTTTTGATAGACAGGCACATCCTCCCTCCCTCCCTCCCTCCATCCCTCCATTTTTTAAATATAAATTTATTTATTTATTTATTTATTTATTTATTTATGGCGGCGTTGGGTCTTCATTGCTGCACGCAGGCTTTCTGTAGTTGCAGTGAGCGGGGGCTACTCTTAGTTGCGGTGCGTGGGCTTCTCATTGCAGTGGCTTCTCTTGTTGCGGAGCACAGGCTCTAAGCGTGCAGGCTTCAGTAGTTGTGGCTCGTGGGCTCTAGAGCGCAGGCTCAGTAGTTGTGACACACGGGCTTAGTTGCTCCGCGGCATGTGGAATCCTCCCAGACCAGGGCTTGAACCCGTGTCCCCTGCATTGGCAGGCGGATTCTTAAACATTGTGCCACCTGGGAAGCCCCCTTCCTCTGTTTTGTTACTTCAGGCAAAGTTGAAAGAAACATCTTTGTATATGCGTTTTAGATACTGGTGCTTTTCTTTCTAAAGGATACATTTCTCCAACACAGGATTTCTGGTGGAGAGAATATATATTTTGAATCTTCGTAGATATTACCTGATTAGTTTCCCAAAGAGGTTGCAGCAGTTCATATTCCAATCAGCAATGCATGAGAGTACACATTACTCTGTACCTTCATCAATAATGGATAGCACTGCTTAAAAAAATTTTTTTTTCCCAGTTTGATGGATGAACACTTTTAGATTGAGACTACCTCCTAAAGCAGTCTTTTTTCCTTTTCCAGTGTCTTTTCCTTAGTACCTGGATGGCGGCACCTCTTTTGAAAAATATTGAACTCTTAATCTTCTTTCTTATAAGGAATCTGATCTTCCTTTTTCATCCATAGCTTTGTAATGGACTGTTGGAGGTAATATATCTTTACATCTTCGATTCAGAGGAGACTTGATCAATTGTTTTTTGTTTCAATGTGTCCAGACTGGCTTTTTCTAATAAAATTCACTGGCTAATATTCTTGGTGTATAAGGACTAATGGATAATCTCTTTAGGAATGGATTGGAATGGATCAACTCAAACTTTTTATCCTTGTATCACTGAGTTTATGATTCAGTTTCTTATTAGAGAGAGAGTCTGAAAAACATTTTGAGTTATATTACTATTTCTTGGTCAGGGAAGAGTGGGCACCTCAATTAACAGTCCCAGTAAGACTACATGAAAAGGGGGATAGGATGGCTCCCCACATTAAAATCAGGGCTGTAACCAAAAAAAAAAAAAAAAAAAAAATTGAGAAAAGATACTGAGGGAACTAAAACAAGTTGCTTAAATCTGAGATGATGGAAATAAAATTAAAGATAAACTTCCACCTCTAACCATGAGAGAGTAACTATTATCTGTGCAAGAAGAGACAGTAAATTGACAGCACAAAATAGAGTCTAGAAATACAGCTGTCAATACATAGAAACTTGATTAGGCAATGGTGCTACTGCATAGCAGTGGATTAAAGATAGTTTTTTCCAATAAATTGTATGAACACGTGGATATCCTAACACAATGTAAATGCTATGTAAATAGTTACCAGTGCACGGCAAATTCAAATTTTGCTTTCTGGAATTAAAAAAAAAAACACATTATGATCAGTGGTTTGTTGAATCCTCAGATGCGGAAACTGTAGATACAGAGGGCTGACCATAATGAATCTTCAGTCCATTCTTTTTCCTGGAGACCGTAATTACAGTGATCCCATATTCAAAAACCTAAGGAAGTGAGTTTTTCCCCTGTAGCCACAGGAAGTCTCTAATAACTTCATTTTCTACTTCATTTCCATCACACGTTCCAGTGGTCCCTTAATAAGCATTTTCCTTGGGTCAGGATTGAGTGTTTTGTTTGAAACATTGACTGTTTGGATGAATGACCACCCAAATCTCTTGGGATATACTGAGAACTTTGTGTTTGTACCACATATTACTCACATTCTTGAAGAAATGAAGCACTGCATTATGGCTACCATTTCATCATTGGTGATAGGCTACCAAGGGTTTGGGATAAATTAGACCTCAGGACTTATGTATGTTGTGGGGATAATTTTGAAGATTAGTAAAATTAGAAAAAATATTGTGATAATTCCTTTAAAAATTGGTTTTGACTATATGTTCCTATATATATAGTAAACATATATTCTAAGTATATATATACTAAATGTACTATATACTGAATATATATACTAAATAAAATTTTGATAGTTTTATGTTCTTTTAAAATCATCCTGTATAAGAAGTGCAAAGGTAATTACTCCAAAAGGCAAGTAATTAATGTAATCTTTGGGGGTAGGGGAGAGAGTTCTAAGTGAGAAGGGCAAGTTAGAGGCTTTGTAATGTTGACAGTGTCCTGTTTCTTGACCTAGGTGGTGATTATACTGGTGTTTGCTTATAGAACAATTCATTAAGCTGCACATTTATGTTTTACATAATTTCCTGTATGTCATTTTTTCACACTATAAATGGCCTTAAAGAACCTGGGAGAAAATAATTGTAGTTTATGTGTTTTATATGTTATCTTCTTAGATAGAAGTTAGAATGGTCCTCTAGACCTTTGGCAAATTTGATTTATTAGAATCAGTTTCATCAAGGATAAAGAGGTAGAATGGTTGGTATTCTTGAAATATGAGCATTCTTTGAAGAAAGATGGATAATAAATAGCATAGCAGCTTGTGGTTAGATATCCACATATGGGATAGCAGAGAAAGTCTTTGATCTTCCAGAGAATGAGGAGCAGAATCTATTGCATAGAGTAGGATTCAGTAAATGTTTCTTGAATTAACACAGGACTCTGTCATTAAATAGGGCTCTTTTCAGAAACTCTTCCTCCATTAATATTTTATTGAGAATAAAGGTTACAGTTCTTCATAATTCACATAGGAAATAGGATTCTCTTCTTTATCAAAGTGAGCCAAATGACATAGACTTATTTCCAAAATTTTTAGCTGACAAGAGTAATTTAGAGATAAAGACATTAAAGCATTACTTAAGGATGCTTGCTATTTTTCTAGGGGAAATTACATTTCAGAAGCAGTCACATGAAGTATGTTTGTATAAACTCTTCTAGGTAGACTGGATAGAATCTTTTATTTTTGCATTTTCCTTAGAAAATTCTTTTTATAGAAACAGTTAAATTGAACCAATTTTTAAAAGTCACATTATTATTAGAAATTCAAGAATTCTTTTTTTCTCGTTGTGTGATTAGCTATTTTTCACCTAGAAAATATTTGTATTTTGGCTGGCCTTTCCCTCATTCTTCTGTTTTCTTTAAAGTCTCAGTCCTATATGTATAGCTGATTCAATTTATTATAAAGCAGAAATTAACACACCATTGTAAAGCAATTATACTCCAATGAAGATGTTAAAAAAAAAAAAGAAACTTATAAAAAAAAAAGGCTCAGTCCTTGGTCCTCTGCTATTCTCTATGCATGTTATTTCATTTAGGGAGCTACTGTTGTCCCTTTACTTCAACTATCACTTTTATGATGATAATTTCCAGGCTTTATCTCCTATTCAAACTCCAGTCCAATTTTGGTAGATTCCTTTAAGATGTTTGAATGATCCACCATTACTTCAAGCTAAACGTTTTGTAAAAGAATTCTTAGAACCAATGACTGACTTCTCTTAAACTCACAGTTTCTAACAGTAGTTAGTTCTACCATGCTTTAAAGGGGAAATTAAGGCTCTTTGGCTGTGAAGTCTATTATCCCATTGATTGGCTGTGAAGTCTACTATCCACTTATCATCAGGTTTGTTTTACCTTATCTTGCTAAGTGGTTATCTCCACTGAAGTTTCACACACATTGGAATAATAAATAATAATAATGATACTTCACATTATTAAGTACTTACTAGGTGCCAGGTACTCTTCTAAGAGCTTTATTTGTATTAACTCATTTTATCCTCATAGCATTTACAGTTGTTGCTTTATGCAGCTGTATTTTTAAATCATAGAGGGGAAAAAAGAGTTAAAACCAAAAAAATACATTTTCACTCTCTTTTATATTCATCTATGTAATTACATTTTCAATGCTCTTTACTTCTTGTGGGTGTGAGTACTTTCATTTCATTCTCAAGGCCTCTCTTTAATACTTCTTTTAGGGATGATCTGCTAGTAATAAATTCCCTAGGTTTTTGTTTCTCTATGAATGTCTTAATTTTGCCTTCATTTTTGAAGATAGCTCTTCTGGGTGTAGAATTCTTGGTTGATAGTTTTTTTTTCTTTCAGCACTTTGACTATATCATCCCACTGTTTTTGGTATCCATGGTTTCTGATAGGAAGTCAGCTGTTAATCTTGCTGAGTTTCATGTATAAGTGATGAGTTGCTTTTCTCTTACTACTTTCAAGATTCTCTTTATCTTTGGCTTTTGACAGTTTGACTGTGATGTGTCTAGGTGTGGATCTTTTTGAATTTATTCCACTAGGAGTTTGTTGAGCTTTTTGGATATGTAGATTAATATTTTACACCCTATTTGGGAAGTTTTCAGCCATTATTTCTTTAGATATTTCTGTACCTTTCTTTCCTCTCCTTTTGGGACTTCCATTATGCATATGTTGGTATGCTTGATGATATCTCACATGACTCTGAGGCTCTGTTCACTTAAAAAAAAATTTTTTTGTTACCTCAGACTGGACGCTCTCAGTTAACCTGTATTCAAGCTCACCAATGTTTTTCTTCTGTCTGCTTGAATCTTCTGTTTAAGATTGTCTACTGAATTTTTTTTTTTTTGCGATGAGCGGGCCTCCCACTGCCGTGGCCTCTCCCGCCGTGGAGCGCAGGCTCCGGATGCACAGGCCCAGCAGCCACAGCCCACGGGCCCAGCCGCTCCGCGGCATGGGGATCCTCCTGGACAGGGGCACAAACCCATGTCCTCCGCACCAGCAGGCGGCCTCCCAGCCACTGCACCACCAGGGAAGCCCCTCTACTGAATTTTTTATTTCAGTTATTATCATTTTCAACTCCAGAATTTCTCTTTGGTACTTAAAAATTTTTTCATTCTTTTTATTGCTATTTTCTAATTAGTGAGACATTGCTCTCATACTTTCCTTTATCCTTTAGGTATGGTTTCCTTTAGTTCTTTGAACATATTTAAAATAACTGATTTGTCTTTCTCCAGTAAGAAAGGCTTTCTTACTTTCTTTTTTCTTGCTTTCTCATGGCAAGTTTCTATTTGTTGCTTTTTTCCCTGTGTGTGTTGTATTTTCTTGTATCATAGTTTTTTTTGTTGAAAACTGGACACTATATAATAGTGGACACTATATAATATAATGTGGTAAGTCTGGAAATCATATTTTTCTCCTTCCCTAGGGTTAATTGTTGTTGTTTTTTATAGTTTGTTTGTTTTTTATAGTTTGTTTGTTTAGTGAGTCTTCTGAATTAATTTTGTAAAGTCTATATTCTTTGCTGTGTGTGGCCACTGAAGTCTGTTCTTGGTTAGCTTAGTGGTCAGCTAATTATTGGATAGAGATTTTCCTAACCGCCTAGAACCAATAAGTCTCCCAGTCTTTGCTGAAGATGTGTGTGTATGTGTGTGTGTGTGTGTGTGTGTTGGGGATATGCCTTCAACTCTCAACTGAGCAGTAGACAACTCTGTCTTAGTCTTCACTTCCTATACAATGTCTTAAGGTTAGCCAGAGGTGAGAGCTTAGGGCCTTCTTGGGTTTTTCCTGAGAAAAACAAAAGCCTCTTATACAGGATGCATCCAAACAAAGAGTCCACAAATAAATCCACAAGAAACATGGCCAAGACAATAAATTATGATAATATGAATTCAATATAAATAAAATTACTTTTATGGAAGGAGCTGTCAAAAACCTTAAAGCAGGATGTTTGGGATTGAATGAAGGAATAAAATCCATAAAGAGGAAAAACTTATGAAAAAAATCAAGTATACACTAAATGAGAACAGTAGAAAATGAATAATACAACTAGATATATGAAAATGAAATATTTACATCTTTGAAATAAAAAATTCAATTGTTGGGACACAAACAAGATTGAACACAAAGAGAATAAGTGAATTAAAAGACAATTCTGGGGCTTCCCTGGTGGCGCAGTGGTTGAGAGTCCGCCTGCCGATGCAGGGGACGCGGGTTCGTGCCCCGGTCCAAGAGGATCCCACATGCCGCAGAGCGGCTGGGCCCGTGAGCCATGGCCGCTGAGCCTGCGTGTCCAGAGCCTGTGCTCCGCAACGAGAGGCCACAACAGTGAGAGGCCCGTGTACCACCAAAAAAAAAAAAAAAAAAAAAAAGACAATTCTGAGGAATTAACTCAGAGGTAAAAAGATAAGGAATATGAATAAGCAGTTAAGAGATATGAATTGAATGAGAAGTTATGAAATAGAAGTTCCACAACAAGAAAAGGGAAGAGATGGTAGAGAAGAAATATTTAAGGGAAAATGCAGACAGTTTTCCAGAATTAAAAATTGTCATGACTTCTCAGATAGAAAGTGCACTCTCAATACCGAACAGAATAATGTAAATCTACATGTAGATACATCATAGTGGATCTGCCGAGCATTGATGATCAAAATAATGTCTGAAATGAGAGGGAAAAAATGTATTATTTAATAAAGACAATTAGAGTGACAATAGACTTTTTCTCATCAATAAAGGATTCCAGAAAACAATGAAATGATACCTTCAAAATACTGAGTGGAAAATGATTTTGGACTAGAATCTTATACCCAGCTAACTACCACATGATAGTGTGGGGCAAAAGAGAAACATTTCAGCATATGAGAATTCTCTAGCTACATAGCTTTTCTAAAAGAAAAAATAAAGGCTGTACTTCAGTAAGAAAGAAAAGTGAACCAAGAAGGAAGGTATGGTATACAAGAAATAATTGTGAACACATAAATGGACAAAATATGTTGTTAAATTTACTTAGCTATTGATCAAATGGATGATGTTTTATTTTTAAAGGCAAACTGAAACTCTAGACAACAATAACAAAATAGGGAATCGTGTCCAATTGCAAGGAGGATAGAAATACTGAATAGCTTGAATTTGTTATAAAAATTCATAATTAGACATTTTATTTTAAAATCTGCAAAAGTAATCAGTAAAAGACTGGAAACACAATCTATATCTTTCAAATGAGCAGAGGGAAAAAGAGGATTACAGAAATTTTTTTATTAAAGCAATATGGGAAGCTCAAGATGATGGAGTAGAAGGACGTGAGCTTACCCCCTGATTGCAAGAACACCAAAATTACAACTAGCTACTGAAGAGCCTTCAACAAAAAAATGCTGGAACCTACCAAAAAGGGATACCCTACATCCAAAGACAAGGAGGAAGCCACAGTGAGATGGTAGGGGTGCAACTGCGATAGAATCAAATCCCATACCTGCCAGGTGGGCAACCCACACACTGGAGAACAACTGTACCACAGAGGTTATCCCACAGGAGTGAAAGTTCTGAGCCCTACGTCAGGCTTCGCAGCCTGGGGGTCTGGCAACGGGAGGAGGATTCCCTAGAGAATCTGGCTTTGAAAGCTAGTGGGGTTTGATCACAGGACTCCACTCTTATAGGGTGCACACAGACTCATGAGCACCAGGACCCAGGGGAAAAAAGCATGATCCCATAAGAGACTGGGCCAGACCTACCTACCAGTACTGGAGGGTCTCCTGCAGAGGCGGGGGGTGGCTGTGGCTAACTGCGGGCACGAGGACACTGGCAGCAGCAGTTCTGGGTAGTACACATTGGCGTGAGCCCTCTGGGAGGCCACCCTTAGTTCCACCAAACAGCCTGTAGGGTTTTGTTTTTGTTTTTTCACATCTATGGATTTGGCTTTTTAAGAATTCACGTGTGAGACAATGTTATATCTTTCAGTGCTTTTCAATTTCTTGAGATGTTTAACTTGTGAGAGGATGTTCCATGAGAAAAATGCCCAAGGGCTTCATGATGTATGAGGAGGAAGTCAACCAACAGCAGCTTCACATTATGAGAATCAGGTTGCTGTTCTGTAAGGAGACAGCAGGATGGACACTCTGTCTCAGGAGGACGCCCAGGCTGAGCCATGCAGGATGAGATAGTGCGTGGGGGCTCTGCTGTGTATGAGCAAAAGCCGAGGTGCTGCCCTCGGTTAGCATGTCAAGGGGCTCTGCTGGCCTTTTTCCTGAGGTCCTTCTCTCTTGTGACCCTAGACACAGTTCTGAATGTAGCTTTCCTTCCACAAGAACCTGCTCCATGTTGTTCATTTGTGCTCTTTCCAGCCATTAAAAGCCAAACCTTGGTGTCACCAAGGGCAGCACATTCACATGAAGTAGCTGAAGATCTGCTGATAGTTGTGTTTTCACCCTGGGTCACCTCAGGCCAAACAAACAACAGGGTGGGAACACGGCCCCACCCATCGGCAGACAAGTGGATTAAAGTTTTACTGAGCATGGCTCTGCCCACCAGAGGGACAAGTCCCAGCTCCACCCACCACCAGTCCGTCCCATCAGGAAGCTTGCACAAGCCTCTTAGATAGCCTCATCCACCAGAGGGTAGACCACAGAAGCAAGAAGAACTACAATCCTTCAGCCTGCAGAACGGAAACCACAATCACAGAACGTTAGACAAAATGAAATGGCAGAGGAATATGTCCCAGATGAAGGAACAAGATAAAACCCCAGAAAAACAACTAAGTGGAGTGGATAGGCAACCTTCTGGAAAAAGAGTTCAGAATAATGATAGTGAAGATGATCCAGGATCTCAGAAAAAGAATGGAGGCAAGGATCGAGAAGATGCAAGAAATGTTTAACAAAGACCTAGAAGAACTAAGGAACAAACAAACAGAGATGAAGAGTACAATAACTGAAATGAAAAATACACTAGAAAGAATCAATAGCAGAATAATTGAGGCAGAACGGATAAGTGACATGGAAGACATAATGGTGGAAATCACTGCTGAAGAACATAATAAAGAAAAAAGAATGAAAAGAAATGAGGACAGTCTAAGAGACCTCTGGGACAACATTAAATGCACCAACATTCGCATTATAGGGGTCCCAGAAGGAGAAGAGAGAGAGAAAGGACTTGAGAAAATATTTGAAGAGATAATTGCTGTAAAATTCCCTAACATGGGAAAGGAAAGAGTCACCCAAGTCCAGGAAGTGCAGAGAGTCTCAGGAAGGATAAACCCAAGGAGGAACACATCGAGACACATAGTAATCAAATTGACAAAATTTAAAGACAAAGAAAAAATATTAAAAGCAACAAGGGAAAAATGACAACATACAAGGGAACTGCCATAAGGTTATCAGCTGATTTCTCAGCAGAAATTCTTCAGGTCAGAAAGGAGTGGCACTATATATTTAAAGTGATGAAAGGGAAGAACCTACAACCAAGGATACTCTACCCAGCAGGACTCTCATTCAGATGTGATGGAGAAATCAAAAGCTTTACAGACAAGCAAATACTTAGAGAATTCAGCACAACCAGACCAGCTTTGCAACAGATGCTAAAGGAACCAGTGACTCAGAACGACCTTGTACATATATAGACTGCTGTATCAAAACCTCATGGGAATAGCAGACCCCAAAACTACAATAGATACACACACAAAAAAGAAAAAGCAACATAACACTAAAGATGGTAATCAAACCACAAGAGAAGGGACTTCCCTGGTAAAGAATCTGCCTTACAATGCAGGGGATGAGGGTTTGACCCCTGGTCAGGAAACTAAGGTTCCATGTGCTGTGGGGTAACTAAAGCCTTCATGCCACAACCACTGAGCTCGCGCACCTCAATTAGAGCCCGCGTGCTGCAAACTACAGAGCCCGTACGCTCTGGAGCCTATGAACCCTAGAGAAAATAAAACCCCACACACCACAACTGGAGAGAAGCCCATGGGCTACAACAAAGAGCCCACATGCTGCAACTAAGGCCTGATGCAGCCTAAAATAAATAAATAACAAATAAATCTTAAAAAGAGAAAAAAACCCACAAGAGAAGAGAACAAGAGAGGAAGGGAAGAAAAAAGACCTACAAAAACAAAGCCAAAACAATTAAGAAAATGGCAATAGGAACTTACATATTGATGATTACCTGAAATGTAAATGGATTAAATGCTCCAAGCAAAAGACATAGACTGGCTAAATGGATACAAAAACAAGACCCATATATATGCTGTCTACAAGAGACCCACCTCAGACCTAGGGACACATACAGACTGAAAGTGAGGAGATGGAAAAAGGTATTCCATGCCAACGGAAATCCAAAGAAAGATGGAGTAGGAATACTCATATCAGACAAAATACACTTTAAAGACTGTTATAAGAGACAAGGCCACTACATAATGATCAAGGGATCAATCCAGAAAGAAGATATAACAATTGTAAATATATATGCCCCCAACATAGGAGCAACTCAATATATAAGGCAAATACTAACAGCCATAAAAGGAGAAATCTACAGTAACACAAAAATAATGGGGGATTTTAACACCCCACTGTCACCAATGGACAGATCATCTAGACAGAAAATCAATAAGGAAACACAGGTCTTAAATGACACATTAGACCAGATGAATTTAATTGATATTTATAGAGCATTCCATCCAAAAGTAGCAGAATACACACTCTTCTTATGTGCACATGGAACATTCTCCAGGATTGACCACATGCTGGGCCACAAAGTGAGCCTCAGTAAATTTAAGAAAATTGAAACCATATCAAGCATCTTTTCCAACCACAATGCTATGAGATTAGAAATCAACTACATGAAAAAAAACTGTAAAAAAACACAAACACGTGGAGGCTAAACAATATGCTACCAATGGATCACTGAAGAAGTCAAAAAGGAAATCAAAATATACCTAGAGACAAATGAAAATGAAAGCACAATGATCTAAAACCTATGGGATGCAGCAAAAGCAGTTCTAAGAGGGAAGTTTATAGTGATACAATCTTACCTCAGGAAACAAGAAAAATCTCAAACAACCTAACCTTATACCTAAAGCAACTAGAGAAAGAAGAACAAACAAAACCTAAAGTTAGTAGAAGGAAAGAAATGATAAAATCAGAGCAGAAATAAATGAAATAGAGATGAAGAAAACAATAGCAAAGATCAATGAAACTAAAAGCTGGTTCTTTGAAAAGATAAACAAAATTGATAAACCTTTAGCCAGACTCATCAAGAAATAAAGGGAGAGGACTCAAATCAATAAAATTAGAAATGAAAAAGGAGGAGTTACAACAGGCAACACAAAAATACAAAGGATCATAAGATACTACTACAAGCAACTGTATGCCAATAAAATGGACAACCTGGGAGAAATGGACAAATTCTTAGAAAGGTACAGTCTCCCAAGACTGAACCAGGAAGAAATAGAAAATATGAACAAACCAATCACAAGTACTGAAATTGAAACTGTGATTAAAAAACTCCCAACAGGGACTTCCCTGGTGGTCCAGTGGTTAAGACTCTGTGCTCCCAATGCAAGGGGCCTGGGTTCGATCCCTGGTCAGGGAACTAGATCCCACATGCCACAACCAAGAGCCCACATGCTGCAACCAAAGGTTCCCACATGCCGCAACTAAAAAGATCCCGCATGTTGCAACGAGGGTCCCACATGCAGCAACAAAGATCCTGCGTGCCACAATTAAGACCCAGAACAGCCAAATAAATAAATATTTTTTAAAAAAAGAAAAAAAAACTCCCAAGAAACAGAAGTCCAGGATCAGATGGGTTCACAGGAGAATTCTATCAAACATTTAAAGAAGAGGTAACACTATCCTTCTGAAACTGTTCCAAAAGTTGCAGAGGAGGGAAAACTCCCAAACTCGTTCTGTGAGGTCACCATCACCCTGATACGACAACGAGACAAAAAAAGAAAATTACAGGCTAATATCACTGATGACCACAGATGCAAAAATCCTCAACAAAATACTAGCAATCCGAATCCAACAATACATTAAAAGGATCATACGCCATGATCAAGTGGGATTTATTCCAGGGATGCAAGGATTTTTCAGTATCTGCAAACCAATCAGTGTGATATACCACATCAACAAACTGAAGAATAAAAACCACATGATCATCCCAATAGATGCAGAAAAAGCTTTTGACAAAATTCAACACCCATTTATGATAAAAACTCTCCAGAAGGTGGGCATAGAGGGAAACTACTTCAACATAGTAAAGGCAATATATGACAAACCTACAGCTAACATCATACTCAATGGTGAAAAGCTGGAAGCATTTCATCTAAGATCAGGAACAAGACAAGGATGTCTACTCTCGCCACTTTTGTTCAACATAGTTTTGGAAGTCCTAGCTATGGCAGTCAGAGAGGAAAAAAATAAAAGGAATCCAAATTGGAAAAAAAGAAGTTAAACTGTCACTGTTTGCAGATGACATGATACTATATATAGAAAACCCTAAAGACACTACCAGAAAACTACTAGAGCTCATCAATTAATTTGGTATAGTTGCAGGTTACAGAATTAATACACAGAAATCTGTTGCCTTTCTATACACCAACAATGAAAGATCAGAAAGAGAAACTCAGGAAACAATCCAATTTACCATCACATCAAGAAGAATAAAACATTAGGAATAAACCTACCTAAGGAGACAAAGGACTTGAACCCTGAAAACTATAAGACGCTGATGAAAGAAATCGAAGACAACACAAATACATGGAAAGATATATCATGTTCTTGGATTGGAAGAATCAGTATTGTCAAAATGACTATACTTCCCAAGGCAATCTACAGATTCAATGCAATCCCTATCAAATTACCAATGGCATTTTTCACAGAACTAGAACAAAAAATCTTAAAATTTGTATGGAGGCACAAAAGACCCCAAATAGCCAAAGCAATCTTGAGAAAGAAAAATGGATCTGGAGGAATAAGGCTCCCTGACTTCAGAGTGTACTACAAAGCTACAGTCACCAAAACAGTGTGGCACAAAAATAGAAATATAGATCAATAGAACGGGATAGAAAACCCAGAAAAAAACCCATGCACCTATGGTCAATTAGTCTATGACAAGGGAGGCAAGACTATACAATGGAGGAAAGACAGTCTCTTCAATAAATGGTGCTGGGAAAACTGGACAGCTACATGTAAAAAATGAAATTAGAACATTCTTTAGCACCATACGCAAAAATAAACTCAAAATGGAGTAAAGACGTACATGTGAGACTGGACACTATAAAACTCTTAGAGGAAAACATAGGGAGAACACTCTCTGACATAAATTGCAGCAATATCTTTTTCGATCCATCTTCCAGAATAATGGAAATAAAAACAAAAATAAACAAATGGGACCTAGTTAAACTCAAAAGCTTTTGTACAGCGAAGGAAACCATAAACAAAATGAAAAGACAACCCAGAGAATGGTAGAAAATATTTGCAAATGATGTGCTGGACAAGGGATTAGTCTCCAAAATTTACAGCTCATGCAGCTTAATCTCATCAAAACAAACCCAATCAAAAAATGGGCAGAAGACCTAAACAGACATTTCTCCAAAGAAGACATACAGATGGCCAAGAGACACATGAAAAGATGTTTAACATGGCTAATTATTAGAGAAATGCAAATCAAAACTACAATGAGATATCACCTCACACCAGTCAGAATGGCTATCATCAAAAAATCTACAAACAATAAATGCTGGAGAGGGTGTGGAGGAAAGGGAACCTTCGTGACACTGTTGGTGGGAAGATAAATTGGTACAGCCACTATGTAGGTTCCTTAAAAAACTAAAAATTGAGATACCATATGATCTTGCAATCCCACTCCTGGGCATATATCCAGAGAAAAATATGGTCCAGAAGGATACATGTACCCCAGTGTTCATTGCAGCACTGTCTACAATAGCCAAGACATGGAAGCAACCTAAATGTCCATCAACAGAGTAATGGGTAGAGAAGATGTGGTACCTATACACAATGGAATATTACTCAGCCATTAACAAGAATAAAATAATGCCGTTTGCAGCAACATAGATGGACCTAGAGATTGTCATACTGAATGAAGTAAGTCAGACAGAGAAAGAGAAATATCATATGATATCGCTTATATGCAGAACCTAAAGAAAATGCAGCCATAAAGAGAAACGAAACTGAGCTATTTGTAATGAGGTGGATAGACCTAGAGTCTGTCATACAGAGTGAAGTAAGTCAGAAAGAGAAAGACAAATACCGTATGCTAACACATATATATGGAATTAAAAAAAAAATGTCATGAAGAACCTAGGGGTAAAACGGGAATAAAGACACAGACCTACTTGAGAATGGACTTGAGGATATGGGGAGGGGGAAGTGTAAGCTGTGACAAAGCGAAAGAGAGGCATGGACATGTATACACTACCAAACGTGAGGTAGATAGATAGTGGGAAGCAGCCGCAGAGCATGGGGAGATCAGCTCGGTGCCTTGTGACCGCCTGGAGGGGTGGGATGGGGAGGGTGGGAGGGAGGGAGATGCATGAGGGAAGGGATGTGGGAACGGATGTATATGTATGACTGATTCACTTTGTTATAAAGCAGAAACTAATAAAAAAAATTTAAAAAAAAAGAAAATGATACAGATGAACTTATTTACTAGGAATAAACAGACTCACAGATTAGAGAAAAAACTTACAGTTGCCAGGGGGGAGGGGTGGGGAGCAGGGATAGTTAGGGAGTTTGGGGTTGACATTTACACACTGCTATATTTAAAATGGATAAGCAAAAAGGACCTACTGTATAGCACAGGGAACTCTGCTCAATATTGTGTAACAACCTAAATGGGA
Source organism: Hyperoodon ampullatus (assembly GCF_949752795.1). NCBI lineage: Eukaryota > Metazoa > Chordata > Mammalia > Artiodactyla > Ziphiidae > Hyperoodon > Hyperoodon ampullatus. Next base: position 169,300,868 of record NC_136916.1, read on the forward strand.
AAAGAATGTGAAAAAGAATAGATGCATGTATATATATAACTGAATCACTTTGCTGTACACCTGAAACTAACACAATATTGTTAATCAACTGTACTCCAATGTAAAATGAAAAGTTAAAAAAATAGATGCATTATCTCAGAGAATGTTTTAAATTTTAAAGTAAAAAGAAAAAAAAAGAACCCTTAAAGTGAAAAAAAAAAAGTAATATGGGAGTAAAGGAGAAAACTGTTAGCAAACAGCCTCAGGCATATATAAAAAGTTTTATGACAAGGTTGACATGGTATTAGAAATTGTTGGAGGAGAATTTAATAAGTGGTTTAAGATGATACTTATCCATACAGGAAAAAGTAAACCCTACCTCACACTATACACAAAAATTAATTTTATTTACACTTAAATGTAAGGAGTAAAACCTTGAAACTTTTAGAATGAAATATAAGATAATCTTTACAATGTTGGGGATAGGAAAGAATTTCTTAAAATATAGAAAGCACAAATTATGAAGAAAAGCATTGATAAATTTGGCTACATTTATGTTTTAAAACTTCTGTTCAATGAAAACTCTTTAAAGAAAGAGTAAAAATCAAACTAGAGCTTGGGTGAACATACGAGTTTTCATTTGGTGTCATTTTCCTTCAGCCTGAAGATTTTGTTTAGCATTTCTTATAGTGAAAGTCTGCTGGTGACAAATTCTCTTCGTTTTTTGAAAACAATTTTTTTAAATTAACTTATTTTATTTATTTATTTTTGGCTGCGTTGGGTCTTCGTTGCTGTGTGCGGGCTTTCTCTAGTTGTGGTGAGTGGGGGCCACTCTTCATTGCAGTGCACAGGCTTCTCATTGCAGTGGCTTCTCTTGTTGCGGAGCATGGGCTCTAGGCTCGCAGGCTCAGTAGTTGTGGCTCGCGGGCTCTAGAGTTCAGTCTCAGTAGTTGTGGCGCATGGGCTTAGTTGCTCTGCAGCATGTGGGATCTTCCCGGACCAGGGCTCGAACCCATGACCCCTGCATGGCAGGCAGATTCTTAACCACTGCATCACCAGGGAAGCCCTGAACATTTTTAATTTTGTTTTCATTCTGATGGATATTTTTGCTGGCTATAGATATACTGACAGTGTTCATTTATTCATTATCTTCTGATCTCCATTATTAGTCAGTGGCTAAGAATTGATATTCTGTTGTATGTAATTTGTCATTTTTCTCTAGTTTCTTCTAAGATTTCTTTTTTATCTTTGTTTTTTGGCAGTTGGAATTTGATGTATCTGGACATGATTTTCTTTGTATTTCTCCTGTTTAGAGGTTTGCATGTCTTCTTAAATCTGTAAATTTTATTGTAGCAAATTTGGAAAATTTTCAGCCATTATTTCTTAAAATATTGTTTCTCCCTGTTCTTTCTGTCCTTTCCTTCTGTGACTAACATCACGTATATGTTAGACCTTTTGCTATTTGACCCTCAGGCCTAAGGTTTTGTTTATTTTGTTCCAATTCCCCCCTGCCCCCATCATTCTTCATATTGGATAATTTCCATGGATTTATATTCACTTTACTATTTCATCTATTAAGTCCATCTAGTGAATGTTTAATTTAAAATGCTGTATTTTTATGTTCTAAAGTATCCAGTTGGCTTTAAAAAAATATACTTACTATTTCTCTACTGACATGCCTATCTTTTCACTCATTATGAGCATATTTTCTTTTACCTCAACGAGCAGAATTAAGCTTTAAATTTCTTGTTTGCTAATTCCAACATCTGGGTCATCTTCAGTTTTTTTCTGTTGATTGTCTTTTTTCTTAAGAATAGGTCACAGTTCTTTATGTGTCAGGGAAGTTTGAATTGTATTTTGGACATTGTGAATGTTATGTTGTAAAGATTGAACTTTGTTATTTTCCTCTGAAATGTGTTGATTTTTTTGTTTTAGCAGATAACTAATTTAATTCAATTTAAACTACAAACTAACTCTTAGGTGGTAGCTTAAATCTGAATTTATTTCTTTTATCCCTAGCTAGATTGTTGTTTGCACATCCCCTGCATGTGTATTATTCAGGGATCAGCTAGAGATTTGGGCAGAAACACATAATTTACATTTCCTCCTTTCAGGCTCTCTTTTTCTAGGAGTTACCCTTTCCCTTTCCAGTAGATATGGTTGTTCTAAACTATGTGCTGTGGTAATTCAGACTAAAAAGGCTGTGAGTATGCTATTGGAGTTTTAGCCACCCTGTACAGCACCAACTAAAGCCATCCCTCAGTCTAAAAGCCATAAAGAGTGGAAACTCATATTCCTGTGCCATTCCCTTCTTCCAAGTGTTGAGTTTGTAATTATTATTTTTGGGAGAGTAGGACCAGCAGTAGTTTATTTGGGCACATTGGAAGTGGAAACTGGAGAGAATATATGTTGATAACAATCATTTTGTTAAGGAATTTGACAGTATCTAGTAAAAGCTGAAGTTGAGAATATCTTAGAGAATTTTCTGCAGAAGTACATATGTATAAGAATGATCATTGCAATTTTTTTTGTAATAGGTAAAATTTCAAGTAACCTAAATGTTCGTCAACAAGACAGTAGATGAATAGACAGTGAGATATTTATAAAATGAAATATTAACAGTAGTAAAAATGAATAAACTAGTGATATATATATATATCAATATGATTAAGTCAAAATGCAATGTTGAGTTAAAAGATATAAGTTTCAGAAATATATGTATAGTATTAATTATATAAAGTTAAAAATATGTGAAACAATACATATTGCTTTGGATATAGATACATATAGTGTATGTAGCTACCTTATCTAAAATGTACCCTATCCAAAATTACAACCTCTTTCAACATTTCCTGTCTCTTTTCCCTGGCTTAGTATTTTTTCTTTTATGTAATTACCAGTACTTAATGCACTATATGTTTTACTTATTTAAATTTTTTCGGATTGTCTTCCCCACTAGAAGACATGAAAGCAGAGATTTGTGTCTTCTTTGTTCACGACAGTATCCCCAATGCCTAGAACACTATTTGGCATATAATAGGTACTCAATAAGTATTTGCTGAATGAATAAATAAATAGTATAGAAATATGAAGGTTTGGTTAACCACCAATTAGGTAAGTTTTCTGGGGGCTTCTAATGAATCTAAAATGTTTTATTTCTTAAAAGTAAAGTATCTAGTGTAAATATGACAAAGTATTAAGATCTGATGGCACTGGGTAGAGACAAAATTAGTGTTTATGACATCATTATTTTTTATATTTCTACGTTGAAAATACTTCCTTAAACAATACAAACACCAAAAAGTTTGGAGAAGATTTTTCGGAACATTATAGCATTGAACTTAAGGGAAGAGGGAGTTTCAAAAATGGATAGGGAGATATTTAAAATGTGGAATTAGTCACCAAGAGATAATTGGAATTGACTATTAGGAAATTATTAGTGACTATTGCAAGAATTGTTTCAGCAAGGAGATGATAATTGGTGAAATGCTTAAGAAATGGAGACAGTTGGTGGAGAAATGGGGATCACTTATTCAGTGTGATGCCAAGTAGAGCTTTTCCAGAGTGGAAAATTTATTCATGTTTGTGAGCAGAATGGAACAATCCATTGAAAAGACAGAGACTTAAAATGCTGGAAAGAAAGGGCAATTAATGGATGCATTTATAATTAGAGGCACTTCACTTGGCAATGTAGAGAGGCACTACTTCTGAAATAGAAGAAAAGAAAGAAAGGTTGATGAAGATCGATGGAGACAGAGAAGGAACGGTGAGGGAGTTCCTATTTGTTACTTTGAAGTAGTTAAGTCAGGCCATCTGTTGGAATGGAGAAACTGGATAATGGACATGGTTCACGTTAGTGAATTAGCCCAATGGACACGTTAGGAGGTTGAAGTTGTAAGAGCCTAGGTTGATAATTAGGGTATCAATAATATGGATGATTTCAGGCTTTGAATGGTTTGAAATAGTCAGCATAAACCTTAATGGAATGAGTGCATTTGAGTGGCTTGGACAGTAATGCTAACAAAAACAAACACTCATATGTTCCAGGGATTATTCTAGATTCTTGTATGTCATTTAACACGTGCCAGGGATTGTTCTAGATTCTTTTTAAAAAACATTTATTGAAGTATAGTTGATTTACAATGTTGTGTTTAATTTCTGCTGTATAGTACAGTGACTCAGTTATACATATATATATTCTTTTTTATATTCTTTTCCATTATAGTTTATCACAGGATGCTGAATATAGTTCCCTATGCTGTACAGTAGGACCTTGTTGTTTATCCATCCTATGCATAATAATCTGCATCTGCTAATCCCAAACCCCCAATCCTTCCCTCTCCCCCCCGCCCCCCGACTTAGCAACCACAAGTCTGCTCTCTATATCTGTGAGTCTGTTTTTGTTTTGCAGATATGTTCATTTGTGTCGTATTTTAGGTTCCACATATAAGTGATATCATATGGTATTTGTCTTTCTCTTTCTGACTTACTTCACTTAGTATGATAATCTCTGGGTCCATCCATGTTGCCGCAAATGGCATTATTTCGTTCTCTTTAATGGCTGAGTAATAGTCCATTGCACATATATATACCACATCTTCTTTATCCATTCCTCTGTCGATGGACATTTAGGTTGTTTCCATGTCTTGACTATTGTAAATAGTGCTGCTATGAACATAGGGGTGCATGTATCTTTTTGAATTATAGTTTTGTCTGTTCTAGATTATTTATGTGCATCCATTTAATCCTGACAACAACCTTTGATATAGCTATGTTATGTGCATTTTGCAGGTGAGGAAATTGAGACATAGGGAAGTAACGTGTTCAAGGTCACACCCAGGCAGAGCTGGAATTCAAACCCAGGCTGTCTAACTCCTGAGTCCATTCCATAATAATATTATACTCTCTCAATGAGACAGTAGAAGGTTTAATTGATGATAAACAGCAGGGTTAGTAAAACAGGCCAAGAGGGAGTAATGTACTTTGTTACTTTGTTTCTGGGTTATCCAAGATACCACATAAAAAAAATTCAATTATTATTTTCTTTATCAAAGCCTCAAGCCTCCCGGAAATTTCTGAATAAATCACTGAGCTTTCTTTTGTTCACACAGAACGTTTGTCATCTTCTCAGAAATTTATATTATATTCACATTTTCTTTCAGAATGATTCCAATTTTTTACTTGAAATTAACTCTTCAGCATCATTCTTTACATCATCATTTATCTTTGAAGCTTGGAACTTCTCTTTGGGATGTGTTTTTAGGAATGAACAATAGTATAGGATGATTGGCTTGATTAGCCAGACCAACCTGGCAATCACTGAGGTGACACAGTCCAGTTGTGTGTACATTCTAAAGAGCCAAGTCACTAACATTTTATGAACATTTTCACCAATATCATGAAACTTGGCCACTGTGTGTATCATAATGGGCAGCTTCTTTGTTGTCCATAGACTATTTTGGGTTACTCAGAAACAACTTTCCTTGATATTTATTCTTTTTTTTTTTACAGACATCCAAAAGTTTTCACCTTTATTTAGATAACTAAATATAACAGCTGTCTCAATGCTTTGTATTTTGAAGTACTTGCATTCACAGTTCAAAATTTCCCTTTTTCTTAAGTTGCTATTAAAAATGTCTGGCTTGATTGGAAATTTAATTTTATTCAAGGCTAAATAAAACAGTTTTAGAATCATCATTTTAATTGCTCCCCAAAACCCAATGATCTTAGCTTCAAATTAAAATTCCCCCAAGGGATGATCGCTGGGCACAGTTTTTACATGAGGCCAGCTTACAGGGGGAGTAGCATTTAGGCAGAGGCAATAGCGAGGACCAAGATCTTGAGATGAGAGTGATCCTGCAGTTTCCAAGGAGCAGGCTCAGGGTCACTGGGGCCAAGGGAGTGGGATAAGATGGGGTCAGAGAGGATGACGGGAGGACCATTCAGGGTTTGTTCTCCATTATAAGGACTTTGGCTTTTACTCTGAATGGGATGGAAAGCACCTGCAGGGCTCTGTGCCGAGAAGAAGGATGTTCTGTCTTAGATTTTAATAGGACTACTCAGGAAACTGTATTGAAAATCATGAGGGGGGACTAGTGAGGATTCTATACAATGAGCCATGTGAGACATTAAGTAGGCTTCGGTCAGACCAGGAGTTAGTTCGGGCCACACGTGGTTTGAAGTGCCCATTAGACACACAATAGCAGATGTTGAGTAGACAGTAGGGGACCAAGTCTGGAATGCAGGGAAAAGTTGGGGCTGGAGGTAAACTTAGGGAGCTGTCACTGTGAAGATTGTATTCAAAGCCCAAAAAGTGTTTACTGAATGACTAAAGGTTGTCGAGGGAAGAGCTTTTCATTGAAAAGGAAATTTGAATGCTACAAGGTTAGAGGTTTTCAAGAAATAGAGGGAGTGTTCTCAGCCCAGGCAGAGAAAGTAGAACCCATGGAATATTACCCACCCAGGACCCTAGCCTGAGGATAGAGATTGCAGACAGACATGGCCATGGGCTGAACGTTTCTGTCCCCCCCAAAATCATATGTTGAAATCCTAGTCCCCGAGGTGATGGTATCAGGACGTGGGCTTTCAGGAGGTGGAGTGGGACTAGTGACTTTATAAAAGAGGCCCCACAGAGCTCACTCGCCCCTTCTGCCATGTGAGGTCATGTCAGAAATTCTGACACCAGTTATGAACCAGGAAGCGGGTCCTCACCAGACACCATATCTGCTGGTGCCATGATCTTTATTTTTTTCCTTAATTGTCAAAGATTTCTTTTGCATATTTTGTCCATATCATATATAATTTAACATTCTTTTACCTAAACTAAGGATTTTTGTTGTTGTTGTTGAGGTGGAAAAACATAGATTTAGTCACCACAGTTATCAGTATTTTCTTTCTTTTTTTTTTTTTTTGTGGTACGCGGGCCTCTCACTGCTCTGGTCTCTCCCGTTGCGGAGCACATGCTCCGGACGCGCAGGCTCAGCGGCCATGGCTCAGGGGCCATGGCTCAGGGGCCCAGCCACTCCGCGTCATGTGGGATCCTCCCAGACCGGGGCACGAACCCGTGTCCCCTGCATCGGCAGGCGGACTCCCATCCACTGCGCCACCAGGGAAGCCCAGTTATCAGTATTAAAAATAATTGGTCACCTCTTTCAGTTCTGTTCCCAAAGCTTTTTGCTAAATTAGCCTGCTTTGATCATTGCTCCTCAGCTTTCACCAGCTATTTAAATTATTTGAATTAAGAATGGTCATAATGGTTGACACTTGCACAGTACTTGAATTTTAAAAGGACTTTCACATCCATTATATCATTTGATCCACCCACTAACTCTTTAGGTGACAGGGCAGGTTTTATTGTTCCCATTTTACAGAAATTGAGGCTTAGGGAAATTAGGATTGTCCTAGAATGAATAAGTGGTAGAACTGAGTCTTGAATCTGATTCTTCCTGACTCCAAGTCCGGGCTCAGAATGTCTTTCCACTACTTGATTCTTTAAGTATTTTTCTATTAATATGCTTGAGGTGTGTTTCCATCGCCTTCTTTTTCTACTGGCTTCATTTGGTTTCCCAGCAGAGGGGCTTCCCAACGTGCCTGTCTCCCTCCTGGGTGATTGCATGGGAGCCCACCTAGGTTCCTCCTGTTTCCAATCTTGCATTTTCCTTTTCTGTGGCTCTTCCAGCTTCACCATCCGTGGAAATCTCCTCCTTCCCTAGACTCGACTTCTGAAGTCTTCTCACAGCCCCCTGGCCTTGGGACCTCCCATCCTGATCATCAGCAGGAGAGCCCATCAGAGAGGGGGGACAGAGGGCACGGACCGCAGCACGCCGGGAAGCCATGCTGAGGGTTACTTCTGCATTTCCTTCCTCGCGGTCCTCAGGAGCATCCTCGCCGCCCTCCGGCCCCGGCTCTCTCCAGCCCGCCCCTGATCCGCCTCCCCCTCCTTCCGCACGGAGGCTGAGACCAGGCGTGGGACGCACCTGTGTCCCTCTCCGGTCACCCCGCTGAGACACCGGGGCTGCTCCCGGAGCAGGATTTACAGGCCCGGAGAACGCCAATGGGAGATCCAAATGGTCGGGGACTCCGGCACTTTAAGAGGCTTTTCTCTGGGAAACACCCGTCCCCTCCGTGCGCCTTATGAATGGAAATCCTCCTCCCCCGGTCGAGCCCATTCTCCCATTTCACCAGGAGCCGCAGCTTGCTCCCTCCTTTCGGTCTCCCCGCCCACATCAACGCGGGCAGCTCCAGGAGGGGACGGACAGGAAGCCTTTGGCCGCCTATTAAATCCCACCCATTTCTCCGGGGGCGATTTCCTAACCTTCCGGGACCGAATTCTGCAATTTGATGTGCGTTTTGTCCGAATGGTAGCGACACGGGCCTAAGGGAGGGGGAAAGCGAGGGGGTGGGGGTGGGGGGTATGCGCTCTTTTCCTCGCAACATCGCTGGCGGAGCGAGGGAGCTCACACGACACAGATTTTGGGGCAAAGCCTTTGCATCTGGACAGCACCATGTCCACCAAAGCGGAGCAGTGTAAGTAGCAGCCGGCCCGGCGTTCCGGCCCGGCCTCCGGCTGGGAGCTATTGCAGCTGCAGCGTTTGCGGCTGCTGGGAGACCTTGGCCTCGTGCTGGTGCGGGGGTGGGGGCTGAAGTTGGGGGGGTGGGGCGTGGTGGGGGGAAGAGAAGGTGGGGGGAAGAGAAGGTGGGGGGAGGGCGGACGTTAATGGGAACGCGGCGCTGTCCCCGGTGCTGAAAAATTATGCGGGCTTCCTCGGCTGGTGGCGGGGTTTGGCAAGACCGAAAGACCCTACGAAACGAAATTAAAATGGGGTCATTTTCGGGAAGAAGAGGCCTCGTATCTTTCAGATAAACATTTCGGTATCTCTTGTTGGAGTGGGGGAAGGGGGGCAGCAGCACATCAGGGGCGGGGAACTGTCAGTGCCACCCGAGCCTGCCGGGCCTTCTGAGCATGCCCAGTTCTCGGTGCTGGAGCCATAGGGGAGTTCGAGTCTGCAGTTTCCACTTTGGGTTGGAGAGGCTAGAAGGCAGAGAAGGGGGAGGGAGGATTCTGGAGTCTGAATTCTGGATTCAGTGTGAGGAAAATCAGCTCAATAACACCAGCCCTAAGGCTAAAACTAATCACAACCAGAGATTAAAGCCAGAGTTAGTGCTTGCAAGAAAGTGAAAGGGGCTCTGGAAAAATGATCTAATGATTTTTCCTGAGAGGTTTCCTTTGTAGGGCAGCTCACACAAACTATAAAAAATAGCAGGAGGATTTTAGTTGTCCCAGGAATGATTGGCTGTGTGTTTGGTTGGAAACAAGCTGCTAACTCCTTGTGGACAGAGGAAGTTTCTAATAGGCTCCCTATAGCATTTCTTATTGCAGTGCGCATTAATAGGCCTTTGGTATGTACTTGGTAGGTTGATTAACATGAAACCTTTTCCTGAGTGCACTTGAAGGATTCAGGAACTTAAACTTCTGTAAATAAAAGGTGTTTTTTATTAAGCAATGAGTTTGAATTTTTGACAAGTATACCAAAACCTATTCAACGCATTGACTCTAGTTTCTTTCAGAGCAGCACACAGTTATGTTGTCACTGCTTGAAAGTCTTTTTAATTCTTCTTTGGAGTGGCTATTAAAGCCATTTTGTGAGACACCAAAAAACAGTAATCTCATTTTTGGGGGGCAGTAGCTTGTATTTGTTAAAATGCAGTATGTCACGTATTCACCAGGTAGATTAAATGAACTGAAGACTCATAGAATTCCCAGATTGATGCCTCATTAGAGATCCTTTATGAGCACCTACATCCAGTGCTTGTACCTCTACATAAATTTTTTCTTTTTTTTTGGAATCTGGAACATCTGAGTTTGAATCCTAGTTCTGCCGTTTACTGTTTGACCTTGGGCAAAATAATTGACTTCTATGAACTTTATTTCCTCATCTGTAGACCTGGGGTAATAATGCCAGTGGGGTGGTTGTGATTATAGGTGAGAGAATATACATAAAATGTTGAGTAGTGAGTCCAGCATATAGCAAGGACTCAATAAATGATAGTTATGATATTGACAATCATTTCCCACTTCTTAGTCCATCTCTTCTAAATCATTAGAAGTTCTTTTGTGATTTTTTGGGCCTGTTTTAGTTAAATCTAACCTTCAAAGATAAATTTGGCTTCTACAAGGGCTTTTGAAAAAATTATGCATTACATTTTGAGTAATGGTAACATAGTTGGAATCGGTGCAGAACTTGAGGATAACACACCCTTAAAGGTTTTATTTTAGTACAGTTGTTAAAAAAACCACTACCTGTCATTTGCTTTTACAGTTACATATTATGTAAGAAATACCAGGTTAAAGCCAGTGAGTATTACTGTCCTCTTCCTTGTTATATTTTGAGATGCACTGGATGCTTTGTCTTGTCTCTTTCCTGGGCAGTTAGTGCCAAGATGGATAAAATCTATCTGTGGACTTGGTCGTGTAGTGCACACAGTGTGTAGTTTAGTAGGTAGTTTAGATTTTTTGTAAAACAGGTTTTGTTTTGTTTTTTTATCTGTAGATGGAAAGGATGCCATATTTGAAGCTAGGACATATGGATTTGAGTTTTTCATGTCCTTCTGATTAACTGTGAGACAATTAACTGGGCAATTAACTTAATAGTTTTGTGCCTCAGAGTTTCCATCTGTAAAGTAAGGAGTAGGAGTAGCAGCTATCTTTGTTTAGCCGTTAGCATTTTGGAGGGCAAAGGAGGTAACACGGGAGTAGGCTGTGAAAAGAATAAGGTGCTTTGGGTGTTTTTCGGTGTCTTTATCCAGGGTGGAGGGAAGTGAAGAATCTCGTTTCTCTCTCTCTTTGACCTGCACTAACATGGATGAGTTGACACTCCAGTGCACATCATATACCCAAAAATAGAGCAAATACATGAAAGACTGCATGGTTACTGTTTATGAAGGGTGAATACTTTTTAATAAAGTGAAGTTGCAGATCTGTGATTCTTGGACTCTGTAGACAGAGTACGGCTAGGAGGAAGGAGAAAGAGAAGGGAGGGCTGTGAGATTTTTCTCTTCTACTGGATGTGAAGACCACCAGAACATGAGAGAACGAGAGAGTTCATTTCTTTTCTGCATTCAGGAGGAGTGTGCATAGTACCGTTTGCCTAAGGACCAACGGGGAGATGGAGGCTTAATGCAGTGTCAAAATAATATTTCTGTTACTCTCTTCCTGAGGCCTCTTGATGTAGGTACAGGTCTCTTTGGTACAGGAAGTGGACATAGTTTGGTTGAGCCAGCAAGAGGAAGTATTGCATTTCAACCAAACAAATTACGTGACTTAACCTTTGACATGTAACGTATCCCAGTTATGTGACAGATGATCTTATTTTTAGGTAGTAGCATTTTCTTTAATAAAATAAGTGATAATGATGAAAGAGAGTGTAGGTATAGTTAAGATATACTTTGGAGCTTGTTTTATAGGTTCAGTCAGTTTCCTGTGCTTTGTGCAGAACATCATCACAGGAGGTGAAAGCTTCCTAGCAATTTCTCAGGCGATTGCACAAGAGTTACAGGTTTTTTCCTTGAAATGCTTCTTTTTCTTAAAGTCAAAGTTCACTGTAGTGAAAATGTTTATGTAGCTGATATAGAATGATAAAAATAAGAATTTATAGTTCTTTCATTTGGGATTCCAAAGAGGGGAAAGAGGAATCTACCCCCCGCCCCCCAGTTTTCCCTGTCTTTTAAGAGTTAAAATGGACCAATCTGGGGTACTTTGGGTGTGCTCTTTCAAAAGAAGCTTGCTTTTGATAACAGCAGAAGTTAAGAGTCAGGGTTCTAGAATCAGACTGCTGCTTGGGTTTAAGTCCTGGCTCTGCTTCTTGCATTCTCTGTGCCCTTGGACAAGTTAACTTGACCTCTCTAAACCTCAACTGCATTGTTTGTAAAATGGGGATAGTCATAGTTCTGAAGATTAAATGAGGTGATCCATGAAAAGTGCATAGCACAGCATCCTGGCATATAGAGGAGTTAATAAATAAGTTAGCTCTTATTATTATTATCATTATCATCAAGTATAAAACCTCGCACTTACTGCTAAAATAAGGATATTAATAAAGTTTGGATCTAGTCCCCCCACTCCCCTCCCCCACCAGCCCAGAGTGGAGCAGAAAAAAAAAAGTAGCCATTGTTTAAATGGGACATGGGCTCTTGGGCTATTTTTTTTTCTCCTTTGCTTGTCTCCAAGTCTCTTCTACAACAATCAACCTAACCCATTTGGGTGGGAGTGGATCCCTGCATGGCAATTCCTTGACTTGATATATCTAGCAGGGAACTGGCTGATCACCTGAACAGAACATTTCTAGGGCATGAACTGCCTATCCATCACCTTTTGTATTATGATGACAGTGTAGCATCTGGTTAACATAAATCACTCATATAAATATCCATCAAAATGTTTGTCAAATTTGGAAATTAACCTGCTGATATTTGGAGTATAAACTCAGTATAGCTAATTATAGAAATATGAACGTGTGCCATTTTTAATGTATTTACCCTTCTCAACATCTTTATCTCAATAACTAAAAAGCTTTTGATTACATCAAAACAAACAGTTTTAAGAGTATAGCTAATTAGCAGTATGATTTGAAGTTGAACTTGCTCCTATCCCCTACATATTTAAGGGTCATACTTAGAGAAATCAATAGGTAGTTTTATTTATTTTTATGTACATTATTTGGTAATGTGACTAAAATATAAAAGCACTTCTCCTTTGAATAACATTGCAACCTGTAGTCATTTAGAAATCTTTGCACAACAACATTGCTGACTTCTTATAGACGGAACTCTAGCTTTATTCACATGTGTAAAAATTAGAGTGTACCTATTAACCATATTTGTGGTAGCAAAAAGAACACCAGGTTTTTAGCTCTGATTTCTCTGCATGATTTGACACTAGCTTTTCTATTCCTTATTTATACTCTCCTTTTCTTCTTTCTTTGCTGGCTGTTCCTACTCAGATTTTTTTCTTAGGGCTACCTTTCTTCTCCCTATCTTTAAAAACAGGATTCTGTCATTAGTTATCTCTTTTTTAAAAAAAATCCCACAGACTCTTTCTCTCATTCACTCTTGGGGTATTAACTATCACCTCTATGTGGATGACACCCAAATTCAATTTTCTAGTCTAAACGTGTTTCTTGAACTATGGCCTCTATACCTATCGAAGCGTCCTATAGGCAACTCAAACCCAAACTCATTGTCTTCTCTCCCAAACTTGTACTTCTTTTTTATAATACTTATTTTTGTGAATGGCTGCATGATCTATCCACCCATTCACCTAAGTCAAAAAATTGGGAGTCTTCCTAAACTTCTCCTACTCTCTACCATTACTATTTAAGCCCTAATGATTCTTGCCCATCCAACTAAATCCCTGCACTAACTCCTTGATCTAGTTACATTGGACTATTTTTTTCCAGTTCTTCCAGTGCACGATGTTCTTTTTGCCTGATATGCTTTCTTTCTCTTTCGGCCCTTTTCTTTGCCTTCCTAATGCTTACTTATTGTTCATTATTGAGCTTGGAAGCCCTGCGTGATAGTCACTCTTCCCCTGTATTCCATACTCGTTTGCTCACACTGTATTGCAATAATTAGTCTTCTTGTTAGTTGCCCTAATTTGTGTGTAGACGGTATTATGTTCATCTCTGTGTCTTCAGCATGCAAATCATTGTCTAGGGCAGTGTTTGCACAAAAAATGTTTCTTGAATAAGTAAAAATGAATGAAGGTGAAGTAAATGTCTTTCATAAGGAAGGATTACATAATTACGTTTTGGATATCATTCACCTGAAGATTTCATATTTTCATTAATGTGAAGTTCTGTACTATATACAATGTTCACATGCTTTTCAAATGGATTTACAGGTAAATAAAAATATAGTTGTCAAAAGTACTTAAAACATATTTGCTAAATCAAATTTTATAGTATTTATATAACAATTTACACTTTTCCTGAATGTTCATTATATTTTTGGTTCTTTCTCTTAGTTAAAATTTTCTCTTAATATATTCAGCATAATAATCATGATTCTTAATTGGTAGACAATCTTAGCACGCAGCCAGCTTCTTTTTTCTTTTAAGATAAAGTGACAATACATCTGAAGTCAGGGACTCTTCATGCTGTAAGTTGACTTGGATCCTTTGGTAGTATACCTGTGCAAGTTTTCTGTATTGATTACTCAACCAATAAATAGGCTTTAAATTGGGATTTTCATTTTGCAGTATTATTATGTTGGAAATTCACATGCACTTGTTTCTCATATTCTGAAAAGATATGGGTAGCTCTGCATAAATGAACACATACATTGGCTTAGAAATGAAATGTTTATTGCATAAAAAAACTACATTAAGCAAAAATGTATACTTATCAACAAGCTCGCTTCCTGTAGTGTGGAAATCTCAATCATTTCATTTAGAATATTTAGCTTTTTTCAACCCATACGTTCTATTTCTGTCTTGTTTTTCTCTCCTTCTGGACATTTCTTGAAAGGACAATGCTTCTAAACAGTATATAGTTTATCGTGTGAGTCTCACTTACTATTTGATGTGGGATTAAAATTGGAGGGATATTCAGCATTTCAGAGTGTATTTCATCTTCATTGGTCTTAGAAGCTTGGTCTGACGCTAGGACAAAACTTAAAGGATATGTGTGTGTGTACATAGGTACTTATGTATATATATGCACATGTGTGTTTATATACCTATACATTTATATATATATATATAAAATGATATTTTAAGAAGAAATGAATTTACCTCAGAAGTGAAAATAGATAACTCCTAATCATATAACCAATTTATCATGTCAGAGTTATATGTACTTGAATCTCTGGTTTTATGTCTTAAATATTCCTCAGGTACCTCACGTCCTCTTTATTCTTATCATCACCATCCTAATTATGGAATTTATCATTTCTTTATTATAACAGCCTTTTAATTTATCTCCCTGTGTCTGCTTTTGTCCCCATCAAATCTATCCTCACGTAGTCCCCTTAGTGATCCATCTAAAATACAGAGGCTATCGTGTTATTTTTATCATTCTCTTCTTTAAAACACTTCCTATCTTTAAATAACTTCCTATCACCTTTGACCCATGTTAGAGCTCCATCTCTTTGGGAGTTGGGTGAGCTCTTCCTAGATGTTAGACTATATACCATATACGTAGAGTAACTGCTCACTAATGTTGGATGATAGCATGACTTAATTTCAAGGCACTTTACTTTTACATTACATTTAAAAATTTTTTTAAAATTTATTTTATTTTTGGCTGCATTGGGTCTTCGTTGCTGCACGCGGGCTTTTCTCTGGTTGCGGTGGGCAGGGGCCACTCCTCGTTGCAGTGCGCAGGCTTCTCATTGCGGTGGCCTCTCTTGTTGTTGAGTACAGGCTCTAGGTGCACGGGCTTCAGTAGTTGTGGCACATGGGCTCAGTAGTTGTGGCCCACGGGCTCTAGAGGGCAGGCTCAGTAGTTGTGGTGCACAGGCTTAGTTGCTCCGCGGCATGTGGGATCTTCCCAGACCAGGGCTCAAACCCGTGTCCCCTCCATTGAAAGGCAGATTCTTAACCACTGTGCCACCAGGGAAGCCCCTGCTTAATGTTTTTTGAAATCCTTTTTTTCCTATCATAATTGAGGTTTGTCTTTTCTTCTATATTTTTATTATTATACACAAAGGCTATTGATTTTTGTATGCCTATTTTGTAACCTTACTTTACCAAATTATTTTCTTTTTGTAATTGCTTTTCCATCTATTCTTTGGGTTTTCAACATATATAATTATACAATCTGCAAATAAAAAATAATTTTATTCTTTTCTATCCAATTCTTACATCTCTAATTACCTTCTCTTTTTAAATTGCTTTGGCAAATATTTCCAACACAATGTTAAATATAGCATAGAGCGTATTCTTGTGTGGTTTTGAATTTTAGTAGCAAAGCCTCTAGTATTTTTCTATTAAGTAAGATTTGGGGGGGGGCTGAGGTAATATACTAAGGAAGTGTCCATCAATTCTTATTTTATTGAGTTAAAAAAAACTTGAGGGCTTCGCTTCCCTGGTGGCGCAGTGGTTGAGAGTCCGTCTGCCGATGCAGGGGACGCGGGTTCGTGCCCCGGTCCGGGAAGATCCCACATCCCGCGGAGCGGCTGGGCCCGTGAGCCAAGGCCGCTGAGCCTGCGCGTCTGGAGTCTGTGCTCCGCAACGGGAGAGGCCACAACAGTGAGAGGCCCACGCACAGCAAAACAAAAAACAAAAAAACTTGAATGATGTTGAATTTTGTCAAGTTTATTTTCTGTATTTATGGAGACCATATGACTTCTTCTCTTAACTTTATTAATATGCTGGATTGGATTTTATGTTTTATTTAATAATATTTGCAGTGATATTCACAAGTTAGATTGGTCCATTTTGGGGGGGTGGGGAGTAATTCTAGTCAGGTTCTGGGAACAATGTTATACTGACTACATAAAATGAGTTTGGAAGACTTCCTTCTTTTTCTATTCTCTGGAATAATTAAAGTAACATTGAGGTTTTCTGATCTTTAAAAGTTTGTTAGGGTTCCCCTGTGAAATCATTTGGCCTGATGCTTTTCTGTAGTGGAACTTTTTAACTTCTTCCTTTATTTCCTCTATGACCCTTGTTCTATTTAGACTTTCTGTTTCTACTGGGGTCAATTTTGGTAAGTTTTATTTCTCTAAATTTTTTTTCATTTCATCCAAGTTTTCAAATTTATTTGCATAGAATTATGCAGAAGAGTCTTTTAGAAAATTTAAGATTTCCCCTGTTTTGATGTTTATTTTCTCCTTGTCATTTCTAATGTTATACATTTAATGTTGTGTACTTGTGTTTTCTCTCCCCATCCCTATCCCCTTTTTTCCTGATCTAGTTAGTGGTTTGTCTGTTTTATTAATTTCTTTTCTAAGGAACCAGTTTTAGATTTATTTATTCCACTGTTTTTTTTTGTTTGTAAATTAATTTCTACTTTTATTATTAATTCCCTTTTCCCAAGACATCTTTTCTTTTCTTTTTTGGCTGCACTGCACAGTATGAAGAACTTCCCCGACCAGGGACCGAACCCATGCTCCCTGCAGTGGAAGCCTGGAGTCTTAACCACTGGACCACCAGGAAGTCCCAGACATCGTTTTTTTAAACTTTGGTGTTTTTTTTCTAGCTTCTTGAGTCGGGTGTTTTTTTATTTTAATATTTTTGATCAGGCATTTCATGCAATATATTTTATTTGACACTTCCTTTAGCTATAGGCTACAGATTCTGATAATGTCAGGTTTTCATTATCATTTTCACCAAGTTCTGCAATTTAATTTTGTATTTTGCCTTTGACTCAAGTGTTGTTTAAATGTGTGCTTGTGAATTTCTACGTGGAAGGGCATTTTTGTTTATTTTGTTATCTTGTGTGTGCGTTTTTATTTCTTTTTAAGTTGAGGTATAATTAAAATATAACATTAGTTTAAGATGTGCACATAATTCAATATTTGTGTATATTGCAAAAGATCACAAGTCTAGTTAACATCTTTTTATTTTGTTATTGATTTTGAGTTTTACTGCATTATAGTCTGAGGATGATATTTGCATTATTTCTATTCTTTGGAAATTATTGAGCTTTTCTCTGGTATAAGATTAGGTCAGTTTTTATGAATGTTCCATGTGTACTTGAAAAATAATTGTAATCTCTATTATTGGTGTTCAAAGTTTGATATAGATCTAAAAGATCCACCTGATTTATGTTGTTTTAGTCTTCTATACCCTTATTAATTTTTAGTCTGCTTAATCTTGGATTTTGAGAGGTATGTTAAATCTCCTATTGTTAGTGTGTTTTTGTCTATTTCTAGTTGCATCTCTTGTAGGTTTCAGCTTAATTAAAGTTATTGCTGTGTTATTGGGTTCATAAATATTAATAACTGTAATATCCTCATTGTGAATTGTAGCCTTAACCATTATGAATTGGCCTTTTTAATATATTGTAATGCTTTTTGGTCTTAATTCCACCTTGTCAGATATCAAGATTAAGACTCCTGTTTTCTTTTTGTGTTTGCCTGATATGTCTTTCTCCATCCTTTTATTTTTAACTCTTTTGAATCTTTTTGTTTTTGGTGTGTCTCTTGTATTCTGCATAGTGTTGGGTTTTGATTTATTAGCCAATCTGAAAATCCTTTTCTTTCAATAGGTGAGTTAAGCCCATTTACATCTATTGATATGATTAATATGTTTGGCCTCAGTTCTATCATACTTTCTTTTTTTTGTCTTTTGTATCTACGTTTTTTTCATTATGCAGTTGGTTTTACCTGCTTGTTCGTTCTGTTGGTTAACTTTATACTAATACCTTTATATAATACCATTAGTCCACTTTTTTTTTTTTTGGACTTACTGGTTCCCTACGTTGAAAAATATTGAAGTTAGCTTGTAACCTCTTCTCCCTTGCTCCTTCTATCCCAGTATCTGATCTAAAGTAATATCCTATTATTTCCATTTAACGTTTAATGAACAGTCATATCCATATGCACTCCTTATTCCCCTGACCCCAAGTTTTGATAATTATACTTGTCTGCTATATTCTCTCTTTTATGACCATGGGTTATCTTTGTCCTATAGGAATATTTATATTTAGTGCTCACCAATTATTCTTTTTTTTTTTTTTTTTTTTGCGGTACACGGGCCTCTCACTGTTGTGACCTCTCCCGTTGCAGAGCACAGGCTCCGGACGTGCAGGCCCAGCAGCCATGGCTCGTGGGCCCAGCCGCTCCGTGGCACATGGGATCTTCCCGGACTGGGGCACGAACCCGTGTCCCCTGCATTGGCAGGTGGACTCTCAACCACTGCGCCACCAGGGAAGCCCTCACCAATGATTCTTATATCACTGTCTCAGTCTTTTTGGTTGTCTGAGTGTTCTTTTCTGAGAGATTCTTTTGGAAGGGCTCACAGGATCAGTGTACCTTGAGTTTGGCAAGTTTATAATAGTTTGTTTGCAGCTTTTTACTTGGAGGCCAGTTTGGGTACATGTAAAATCCTTGATTCATATTTCCCTTCCTTGAGTGTCTTAAATTTGTTACACCATGTTCTTTGGGTATTAGGAATTGATTGAAAAGTCAGGGGACAATCTTATTTTCTTTCCCTTATTAGTGTCTTAGCCTTTTTGCCTAGTTGCCCAAATGATGTTTTATTTTCTTTTTAAAGTAATTTTCACTGTAATATGATTCAGCGTTGGTCACGCTGAAGTGATTGTGGTGTATCCTTTCAATGTATAAATTCAAGATTTTTTTTTTAATTTTAGGAAAGTGTTCTGAAATTATAGAGTATAATTTAATATTTATTTTGGTATATCATTTGACATTCTTCCTTGAGATCCCTATCATATGTACGTTGGGTCTTTTTTGCTTATCTTCCTTATGGATCACTTTCTATTGAATGTTTTTAAAATCTCTCTCTGTATTTCTTTTGAGTTTTTTTTAAATTAATTAATGGATTTATTTATTTATTTTTGGCTGAGTTGGGTCTTTGTTGTTGTTGTGTGCGGGCTTTCTCTAGTTGTGGTGAGCAGGGGCTACTCTTTGTTGTAGTGTGTGGGCTTCTCATTGTGGGGGCTTCTCTTGTTGCAGAGCACAGGCTCTAGGCGTGTGGGCTTTAATAGTTGTGGCTCGCGGGCTCTAGAGCACAGGCTCAGTAGTTGTGGTGCGTGGGCTTAGTTGCCCCGCGGCATGTGGGATCTTCCCAGACCAGGGCTCAAACCCATGTCCCCTGAATTGGCAGGTGGATTCTTAACCACTGCACCACCAGGGAAACCCCCTCTTTTGAGTTTTTAAAAGAGTTACCTGTGCAGTATATCTTTATTAGTCTTTATATGAACTAGCCTATTCATGGTGATTCCACATGTATATATATTTATTTAGCTCTTAACTTGAAATGTCAAATATAAATAAAATTGACACTATTCAGTTGAATATTACCTTATTTCTCATAAATCCAAACTTATTCCTTATAAGTAAGTACAAGCATCTGACTACATCATTCTGTCTTCTAGTGTAGACATGCCCAAATACCTACATATTGGAATGCATGTTACTTTGTCCTCTTTTTGTTTATTGTGGAAATAGTTACATATAATAAAATTCACCCATTTTCAAAGCACAGTTTAATGACTTTTGCAAAGCAGATAGAATCATGTAACCACCACCTTAACCAGTATATGAAACAGTTCTCTTACCTTAAGAAGATTCCTTGTGCCCCTTTGCTCTTGATCTCCTTCCTGGACCCCCAGCCCCAGGCAGACATTGATCTGCTTTCCATCACTATAGTTTGCCTTTTCTAGAATTTTATATAAATGGAATCATTCAGTACATAGTCTTTCTAATTGACTTCTTTTGTTTAGCATAATGTTTTTGAGATTCATTCATGTTGTTGCATGTATTAATATTTTGTTTCTTTTTATTGCTCTGTAGTGTTCCATGGTTTGTATATATTATTTGGGTTGTTTCTAGTTTTTGGCCATTATGAATAATGCTGCTAAAATATCTGCATACCTGTTTTCATCGGGACATATGTTTTTATTTCTCTAGGGTGAATACCAAGGAATGGAATTGCTTGACAATATGGTATTTAGTGTTATAAAGTATTGCCATATTGTTTTTCAAAGTGGCTGTAACGTTTTGCATTTCCACCAGCAATGCAGCTGCTCCATATCTCATCCTCACCAACACTTGGTATTGACAGTCTTTTTTTTTTTTTTTTTTTAACAACCTCCTAACTGGTCCCAGGGCCCCAATCACACTACATCCTCCTAACGGTTCCATCTTAAGTCTCTAGCCTCATCTCTGGTCTTTCTTCCACTCACACTATATACTTCTATTGTACTGTATATTGTATAAGTGTGTGTGTGTGTGTGTATAATATGAATTTTAAAAATATTGCAAGTCCTGTCTTGCCCCTGGACCTTCAAATATGCAATCTCCTTTACCTGGAAGATTCTTCCTTCATCTGTTCTTTACTCTTCACCTGGGTACAGGAAGAGCACCTACACATAAAGACCTTAGAACAGTGCCTGGTACATAGTAAGTGCTATATACTTATTACCTTTTATCGCTATTATTATTAGTTTCAGCGCTCTTTCCATGTCAGCTGTAATTCTCTTCAGAGGCTGCATGGTTTATTTCACCAGTCCTGTACTGTTCGCATTTGAGTTGTTTCTGATCTTCTGTTATTATAAATCTTTTTTTTTTTTTTTTTGCTTTATAACATTTACTAGTTTCTGCTTCACAGCAAAGTGAATCAGCTATCTGTATACATATATTCCCCATATCCCCCCCCTCTTGAGCCTCCCTCCCACACTCCCTATCCCACCCTCTGGGGGACATAAAGCACCGAGCTGATCTCCCTGTGCTATGCCGCAGCTTACCACTAGCTATTTTACATTTGGTAGTGTATATATGTCAGTGCTACTCTCTCATTATGTCCCTGTCTCACCTTCCCCCCTGTGTCCTTAAGTCCGTTCTCTGCATCTGTGTCTTTATTCCTGCCCTGTCACTAGGTTCCTGAGTACCTTGACAGTCTTTTTAACCTTAGTCATCCTAGTGTGTGTGTAGCTGTATTTCATTGTGGTTTTAATTAGCATTTCTCTGAGGACTAGCAGTGTTGAACATATTTTCATGTGCTTATTGGCCATATGTATATCTTTTGGGAAATGTTTGTTCCAATGTTTTGTCCATTTTTATTAGGTTTTTTTTGGTTGTCTTCTTATCGAGTTGTAAGAGTTCTTTCTGTATTCTGAATAGAAGGCCTTTGTTCTGAAAAATTTCGCTTTTGCTCTGTGGCTTACCTTTGTGTTTTCTTTTCTTTTCTTTTTTTTTTTTTTTTTTTTTTGCGGTATGCGGGCCTCTCACTGTTGTGGCCTCTCCCGTTGTGGAGCACAGGCTCCGGACGCGCAGGCTCAGCGGCCATGGCTCACGGGCCTAGCCACTCCGCGGCATGTGGGATCTTCCCGGACCGGGGCACAAACCTGTGTCCCCCGCATCGGCAGGCGGACTCTCAACCACTGCACCACCAGGGAAGCCTCCTTTGTGTTTTCTTAACTATGACTTTTGAGAAGTGAAACTTTTAAACCATGAAATCCATTTTATTAATTTTTTCTTTTATCATTTGTGTTTTGGTCTCCTGTTTAAGAAATCTTTGCCTAACTCAATGACATAAAGGTTTTTTCCAGTGTTTACTTCTAGAAATATAATAGTTTTATCTCTAATATTTAGGTCAATGAACATTTTTGAGCCACTTTTTATGTATGGTATGAGGTGAGGCTTGACGTTCATTATTTCCATGTATAATATCCAGTTGTGCCAAAACCATTTCTTATAAAAACTGTCTTGTCTCCACTGAATTACTTTGGTGCCTTTGTTGAAAATCGATTGACCGTGTATGTGTGGGTCTATCTCTGGACTCAATTCTGTTTATCTATCTATATGTCTATCCTTATGCCAGTGACATACTGTCTTTATTTTGTAAATTTATAGTAAGGCTTGAAATCAAGTAGTGTAAGTCCTCCAACTTTGCTCTTATTTTTCAAAATTATTTTAGTTGTTTTAGGTTCTCTGTTTTCTCATATAAAATTTGAAATCAACCTGTCATTTTTTTCAAAAGAAGCTTATTTGAATTTTGTCTATAGATCAATTTGGGGAGGATTAGTATCTTAACAACATCGAGTCTTCCAATCCTTGGAATGATATCTATGTATACTTATTTAGGTCTTGTTTAATTCCCCTTCGTAATGTCTTGTAGTTGTCACGTCATTCATTAAATTTATTCCTAAGTGTTTTTGTGAAGGTAGTTGTTTTTCAAATTTCATTTTCTAATTATTTGGTGTAGTTTAGAGAAATACAATTGATTTTTGTATGTTGATCTTCTATTCTGCACCCCTGCAATGTTCACTTATTAGTTTAGTAGCTTTTTGGGGGATTACTTAAGGTTTTCAACACACCCCATCATCATGTCATCTGTGAATAAATATTGTTTTACATCTACCTTTCAAATCTTTATGCCTATTATTTCTTTTCATTGTCTTATAGCACTGGTTAGGACCTCCAGGACAGTGTTAATTAAAAGTGGTATGAGTGGATATCCTGGCCTTGTTCTTGGTCTTAGGTAGAAAGCTTCGAGCCTTTCACAATATTGAACAACCTTGCATTCCTGAAATAAGCCACATTTGGTCATAATGTATATCCTTTAAAATTTTTGTTGGGTTCTATTTGCTAATTTTTTTCTTTTTGGCTGCACAGCATGGCTTGTGGGATCTCAGTTCCCTGGTCAGGGATTGAACCTGGGCCACGGCAGTGAAAACACCAAATTCTAACCACTAGACCACCAAGAAACTCCCTATTTGCTAATATTTTGTTAAGGATTTTTGTGTCTATGCTCATGAGAGATGTTGGTCTGCAGTTTTATTTTCTTGTAATATTTTTGTCTGGTTTTCAGATCAGGGTAAAATTGACCTCATGAGTTAGGAAATGTTCCTTTTTTCTACATTTTCTGAAAGAGTTTGTATAGAGCTGATATTCATTTTCCCTTAAATTTTTGATAAAATTGACCTTTGAAGCCATCAGGGCCTGAAGGTTTTTTCTTTCCTTTTAAACAAAGGTTTTAAATTTTAAATTGAATTTATCTAACTGATATAGAACTCATCAAGTTTTTGTTGTTGTTGTTGTTGCTTTAATTTATACTTAGTCAGTTTTGTTATTTGTGTCTTTCAAGGAATTTGTCTATTTTGACCATTTGACAAATTTGTCCAGTTGTCAATATATTATCTTAAAGTTGTTTGTAATAATAGTTTATTACCCCTTTTTATATCTGTAGAATCTGTTGCTATGTCTGTCTTTTACTTCTTTTTTAAAAAAAATATTTATCTTATTTTATTTTTGGCTGGGTCGGGTCTTAGTTGTTGCACGCAGGATCTTTATTGCGGCCTGTGGGCTTCTCTGTAGCTGTGGTGCGCGAGCTTCTCAGAAGTTGTGGCGTGTGGGCTCCAGAGCACGTGGGCTCTGTAGTTTGTGGTACACGGGCTCTCTAGTTGAGGCCCGTGGGCTTAGTTGCCCCGCGGCATGTGGGATCTTAGTTCCCTGACCAGTGATGGAACCCGCATCCCCTGCATTGGAAGGCGGATTCTTAACCACTGGACCACCAGGGAAGTCCCCTATCTTTTATTTCTGATATTACATTTTATGTCCCTCTCTTTCTTTCTTGATCTGTGTAGTTAGAGATTTATCAGTTTTATTGATCTTCTCAATGAACCAGCATTTGATTTTGATTGTTTTCTGTTTTCTATTTTATTGATTTCTGTCACTGTCTATACTATTTCCTTCCTTTGGTTTGCTTTGGGTTTAATTTGCTCTTCTTTTTCCATCTTCTTAGAGTGAAAGTTTACTGACTTGAGACCTTTCTTATTTTTGAATATAGGCACTTAAATCCATAAATTTCCATGTAAACCTTATTTTAACTGCACTCCACACATTTTGATAGGTTCTATTTTTGTTATAGTTCAGTTCAAAATATTCTCTAATTTATCTTGTAATATTTTTCATTGACCCAAAGTTTCTTTAGAAGGGTGTTGTTTAATTTCTAAATATTTGGAATTTTGCCCGATTATCTTATTTATTGTTTTCAATTTCTAACTTAATTCCACTTTTGTCAGAGAACATATTCTATATCCTTCAATATTTTGACATTAATTGAGACTTGTTTTATGGCCCAAAACGTGGTCTACACTGACCGTAAACATTCCGTAAGCACTTGAAAAGAATGTATATTCTGCAGTTGTTTGTTGATGTGTTTGTTTGTTTGATGTGTTCAAATCATCTATGTCCTTGCTGGTTTTTGTCTGGTTTTTCTGTCAGTTGCTGATAAAAGCACATTGCAGTTTCTAACTATGATTATGGAACTCTCTATTTTTCCCTTTAAAGCTGTCATTTTTTGCTTCTTGTGTTTTGAAGCTCTGATACTGGGTTCATACTCATTTATGATTGTTATGTTTCCCTGCTGAATCAACCATTTTAACATTATGAAGTGTCTTTTTTATCCTTGTTAATGTAGTTTGTTTTGGAATTTGTTTTATCTAATATTAATAATGCTACTCCAGCCTACTTTTGTTTACTGTTTGCGTGGCGTATATTTTCCATCCATTTTCTTTCTTTCTTTTTTTTTTTCTTTTTTTGCGGTACGCGGGCCTCTCACTGTTGTGGCCTCTCCCGTTGCCGAGCACAGGCTCCGGACGCGCAGCTCAGCGGCCATGGCTCACGGGCCTAGCCACTCCGCGGCATGTGGGATCTTCCCAGACCGGGGCATGAACCCGCGTCCCCTGCATCGGCAGGCGGGCTCTCAACCACTGCGCCACCAGGGAAGCCCCATCCATTTTCTTTTAATGCTTTATAATTTCTTATTGGCTTCCTAGCAATTATAACGTACACCTTTAATTTTCACAGTTGATTTGCAGTTAATAATGTACTACTTTATTTAAAATATAGAAACCTTGCAACCTTAAAGCCTCATATCCTTCTTTAATTTGTAGTTATATGTAATACATATACATATGTTATATATGACACAGGACAATGTTATAACTTTAAAGTTGCATAGTTAATAAGGAAATTAAGAGGAAAAAGAAAATATAGTCTTTTGTATTTACCAAGAGATTTGCCATTCCTGATGCTCTTCATTCTTTTCTGAGGATCCAAGTTTCTATCTGGTATCTTTTCTCTTCAGCCCAAAAACTGTAATTGCAACTCTGCTTATGACCAAATTTCTTAGACTTCTTTCGCCTGAAAATGTCTTCATTTTGCTTTTTTTTTACATCAGGTTCTTATTAGTTATCTATTTTATACATATTAGTGCATATATGTCAATCCCAATCTCCCAATTCATCCCCTCCATTTTGCTTTTATTTTTGAATAATAATTGTGGTGAATATAGAGTTCTGCTTTGACAGCTTTTCTTGTTTTTTTCAGTACTTTAAAGATATTATTCCATCTGGCCTTCATGGTTTCAGAGGGGAATTCAGCCATCAGTTGTATTATTCCCATAATATGTATAAAATATATTGTTTTTCTTGCTGCTTTCAAGATATACTGTTTGTCTTCAATAGTTTGAATATCATATGGGTTTCTGTTGGCATAGGTTGCTAGATTTTATTCTGCTTGATGTTTGCTTATCATTCTGTGTCTGAAAATTTCTGTCTTTTATCAAATTTGGGAAATCTTTGGCCATTATTTCTTTAAACATTTTTTTTTCTGCTCTATTCTTTCCATTCTCCTTTTCTGATATTCCAATTACATATCCTTAATTTTACTGTTTGATGTTATCTAACAGGTTTCTGGGCCCTGTTCACTTTGTTTTTATAAATCTTTTTTTCCTCTGTTCTTCACCTTGGATGCTTTCTATTGCTCTATTTTCAAGTTCATGTACTCTTCCTTCTGTCATGTCCATTTGGCTGTTAAGTCTATCAAGTCACGTTTTTATTTCAGAAATTATGTTGTTCAGTTCTAGAGTTTCCATCTCATTCTTCTTTTATTATTTTTATTTTTCTGCTGGGACTTCTCATTTCTCTGATGAGAGTTTCATGCATTGAAAGCATGTTTTGTTTTACTTCATTGAGGATATTATAGTAGTTGCATATACCTTGTCTGTTATTCCAACCTCTGTTTCATTTAGTGATCAAACTAGTTTGATTTTCTTTTCTTCTGAGAATGTGTTTTATTTTCTTGCTTCTTCATATGTTGGGTAATTTTTGATTGTGTCCTGGACATTATGAACGTTAAGTTGTGAAGACTTTGGATTCTGTTATTTCCCACTGGCAAATAGTGTTTCCTTTGTTTTAATGGGTCATTTTCTTGGCTGGACTTGAACCATAAAACTCTGTTTCTTATGCAGTAAATCCTTACTCTGCTCAAATCTTTTGCCTTTTTCTGGGCTGCTTAGAGTCTGTTTTGTACTCGTGAGGTTCATGGGTCAGTCAGGGAGGTAGATTCCCCTACTCTCTTCAACATTCACAGTTTACCAGTTTTCCTTTTCTGTTTCCCCAGGCCAGAAAGCTTGTGGGTTTTTCTATGTCTTCTCTCACCACTGTGCACACTGCATGGGCTGCGCTTAGCACCAGGAGCTTGCTGGTATAGTTGCCTGTCTTCCCTCCTCCTTGGTAGCTGGAATTTCCCTATCAGAGTCTATCCGCTTCTGTTCATTCTCCTGTACCTTCAGGGGGTTGCTTTTTCATTATGTACAAGCTTCTTAGTTGTTTCCTGTGAGAGGAAGAGAGATTGTAGGTGGAGGTTTATTTTGTCATAACCTAGAGCCTCTTCATTTCTTTTTTTTTTTTTTTAATTTATTTATTTGGCTGCATTGGGTCTTCGTTGCTGCGTGCAGGCTTTCTCTAGTTGCGGCAAGCAGGGGCTACTCCTCGTTGCGTTGCGCGGGCTTCTCATTGTGGTGGCTTCTCTTGTTGTGGAGCACTGGCTCTAGGCGCGTGGGCTTCAGTAGTTGTGGCACGTGGGCCCAGTAGTTGTGTCCTGGGCTCTAGAGCACAGGCTCAGTAGCTGTGGCGCATGGGCTTAGTTGCTCTGCGGCATGGGTGATCTTCCCGGACCAGGGCTCAAACCCATGACCCCTGTATTGGCAGGCAGATTCTTTTATTTATTTATTTATTTATTGGTTGCATTGGGTCTTTGTTGCTGCGCGCAGGCTTTCTCTAGTTGCGGCGAGTAGGGGCTTCTCTTGTTGTGGAGCACGACCTCTAGGTGTGTGGGCTTCAGCAGTTGTGGCTCACGGACTCTAGAACGCAGGCTCAGTAGTTGTGGCACACTGGCTTAGTTACTCCACGGCATGTGGGAACTTTCCAGACTGTGTGTCCCCTGCATTGGCAGGCAGATTCTTAACCACTGCGCCACCAGGGAAGCCCTCCTTTTTAATTTTAAAGAGTTCCTCCTTTCCATGCTTTATCTTTCTTAAGATAATGCTTTCTTAAGCATTATCCATTGCGTTTATTTACTCCTGTGTTTCTACTGGTTTAGTCTTTATTTAAAAAATATTTTTTCTTTTATTTCTAATTCTCTCCAGAGTTCTTTCACCTTGATTGTCACAATCTCTCTCTTCTTTAGTCACCTAATTTCAGGGTGTTAACAACACAGTTTCAATCATTTTCTTAACTTCTTTTAGCTTGCTTTGAAGTATTGGGTTACAGTTTTCATCTGCTTAGCGCATGTGCCTCTGCTTTTTATTCTCTTTCTCTTATGATAAATTCATGTGGGATTTTCCATTGCTCATTTTTAAAGTGAAATAGGTTTTTCTACAATTTTAAAGACAGAGGGGGTGGCTCAGGATAACTTTAGGGCTCCTCTTTCATGTTTTATTTTTTGGGCAGAGTGATAAAACAAATACTCGTGTACTTTCTGAGACCTGCTTTCTTTGGTTTTCTTTCCCATTTTAATTTGGACTTTCTTTGCGTCTAATATCCTTACATTGTTCTCTCTTGGGATTGGGATTCTCTTCCCAGCAGTTTCTTCTGAACACAGAACTTTAGCTCGAGGTTAGGCTTGGCTTGTTCATTGTTAGAGTTGAGAGTCTGTTCCATCATTATCAGATCTTATCATCTGAAGAACTCCCTCCTTGCTTTGACTTCTATTTTCAGATTGGGACACCACAGTTTCCAGTGAGTACCTATGGATGATTTGGGAGTTCTCTTGACCGGAGGACCATCAGAGGCCCTTATGTGTCTTCCCTATGTATCTTCCAACATGGATACTGATATTGCATGGAAGTGTAGCTAACAGAAGTTTGTCTCTCTCCACTTGTAATTGGTTCATGGGGCTACCTTGTCACCTAGTTTTGTTGTAGATAGTTTTGTCAGCCAGTCTTTGGGTTTGTCACCTTCATTGACCTTTCCGTTTTTATTGGACGGGCTTGGGTTGATTCGTAACCTGTGCTGCTGCCATTTCCCTCTTCCTGGAATCCTCCTCTTTTAGGGTATTTAATGTGACTCTTTTAAAAAGCCTATCCTCTGGTATTTAAGATCCGTTTCTTGGATAAATGGCTGTTGCCTTTAGAACCAGGCTTGTGACTACTCACCCACTCTCTACGTCTGTATCAAGACGAAGTCACAGCAGTCCCTTGAGTCCTTTCTTTTTTCCTGTTGCCATTAAGAGGAGATGACCAAAACTTGTAAATATGGGAGCCTCCTTATCAATGGCAATATTGAGCTTTCCTTATACCACTAGGCTTAGGCTTGCTGTTCAGTTTTCTGAAATGAAATAATATAATGTTTATATATACTATATACATGCTCAGGGGATGAAACTATAAAGAAAAGCAAAGAAATGATTCAGAAAATTTAGAAAAGTATTTACCTTTATGGTGAGTGGGAGGGATGAAATTAGAGATAAATACACATAAGATACAGGAAATGTTCCATATTTTAATCTGGGTGGTGGGTACATGAGTATGCATTTAATATTATTTTTGAATCTGTATATATAATTTTATGTCCTCTTTCATAACATCAAGAGGAACTAAATAGAGTCTCTGGAAAACAGTCTGAATTCAGTATTCATGAGAGTCCCTTCCAGGGACATCAGTGAGCAAGGTCAGGAGTGAGTCCAGAAAAACAAGCGTTCATGACAGCTGGGGCTTTTGCCGGATGCAGAAGTGTGAGCCAGGTACTGGACCTCTGGCAAAAATATGGTTGGGGAGTGGGTTACTCTGTATTTTCTGCTTAAGCTCAACATGACCTACCCCCAGCCCTTAGAAGTAGGTCAAGGAACACTTCTTTGGGAGTAAAATGAGTGTGCTTAGCTGTTCCAGGAGACTGTGGAAGAGAGTAGGTGCTTTGCTGGCTCGAGAACAAATAAGAGTCTGGGGCACATTCACCCAGGCTTTCCGCCTTGGGTTAAAAACCCTGTATATAGGACTTCCCTGGTGGTGCAGTGGTTAAGAATCCACCTGCCAATGCAGGGGACATGGATTCGAGCCCTGGTCCGGGAAGACCGCACGTGCCGCAGAGCAACTAAGCCCGTGCGCCACAACTACAGAGCCTGCTCTCTAGAGCCCGTGAGCCACAACTACTGAGCCCACGTGCCACAACTAATGAAGCCTGCGTGCCTAGAGCCTGTGCTCCACAACAAGAGAAGCCACCGCAATGAGAGGCCTGCTCACTGCAAGGAAGAGTAGCCCCCGCTCGCCGCAACTAGAAAAAAGAAAGCCCGCGTGCAGCAACAAAGACCCAACGCAGCCAAAAATAACTAACTAAATAAATAAATTAAAAACAAACAAACAAACAAAAAACCCCAACAAAACAACCCTGTATATAGGTATGGGGCTCTTTGTGATGACAGCTTTCAACACTCTGTCTTGGACCACAGTGCTCTGATCTTGTCCAGTTGCTGTCTATGCCTGATGCACAGTTGGGTCTTTCCCAGGAGAAAGGATGCATGGGAAATAAATTTTTTGAAACCAGTAATGTATAAACATATCTTTATTCTTGATTTATAGTTTGCCTGAATATAGAATTCTACTTTGAGGATCATTTTCTCCCAGGGTTTTAAAGGCATTGCTTCATTATTGTCTTGCTTCCAGTGTTGCTTTTGAGAAGTCCAAAATTCCTGATCTTTCCTAAGTGATGTTGCTTCAAAAAAAAAACCTCTAGAAGCACGTGGAATTTTTTGTCACCAGTTTCTGACATTTCATAAAGATGCGCTTTGTTATATGTCTATTTTTATTCATTTTGGTGGACCTTTTTAATCTGCCATTTTCTAAATTAAAAAAAAATAATTTTGTTAATTTTTTTTCTGCTGTGCCGCGTGGCTTGTGGGATCTTAGTTCCCCAAAAAGGGATTGAACTCGGGCCTCCTGCAGTGGAAGCACGGAGTCCTAACCACTGGACCTCCAGGGAATTCCCATGTTAATTTTTTAACCCTTTTGGTTTTGCTATTGCTTTTTCTCCTGAAACTCCTTTTATTCTCATGTTAGATCTCTAGGATTGATCATTTCTCTCTTATTTTGTCTCTCTTTTTGCTGTACTTTGGGAAATTTCCTCAACTGTATCTCCTAGCCCTTCTATTGAGTATTGATTATTTATTTCTGGGATCATGTTTTTAATTTGTAAGAACTGTTTTCTGTTTTGTTTTGTTCTCTGTATATTGCTTTTTTTTGTGTGTGGTACGCTGACCTCTCACTGTTGTGGCCTCTCCCGTTGCGGAGCACAGGCTCCGGACGCGCAGGCTCAGTGGCCATGGCCCACGGGCCCAGCCGCTCCACGGCATGTGGGATCTTCCCGGACTGGGGCGCAAACCCACGTCCCCTGCATTGGCAGGCAGACTCTCAACCACTGCGCCAGCAGGGAAGCCCTGTATATTGCTTTTTTATCATTTGTGGATAGAGTCTCATATTTCTGATATTAATGACAGTTTTTTTAAAAAGGTTTCCTTCTCTTACATAGATTCTTTTTCTCCAAGTTGATGTTTTGTTCCTTCCGTTTGTCTTCCATGCTAGAGGCTTGTTTTTAGAGGGATGGACATCCTTTGCTATCCACTCATGATTACGAGTTGGGACCAAGGAGCTGACCTGAGCATGTCGGTGGGCCATTTACTGGGGGAACCCCTGATGTCACTGTCTGTCTTTAGGTCTTTCCTCTTTGACTGGTCAGATTCACAGAAGGAAGGAGAAAAAAAGAGGCTTCTAATCTACAGCTTGAAGAGTAAGGGTCTGGCTGCTAGGTGTGTGTGTGGGGAGGGGGCAGAGTTTGACTTACTCTCTATTCACTATTCACACTTCATGTAACCACCAGTTCCTTGTGTTTAAGTAGGTCACCCTGGTCTTCAATTGTGTTTAGTTTCTTCCATTCCAGAGACCCTCTGGTGTACATTCTCTTTAGACAATAAACTTCAGCTCTGCTGAGTTGGGGAGAGGTGCTCCCTCAGGGATGTGAGGTAGGGAAAGGATTTAGGGATCCAATTGCTTCTTTTTTAAAATATTTATTTATTTATTTTTGGCTGCGTTGGGTCTTCGTTGCTGCATGTGGCCTTCCTCTGGTTGTGGCGAATGGGGGCTACTCTTCATCGTGGTGGGAGCACGAGCTCTAGGCACATGGGCTCAGTAGTTGTGGCTCACGGGCCAGAGAGCACAGGCTCAGTAGTTGTGGCGCATGGGCTTAGTTGCTCCGTGGCATGTGGGATCTTCCCAGACCAGGGCTCTAACCCGTGTCCCCTGCATTGGCAGGTGGATTCTTAACCACTGCGCCACCAGGGAAGTCCCGCGATTGCTTCTTAAACAGCTTTCAACCAATCTCTCTTTTTAAAAGTTCCTATTCGTACCCCCCAGGCCCCCCTCCCCCCAGTTCCAGAGCTAACCAGTGCTGCCAGTTCCATGCCTTTTGAGAATTCTGAGATGCACATCATTGTTTCTCAGCTTTCCTCACTGCTGGCCTGGGATTTGACTTTGTTTGATCTGCCAAGTCAATGGCTACTTGTCTATTGGTTTTCAAGCTTCCAGAATTATGTTGCTGTGTGTCTTCTTTCTTATTGTCCCTTTCTTCTTGTCTTAAAAAAATCTTTTACTGTAGTTTGGTAGCATTTCAAGTGTGCGTGATTTAGATGCTTGTGTTCACTTTTGTGGTCTTAACCTAGAAACTTTCTCCCACGTTTTCATGGCTGTTGTCTTCTCATTTTTTTATGTCTTAACTTAAATATAATCTCTTCTGAGAGGCTTTCCCAAACCACCCTATGTAAAGGAGGCATTCCTTATCCTTTGCTTTATTCTCTGTTTTAGTTCCCATATCTTTATAGACCTTTAAAGCAATTTTTTTTGTCCTTTCCGTTCATCTTTCACACTTTATCATAAGCAGCATGAGATCAAGGGCTGCAGCTCTCTCATGCATTGTTATATCCCTAGTGTTCGGCACATAGTTGACCTTCAGTAAATATTTGCTGAATGAGTCAAAGTACAAATTACATGTAGGCCTGAATTTTTAAACTTGATAGCAATGCCTTCAGTTTTTTCACAGGTAGAAAAAGAAGGGCAGGGGAATAAAATAGCTCCTACCTCACTGGATTGTTGTGAGGCTTACAAGGATTAAAAGGGTAAAGTGCTTAGAGCATTGCCTTGCACATGGTAAATACTAAGGAGACATTATATTTTTAAGAGTCTTAAAAAAAGAGTCTCTAAAGAGTTATCATAAAAAAAAAAAAAAGGGCTTCCCTGGTGGCGCAGTGGTTGAGAGTCTGCCTGCCGATGCAGGGGACACGGGTTCGTGCCCCGGTCCGGGAGGATCCCACATGCTGCGGAGCGGCTGGGCCCGTGAGCCATGGCCGCTGAGCCTGCGCGTTCGGAGCCTGTGCTCCGCAACGGGAGAGGCCGCGACAGTGAGAGGCCCGCGTACCGTAAAAAAAAAAAAAAAAAAAAAAAGAGTTATCATTTTATATTTAACTGGTGTTCAGTTTTGATCAGGTTAGAGAAAATGTTGTTGTGTGATGGACTGAATTGTTTTTGAATATTGTGTAGTATGTTCTGAGTCACAGCACATCTGAATTTTAACTCCAGGTTGATCATGAATCTCAATTTGGACTGTATTACTGTCATGGAAGAGAGTGTACTTTATCAGGAAAACAGGATCCCAAATATTTTCGAGTTTGTCCATGTAACCAGACACTTAAATTTCAGGACAGTGCTGTCTGTAAGTCAGGTTCTTATTTAGGCAGTTGCACGATATCTGCATATTCTTAAGGAGTATAATTTATTTTCGGTACAATCATTTTCTTTTGAGATGGAACCACACTGATTGGATAGATGGTTGATAATTCAGATATGTCTTGGGTATTGCACTTAGATGTAGAAACTTAAAGAATGATTCATACTCATCAACCTTGGCATATCTCTGAAATTTCTACCAAATATCTCCTCAGTTCCTCAAAAATCTATGCTTATAGACAGCTCAGTACAATTTAACAATGAGAGTTAGAATATTCTCTAGTTTTCTTCTGCTAAAGCCGTATGTCTAGATTTACACTTCCTTGAACAAATCAGTAATACTCTTGTTCCCCCCGTCCTTGCAGTTTCAAGTACAGTATTCAGAGGTCTCATCACATCAGAAAGAAAGTACAAGCTTGTGAGTAACTCTTCAGATGGGATGTGAGGTACTTAAATTTTGGCCTCTTAGATTCTTCAATTTCAAAATCTTGATCTGAGGAAGCTATCCAGTAAACTTTTAAAAACAAACTTCTATAACCTAACCTGATAGATTGTATTAAAATAAAATAGAGATTCATATTCCATTTCAAATATTACTAATATCCAACAAACACTCAACTTGAAGAAGATTCACTGCCTTTATCACTTTCTCCATCACAATATGAAATGAATCTGACTTTCACAGTTCCTAGCACAAGCTCTCAGGACTAACAGTGCAATAGGAACCAAACAGGAATCTTCAGGAATCTAACCAAACAGGAATCTTTACTTGAATAAATTGTTTTTCCCCCTTTCTTTATTTCCAGTGCCCCATTTCTGACAAATGAGGTTTTGCCATGTTAAGACGTTTTCCAGTTGGCAAGTGGTCAGGTCTCACTAATTCATGCGTGAAAGCATTGGATGATTTTATGTATCTATGTGTTTTTAAAAATATGCTAAAAAATGTATGGTGGGCCACAGTTTGTTCAATTGTTTCTCTTTATAGGTGACATGTAAGTGCTCTATCATTTACCTCCTGTGTGACCTTTGGCAAGTTACTTAACCTCTCTAAGCCTTGGTTTTCTCATTGGTAATACGGCAATAATAATAATAACAAAAGAACTATTATTTTTATGTTCACTGGCACAAAGTAAACACTCAGAATTTAGAATTATTATTGTGATTGTGACTCAGAGGATGAGGATTATGTCTTTTTTTATTGTTGGTTTACCCATGCCTCAAGGTGCCTAGCACACAGTGAGTGTTCAATCAACAATATCTGATGAATGAATAAGAACACTAGTATCTTTCCCTTCACCTTTGCTGCTTAACTTTTGCTTAATGTCAAAAATTCCTTAGAACTCCTGACGTATTGTTTTTCACAAGTTAACTGTTCAAAAAATGTAACAAATAATGTATGTGGAAATGCTTGGAAAAATGTAAATGGCTATACAAGTGTGATTGTTGATGATGATAATGACGATGATGATGGTGGTGTTGGAATCACTTGCCCAAGAATGGGAGTGTTCGCTGACCTCTCCTGTCTGCTGAAAGTGCCAGATAAAGTTTGCCTCCTGGAAGTAAAACTCACTGAAGATTATATATGTAAGTATAAGAATATTTGGAAGAATTGACAATGAGATTTGTAACATGTGACATCTCTTTGCTTTTGAGGGGAGATTTCACTGTTTGGCTCTCTAAATACGTGTATCCTTTCCCATCTCGCTTCATTTGTTACTTTTGGGAGGTTTCAGTTCAAGAGGGTGACCTTCCTCAAAGAAGGAGGATCATTCTTTGATCAAGGATTTGCAAAGAACTCTGGTTCCTCATTAGAACTCCCAAGCCATGCGTTGTTGCATTGTTCTCCCCACATCTCCATTTCTGAACATCTTTATTTTTAGCTGTATTTATTCTTTAAAAAAGATGAGTTTCTGAATATAGAACTGGGTTTTAGTACCAAACGCAGTATTTATATTGTGTGTGTGTGTGTGTGTGTGTGTGTGTGTGTGTGTGTGTGTAGGGGGTTATGCTTGATTTTGTTGATGAAAGATCACTGCTGTGTTTTCCTTACTCTACAGTCATTCCATTTCGAGGGACAGAGTATTGGACTGGAAACGGGGAAGCAGAAGGATCTCACATGTAACTGCTAATTTTAGTAGCAATTTATTATCCACTATGTGCCAGTCACTGTGCTAAACAGTTTATATATGTAATACTTTATTTTTTTTTTTTTTTTTTTTTTTTTTTGTGGTACGCGGGCCTCTCACTGTTGTGGCCTCTCCCGTTGCGGAGCACAGGCTCCGGATGCGCAGGCTCAGCAGCCATGGCTCACGGGCCCAGCCGCTCCGCGGCATATGGGATCCTCCCAGACCGGGGCACGAACCCGAATATATGTAATACTTTAAATCCTTTAGCAACCCTGCGAGAGAGATATCATTATCCCTGTTTTATGGATTAGAAAATTGAGGCTCAGAGCAGTGGAGGAGGCAGTTAGTTAGTAATTATATCGATAGCATATAGCGATAAGGGCTATGATAGAGGGAAGCCCTGTGTGCTGTGAGAGTGCCAGTGAGACCATTTAATGCAGCTTGTGGTAGGGAGGGTTAGTTGTCTACAGTGGAAGTGGTTATAGCTGAGATATGAAGAATTCTTAGGAGGTGGCCAGGCAGAGAAGTATGGGTTGCATTCCTGTAGAGAGAATAGTGTGTGCAAAACCATGGAAGGGTGAGAGCGTCATGTTGGGGTTTTTGCAAGTCATTATGGCTGAAGTGTGGTACTTAGTGAAAAGACAGAAGATGAAGCTTGACAGATGAGCAGGGATCCATTCATGCTGGACTCTATATGCTAAGTTAATTATCTGGATTTCAACCAGCAGGAAAGGAGGAAGACTTGCATTTTGGAAAGATTACTCTGGATGTCATGTAAGAAAAGGATCAGAAGGGAATCAGTCTGGATGTGACAGCAATAATCTAGGAAAGAGATATGCAGGCTTGAATTAAGGTGATGTAAATGTAGATGGAGAAGAGAATAGACTTTAGAGACTATTTCTAGATAGAACCAATTGGGCCAAGGAGTAGAATCTACTGGACACGACAAACACTTAGAGAGACACAAAAATAGTAAGTTAGGACAGATATGTAGGGTGATTAAGGCGTCTGATGCTCTGATCAAGAGAAGAAGTGAGGGACTTCCCTGGCGGCGCAGTGGTTAAGAATCTGCCTGCCAATGCAGGGGTTACGGGTTTGAGCCTTTGTCCAGGAAGATCCCACTTGCCATGGAGCAACTAAGCCTGTGCGCCACAACTACTGAGCATGCACTCTAGAACCCGTGAGCCACAACTACTGAAACCCGCACGCCTAGAGCCCGTGCTCCGCAACAAGAGAAACCACTGCAATGAGAAGCCCGTGCAGCGCAACGAAGAGTAGACCCTGCTTGCCGCAACTAGAGAAAGCCCGCGCACAGCAATGAAGACCCAAAGCAGCCAAAAATAAATTAAAAAAAAAAGAAGTGAAAAAGGAACCAGGCATAATTCTTACTTTAACCACTGAAGTGAATATTTATAGCAATCCAAATTTGTGAAGTATGTCCAAATACTCTGTATTTATGTCTATCATTTCTCAATGAAAGGTTAAACTGAAAAGAAAATGAATAGTTTAAAAGGAGGCAATGACAGCAAATCCATAAAGTCTTAGACTTTATGGAGTGGAAGAGGAAACCAATAAAAAATAAGATGGATTTAAGATATATGCTTTCAAATCTACAACGTTAATAATCAACTTTTACAAAGAATGTGGAGGAAGTATTATTTTAATTTCTCACTTGGCAAAAAAGGAACAGAACAAAACAAGCAAACAAACAAACAAGTAAACAAGACCCCCTGAGACTCACACATAGCTATAGGTGGGAACTCACTGCATCCCAGAGCTCTCTGCAAGACATTGTGATGGCTCCACAACATTTACCCAGCATGTTTAGGGTCCAAGTCAGAAAAAGTACAATAAGTGGCCTACTCGAAGAAAAAAGAAAAAAGAGTAAATACTGCAAAAAATAATGAAGAACCTATAAAAATCTTTGGAATATATAAAGTGAAATGATTATATGGAGTTCTATTGAATGAGAGAGGAGGGGAAAATAAATCAGGAAAAGAGTTCTGGGTTAATTACATGTTGTACAAACAAATTTTATCTGGAAATTACTTATTTGTGTAAATGATACTAGCATGTTAAAGAATTTATCTAGAGGACGTTAATAAGATGTAAGATAGCTGACGTTTAAACTTTTAATTCCTTTCAACCCCTGTGTTAACGTGACCATCTGTTATGTGCCCAGCATTGTGACAAGATCTAAGGGCATTACAAATGATATATAAGAGAGTTCTGTCCTCAAAGATCTTAAAGTGTTGTTAGGGAGACTAGATTTGCAAACATGAAACTCATTTAGAACCATCCAGAACAGTTTATTATCAGTGAAAAATTTATATAATTAAGTGGCAAAATTTTTGAGGCAGATAACGAGTGCTTTAAGTCTTCCGAAAGGGAGGCAGTGATAAGCGTCAGTTAGAAGGTTTCGTGAATGGTGTGACTCTTAAGGTGGGCCTTCAAGAACTAAAGGGATTTGGTTTTTCAAGCAGAAAAGTGTGGGACTGGTGAAGTAAGCAAGTTTCATTTTGTATTTCCTAAAAAAATAAACAGATTTAGTCTAATATTTCGTCTGTCCACTCTAGTGTTACTTAATGAAATATTGGAAAACAACCTAAATGTCAAACAATAGAATAGGGGAAATGTCAGTATTTCATGCTATATCATATTTAATAATTAAATATTATTAAACTAGTAAGAATCATTAAGGAACAATGTGACCTGGTGGAGAAGCCTGGCTTGTAACCAGTTAAACTGTCAGTTCTACTACTTCCTAGCTTTGTGCCTTTGGGCAAGTCATTTACTCTTTCTGAGCTTTGGTTTATTCAGCTTAAGTGGAGAAGATAATAACCACTTTGAAAAGTTATTGTGAGGATTAAAAATAATGTATATTAAGAAATAATGTATATAGAGTGCCTGATAAATAGTGGACATTCAATAAACATTATTATTCATTATTAGTTATACGTATACTATTGGTATGTAAAGAGATACTGTCTTTCTGAAGGGTAATGTCTCAGTTCTAACCGAAAGCTTTAAAATGAGTAGTTCCTGTTTGACTCAGCAATTACACAATTAAAAATTTATTCTAAGGAATAAAGATGTGTGCACATATTTAAAAGTATATTCTTTGCAGCATTGAATAGAATAGTAAAAATAACCTAAAAGTTCACAAATAGAAATAAATTATGATTCACTTACATAAAGGACAATTATAAAGCTATTGAAATGACGATGTAGAAATATATTTCGGATATAGAAAGTGAGGAAAGCAGATTCTAAATCTGTATACAGTGTAACTCCATTTTTGTAGATGTATATTTATGAAGAGAAAATTTTCAGGAAGGACAATATACCAAAAATGTTAGCTGTGGTTGTCTCTGAATAGTGGGCCTTCAGGTAATTTTTATCTTCTTACCCGAATTTTTTACTTTTATGGTAATAAGCATAGATAATTAAAAATTTAAAAATAGGAATGGATTGCTAATTAAAATATTTAGAGACGTAGGAAAATGCTTAAGATTTAAAGAAAAACAAGTTATTAGTTTATTTTTGTTAAAAATATTTTTGTTAAAATATTTTTGTAGTTTTATATCTATGCCTAAAATGAATGGCTGAATTTTGTTTCTGTGGCTCTTTCTCTCAAAATGTAGCAGTTTCCAAGATGGTAGGGATAGGATGAATAATGAAGAAGCAGAGAGCAGAGATTAGACTTGTGTTTGCCTGGATGAAAATCATCACTTTCTTAGACCCCCTTTCATGTTTTCTTCATTTTCATCACAGCTTTAACCTTTGGCTTCCTTGGCTATTTTCATAAAGAAACAAAGTGTAACGCATTTAACCACTGCAAAAAGCCACTTTCTACCTCCCTCCTGCTCTTCCTTTCATTCTTACTAGGATCCAGCAAATTCAGCACCCACTAGTCACTAGTCACTGGGCATATACAGTGGTGAACAGGGGACATAGTTCTTGGACCCTACTCTCCGCTTGGGAGAGATAGTCAACAATCACCCAAATAAGTATATAACTAAGAATTGTGCTAACTACTGTGAAAAAAAGAATAGGGTGTTGTGAGAGAGGAAAATGAGGGTGGAGGAGAGGGAATCAATTTAGACATAAGACTTCCATGGGGAAGTGACATTTAAAGTCAGCCTTGGGCTTCCCTGGTGGCGCAGTGGTTGAGAGTCTGCCTGCCGATGCAGGGGACACGGGTTCGTGCCCGGTCCGGGAAGATCCCATGTGCCGTGGAGCAGCTGGGCCCGTGAGCCATGGCCGCTGAGCCTGCGCGTCTGGAGCCTGTGCTCTGCAACGGGAGAGGCCACAGCAGTGAGAGGCCCGCGTATCGCAAAAAAAAAAAGAAAAAAAAAGTCAGCCTTGTTGCATGAGAAGGGGTTAGATAGACACAATATGGAAGGAAAAGCATAGTAGGAAGAGGGACAAGCACATATAAAGATTTTCAGGCAAAAAATAGCTTTGTGTGTTCCAAAAAACAGGGTCAAGAGCCAATGTGTCTGGCCTTTGTGGTATGATGGGTTGGAAGATAGGCAGGGACCTGGTTAAGGATTTTGGATTTTATTCTGAGGGCAATGGATAGCCACTGAAGGATTTGCATGAAACAGTTTATATTTTTTAAAGAATCTCTTTGTTTACTCTGAGGAGAAAGAACTGGAGAGAGGCGAGAAATATGCAGAAAGGTGAGTAAGGAGGCTTTTAGAATTGATTGGGAGATGATGGTGCCCAGTGATGACGGTGAAGATAAAGAACAGAAGACAGTTGGAGGTGTATTTTGGTGGTAGCACTGACAGGACTTAGTGACAGATTGGATTAAGGAGTGGGGGAGAGGGAATAGGAGCTGTTGAAGACACTTTGCTGGGGTGACTTGGTGGATTACATAGATGGTGGTGAGGGAAGAGATAAGAGTTTAGTGTTGGACATGTTTGCTGCATAATATCTGTAAGAGACATTGAATAGATAAGGTCTGTTACTCAGAAGAGCGACCCATCCCCATCTGGGATGGAGATACACAGTTTTCTTTTGGTGTAGTTTTCTTTTTAATTAATTAAGTAATCTGGCTGCGTCAGGTCTTAGTTGCGGCACGCGGGATCTTCACTGCGGCATGCGGGGTCCTTTGTTGCTGCGAGTGGGCTCTTCATTGCGGCGTGAGGGCTCCAGAGCGCGTGGGCTCAGTAGTTGTGGCACGCGGACTTAGTTGCCCCGTGGCATGTGGGATCTTACTTCCCCGACCAGGGATCGAACTTGCGTCCCCTGCATTGGAAGGAGGATTCTTAACCGCTGGACCACCAGGAAAGTCCTGAGATATACATTCAAGAGTAGTTGGTACAGATGGTACTTCAAGCCCTTTGGATGGATGGAACTGTGGAGAGAATATTGAGAGAGGAGCAGAGAATCTGAGTCCTGAGGAATTCCAACATTTAAACTTTAAGTAATAAG
Organism: Hyperoodon ampullatus; assembly: GCF_949752795.1. NCBI lineage: Eukaryota > Metazoa > Chordata > Mammalia > Artiodactyla > Ziphiidae > Hyperoodon > Hyperoodon ampullatus. The sequence continues at coordinate 169,342,154 of NC_136916.1, forward strand.
GGAGGTGGCAAAGTGTGTTGAGAGGGATACACTAGGGAGGTAGGAGGAAGATTAAAAGAATGTGGTTGTCAGGGAAACCAACCAGAGAGTTTCAAGGAAAGAGGGATGGGAGGGATGGAATGTGCTGAAAGGTCTAGTAAAATGATGGCTGGGAAGTGCCCATTGGATTTGGTAACATGGAGACTCTAGATGATGGTGGAAAAAGCAGATTCTGAGCAGTGGTGCAGGTAGAAGCCAGGCTGGAGAGTGAGTAGAAGAAAGAATAGAAATGATGGAGAGATGAGAGCGTGTACACAACTCTTTACAATCTTGGCTCTGAAGAGAGGACAATAGCTGGAAAGGATTGTCAAGCCGAGGGAAAGTTGTTTGTTTCTCTTTGACAAGGGGGATTCTAGAGTTTATTTGAATGGTTATGGAAATAATTTCGTAGGGAGGGAGAAATTAATGATGTAGGAGAGACAACTGATGGATGAAGGGCACTCGTGGTGGGACTGATGTTTGCTATTTACTGTATGTTGAATATGTACTAGGTATATGCTAAGTTATTAGCACAGTAAGTGATTTATTATTCACAATAGCCCCATGAAGTTGGTATGATTATCCCCATTTTACAGATGAGGAAACTGGGGTTGAGTAGAGAGAGAACCAAATTCTTAGTCCAGAGCTGTTTGATTTCAGAGCTCAGACTCTTAGCTTTTACTTATACTCTTAGAGGACTTCCTCTAATGTGGTATTTTAGTCAGTTTGCCAGGACTGTCATAACAAAGTATGACAGACAGGATGGCATATACAACAGAAATTAATTTTCTTGCTGTCCTGGAGGCCAGAAGTCCAAGACCAAGGTGTCGGCAGATTTGATTTCTCCTGAGGACTGTCTCCTTGGCTTGCAGATGGCTGACTTTTTACTGTGTCCTCATATGGCTCTTTCTCTGTGCACATACATCTCTGGTGTCTCTCCTGGGCTCTAATCTCCTCTTGTTATAAAGACACCAGTCAGCCTGGATGAGGGCCCATTCTAAGGGCCTCATTTTAACTTAATCGCCTCTTTAAAGGCCTGATCTCCAAATACAGTCACATTTTGAGATTAGGACTTCAACATATGAATTTTGGGGGACAAAATTCAGTCCATAGCAGATGGCTTCTGTTTTCTTAAAGTATAAGGAAAAAAACTGGCCGTAGGGGTAGTCTTGAAAAGCATGGAGAAAGATGAAACAGTGATTGAAGAGGGTAGAAGAAGGAGCTTACTAGAGAAATGTAACCTTAGGGTCAGGTGAGATTGGAGATGATTTGTTTACATCCAGTCAACCCAATTATCTGAGTTTCTGCCTCAATATTTAGGCGTATGGGTGGAGTAAAGTATTACATATGAACTCTCAGCTGCCATGAGGCTGCTGTGTGCTCAAACAAAGTTGAAATGTAAGTGAATTTCATTCACATCCTCAGCACAATTACAAATTACTGTATGTCAGGGACCTTTCTGGCTGTTCTTAAATAGTTGAAAACAGGAAAGTTAAATAAATCAGTAACTGCTAGGATTTTGTTGCATTCACCAATGAACAAATTAGCTTGAACATTTTTCCAACCGGTTCTATAAAAAAATTGTTTTTAATGATTACTCACCACTATTTTTATTCTTCTTTCTCTCCCCCTTTCTTTCTTCCTTTTTTCCCCATCTTCACTCATCAATTATTTATTGAACACCTACTACATGTCTGGCACTAGGGATAAAAAGAGTCCACAATCTAGTGTGGGAGACAGGTATATATGCAAAAGACCCCGAAGTGATAGTGCTATTATTAAATTAATAATTCATGTGTTCATTTATACTGCAAATGTATTGAGTGCCTGCTATTAAGTGCCATGCAGTGTGTCAGGCTTAGGATAGAGACATGAATAAGGTATAGTTTTTGCCTTCAAGAAATTTACAACCTGGTAAAGAAAAACAGGTAAGTAAACAAAGGCAATACATTGTAACATTTGTAAAATGTTAAAAGATCTCAAAGAAGGGAGTGACTCTGTTTGTGCTTTCCCTTGCATGTTTGGATACCCATTGAAAAGAGTCTTTGCTGCCTCTTAATGAAAGGAACTGTAAAAAGCACATTTGTTCATTTCACATTTTCTAATGCTCACTGTCTTTGTGTAGTGACAGTTTTGTAGTTCTTGAATTACGAGCAAGCATTGAGTTGGGGGATCTATGACTTTTCTCCTCATTTGAGCTTATTGTCCAAAACCTGCACTATCAACACCTTTTCAAGGTGATAGAATGATTAATGGTACTCCTGAAATACTCGACAGAAACCTGCTGAATGTTAAAGCTTGAGAAAAGTCACAGTAACAAAGCATTATTGTGATGGTGGGTATGCAGAAAGCGTATGCTGGCCTAGCACATATCTCAAATTCTTGGATCTCAGAACTATGTATTAATGTAGGGGTTCCCTGTAATGTAATTTTAAAAAAGAGGATGAATAGCAGATCAAAAACATGGAGAAGAAAATGGATTTTTGTAGATTATGTAACTGAAACATTTTCAACTATCATCTACTTTTACCTTATCTCAGGAAAAAAATTATTTACAACCAAACACTTATTGGGGTTAATTGAGACAATGGATTTAAACTTGTTGCTTTCTTCGGAGGTGATGTGCTATATAAACTCAAGGTGTTATTATCTGCAATGTAGACTTATTTGTGTGGGAAAATGCTAACCATATTATGGAAACAGTGCCGATAGTAGGAGGGAAAAAAGGCAAATCTGATAAATGGTATACGTGAGATTTAGAATCTATAATTAACCTAATAACAGCTGAAAACTGCTTTGATGTCATGCAGTGAACACCCACTATCTGTCTGCATACTGACTTCATTTCAGATGGTGTTCTAGAGTATATCATAGTGGAAAGAGCACTGCATGGGAGTCAGGGTTCATAAATTCTAGTCTAGCTCGGCCATTGACTACCTATGTGCCTCATTTTCCCCACCTTTAAAATGAAATGGTTATGGGCAAAGGTCTCTGAGGTCCTTCTAGTTCTGCTATCTCATCATTCTGTGATTCTACGTCCCATGCCTATCAAAAGCATTTTGACTTTCTTCAAGTTGCTTAAGCCAGCATTTCAGTTAGAATGCATCCAGGAGCTTGTTTCCATGGGCTGTTGGGAACAGCAAGTCCGTGCTTCTCCAGGACTTGATATGTCTTCTGTTAACTGCTGACAGTGAGCCATACCACCTAAAAGGCTCCTTTGGTAGCCTTAAAGATTGAAAGGACAAATGGACAGTGTTGAGAGCTCTGTGGAAGAGGAGACCTGAGAGACGTTGATCATCATGGCCCCTTGGGATTTGCAAAGAGGAATGACTAGAACTGGGCCATTCACTGCTGCCAGGTCAAAGGTCAGGTCAGGAATGTGGACAATGCTGGTGACTCCAGGTAGGTCTAGGAGGGTAAATAAGCCTATTTAGTCCCTCCTGAATCTTGAGAAGATCTGGGCAGCCAAGCTCAGAAAGCTATTAGGAAGTCTCCTAATTTATGAAATTACTTGGAAGAAAAATGTGACATTCATTTTTTGTAATTTGTTACCACACAGTCATTGCATTCTTACTTAATACTCACCAAGTTAATCTACTTTAACAATTCTCACAGTTCAAACATTCACTAAACACACTTTATGATCACTTATTGCGTTAAAAATCTGGTTTTGATTGTTGCTATTATGCAATGGATTCCCTATATCTTAGGAGTTTTAGTGTTGTTGAAAGACCTTTTGAGTTTTCTCCAGTTTTAGTTAAGCACTACTAAATACAATTCTCTGGTGGCAGAGATATATATCTATTATTATTTTACTAATAATAAGCTAACTTGGGGGTGATTATAGGATGATTTGGAGTACTGCCTTTCTTAGTGATAAAAAGTAATGGCTAATTTGTGACTAGGATGTTAAGCCAGATAACTATAACTAATTTTGTGTGTGGAACACAATTATAAGTAAATTAAAGGCCTTTTATAATTGTTTCCATCATGGAATTCCAGTAAACCTTTACATATTTTCCTTAAAATACTGATGAACTTCCTGTATCTGATCATTAAAAAAAATAACTGGATGCCTAATACATATTACAAGATGATTCTTCTTTTTTTTTTTCTTTTTTTTTTTTTTTGCTTTTATCTAGTTGCTTCCAAGATCCGGTACTTACAAGAATATCATAACCGAGTTCTCCACAACATTTATCCTGTACCTTCAGGAACAGATATTGCAAACACCCTGAAATACTTTTCTCAGACCTTGTTAAGGTAAGCTTTAAAATATCCTGTCCTTTGAAAGAATTATTAGGTAGTTCTACTAAATTGATTGGGACCTAAATTTTTATCGAACTGAAAGTCTTGAAGGGCCTTATGTTTTCTAGTGCTCTGCCAGAAGAGTCTGGACTCAAGCTTTCTGGGTGTATATAGCAGAGGAGATCAGAGGCCTAACTGATAAAAATGGCTACTGCCTGCTTTCCTCAGTTGAACGCCTTTTCAAGAGATTTATATAGTGATAAAAGTTATATGTTTGCCACGAATATAGAGTGGAATTAAAAGGAGAACCTACAGTTGCTTAAAATTAAGAACAGGAAACACTTATGGTCTTAAAGAAAATCAGAATTACGAAGCATTTTAAGTTCATCAGTGGTATTTCCTATTTCTCGAAGCATAATTTATGATAATAACAATTATTTTTAATCCATGTAACACTTCAAGTGTTCAATATGCTTTACAATCAATATGGAGGACAACAAACAAAACCACGGCAGCCCTTTTTATACTGTCTGCTTTGACTATAAGGTAGAGACAGGGGGACTCATCTGCTCAGAGTTCTCATTAGAAAAAACAGGCAGACAAAGGTGAGCCTTTCAGGTAAAGACTCAACTGTTGGCGAAATAACGTCGAAGAAGTGAGAGCACACTTCACTTTCCATTAAATTCTCAGGCTTGGTCTCTTCCATTATCCTGATCTCCTCACTCCAAATCTGATTTTAGAAACACGTTTCTTTCAGCTATATAACAGCAAAAGTTTTTTAAGATAGGCATTAGGGAAAGAACACCAGCTCAGAACGACTGTAGTGGCACTGGAGTTCCCAGCAGTCTAAGGCTTTGCCCTGGGCGGACTGAATGCCTTGTAGAAAGAAACCTCACTAGATCAAGTCAGCTCCTAGTCTTCAGTGCCACTATCTCTGTGTTCTTATTCTTTGGAATGTCTCTTCTTCTTTAGAACCCTTAGTGTCCTTGTTCTATGTTAAAGGGATTCTGTTTATCAGATTCGTAGATTTCATACTTACATAGTAAGTTTAGGACCTTGTTATAGGACATTTCTCTTTTCCAATGGCAGTGGAATAATTAGCTCAGTTTTCACATTAATAATCAGATAAGGCACCAAGACATCTGATTCTGTCCTCTTGAATTCTCCTTTTGTCTTTGAGGTCAGGGTTCTCAACGGGAAACACTTTCCTTTATCACAAATTCTGAAAGCTCTCTAAGTGAGAGACACTTTTCAGTAGGAAGCAAATTCCAAATTCCATTTGCAAAGAAACTGTGACATTCTGGTTGGCACTTCGGAACTTGCTGCTTAGGTCTTAGTCATGGTGCCAAAAAATTAAGAAATTTGGGATATTGAAGTCATGTTTGCAAGACATGAGGATTCCATTTTCTTGAGCAATGAATCATTAGAATATGATCATGGGTGACAGCATTTTAATGGTAAAACTAGTGTTAAAATAGTTTATTCAAGTGCTGCTGGGAAAGACTCTATGCAATTGAGTCCATTTTCAAAGGGAGACAATATCAACAGCCACAACGAATGGTAGTACTAACCAATAGCTATTATTATCATAGCAATATTATATTATAATACATAATAGTAATGGTATGTCAAGCACTTTTCTAAGCACTTTACATGTGTCATCTCATTTAACCCCTCATATTAATTCTATTAAATAAGTATACTATTATACCCATTTTATATATAATGAAATTAAAGCACAGAGTGGTTAAATTGCTCAAAGTTACATATCTGGTGAGCATTGGAACCAGAATTCGACCCTGGGAGTCCTAATCCACAGCACACGCTCTGAACAGTTAGGCTACGCTGCTTCTCCGTACTATTGCTGGTTATCATAGTCCAGGGGCACTTCTTTTAGTAAAAACTCGGTTTGGCCTTTGGGAATGCTGGCATCCATTATGAGTCCATAGAGTATAATTTTGGCTCTCTTTGAGATCTAGGGAGGAAAGGAAGTGCTTGGCGCAAAGATTACCATCTTTTTTTTTGTTGTTGTTGGCCGCGCTGCCCAGCTTGTGGGATCTTAGTTCCCTGACTAGGGATTGAACCCATGCCCCCTGCAGTGGGAGCGTGGAATCTTAACCCCTGGACCGCCAGGGAAGTCCCCATCCTTTTGGAAGTTAAATTGAGCTATACCTGAGGTGATGTGGACAGTGTTTCAATTCCCAGATGTTTTAACGCTATCTCCCACTCAGCAATTCATTGTGGCTAGTAGGTCAGAGCAGAGTTGACAGCCTATAGGACACACACACATCAAGTGGGAGGAAGAAAGAAGACACTGAGGAATGTAACAAGTCCCTGGTTGGACTTTAATACTCACAGGTTCAACTCTTGGGCTGAACCCAATGCATTTTCTTTCTTCTCTTTGCCTACCTCAGTTTAAAAAAATTTTTCATCTCTTTTGTTTACTTTCCAATAATTCCAGTAATACAGAACTTAAAACTATTGTCCTATGTATTAGACCAAGTTATGGTCATTTTCATCATTCTCACTGTTGGTTTATACATCCGTAATAATCATATTTATAATTCTTCATTTTACTTATGCTGTTAGAAAGTTCAAGACAAATAAGATGGTCTAAGTATTTGGTGTCCAAGATTCTTTGACAGTAATGCTTTCTACTCACAAACAAGACGGTTCCTTTTGCATTTTATATAATTTATTATATACATTCAGAAGCACTTCTTGCTTTCAGAATTCATATTCTTGGAAAGAAACAAGAAAGCATTAAAGATAAATTCTCACAGAGTAACCCTCTGTCTTTCTCTTTGGGTATTCTCAATGAAGTTAAAATTATTTTGGTTAAAATATACAACATGAAGTTCCAGCAGCATCATTAAGTCACAATTGCATTTTTAGAGTAATAGTCCTTTGGTATTCATGCATGCATGCAACTCTCTGATTTCAGTAGAGGTTTGTACATATTTTCAAAGGCAGAGATTAGGCTAGGTGTTTAACTTCAATTAATTTAATCCATAGGAGAGGAGAGATTATTTGCAGAGAAATATAGAGACCATAATTGACTATATCAGCAGTTGAACAGTCCACATAGGTCCACTTAGTTTATTATTGGACTCAGAGTTCATGGAGGTTCCCCAAACTCTAGGTGAGCAGAAGGCAAGTCCTCTGTGTTACTCAGCTTGCTAGCCCTTGAGTCTAGGGCAATGTTCTGTCCTTAGAAGGGGATCAGTAAGTATTTGTTGAATTGAATTGACTTGAGTCCAAATTTCATCCATCACAGGAACTCTTCTAGAGCATTTACTTAATCTAGCAGTGACCGAGGGTCCTGGGTAAGATTTTGTATGAGTACTGAGGTGTCCTCATTTTAACTTAGTAGGGATCTAAGTGTGGCAATGGACGCACAGTTTATACACAGCTTCAGAGTTTAGTTTTTTGTTTGCTTTTAGTATTAGAAGTGACTATGAAGATCATCTAGTTTAATCTCCCCTCATGGCTGCAGAGGAATCTGTCCATTTTATATTAGAAGCATTCTGGGACCATATTTTAGACATCTAAGGTCTTCTGTAGGGATCTTGCCTTTTATCTGGGAGAACATTTAAAGGCTTTCTTCTAGTCTTCCTATTTCAAACATTCTTTTGGAATTCCTTCCCCCAGGTCACTCTTCTGGTGCCATTCAAACTGCTAGCACATACAATCTTTTTAAAAAAAATCATTGAGTTTGGGGAAAGCTACTTGCTGCTAACTCTTTAGTAAATGTTTAATATGTTTTTAAAAGGGATTCTAGTTTCAGTTTGATAATCTTAATTGAATTCTAATTTCTAATGGCTTAGGAACAAAATACAGACCTTCAAATGACTGATTTATTGTCCACAGAGTAGCTTTAGAGCATAGCATGATCAAGTAAATTTTATGAAGTGCATAGATCTAATTCAAATGTCAAAGTTCATAATCTTATAGAAAGTTTATTTGACATATTAATTTTCTGTGCTATAGATACCTCAGGGCAACTCCTCATCTTTCCCCACACCCACAGTGTTCCTCTTCTCTTGGTTTCGCTTGATGTTGGAAGTAAATGCTTGGTAAAGAGGATCTCAGGAGTGAAGAGGAAAGATGAAGAGTTGTCTTCTGGGTCAAACTCTTCTGAGCAGGGCATTCTTAATATTCTTTTTGGTTGGGTGTACAGACCTCTGGGAAAGAATCTCAGATGGGGAAGATGGTTTTATCATTCCCAAGTTAGACAGTTTGGTTGGGGAAATAAGTTTCTTTTTTTAATGAATAAACTTCACAAAACATCATGAAATCACAATGCATTGTACATTTATTCATGAGCCCTTCTTAAGTTTTTGCACAAACGAAAACATTTCCTTACATTGAAACATGAATGGTAATTTAAAACTGGTTTCATGGATTATTCATCTTCAGCCATTTTTTTCTCAACCTCACCTACTTATTAAATCTAAAAGCAGTGAGAGAGAAGTTTACTGTTTCAGTACTGACGTTTTTTCTTCCCTATGTATATGAAGTTGGTGCTGCTATCATTTGGAAACCCTGCATATACAGGAAGGGAAAAATACCAATGTAGAGCCTCCAAAGTTGATTTCACTAATGTTTGTTAAATTATATCAAACTTTGGAAAAATACTACTGTGTATTTGAAAAGAATAATTAATGTGCTATATTTCCCCCACCAAGGAAAAGTTTGATGAGAGCAATGTACTTAGAGAAAAGCATTAATGTATGCTCTGCAACTAATTTTATTCTCTAAGGCAAAGTATTGTTTTTCCGTGCCACTTCTATAAGAGCCACATGTTGCAGTTTTGGAAGGATGCTGATAGTAGGCTAATTTAGGGCTGAAGTTTGGGAAATAATATTTCTGACTTACATCCATTGTGATTTTAAGGGAATTTTCAGTAGGATAAAATCCTACAGGGTTAAAACAGATTTTTGGTGAGTGGGTTCATCAAGAATATAACACTTAAGGGGGTACTTTTAGGAGTAATTGAGTTATATGAGGAAAGTATAAAGTCTGATGGAAAATCTGATGGTATTTATAATAGATGTAGGCAGGCAGGGGTAACTGGAATGTTGATATTATCCCATTGTAAAGTATAAGCTTACAAAGTTAAATACATCACACACAAAAAAGGTAAATTAAATCCCTTTAAAAATAAAAAAGTTACACTAAATCTTAAGTTATTTATTGCTAAGAAGTATTATATAACTATTCTGAAGTTATTTTTATTATTATTAATTGTTTTTCCCTGGACATTGGGTAACAGAAGACAAAGGAAATCGAGGTAAATTAGGCACATGGAAAATAAAAAGCATGTAGTCATTTTTCTTACATTGTAACATATTTTGCACTAAGAGTAAATAAAAATAAATGTAAATTTGAAATAGCGAGCATGCTTGACACTAACCAATTCTTCACACCACTGTAAAATTGTAAATGTAATATAATTAACTAAGAACTTAGTAATGTTTGATGCACATAGAATAAGTGTAAGATAAGATTATTTCTATGTAATGAAACATTTATAAATTGTTATCTATTTTGATTAACATCAAAGTGTACTATATCAAAGCACTTTGTAAGTGCAGCAGATATTACCAGTATAATGTATAGATATTACCATTATAATGTCTTAATGATTAAATAGTATAACCTAATTAAAAAAAACTAAACATTTGGCTAAGCAGTCATTTCTTCTATTTTTAAATTAGCAACTTTTTCTGCTTTATTGCTTTTACTAAAAGGTTTTTATTTAAAAATTAGTGCTAAAAAAAGCCAATTTATTTTTAAGAATTTCTTTTTACTTCCATTAAAATTTTTTTAACTTTGTAAATTATCTTTCCTTTAGTTTTTAGTGAGTTTTGTTGAATAATAACGTAAGTAGCAGCAGTAACATATATATGAGATCTTATTGTATGACATGCAGCTATATGAGAGATACTGCTTGCTTAGTCTTTAGAATTTTAAAGGTAACTATTTAATAAACCTCTGTTTGTATTCATAAAATAAAATGTTTCCTCCCCAACATGCAAAATTTAAAAAACACACATAAATAACCATTATCATTAGTTCACAAACATATGCTATGGACCATCTACTCTATATTATTTTATAGCTTTTCCAATGTAGTTTAGCTAACATTTTAGAAATATGTATTATTTCTAAATTCATATGCCTGTTTAAACTTCATTATCTCAAATGATACTGACAGAATGTCATGAAACAGTATCATAATATACATATAGACATTATTTTGATGCAATAAACATGTGATTTTTAAGACTCTCTTAATAAACACACATGTTTATTCTTTGCTAAACATGTTTCTGCAAGTGCCATACCTATATTTTGCAAGTTTTTCTTTACCTGATTAAGACAGTCTTGCTGAAAACTTCCTTTGCTTTGAAAGCTCCTTTTAATTAGCAATGAAAGCTCTAACTCATTAGACAAAGCCATCATTCTTCCTTTCCGGAAACCTCGCCTTCATCAAATCAATAAACTGTAAAACATGGGTTTGGCACTGAAACATGCATTTTTATATTTTTGCTCCTTACTAGCCAGATAACACATGAGATGCAATGCAACTTCCACAAAATAAGCCTTACGTTATTGGTATCTCTGTGCATGAAGCTATGCGACCCGTACTAGATTTGTAGATGCTGCTGGTGTGGCAATTGCATCTTATGTGGGATGTATCTGGTGTTTTATTATTTGTTTTAGAGTGTCATTTCAATGTAATGTGCTGTTCTTTGTGTCTTTGTTGTCTCTTTTTTTTCTTTGTCCCCCCAACAGCATTTTGTCCCGCACAGGGAAGAAGGAAAACCAAGATGCCTCCAATTTGACAGTGCCCATGACCATGTGTCTTTTTCCTGTGCCATTCCCACTCACCCCATCTCTAAGACCGCAGGTCAGTTCCATCAACCCTACTGTTACTCGCTCCCTCCTTTACAGCGTCCTGCGAGATGCTCCCTCTGAACGTGGCCTGCAAAGTCGTGATGCTCACTTGTCAGACTACCCTTCTTTGGACTATCAAGGCCTCTACGTGACTTTGGTGACTCTCCTGGATCTAGTTCCTTTACTACAGCATGGCCAACATGGTGAGCATTTAATCAAAACTTTTGAAAATGTACATGTATGTTTATAGATGCTAGAGACTGTTGTTGTTATTATAATAAATTGCTTGAAAGGTCTTTGTGTGGCTAAAACCTTTCTTACACTGAAACTTAATTATGGTGTTTCCCTTATTATCATTTTTTGCTGTTTTATGGCCAGAGGGATGTTATCCAAGTGGGTCTGCATGGGTGGGGGGAATGGGCTGGAGAAAGGAGGAAGACTATAAAAGGAACTTACCTATTCTCCCCTGATCTGCTTATCAGGGAGACTCTGGTTGAAATTACGATTTGGGGGTTAAGTTTTAAAAACTTGCCCCCCAGAAAATGTAAGAGGTGGAGGTTAAAGGGCACGTCATATCCACTGACTAATTCTGTGATTTTGGGGAGCAAATCACAGAATCTCTCTGGGACTCATTTTTCCTGTCTTTAAACCCAGGAGGTTAGATAATAAGAAATCTCTAAGAATTCTTCCAAATTTAACAATCAATAGTTATTAGAAAATGTTGACCAAGTGGTACAATGTATAGTGGTGCTCTATGCTGTATATAGTATATGCATGCCGTGTATGGTATACACTACCCAGTCTTAGTGTTGCTTTAGGACAGAAGCCTAAGAGCATGCTTCTTTTCTTAACTCTTCCTCTTTCTACTGTGTGTCTTTAGTAAATTTCATTATCTTGCATGCTTACCAAATTCTTCTAACCCATAAAAAGGAGCACAATAATATCTACTGCTTAAGTATTCAATATTATATTTGGGAGAATCAAATGAAAAATCATACAGTCAGAAAAACGACTTTTGCAGCAAATGAGCTTTTAATACACCAGCTGTCTTAACTTTAAAGCACTGATAATTTGGTCCATGGAGGTATGATAACCAAAGTTTCACTGTCCCAAAAATTGGAATTTCAGAAATGGGTGGGTGGTGGAGGTTATTTTGTCTTTTAGTTATGGCTAACTTTCCTAAGAGAATGCTTAATGGTTTATTTAGTAAGATGTGTTCTGAACTTAAAAAAAATCTTCTTTTATAGAAATGATGAAATAATGATTATTAATTTGTTTTTTATTATATTCACAATTTTGTATAACAGTGAATATAAAAAATGTAGAAACTTGTGAGTTTGCTTATTGTACAATTTTGTAGCTGTTTGAGTCTAGTCACTTTTATTGTGATCCTATCCCAGCTCAGAACTTAAAGGAGATGACTCTTTGAATGTAATATTCCCGGAGCTTGCCATGGTGGTGAACTTGTCAGTGCTTTTCCTTTGTGACTACCTTCCTGGTCTTGGGATGGGCCACTGAGTTAGGGCCCCTTGATTAAGATAAAAGCATTCAGTTTGGTATCTCACAGCCCATCTAACTGCAGTTAATGTGTAAATTGTGACAATTTCAGGGGGGATTATTTGTATTTTTGCTCTTTTACCCACAGCTATTTTGTGACCTTCCTCTTTACTGTTATCTATAGGCTGTGTTCTTGTTCTGCATAACAGATCTTAGAAGATAGGAAAAACTCACTAGACCATCCCTTAGAGGTTAAAAACCAATACAACCCTGTTTTGATCTGAATGACATCAGACTTTCCGAGGGAGGGAGTTTAGAACGTGGAATTCTGGTTCCCAAGCTGGAACTTCTAAATAAGAATGACTGAGGTGTGGGTCCTGAGGATCTGAATTTTTAACTAGCTCTCTGGGTGATTCTTCTGTACACCAAGTTTGAGAACCACTGCACTTGCACTGTACCCAGCAGAGCTGCATTTTTGTTGCGCTTCACCTACTAACTCTCAGGTGATCTTGGGCAATCACTTTCCTTCTCTGGGCCTCAGTCTCCTCATTTGAAAAATATTCCGGGGGGGCTTCAGGTTCCTTTCAGTGCTAATGTTCTGTAACTAGGCTAAAAGGCAGCTGAGGTTTCTTATGTGCACAGGCTCAGTCAGTTCTTAGGAATACACTTGTGAATTTTCGATTTCATCAATTTGAGCCCAAGGTTGACTGACCCTCACTCCCCAGTGGGCAGTGTGGCCACATCCTCTCTGCTGTCAGTTGATGTTCTTGTTGAGGTGGCATATTAATTCTAATGATAATCAGAATTAACATTAGGCATCAAAATAGCACAAAGAAGGTGCATCTGCTACAAGACAAACAAGTCTAATAATTTTCTTTTATAATGGATACGAAAATGAGAAAAAGTCTTCATTGTCAAGTCTTGGCTGATGACCTGTATATCAGGAGATCCAGAAACATCAAAATATATATTCAGTGTAATGGGGTTCGGTTTACATGCATTCTAAAGCTAAATCGTTATGATTTTTTGAATGTCCTCTATTTTTACTCCTTGTGCAGGTAATAATAGTAACAATATTAATATTCATAATAATATCTAATATTTGTGGAGCACACATTAGGTGCTATGTTAAGCACTTTACGTTTTTCTCATTTAAACCTCCTAACGATCCTTCTAATGAAGTGAGGTAGGTACTGTTCCTATCACTTAAAAATGTTGGTAGAAAGATTATTATTAGCTGGCACGTCCTTCTGTGATCATTGATAACTAAGTGTGCAGGGTCACGCAGTATCAGTTTACAGCTTTCTTTCTTTGGTGCGTGCTGAAACTGCCGCTGTGCTGGAAGACGCAAATCACTTCATTGCCCAGGACTCCAGATGTAGGAAGATTGTTCGGTCGATGGAGCAGAAATAGCATGGTTTTATTTCCAGTCTTGCCCTTGACTTTTCTAAAAATTCCCGTGAGAAAATAATTTAACATTGCTGTGCCACAGTGATCTTGTGTAAAATGTAACAGAGGTAAGAATGCTGGAAGGATTTCAAGATTCGTTAATCACTTGGAAAGTGCTTTTCATTTATGAAATCAGGGAGTAATATGAATACCAAGTACTAATGAAGATGGATACGGTGTTGAGGAAAACCTCACATCATAGATATGGTTGACCCTCGAACAACTTGTGGAGTTAGGGGCACTGAGCCCCCATATAGTTGAAAATCTGCGATCTCTGCTGCTCTCTCTGCCTCAAAAACAAAGGAATTGATAAATGACTCACCTAAGGGCAGGGAGCTGAAACAGTTTGGATAAAATCAGGACTCAAACCCTAGTTCTTTGGGTTCCACTTATTGTGATCTCTAATTGAACACAAACTTTTTCCCGCACTTAGTTGATTTAAAGATCTGTAAAATGAAGATACAGGTACTATATTTATAGAAAAAATCCATGTATAAGTGGACCCACACAGTTCAAACCTGTGTTGTTCACGAATCAACTGTATATTTCTTTTTTTTTTTTTTTTTTGCGGTACCAGGGCCTCTCACTGTTGCGGCCTCTCCCGTTGCGGAGCACAGGCTCCGGACGCGCAGGCTCAGCGGCCATGGCTCACGGGCCCAGCCACTCCGCAGCATGTGGGATCTTCCCGGACTGGCGCACGAACCCGTGTCCCCTGCATCGGCAGGCGGACTCTCAACCACTGTGCCACCAGGGAAGCCCTGTATATTTCTTAATGCAATCATTCATCAAAGACTGTGTACGCACTCTACAGAACTCTTGATAGGAAGGGAGTGATGGTTGCTTATAATTTAAACCAGTTCATAAAAACTTAAAATGTAAAATTAGCATTTTTTGTTAAATGGCAAAATATTCAGTGACTGATTACTTCATTTTGTTTTGTAGATCTTGGACAGTCAATATTTTATACAACTACGTGTTTGCTCCCCTTTCTCAATGATGATATTCTGAGTACTTTGCCCTACACGATGATATCAACTTTAGCTACCTTTCCTCCGTTTCTGCACAAGGATATTATTGAATATCTCAGCACATCTTTTCTACCAATGGCTATATGTAAGTTCGGTCTTACCTAATACTAGATTATTTTTATGTGTTGTATGAATGGAAATTGCTTTTGCTGTTTAGGCTACAGATTTTCAAGATTATAATGGAATCACTTGCTGTATATATGTGCTTTGATTTAAATTCAGTTATTTCAGCATGAATAGTATGGTGAACATCAAAGAAATGAAAAGACAATTATACCTTAGAACTGTTGTATTCACATAGCTTGATCTTATTGGATAGGAAGAAAGAACATGTCAAGGCACAGTCTGTATTTCCTCCATATAAATTATGGTATTTTTTGGCTACTTTAGAAAAAAGGGTGGAGCAAAGTGTTGCCTTTGATGTAGAAATTCTTATCTTTTGCATCTGAAAGAAGTAGGGTGTGCCAGGAAGAGCAATGGATAGAATCAGGATATGTAGATCTCCTGTGGTCTCAGTTCTGTCTGTAATCTGCTGTATGATGTGAGGTTGGGCGACCGACATAGTTGAAACCTCATCTCCAGAATGATGATATCATCAGCTTTCCCTCACAGGGGTGTTGTGATGACAAAATGAGTCAAAATTTATGAAAACACTTTGAAAAAAGCTGAAATTTACAACTCATGTGCAAGGTACTCTTATAAACATGGAATTGATTTGAATTCTGTTTCACTTTTATAAACTTAATTCTGCAGGCTTTCCAGATGTGATAACAGAGAGAAAAAAATAAGTCGGGTTGTGTTTTTTATGATCAAAATCCTGCTAAATTATTTTTTAAAAGAAATGGGTGATTAATTAATTTACGTTTCAGTGGATAATCTGAAAAGATTATGGGTGTAGGAGTCAAACATATCTAGATTCAAATCACAGCTCTGCTACCAGCTAGCTGTGTGAGCTTAGGCAAGTTACCTAACCTTTCTGTTTCTTACCTGTAAAATGAGAATAATGATAATACTGCCTCATAAGGTCGCTGTGGCAATTGAGATGATTAACTGGAACATTGATAGAGTGCTAGCACAATGCCTAGTGTTCAATAAGTGTTAGTTTACTTCTCTCCTTCCCTCAACTCTTGTTCTATAATAATGCCTGTGTTGGTCACATTCAATTCCTAGAGATCATTTTTCACTGTTTTGTACTTTTATGATCTTATTAAAGTTGTTGCTTTGTAATTACAATTGGTAAACATATGTACCTTAGAGCCACATTTACTTATTTTACAATTGAGTTTAATTTTAGCTATGGAATTGTAATTTTCATGTCTTTTAAACAAAGAGTCTGACTTCTGCCTAAATTATATAGCTATTTAGAAAATTAGCAGACTGATCATACTGTTCAAGTAATAGAATATTTGATTGTTCTCTTTTTTGGTTCTGTGTATCCTTATTGACAAGTACTTGCTTATGGATACAGCCTTAGGATTGCATAGTTGTATTTTTTTTTTTTTTTTTCGTGGTGGGCGGGCCTCTCCCATTGCGGAGCACAGGCTCCGGACGCGCAGGCTCAGCGGCCATGGCTCACGGGCCTAGTCACTCCGCGGCATGTGGGACCTTCCCGGACCATGGCGCGAACCCATGACTCTCAACCACTGCGCCACCAGGGAAGACCCCCTGTATTTTTTTTTAATAAGTATGTTAACTGTTAAACTTAGGCATAGAATTTTTTTTCTTTTAAGAATAGCAGGTGAGGCTGCATCTTTCTAATAATGAGTGTAAATTCACTGTACCCTTCCTTCTTAGAAATAAATTAATAATTTTGGGAGATGTAGTGCATATTTCAGGCCCTTAAAGTTATAAAGAGCAAACGAGCATGTGACAGCTGGAAAATTGTTTCTTCACCCTTGATTATTAATTTCTGCTTAATTAGAAACAGACCCCAAAACATGCCTTGTAGTCACATTGGAATCCTTACTTATTTAAATGTGTGAACTTGGCAACTAAGGAGAACAAAATAGTAAGCTGAGTTTACAAAACTTGTGTGAAAATTTTAGTGCTTATTAGTGGAGTAGCTTGGTGTTCGTTTAAAGGGTAGGGACAAGTCATTTCTGTCTCCATTTTTTTTTTTTACTGTAAAGGAGAGGTTTACAAAACAATGTTCCATCTCTAAGGTTATTTCCGTCTTAATAATTCTAGGTTAAATAACATCAATCTTATTTTACGTAAGAGGCACATATCTTCCTCCAATGCAGTCGCTGATCTGCTTCATTTATTTTGCTGCTCTGGTTTTAGTCTCCTAGTTCTGACTTTCTCGTTTCTCGTCACCATTCCTGTAGTTCAACAGTAGCCAATCTTTGTCATCTTTAAATCTTTGAAAAGAAATTGTGGTACTAACCTTTCAAGCCAAATTCTGTTAAACGATTCAGGCATTTCTTTTGTACTTATTCCTTCATAGAGTAGGTACAAAGGACATAGATCCAAAGATGGAGGGAATTGGGTTCCAGATTGATCAAGTCAAACTGAATTGATGTGAGAATGTGTGTCTGTTGTTTGCGTCCATGTTGGTTTTATTTTTGGAAGTTGTTTCAGTGTGTAGAAATTCTGACCAAAACAAGAGGGGAGCATTTAACTTCTTTGAGAATATTTTTATTTCAGGCCTGAGATGAAGGATGTTGCATTTTCTGAGTACTTGATAAAGTCTTTAAGACAAAAAGGCTTTTATCTCTTTGGTATGGTATTCACAAGGTCAAATGTAATACATGGGCAGTTTTTCAGGTGTTAAATGATTATATCATTAAGGTCTTAGAAGATGAAAGTCTGAGCTCTCAAGTGGACCTAATGAAGTATTGCAGCTCCTTCAGTTTAAGAGCCCTGCATGTATATCAGTTATGTCTTTTATGTCATTTTTGTCATTAAACCAAGTACTGTGCTTTTATTTTAAATAACTCCTCTGAGGTGCTGCAGAGCAAACTGCAATTTATTATAAAAATTTCCTTTGACATAACCTTTTCTTGTTAACTCTTTCCTTCCTTGTGTATATATTAAGATACACTTGTTTTTATTCCACATGTGTGCAATAGGCTTTGTTTACATATATATATTAAAGGAGTTACTAAGAATTGAAAAAGTCATTTGCATTTCACCATGGAAACCTCTCTTTTTCCACAAAGGTTCTGTGATTTGTGGACCAAATTGAAATATGGATGTTGGGAAGATGATATTTTGGCAGAGAAAAGAAAAAGCGGGTCCCAAATGAACATTATGTGATGTAGGATACATTATTTTAAAGTGAATAGTAAAGCTGAACAATTAGATCAGTGAAAGAGCCTTCTAGTGGTATCTTGGTATCCTGAACTGTGCAGTCTCATCTAGTTTCTTTTCCAACTTAAATTTCCTCAAAAATCATTCATCCTCAGGTAAAAAAAAGAGGTTCATTTAGATCTTTGCATTGAATTAAAAGCAATTGTATGATGTAATTGAAGGTCTGCTTCCAAACCGTTGGCCCTGTATCATTTTTTTGTTCTATTGCTACTACAGAGGATGTGTGTTATGTTCTATGATCTTCCAAACACTAATAAGTAAAGATAATAGAAAAAAGACAGTAAAATACCAACACGATATTGATGGTATTTAAATAATCTTTTATATATAAAATCTGTTTTATTAGCTAATGATTGTTTTTATAAAGTAAATCTTACTATACTTTAAGAGCTTTATTATTGAATTGTGGGAAATGTTTTGGAATAGGAATCCAGAAGGGCTGAATTGTAGGCTGAATCTCTCAACCTTATCAAACTTTAGTTTCTTTAGCTGTAAATTTGTGAATAATCATAACCTCACTTGTCTACATCACAATGTTTGTTGTGAAGACCATGGCATAACATATGGGAATGACCTTTGAATATTGTCTGATGTTATACCAATGTATAACACTCAGTCAAATAACAGACATGTCAAATCCCATTGCAACTAATTCCAATATTCTGCTCAAAATCACATGTTGTCCTGAAATTTTATCATCTTAAATATTGCTTGAAATAATAACGGGCCATCTGCTGAGGCTTGGGATTTTTTTCCCCTAGAGTGTGTTGTATAATAACAGTAATTGTTTCACCTTAATTCTTTTTTTTTTTTTTTTCGCGGTACGCGGGCCTCTCACTGCTGTGGCCTCTCCCATCGCGGAGCACAGGCTCCGGACGTGCAGGCCCAGGGGCCATGACTCACGGGCCCAGCCGCTCCGCGGCATGTGGGATCCTCCTGGACCAGGGCACGAACCCGTGTCCCCTGTATCGGCAGGCGAACTCTCAACCACTGCGCCACCAGGGAAGCCCTATAACAGTAATTGTTATGTCAGGTTTTGATCTCATAGAACCTGACAGAACACCTCTGCAGTGTTGATGGGCAATCCTGTCTCTATGACTTTTTATTAATCTACCAATCTGCACATATTTTAATGCTACATAGACTTCCAGTTCATGGTGTCTTAGTCCTCCCTTTATGTTGAACTGATATGACCTTCTGACAGCACAGGTATCTTATGCTCAAACCCTATCTCATGGAACACAGTTACCTCTGCTTACACAAACAGAGGCCACTTGCTAATCCAGGCAGCACAGGAAATGGTTCTGTCATATGGTAGAACTGGCATCAGAGTGTTTTTCTTCTTCCCAGGTGATTCTCTCACCTTTACCCCTTAAAAAGGTATAAGGCTAGAGGGGTTTATTTAAATATATTTCAATTCAGACCACTTCTTACCACTGTCTGTCATCTGGACCAGACCAATAGCTTCTGAGCTGGTCTCCATGCTTCTACTCTTAGCCCTCCTACAGCCTGCTCTCCACCAAAAAGCCAGAGCTATCCTCCAAACATGTGAGTCAGATCATGTCACTTCCCTCTTAAAAAACGTGTAATAGCCTTCCATCACTCCTACAAATCAAATTCAACACCCTTCCGTGGCCCACAAGGCCCTCTGCCTTGTGATGTGGGCCCTGCTTATCTTACTACTTCATCACTTGTGTCTGCTAATGTTCACTCTGCTCTGTCCATATTGGCCTTTCTGCAGTTTCATAAAGGCACCAAGCTTTTGCTTTTCCTCTGTGTCAAAAGCCCTTTGTGCAAATGGTCACATGATTTGCTTCCTCACTCCCTTCAGGTCTCAGCTCAAGTCTCATAGTCTTCCCAGAGGCCCTTCTTTACTCTCAAGCTAAAATAGGACCTTCCATTGCTTTCTACATATTCGCTTGCCCTGCTTTATATTTCTTCACAGGTATTTGTTTGCCTGTTCCTCTGGAATAGTGCTGTCCACAGAACTTTCTGCAATGATGGAAATGTTATAGAAAATTCTGTGCCATCCGATAGAATAGCCGCTAGCCACATGTGGCAACTGAGCACTTGAAAATGTATCTAGTGAGAGAGAGGAACTGAATTTTTAATTTAATTTACTTTTAATTAGTTTAAATTTAAGCACATGTGGCTACTATATTGGATAGCACAGCTCTAGCATTTAAGCTTCATAAAGACAAAGACTTGCCTATCTTATGGCTGTGTCTCAAGGGCCTAGAACAATGTCTGGATACTGAAAAAAAAAATACTCTGTGAATAAATAAGTGACTAGCACATTAGCTGTGAAGTCAAGTGACTTAGGCTGTAGTCCTAATAATTAGGTTGGTGTTCACATGCAAAATTTGGTTTCCCTTTTATAAGATGGCTTTTCCCATATACTTTTTTTTAAAAAAAATGAGAATCATATAAGAGCTATACATGATAACACGTTAGGAATTACAAAATGCAGAAACAGATTAAGAAATTGTTATTGTTCATAGAAGGAGGGGATGGTGGTAATGATTATTTTGGTGGTGCCAGGAAGATCAGAGAATAGGTCTTAAAACTTAATTGTATTTTCTGAGCTCAACATTAAGTGTAAAATTTTCTTATTTTTATTACTCCTCTGCTTCCTTCCATTGTATGTAGCTTTGACCTTAGACACCCTCATGGGGACAAGTTGCACATCTGTTTGGCTTGTGCCTTTTTAACAAGATTCAATAAATGATGTGTGCCTCTGCATGTTTATTAAATTAGAATTGTGGTGATTTTGTTCAATCTGTTAGAAAGCTATGAAATTGCAAGGCACTGTCTGTTTATAGAAATATTGGAGCCAGTTTCTGAGGGCTGGAGCCACGGGAGCACTCTTGGCTTTGTGGCTGACCATTCTTGAGGGAGAGAGTAGATTTGTAGGGGTAGGGGGGACATTCAGAGGTCACCGAGCCATTTGTCCTCTTCTCCAAATAAACTTCATCTAAATCATCTGAGACATTTGGGCATCTCTCCCATTTTTTTTTTTAGTATTTATTTATTTATTTATTTTGGCTGCACCGGGTCTTAGCTGCAGCACACGGGATCTTTTAGTTGCAGCATATGAACTCCTAGCTGTGGCATGCATGCGGGATCCAGTTCCCCAACCAGGGATCAAACTCGGGCCCCCTGCACTGGGCGCGCAGAGTCCCACCCACTGGACCACCAGGGAAGTCCCATCTCTCCCATTTTTAAAGGCCTCCAGGCACAGTGCTTCTCAGCCTACCTTAATAAGTAGTTTTCATTTTTTAGAAACACTTATATTTTAAAAGTTTGAAATGAGTTTAAACAAAGGTGAAAACACTTGTCCCAAAAGGAATGGATATAGTATACATATAATTATTTTTCCTTGCGTATGTCAAAGACTACACTTTCTTTTGCTTTTTTCCCCCTTAAAGAAAGAACACAAGGGCATGCAATTATTCCTCCCACACTTGGACACCTTACTGAGTATTTCCTTTCTTGTTCTCATTCCTGTAGTAGTACTTCTCAAATGCAGCTCCAAGGCCCACTTGGTCAGAATCACTTGATGTCCTTATTAAACATGTAGCTTTCCTGCTTCCAAACTGATTGAGTTAGACTCTCTAGGTATGGGGCCCTGGAAGCTGAATTTGAACCACCTCCCGTCTAAACTCTGAGAGAAACTGAATCTTGTTCTTTAGGATTTGGCACAAAGATTTTTTTCCTTGATTAATCGTATTTGATTAATCAGTTTTAACATCTAAGAACAGTGAGCTGATCCTCACATCTTTGTATAATAACTAATTCTTATTTATATTGTATAACCAAACTAATTTATGTACCTGAATATCACCTGCTTAGTGGGTTAGCAGCAGCCCAGCAGTAAGTTACTAATAAAAGCAAACTCAGGTAAATGGAACTTAATTATAGATCTGTTTTATTTGTTTGTTTATTTCTGTAAAGCTATTGTAAAGGCCACTGTCCATTGTGGTGCTCAGTTTTTTACGTTAAAAAGAAGAATCATGTTAAATTTTTTTTGTCTTCTCTACTGTACTATTCAACAAACCTTTTATTAGTGCTTTAATGATTCTTTTATCCCTGTCTTTTATTATAAGTTGCCTTATTCTTGTTGGTTGTAGGTGAGATACTATTCCCACACATTGCACTTTAATACTTTAAAATAAAGCAGATTTTAGGGTTATCTGCTTTTTTCTTGTTGTCTGTGTTGATGGTCTTCTGCAGTATGTGTTGGAAATTGAGAGTTGACTTATTGAGGGTGTTATAGTCACTGTTTACTGTTCTGTTCATGCTTTCTTGACAATTTGCTACAGGAGCCCAGATCTAAGGAGAGGTTTCTGCTATTCCTGCAATTATCCTGAGAAAAGGAATTCATTTTATATTTGAGTCCTTGTAAAGTATTGTGGGCCCTTTCTCAGTTACTGTGTTTAGAATAATAAAGTACTCTGGGGACAACATATTACCCTGAATGACCTCCATCAATGATAGTTCTGGATGCTTATAGAGGTTACCTGATACCCTCTATTAAAAAAGAAAGAGAAAGAAAGTTAATACAGTATTGGATGTCATCCTAAACAAGCCACTTAAAGATGTCTCTTAAAAGCAGTATGTAAATGGTTTTCACATGGAGATCACAATTATACAGCTAAAAGATGAATTTTGAAGAAACCAACTGGCTTTGTGATTGAATACTGCGGGATAGGATAAAATGTCCAGCAACAGCATTATTCACAGATTCAAAAAGTGCTGTATTTCAATCAACTCAGGTGGATGTGAAGATGGTAAGCTCTGGAAAACTAAAAAAGTGACTGTCATGGTGATTAAGATGCTGATGATGAAGTTACATGTGAAGGTTTGAATAAAATTGTTTAATGATAGGTGAGAGTTGAAAATAATTTTAAAATTGATATAACTAAATCCATATGGTACCCATTAAAAGTAGACTCTTTCATCTGCATCTCTTACAGCTAATACATTCAAGTCGTGTTCAAAAACGTTTTATTTTTACCTTCTTATTTGGATAACCTTCAACATGTCTTATATTTGGGTACATGGAGGATTCTGTTTTCTCTTTCTTTTCTACCTAGATATAAACACCTTGGAAACAGAGATCACATTTAAGTACAATTCTGATAAAACGATTACATTACCTTCTGGCATTACTCGTGCTCCTTGAAGATTCTCCCTAAATGTGCCTATGATAATGACTACTGCAGCGTTTGTAGGCTAGGACAAATTTTGTGGTTTTATTTATGCAAAACTTCTATTGATTTTTTTTCAAGTTTCTTCTCAGCTCTCATGCTCTATGCAAAGTAGCAACTAAATATAAATGTACAAATATATATATATATATATATATATATATAAATAAATGGTGTCTAATCAAAAAAATTTTGGTTTCAGTGGGCTCCTCAAGGAGAGAAGGTGTTCCTGCCCACGTTAATCTCTCCGCATCATCCATGCTAATGATTGCAATGCAGTACACATCCAATCCAGGTAAGTAGAAATTTGGATGGCTTCAGTAATTCCAAACCAATAATTAAATAAGACGTCAAATAAGCAAGCTAGAAATTCTCATGTGAGAAGAACTTCTCTTGGTAAATAGAAACTGGAGATGTGTTAGGAAACAGACTTTCAACTTGAAATAAATTTCCTTTGCCTCTTGCTATTAGCAGTAATCTTGCTGACTAGTGATATTTTTAGAATGTCTGAGAACACAATTTTAGAACACTGACTGGAAATTGCTTGAATATAAATATATAGAAATAATTAAATTAGAAATATGAAAGTCACTGGCAATTCTAACAACTAAAGATAACCACTGGGACTATTTTGTGAATTCGCTACTCTAATACCGCATGAATATCCTTGCACATAAATCGTTTGTTATATTTCCACTAATTATACGTGAAAGTACATGTAACCTGTCATTGAATGTTATTATAACATTTGTATAGAGATGGACAGATTAAAAAGTAATATGTCATTTTGATCTGTGTTTCTTTGATTTCTAGTAATGTGGGACAGATTTAATCTGATATATTCTGTTGGATTTCCATTCATCAGTGTAATTGCAGATGAACTTTGGGAAACTGACCTAAAAGGGGCCTGACTGTTGGAGTCACATGCTAAGATATGAACTCAGTTTTTATTTTCATTTGGAAAGTAAACAAATTTGGTGGCCCTGTTTTCAGCCTTCTGCTTAATTACATAATGAATAATAATTGAGTTTTTGACTCAGCATAAGGAAAACAATTTTTTTTCATTTAAAATCTTAATGCTTCTTAACCTGGAGTATCATCCTTTAAATATGAAATTCCTTATGATTATTATGTGCATTTAATTAAAATGTGTATTTTTGGGGAAGTTATACCTCGTGTCTCATTCTGGCTTAAAGGATCCTCATAACGTCATTTATATTTATTAGATTTTATGTCCTGAGAAAAACCCCTTCACATAGAATCTAGTTAGTTAACTAAAGTCTCATTATCAGGGTTTGGTCCTAATTTCAAAGTTGGGAGGCAGTAGAGCAGGTTGGGTAGAATCGTGTGCTTTGAGGTTAAGGGTATGTGGGTTCATATCTGAGCTCAGCACAGATTGCCAGGTAGCTTAACCTTGAGCAAGTTCTTTAACTCCCCTAAGACCAAGTTCCCTCATCTATAAAATGGGAAATCTTCCTGTAGTACCTTCAAATGTTGTTGTGAGGATTTAATGACTTAAGAGTGTGTGAAGTGCTTCCTTAGCATAGTGATTTGACACATCATAAGCACTGCTCAGTAAACAGCAACACGGATCTCTACAATCTGCCATTGTCTTCTTGGAGTTGAACGTTTCATTGGGAAATCACTGTGATCAAATAGTTCTGTTATTTCTTAATCTGTATCTTCATCTGTTCATGGGGGAACGTGTATAGCCAGCTATTCTGTACTAAGAATGACATTTGGGACCCCAAATTAATCTTGTAATGGGGGAAACATAAGAAGTGAGGTGCTATCCACCAGGGGACTCTGAGATCAAGCGGGTAGGGCATCATTATCCTTTGAACTTTTACTGGGGGAGACAGCAAGTGGCAGCCTGGTCCTTGTAGCTGATTGTGTATCAAGGATGGAGCAGGGTTCTTGCTCAGGCACCAGGAATTCATTGCGTAACTCCTGTGTACATGGCTCCGTGCTAGGCATTGTGAAAACCACCCTGAAATGTAAGATATGATGCTTGCTATGGAGCTTATGTCTCATTGGGAAGATTAGGCATGTTTACATAAGTTATTAATTTCTAATGTAAAGTAGTATGTAAAAAGTACCAAATAAATACTATAGACTGTATTAATTCATCAGAGAAGAGAACTCTATGGGTTGAAAAGATCAGGAAAGGCTTTGTGCCACTTGAGCAAAGAATGGGTCTTAAAATACAGATAGAATTTTGATTGATAAGGTAAATGGGGCGTTCTGAGAGGGGAAGAAATTTATTTATTTATTTTTAAATTTTCGTTGGAGTATAGCTGCTTTGCAGTGTTGTGTTAGCTTCTACTACTGCACAGCAAAATGAGTCAGCCATACAAATACATATAGCCCCTCCATTTAGGACACTACAGTGCATTAAGTAAAGTTCCCTGTTCTATACAGTATGTTCCCATCAGTTGTCTATTTTATACATAGTATCAATAGTGTATATGAGTCAATCCCAATCTCCCAATTCTTCCCACCCCCACCCCTTTCCCCCTTGGTATCCATTTGTTCTCTACGTCTGTGTCTCTATTTCTGTTTGGCAATTAAGATCATCTATACCATTTTTCTAGATTCCACATATATGTACAATATTTGTATTAATATGCAATATATGTATTAATATACAATATTTGTTCTTCTCTTTCTGACTTACTTCACTCTGTATGACACTCTCTAGGTCCATCCACGTCTCTGTAAGTCACCCAATTTTGTTCCTTTTTACGACTGAGTGATATTCCATTGTATATATGTTCCACATCTTCTTTATATGTTCCTCTGTTGATGGACATTTAGGTTGCTTCCATGACCTGGCTATTGTAAATAGTGATGCTATGAACGTTGGGGTGCATGTGTCTTTTTGAATTATGGTTTTCTCTGGGTATATGCCCAGTAGTGGGATTGCTGGGTCGTATGGTAGTTCTATTTTTAGTTTTTTAAGGAACCTCCATACTGTTCTCCATAGTGTCTGTATCAATTTACATTCCCACCAACAGTGTAAGGGGGTTTCCTTTTCTCCACACCCTCTCCAGCATTTATTGTTTGTAGATTTTTTGATGATGGCCATTCTGACCGGTGTGAGGTGATACCTCATTGTAGTTTTGATTTGCACTCTCTAGTAATTAGTGATGTTGAGCATCTTTTCATGTGTTTGTTGGCCATCCGTGTGTCTTCTTTGGAGAAATGTCTATTTAGGTCGTCTGCCCATTTTTTGATTGGGTTGTTTGTTTTTTTGATGTTGAGCTGCATGAGCTGCTTGTATATTTTGAAGATTAATCCTTTGTCAGTTGCTTTGTTTGCAAATATTTTCTCCCATTCTGAGGGTTGTCTCTTCATCTTGTTTGTGGTTTCCTTTTTTTTTTTGCGGTACGTGGGCCTCTCACTGCTGTGGCTTCTCCCGTTGCGGAGCACAGGCTCCGGATGCGCAGGCTCAGCGGCCATGGCTCACGGGCCCAGCCGCTCTGCGGCATGTGGGATCTTCCTGGACCGGGGCACGAACCTGCGTCCCCTGCATCGGCAGGCGGACTCTCAACCACTGCGCCACCAGGGAAACCCTGTGGTTTCCTTTGCTGTGCAAAACCTTTGAAGTTTCATTAGGTCCCATTAGTTTATTTTTGTTTTTATTTTCATTGCTCTAGGAGGTGGGTCAGAAAAGCTCTTGCTGCGATTTATGTCAAAGAGTGTTCTGCCTATGTTTTCCTCTAAGAGTTTTATAGTGTCTGGCCTTACATTTAGGTCTTTAACCCATTTGGAGTTTATTTTTGTGTATGGTGTTAGGGAGTGTTCTAATTTCATTCTTCTACATGTAGCTGTCCAGTTTTCCCAGCACCACTTATTGAAGAGACTGTCTTTTCTCCATTGTATATTTTTGAGGAGGGGAAGCAGTTTAAATAAAGGGACTCTCTAGGTCTGTTCATGGGCAGTCAGTGCACTCCTCTGAGCAAGGTTCGTGTAGCAAACATATGGAGAATAGCAGACACCGTGTAAGAGAAAGTACCCCGGAGCATCTGCGCTTGAGAACTCAGTCATGGCTTCACAAAATTCCAAGTCTAGAGGACCATTTATATACTCAACAAACAGTTACTGAGTATCTGCTATGTGCCAGGCACTGGGAACACCATAATTAGTAAAATAGAACCGATCCCTTTCCTCTCTTCATAAAGCTTATCGTGTGGTGGAAGGAGAAGACATTAATCAAATAATTGTAACAGCAAATGCCCAGTTTCAATTGTGACAAATTCTTCAAAAGATGTACATTGTGCTACGATGAGACCCTATAAAAGGGGATTTTTCTTTTATTGAAGAGGTCAGGGAGGGCTTTTCTGGGAATATAACCTTTGGTTTGAGGACTGATGGATGAGTAGCATTAACAAGGCCTCTCAGGGAGTGGAGGTTTCCAGGCAGAGGAATCTCATATGTCAGAAGGGAGCCTGGCAAGCAGGTGGGACTGAAGGGTCATTGTAGCTGGAGCTCAGAGTGAGGGCTGCCTGGTGTGAGATGAGACTGTAGACTTCTGCAGGCCAGAACATGCAGGATGTCATGGGCTCTGGGAGTCCTGTGTTTATCCCAAGTCTAATGGAAAAGTGCTGCAGTGTGCTGAGTGGTGGTGTGTGTGTCACCCGAGCTGCAGTTGAGCATGGATTAAGAAGGAGCTGGAGTGGATACAGATTGACCCATGAGGAGGCCATTGCATTTGTCTAGGCATGTAAAAGTCAGGGTTGATTGAGGCCGAGAAAAGTGGATACATCCGAGGGCTATTTAGGAAGTAAAATTGATAGGGTGTGGTGATGTATTGGATATGGTTGCATTCTGGCTTCTGAACTGGGTGCATGGTGGTTCCATTCACTGCAAAAAGAGACACTGGAAGAGAAAGACCAGGTTTCTAAGGGAAGATCATAAGGTCTACTTTGGACATGTTATGTTAGAAGTGTCTTTGAGACATTTGAGAGGAGATGATATACCTTAGACGAATACAATGTCATATGTCAAGTATATCTTAATAAAACTGTGGAAAAACATCACACATAGCCTCAGTAATAGTTATACATATCCAAAACACAAAATTGCAAATAAATCATGTTTCTTCAGAATAAAGAGGTAATAGTAATTAGGAAGTTGTATTATGAACTCAGAACTGAGTTCTGAGCTACAAGTAATGAACTTTGAGCCCTCATGTAAGTGTCCAGTGCTATTCACTGAATTGCATATAGAGGGTACCTGAAGTTGTACAGGCATACCTCCTTTTAGTGCACTTTGCTCTACTGTGCTTCACAGATACTGTGCTTTTTACAAATTGAAGTTTTGTGGCAACCCTGCATTGTCAGACAATGGTTAGCATTTTTTAGCAATGAAATATTTGAAAAATGAGGTGTGTACATTGGTTTTTAAGATATATTGCTATTGCACACTTAACAGACTACTTAATATATACTTTATGTTTATATAAAGTATACATTAATATACTTAATGTTTGTATAGTGCAAACATAACTGTTATATGCATGGAGAAACCAAAAAATTTGTATGATTCGCGTTATTGCAGTATTTGCTTTCTTGCTGTGATCTGGAATGGAACCTGCAATATCTCTGAGATATTGCTGTATATGAGTGTGACATTGCTTACAAGAGAGCACAGAATGAAAAGTGGATTTGACTTATGACCAGGCCTTCAGGAACTCCAACAGATACTGGCCCAGTGGAAGAAGAAGTCTTGGAGATAGCTCCGCAGTATCAGGGGCCTGAGATGCCATCTTTGTGTTTTTCTTGAACTTCTCCTCATGTTTTCAAGATATGCCACAGTGGAGGTTATTGTATTCTTACATAACTACATCTAAAAACAGGTTTCAAAAAGATATCCTATCAAATCCTATCAAAAATAGGATCAGTCAGGGTAATCAGAGAAAGGTCTCCTGGTGTGCCTCTTTCCTTCTGTCAAAGAGGAAAAATGAGTCTCAGAAGCTCCTCAGCAGATTCTTTCTTAGGTCTTGCTGGCCAGCACTGAGTCACATGGCCACCCCTAGCTGCAACAGAATCTGGGAAATTGTCTTGCTTGGCAGTCTGTGTACTGGGAACTGAACAAGGAAGAAAGGGTTGTTGATAGCAGTTGAGTAGCAACAACAGTGTCTGCCACAGGTAACAGGAGAGGGTCAGTCATGAAGTCAAGGAAAGAGGGTGGTCATCAGTACTAAATGTTGCTGAAAGTCAAGTGGGAGGCAGACTGATAAATGTCCATAGAATTGAACGACATGGAGGTCATCGGTGAGTAAAGGGAGACCTGCTTCAGTGCCATGATAAGGTTGGCAGGTAGATTAGGGAAGGTATACAACGGGTATCTAACTAGGGTGAAAGTATCTTTATTCCTCAAGTAAACAGACAAATCAAAGAAGATTGCTGTTGTATAGCTTTTAAGGACTCCTCAACAAGATGGAGTTGGTGATAAAAGATTGCCATTCTAATCCATCAGTCTGTCACTTGCTATCTGTCCAACCTTGGGCAAGGTAGGAAACTAAACCTCACTTTTTTAACTGCAACATGGTGGTTATGAGATACATAATACATAAAGCTCTTAGCTCAGTACCTGGCACATAATGAACGCTCAATAAATGTAAGCTTTTATTATGATCCTATTAGGCTATTTTTTCCCCATGTAGTTCTTGATTACATTGATATAAGTTTATGTTATAAAAGTATGATTACTAGGGAGTTTTCTTAATGTTTCCTTTGTTAAGATGAATAAAATACTTCTCAAGGATCTTGGAATAAAGCTTGATAAAGTCAAGGGCTTATATGATTTTTGAAAGGCATGAATATATGAAAATAAGTAATTTCTAATTTAATGATTAGAGTGAAAAGTCTAATATAATTTAGACTAATATAGTTTATTTTAAAGGATCTTTTGTCTGGTATTTACATTTCATGTTCAAATTATATTTTCTTCCTTACAGTATATCATTGTCAATTATTGGAATGCCTCATGAAATATAAACAAGAAGTCTGGAAAGTAAGTTTGGGTCCACATTAAACTCATAGTCACAAGTTCGATTTGTATAATATAGTAAAAATTGTTTGCATATTAAAACTATTGTTTAGATCAAATTTATTGATGTCTTATTATTTTGGTATGGTAGAACTTATAATCCTTTCCTTACTGGTTAATTATTTACCATTTAGAGCAGAAATGATACTTGAAGAACACAGTGGTTTGACAGAAAATGTAATTGGATATATCTTATTCTTGAAATTTAGCAAATACTATATTATGTGACAGTTTTACTTGATTTGAAATGTTGCTTGGGAAACTTTCTTCTTTCAAATAGGAGATGTGAATTATTAAGAAATATGTTTTAGGGAAATGTTTTAAAAAATGCAGTATTTGGCAAACTGGCTTTATGCTATTCTAAAATCTTTCTTTCACGTTATTCTGAGGAGAGAAGAATTTGTTAAAAGATAGTGTACATCTGAACACTACTGGAGGGCTTATTTACAGGACCCATAAAAATAATAAAAAAAATTATAATATGATTTAATCTGCAAAGCCCACCTGGATGATGAGATTCCAGGGAAATTAACCACCTCAATCTCTCCGTTAGAATTTTCACTGCTTTGGTAATATTGAATGAGCTACCTTTATTTTTATTTGATGATGCTAGTGAAAATATGTTTCTTGTCTCCTTTAGGATCTTTTGTATGTGATAGCCTATGGGCCTTCACAGGTGAAACCTCCAGCTGTGCAAATGCTGTTCCATTTCTGGCCCAATTTAAAACCTCCTGGGGCAATAAGCGAGTACAGGGGCTTACAGTACACAGGTAAGATTAGAATAGCTCTGTGATGCCCCATCTTTATTTCTTCTGTGCCACGTTTGCCTCACTTACTTGTATTTTTTAATCTTGCTAGATTAAATTTACTGTGCCTTTAGACATTGTCATAAATCCTTTTTGAAAATAGGTGGTATAAAAATGAATTAATTAAAATTAATTTCAAAAGCCTTTATGACATCATAGCAAATCATGTTAAGTTCCGGTCCCATTTGCTGTACATCTGGCCTCTGGTCTTAACACTGCTAACGCTGATCACTGCAAAGGTGTGAGCAGTTAGTAATGCTGCAGATTGGCTCAGATTTAGCAAAATCCCAAGTGGCTAATGCTGCTCTGTTGAGAAGGCTTGGAGTGCTTTCAACATTACCAGTTCAGGCACTAAATAAAAATTAAATGACCCTGAAAGCCTAGGTAGACATGAAGAGTCAACCATTGGTGAATACTGGTATAATTAATCACCAACAAGTAAACATTGAGTTTATTGTAAAGACATATATTTACCAAAAACCAAACAAACTAACCCTTATGTAGTTTATGTTTATATGTTATAAAATCAAAGAAGCAATCTATGGCTAATGGAGTTTCTGATGCCCCTGACTACCCTCTCCCCCCACTTAATTGTATAATATTTTTCTGAAAATGGAAGAGATGGATATTTTGGCATAGCTTTTATTCAAGTTATTGTGGAGTTGTATACTGATATTCTGAGAAAGTACTTTTTTCTTGGCATCACTCATCTTTCCAAAGGTGATTTGAGGTGGTTCAAAGGGGATTTAACATAATTCAAGTGTCTGTTTTATGTTCCTGATTAAAGCCAAGTGTTAGAGGTATTGATGGTCCTTGGTGGGCTTATTCTAAACTCAGAACAAATAATATTGGCCTTAGTGGTAACAATAGTATTAATTGAAATGATGAAGGTAGATAGTAGGTAAATTTAAAAAAATGGAAATTGGTATCATTGATGTTTTATATCATTGCTAGTGGAGAATGTTTAAGCGTTGCTGAATGGATAATTTGAGTGTAAAAGCAAGAAGTTGGAAGCACTAATAAAATAAAAGGTGAAATGACAGAAATATTTGACACCAATCCCTTCTCAATAGATCCCTGAAATAAGCGTTTATGTGATGTATGAATGGGTAACTAGTATCAAATGAAATTTATTCATTTGATACATATTTGAAGAGTACTGTAGGAAAGAGAAAGTATAGTGCTAGGCACTATACTTTGTGTTGATGTTAGAAGAACTGACACAAAACCAGACCCCGTGGAGCTTAATGCAGTCCAGATATGGAAATTCATTCATTTCCTCAACAAATATTTATGGGGCATCTACTATTAGCCAGACATTATCCTAAGCACTGGCGATACAGTGTTAAAAAAAACAGGCTAAGACGTTGGTGCGAACATTCCAGCTGGGAGAAAGACCAGGAAACTACCTGACAGTGTAATATTGCACTAAGGTAGAGCAAAATACAGAGAGCTGTGGGAACACACAGGAAGGGCCTTTGAACTCACCCTGATGGTGGGCAAATCTGGGGAGGGTTAAGTTGTCAAGGAAAGTCCTCAAGTGTGTGACATGTAAGCTGATGCCTGAAAGATATACGCACGATAGATAGAGTCATAAGGGGAATGAATCATGAACGGCTAAAATGTGAGTTTGAGGCAGAAGGAACTGCATGGGTTCAGACTTGGAGGCCGAAGATAGCATGATCGTATTTAGGAACTGGAAAAAGTCATATGCAGCCAGATAGTGGAAGGACAGGAGGAGAAAAGCCAGAGAGAAGCAGAAAGTCTGACAGGGCCTGTGAAAGAGTGTGGATTTTATCCTAGCAACAAAGTGAAACCATGCACAGGTTTTAAGTGGAGAAACCACATGATGAGATTTGCCTGTTCAGAGCATCTGAGAAGCCTGGCAAACTGACAGCCACTTCCATTTACCCCCGTGACCATACCCTCTTGGAAGAGCCAGCTAAACCTGTCTCCCCAGAATAGCTCAGCCTATGCTTACTGAGATCAGAAGAGACACTCTCACCTTCTCTTGGCTTATCTGAACAAGATGTCTCTGTCTAAAGGCATTCGTTCTCCAGTCCATTCTTGTACTCATACCTCCACACACTTCCATCCTTTCAGTGTGTCATTATGTGTCTGCTACCTGCCAGCCTCTATCCAAGGCCCTGGGAAACAGCTCTCTTGGAACTCCCACGCTAGTCGACCATCGTGTTTTGTGCAGGAAACAAGGGATCATGGAAAAAAACTAATCATTCTGATCTATGTATTACTATTTATCCAGCACTGGCTGGCTGTCTGTTGTCATTCTAGCTGCTTAGTATCTCATTTAATATGTTAGCCTTCTCCTAGTTGAACAAAATTTTTGGACCAAGCGCCATATTGGGTTTTATAGACATTTTTCTCAGTTAATTCTCACAAAAATCTTGAGAGGTAGTTTTCTTTTTGCAATGTTACAGATGAAGCGTAGGACAGAGAGTTTAAGTAACAGCACTAAGTTCACACAGATAATAAAGGAGCACAGCTTGAATTTGATCCTAGATCATCTTAACTGAAAACCCACATTGTTCTGTTCAATTCAGTTCTGTAATTAAACTTTAACTGGAGCACTAGAAATTTTCTGCAATGCTTTCGACAATGAAATATGCACTAAAGGGTATCTTCGGTATTTAGGTGGCATTAAAACCCTAAATATTCTCAATAAAAAAATTATGTGGAGATAGAATTTTATGGACTTGGAAGCTCAAAGATGAAATGCTTTCTTAGGGACCAGCAACACTGTATGTCTTCCCAGTGATTTATTTCCTTTTTAAAAAGTAAATTTTATTTTTTATAAAAGGAAAATTTGCTTCTAGAAAAATTATAGAAATATGAAAGAAAGAAAAAATACTAACTAGAAATGACCATTATTAACATTTTGGTATATTTCCCTCCAGTTTTTTTGATGAGCATTTTAAAATACAATAGAGGTCATATTGTATATAATTATACAAAGTTACCCCCCCCTTACTATGACATTTTTCAAATACAGAAAAGTTTAAAGAGTAACACTATGAACACACATATAGCCACCTAGATTTAATAACTGTTAGTAATTCACCATAATTTTAACTATACATATATGTATTTAATTTATTTATTGCTTTTAAAGCATAATAACATGGGAATATTTACAGCTCATATGAAGAAGATGATCAAATAGAGAGGATTTGGTAATGTACAATGTTTGCTTCTTTTGAGTTTATTAGTATTTATCAACAACAAAAACTACCCCAATTATTTTGGTCATTAAATACAAGTCTTAAAGATACAAAAATTACAAGTTTCTTGGGAATGAAATAGCC
Source organism: Hyperoodon ampullatus (assembly GCF_949752795.1). NCBI lineage: Eukaryota > Metazoa > Chordata > Mammalia > Artiodactyla > Ziphiidae > Hyperoodon > Hyperoodon ampullatus. The sequence goes on from NC_136916.1 coordinate 169,377,004, forward strand.
ATTATATTGTTCTATAAAGCTCTGCTGTGGGGGAGAAAGAAATTATTTAGCAATTTTCTTGCTACAGTGTGCCAATAGTACATAATTTAGCCTTTGTTAACAAAGATGAACACAAATTATTGTGGTTTCCATTTGAATTAGAGGACAAAAATGTGGCACAAGATATACTTTTCCAAGACTGAGATTGTGGCCAAAGTAGATTGAGAATAACTTAAGATAGCACTACAAGGTTAAACTTTGGTCTAGTCTACCAGATATCTAACCCTACATAAGTAGAGTTGGATTCTTGAGTTGTATACAAGTTAAAAATACAAGAAGGCCTACCAGTCCTTTTATGTCCTAACTTCCTCCTCATTGACTTCTTATTTATCTTTTTATTATATTGATTTTATGTCCACATAATTTAAAACGTTTTAAACCATTTTATTGGTGCATTATAGACATGTAAAAAAATACACATTTTAAGTATATGTGGAACACCTCCCACCGTGTTTACTACCATGATTACCTTCTCCTCCTGTCCCACAGGTAACCACTAGCCTGCCTTCTTTTTTTTTTTTTGGAAAGGAAAGTTTGCTTTATTTTGGATGCCGGCACACAAGGGGGTTGGCGGGGGGACTCCTGTCCAAAGGCTGACTCCCTCCCTCCCACCCCCCCACCCTCCCCACCCCCCACCCCACCCCACTCCGCCAACAGTCAGTGGGCAAGAGCTTTTATAGACGGAGGGAGGGGGCTACATGCAGAAACAGAACAGTCAGCTCTGACAGTCATCTTGAAACTGGTTATTGGTGGTCTGACCAGCATCATCTTGATTGTCTTAAGTACAGTTAATCTTCAGTTCCAGGGTTGGTTTGTTCCCATTTCTCTGATAGCCTGACTTCTAACATCAGAGATTATTCTTGCCTAGTTTTTAATTTTATATAAATGGAATCACACATTATTTGTGTGTGTGTGCCAGTGTGTCTGTGTGTGTGATTTATCTGTGGGTTGAGCATAACTGCACTTTGTTCATTTTTATTGCTATATATATATATATATATCTCAATATTTTACCAAATGTATGTACCACAGTTTATGTATCCATTTTACTATTAATGGATATTTGGGTTGTTCACACTTTTTGGCTCTTACAAATAATGCTGCCATGAACATCCTTCCCCATATCTTTTGGTACACACATGAACACGTCTGCTAGATATATGCCTAGGGTAGAATTATCGGATCAGAGGGTATGAATCTATCCAGTTTTAATGGATAATGGCAAACAGTTTTCCAAACCTAGCAATGGTTGTACTAGTTTGTACTACCATTAGTAGTGTATCAGAGTTCTTTTTGTCTATATTTCACATTTTGAGCAATACTTAATTTTATTTGTTTTCAAAATTGTAGTCATTTTTGAGGATTTGTAGAAGTACCTTATTGTGCTTATAGTTTGCGTTTCCCTGATTACTAATGAAGTTGAACACTTTTTCATATATTTATTGGCCATTTGGATATCCTCTTTGTATAATCTTTGTCAGTTACATATGTTACAAATATCTTTTCTTATTTTTTCTCTCTCTTAATGATGACTTTTGATTAACTGAACTCCTTATTTTTAATGTAATCAAATTAGCAATCTTTTTCATTAGTGCTTTTTATAGCCTAGGAAAATCTTTCCCTACTCCAAAATTATGACAATATTATTCATTATCTTATAGAATATTTGTTTTTTACATTTTACATTTAGATGTATCTGGGACTAATTTTCCTGTATGGTGTGAGGTAAGGGACAATTTTTTTTCCTCTTATGGATAGACTCAACATCATTTATTGAAAATATCGTCCTTTAAAAAATTTTTTTTTGCGGTACGCGGGCCTCTCACTGTTGTGGCCTCTCCCGTTTGCGGAGCACAGGCTCCGGATGCGCAGGCTCAGCGGCCATGGCTCACGGGCCCAGCTGCTCCGCGGCATGTGGGATCTTCCCGGACCGGGGCACGAACCTGTGTCCCCTGCATCGGCAGGCGGACTCTCAACCACTGCACCACCAGGGAAGCCCAATATCGTCCTTTTATTACTGCTCTGTAGTACCATTTTTGTCATAAATCAAGTGTCTATCTGAGGATGGCTCTGTCTGTGGATTCTTTATTTCGTTCTATTTGTGTATTTTTCCTTTTCACAATACTACACTGTCTGAATTAATGTACATTAATAATAAAATTTTATATCCTTCAGTGCAAGTCTTTCTACCTTGTTGTAATTGTTGATCTCTTGCTTGTCTCCCCTGCTTTCTCTTCTTCCTGTTCTTTCTTCTTCTCTTCCTCCTTCAAGGTTATTCCTAGCTATTTGCTAAGTTGAAGAGTTTGTCAAGTTAAACACATACAAACATATACCTAAACAACTAGGATTTGATTGATAATTGCCTTGAATCTATAGATCAATTTGAGGAACTGACATCTGTGTAATATTGAATCTTCTAGTCCATGTACATAGTATCTCTCTTCATTTACTTAGGCTTTCTTTAGTTTCCCTCAATGCTGTTTTGTAGTTTTCTGTGTAGATGTCTTGCCTATGGCTCATGTAGTGTGTTGCTAGGTATTTATTTATTTTGATGTTATTGTCAATGATATATCTTTTAGAAATTACATTTTCTATCTTTTTGCTAGTATATAGACATGCAATTAATTCTAGTATATTGATCTTATATCCAGCAACCTTGATAAATCACTTTTTAATTCTAATAATGAATCTGTAGTTTTGTTTTTAAAAAATTTTTCATGTGTGCAATTATATTATTGTTGAATGATAACAGTTTAATGTCTCCTTTTCAGTCCTTAAGGCTTTTATGTCTCTTGCCTTGTTGTATGGGCTAAAACCTCCTCTGCTCTGCTGAGTTCTAAGTTCCTTCATGGTTTCCTCTTTGACCCATGGGTCATTTAGAAGGATGATGATTAATTTCTAATCATATGGGGATTTTCATAGTGAAGTTTTATATTGATTTATAGCTTGATTCCTCTATAGTCAGACAACATACTTTGTATTATTTCATTCCTCTGACAATTTTAACTTTCTTTAGGGCTGAGCTTATGGTCATTTTTGTAAACGTTCCTGTGTACTTAAAAAGAACTCATATTTGGCAGTTGTTTGATACTGTGTTCTACATAAATATATCAGTTAAATAAAATTTGTTAATTGTGTAGTTCAAATATTCTATATCCTTATTGCATTTTTGTATATTTCTTCCATCAGTTGCTAAGAGTAGAATGTTAAACTCTCCTACTGATTATTGTGGATTTGTGTATTTCTCCTTGTAGTTCTGTCAGTATTTGCTGTATAAGTTTGGAGGCTGTTTTACTAGGTGTGGACAAATTTAGAATACACTATCTTCTTGGTGAATTGAAACTTTTACCATTATGAAATGCATGCCTTATTCCTAGTAATGCTTTTTTTATATTAAAATCTACTTTGTTTTATTCTAATATAGCTACACCAGCTTTCATGAGTGTGTGTAGTATAAATTTTCCGACCCTTTTGTTTTCAGCTTTTTAAGATTTGTATATTTATTTCATGTGTGTCTTGTAAGTAGCATATAGTTCTATTTTTTAAACTCAGTTTTCATGATCTTTGTCTTTTAATTGAAACACTTAGTCCATATATATTCAATGTAATTACTAGGATATTTGATTTTAAATCCACCATTTTCTATTTCTCCTGCCTTTTGTGTTCTCTTTTTTCTCTCTTTTTGCCTATTTTGCACTAATTGAGTATATTTAAATATTTCGTCTTTGTCCTGGTGAGTTATTCATTTTAAACATTACCCTAGAGATTACAGTAGTCCCCCCTTATCCATGGTTTTGCTTTCCATGGTTTTGGCTACCCATGGTCAACTGCAGTCTGAAAATATTAAATGAAAAATTTCAGAAATAATTCATAAGTTTAAAATTGTGTGCTGTGTTGAATGGTATGATGAAATCTCACACCCTCCTACAGTGTCCCACCTGGGATTCCCAACCATAGACATCATATTCTCCTGACATCCAATCATCAGCATCATCATGGCTTGATGATCCAGGATCACCCCAAGTGGAAGATCCATCTTCTGATGTATTGTCAGAAGGTCAATAGTAGTCTAACACTACAACACAATTCCTACGTCATTCATCTCAAGTCATCTCATCATGTAGGCATTTTAATCTCACATTATCTTAAGAAGGGTGAGTATAGTACAATAAGATATTTTGAGAGGGAGAGACCACATTCACATAACTTTTATTACAGTATATTGTTATAATTGTTCTACTTCATTATTAGTTATTATTGTTAATCTTTTATTGTGCCTAATTTTTTTTAGCAAATTCATTTATTTTATTTATTTATTTTTGGCTGCTTTGGGTCTTCGTTCCTGCATGCGGGCTTTCCTAGTTGCGGCGAGTGGGGGCTACTCTTCATTGCGGTGTGCAGGCTTCTCATTGCAGTGGCTTCTCTTGTGGTGCATGGGCTCTAGGCGTGCAGCACATGGGCTCAGTAGTTGTGGCTCACGGGCTCTAGAGTACAGGCTCAGTAGTTGTGGCGCATGGGCTTAGTTGCTCCGTGGCATGTGGGATCTTCCCGGACGAGGGATCAAACCTGTGGCCCCTGCATCAGCAAGCGGATTCTCAACCACTGCGCCACCAGGGAAGCCCTGTGCCTAATTTATAAATTAAACTTGACCACAGATATATATGTTTAGGAAAATCATATTATACACAGGGTTCAGTAGTATCCATGGTTTCAGGCATCTGCTGGGGGTCTCGGAACGTATCTCCCATAGATAAGGGGGGGGTGGATTACCATACACGATGCATTTTTGACTTGTCACTGTCCAGTATAAAATAGTACTTTTACCTTTTTCTGTAAAATGGCAGAAGATTTTAACTTCTTTTACACACTCCTGACTTTCATGCTATGCTGTTATGCTCTTTCTATTCTTAATAATTACACAAAACATAATTATTATTGTTCTTTGCAGTCAGTATTCATTAGATTTTTTCTTGCTCTTTTCCCTTTTTATATCTGTAAGCTCCCATCTAGGATTTAATTTTTTTCCTTAATAATATCCTTCTGTATTTCCTTTAGTGCCTTTCTACTGGGGATACTTATTCTCAGTTAGTGTTTGTCTGAAAATGTCTTTGTTTTGGCTTGATTTCTTAAAGATATTTTCTCAGTGTATAGAATTCTAGATTGGCATTTTCTTTCAGTACTTTGAAGGTATTTAATGATCTTTTTGTTTTCATTGTTTCTGTTGAGCTGTCAGTTTTTGCTCTTTTTTAAGTTGAAGTATAGTTGATTTACAGTACTGTGTTAGTTTCAGGTGTACAGCAAAATGATTCAGTTTCATATATATATATGTATATGCATACATATATATATATTATTTTTCAGATTCTTTTCCATTATAGGTTATTACAAGATAATGAATATAGTCCCCTGTGCTATACAGTAAATCCTTGTTGTTTATCTATTTTGTATATAGTAATGTGTATCTGTTCATCCCATCCTCCTAATTTATCCCTCTCCCACCTTTCCCCTTTGGTAACCGTAAGTTTGTTTTCCATGTCTGTGAGTCTGTTTCTGTTTTGTAAATATGTTCGCTTATGCTGTTTTTTAGATTCCATGTATAAGTGATAACATATAATATTTGTCTTTCTCTGTCTGACTTACTTCACTTAGTATGATAATCTCTAGGTCCATCCATGTTGCTGCAAATGACAATATTTCATTCTTTTTTTATGACTAATATTCCATTGTGTATATATACCACATCTTTATCCATTCATCTGTTGATGGACACTTAGATTGCTTCCATGTCTTGGCTATTATAAATAGTGCTGCTATGAACATTGGGGTGCATGTATCTTTCCAAATTAGGGTTTTTGTTTTTTCTGGATATATGCCCAGGAGTAGGATTGCTGGATCATATGGTAACTCTATTTTAGTTTTTTAAGGAACCTCCATACTGTTTTCCATAGTGGCTGTACTAATTTACATTCCCACCAACAGTGTAGGAGGGTTCCCTTTTCGCCACACCCTCTCTAGCATTTTTTATCTGTAGACTTTTTGATGATGGCCATTCTGACTGGTGTGAGGTGATACCTCATTGTAGTTTTGATTTGCATTTCTCTAATTTTAGCGATGTTGAGCACCTTTTCATGTGCCTGTTGGCCATCTGTATGTCTTCTTTGGAGAAATGTCTATTTAGGTCTTCTGCCCATTTTTTGATTGGGATTTTTTTTTTTTATTGAGCTGTATGAGCTGTTTGTGTATTTTGGAAATTAAGCCCTTGTCGGTCGCTTCACTTGCAAATAATTTCTCCCATTCTGTAGATTCTCTTTTCATTTTATTTATGGTTTCTTTCGTTGTGCAAAAGCTTATAAGTTTGATTAGGTCCCATATGTTTATGTTTTCTTTTCTTTCTTTTGCCTTGGAGGATTGATTTAAGAAAATATTGCTACGATTTATGTCAGAGAATGTTTTGCCTATGTTCTCTTCCAGGAGTTTTATGGTGTCATGTCTTATATTTAAGTCTTTAAGCCATTTTGAGTTTATTTTTTTGTACGGTATGAGGGAGCGTTCTAACTTCACTGATTTACATGTGGCTGTTCAGCTTTCACAACACCACTTGCTGAAGAGACTGTCTTTTCTCCATTGCCTCTTTTGTGGAAGATTAATTGACCATAGGTGTTTGGGTTTATTTCTGGGCTCTCTGTTCTGTTCCAGTGACCTATATGTCTGTTTTTGTGCCAACATTTGTGCCAACACAATGCTGTTTTGATCACTGTAGCTTTGTAGTATTGTCTGAAGTCTGGAAGGGTTATGCCTCCAGCGTTGTTATTTTTCCTCAGGATTGCTTTGGCAATTCTGGATCTTTTGTGGTTCCATATAAATTTTAGGATTATTTCTTCTAGTTCTGTGAAAAAGGTCATGGGTAATTTGATAGGGTTCACATTAAATCTGTAAATTGCTTTGGGTAGTATGGCCATTTTAACTATATTCATTCTTCCAATCCAGGAGCATGGGATATCTTTCCATTTCCTTGAATCATCTTCAATTTCCTTTATCAATGTTTTACAGTTCGCAGTGTATAAGTCTTACACCTGCTTGGTTAGATTTATTCCTAGGTGTCTTTTTTTTTTTTTGTATGAGATTTAAATGGGTTTTTTAAAAAAACGTTCTCTTTCTGATATTTCATTGCTAATGTAAAGAAATGCAACAGATTTCTGTATGTTAATCTTGTATCCTGCTACCTTGCTGAATTCATTTATCAGTTCTAATAGTTTTTGTGTTGAATCTTTAGGGTTTTTTATATAGAGTATCATGTCGTCTGCATATAATGACAATTTTACCTCTTCCCTTCTGATTTGGATACGTTTTATTTCTTTTTCTTGTCTGATTGCTCTGGCTAGGACTTCCAATACTATGTTGAATAGAGTGGTGAGAGTGGGCTTCCTTGTCTCGTTCCAGAATTTGGTGAGAAGTGTTTTAGCTTTTCACCACTGAGTATTATGTTGGCTGTGGATTTGCCATAAATGGCTTTTATTATGTTGAGATATGTTCCCTCTATACTCACTTTGGGGAGAGTTTTTATCATGAATGGAAGTTGAGTTTTATCAAATGCATTTTCTGCATCTATTGAGATGATCATGTGGTTTTTGTCTTTTGTTGATGTGGTGTATCACACTGATTGATTTGCATATATTGAATCATCCTTGAGACCCTGGGATGAATCCAAATTGATCATGTTGTATGATCCTTTTTATATGTTCTCAGATTCAGTTTGCAAATATTTTGTTGAGGATTTTTGTATCTTTATTCATCAAAGATATTGGCCTATAATTTTTTTTTTTTTGGTAGTGTCTTTGTCTTGTTTTGGTATCAGAGTGATGGTGGATTCATAGAATGACTTTGGGAGAGTTCCCTCATTTTCATTCTTTTGGGAGAGTTTGAGATGGATAGGTATAAGTTTTTCTTTGTATGTTTGATAGAATCCCCCAATGAAGCCATCTGGTCCTGGACTTTTGTTTACAGGGATTTTTAAAAAAATTACACATTCTATTTTACTTCTTGTGATTGGTCTATTCAAATTATCTGTTTCTTCTTGATTCAGTTTTAGCAGGTTGTATGTTTCTATAAACTTGTCCATTTCTTCTAGGTTTTCTATTTTATTGGCATATAACTGTTCATAGTATTTTCTTATGATTTCTTTTTTTGGATTTCTGTGGCATTGGTTGTTATTTCTCCTCTTTCTTTTCTTATTTTGTTTATTTGGGTCCTCTTTCTTTTCTTCTTGGTAAGCCTGGCCAGAGGTTTGTTGATTTTATTTATACTTTCAAAAAACTAGCTCTTGGCTTTATTGATTTTTTTCTATTTTTTAAAAATCTCTATTTTATTTATTTCCTGATCTTTATTATTTCCTCTCTTATCTTTATTATTTCCTTCCTTTTGCTGACTTTAGGTTTTGTTTTTTCTTCTTTTTCTAATTCTTTTAGGTGGTGGGTTAGGTTGTTTATTTGGGATTTTTCTTGTTTTTGAGGAAGGCCTGTAATGCTATAAACTTCCTTCTTAGGACTGCTTTTGCTGCATCCCATAGATTTTTTTTTAATTTTAAAAATTTTATTGATGTATAGTTAATTTACAATGTTGTGTTAATTTCTGCTGTACAGTGAAATGATTCAGTTATACATATAAATATATATATATATATTTTCTTTTGTTGCATCCCATAGATTTTGTGTGGTTGTGTTTTCATTGTTGTTTTTCTCAAGGTATTTTTAAAATTTCCTCTTTGATTCCATTGTTGACCGATTGGTTTTTTAGTAGCAGGTTGTTTAGTCTCCATGTGATCATTTTTTCTCATTTCCCTTTCTGTTGTTGATTTCTAGTTTCATGCCAAGTTGTTGCTCTTTTGAAGGTTAAACTGCCTTCTTTTTTTCTTTTGAAAACTGTTTTTTTTCTATTTGATTGAAATTTTCTTTTTTTCCAGTTTTATTGAGAAATGATTAACATGTCACTGTATAAGTTTAAGGTGTACAGCATGATTGTTTGATTTGTATATATTGTGAAACTATTATTGCAGTAAGTTTAACTAACATCCATCATTTCATATATCAACACAAAGAAAAGAAAGAAAGGAAAAAAATTTTTTCTCCTTGTGATGAGAAATCAGGATTTACTCTCTTAACTACTTTCTTATATATCATACAGCAGTGTTAACTATAATCATCATGTTGTACCTTACACCCTTAGTACTTAATTATCTTATAACTGGAAATTTGTACTCACAACTTCTTTATCTGTTTATCCATTGATGGACACTTAGGTTGCTTCCATGTCGTGGCTATTGTAATAATGCTGCTGTGAACATGGGGGTGCAGATATCTTTTCAAGTTAGTATTTTTGTCTCCTTTGGATATATTTCCAGAAGTGGAAATGGTAGTTGTATTTTTAATTTTTTGAGTGTTCCTTTTACTGTTTTCCATAGTGGCTGCACTAATTTACAATAGTGCATGAGGCTTCCATTTTCATTACATCCATGTCAGCATTTGTTATCTCTTGTCTTTTTGATGCTGGTCATTCTAACAGGTGTGAGGTAGTATCTCATTGTGGTTTTTTTTAAAAAATAGATCTTTATTGGAATATAATTGCATCACAATACTGTGTTAGTTTCTGTTGTACAACAAAGTGAATCAGCCATATGCATACATATATCCCCATACCCCTTCCCTCTTGAACCTCCCTCCCACCCTCCCTATCCCACCTCTCTAGGTCATTGCAAAGCATGGAGCTGATCTCCCTGTGCTATGCTGCTGCTTCCCACTAGATAACTATTTTACATTCAGTAGTGTATATATGTCTATGCTACTCTCATTTCACCCCAGCTTCCCCCTCCCCCACCACGTCCTCAAGTCCCCTTGTAGTTTTAATCTGCATTTCCCTAATGACTAGTGATGTTGGGCACCTTTTCATGTACCTGTTGGCCTTTTGTATATCTTCTTTGGAAAAATATCTATTTAGGTCTTTTGCCCATTTAAAAATTATTTTCCTCTTCTTTTTTGCTATTGAGCTGTATGAGTTCTTTATATATTTTGGATATTAACCCCTTATTGGATATATGGTTTACAAATGTTTATTCTCATTCCATAGGTTGTTTTTCACTTTGTTGAAGGTTTCTTTTGCTGTGCAGAAGCTTTTTAGTTTGGTGTAGTCCCACCTGTTTATTTTTGATTTTGTTGCTTATGCTTTAGGTGTCATATCCAAAAAATGATTACCAACCCCATGTCATCAAGTCTTATTCCTATGTTTTCTTCTAGGATTTTCATGGTTTCAGGTCTTACAGTTAAGTCTTTAATCCATTTCAAGTTAATTTTTGTGAGTAGATGGGGATCCAGTTTCATTATTTTACATGTGAATATCCACTTATCCTAGCACCACTTATTGAAGAAACTGTCTTTTCTCCATTTGAGTACTCTTGGCTCCCTTTGTCAAATATTAATTGACCATATATGCTTGGGTTTATTTCTGGGCTCTCAGTTCTATTCCATTGGTCGTATGTCTGTTTCTATGCTGGTACCATACTGTTTTTTTTTTTTTTTTTTTTTTTCGGTACGCGGGCCTCTCACTGCTGTGGCCTCTCCCGTTGCAGAGCACAGGCTCCGGACGCACAGGCTCAGCGGCCATGGCTCACGGGCCCAGCCGCTCCACGGCATGTGGGATCTTCCCGGACCGGGGCACGAACCCGCGTCCCCTGCATCGGCAGGCGGACTCTCAACCACTGCGCCACCAGGGAAGCCCCACCATACTGTTTTGATTACTATAGCTTTATAGTATAGTCTGAAATCAGGGAATGTGATGCCTCCTGCTTTGTTCTTTTTCAGGATTTCTTTGGCTGTTTGAGGTCTTTTGTGGCTCCATATAAATTTTAGGAGTGTTTTTTACATCCATAAAACATGCCATTGTAATATTGACAGAATTGCATTGAATCTATAGAAGGCTTTTGGTAGTACTGAAATTTTAACAATATTAATTCTTCCAGTTCATTAACATGGGACGCCTTTCCATTTATTTGTGTCTTTGATTTCTTTCATTGACGTCTTGTAGTTTTCACACTAGAGATCTTTCACCTTCTTGGTTAAGTTTATTCTAGTATTTTATAGTTTTTGATGCTATTGTAAATGAAATTGATTTCTTTATCTCTTTTTCATAAAATGCATTGTTAGTATATAGAAATGCTACTGATTTTTGTATCTTAATTTTGTATCCTGCACCTTTACTGAATTCATTGATCTAACAGTTTTCTTGTTGGGTCTTTAGGATTTTATATATATAAAATAATGTCATCTGCAAATAGAGACAGGTTTATGTCTTCCTTTACAATTCTCATACCTTTTATTTCTTTTTCTTGCCTGATTGCTCTAGGTGGGACTTTCAGTACTATGTTGAATAAGAGTGGTGAGAGTGGGTACTTTGTCTTGTTCCTGATTTTAGAGGAAAAGCTTTCAACCTTCCACCATTGAATATGATGTTAGCCATGGGCTTGTTACATATGGCCTTTATTATGTTGAGATATTTTCCTTCTATGCTTAATTTGTTAAGAGTTTTTATCATGAATTTTGAGTTTTGTCATATGCATTTCCTGCATTTGTTGAGGTAATCTTATGATTCTTTTCTTTCATGCTACTAATGTAATGTATCATATTTATTGATATGTGTATGTTGAACCATTTTTGCATTCCACAGATAAATCTCACTTGACCATAGTGAACGATCCTTTTCATGTGCTGCTGAATTCAGATTGCTAGTATTTTATTGATAATTTTTGTATCTATATTCATCAGGGATATTGACCTTTAGTTTTTTAGTAGTGACCTATCTGTGGTCTCCTGAATATCTGGTGTGTTCACCAAAGTTCCTCACTTCGGCTACATTGGAAATACAGTGCATCTCTAGCACAATGTGACCTATAAAATCTGTGTTCAGCTTTCAACCACTAAGCATGTGTTCTCTGCTAGTCCTTGTAAAGTTTTGCTGTGAGACCATGCAGTTTAGGATTAAGCCAAGGACCTGAGGAGCATCCTTACACAGATTTATGGGACCTCTTCTCTGGCACTCCCTGCTGTTCTCACTTTACTCACAAATTCCAGTTACATTAGCACTTCTTTACTCTGATGTTTCCTCTACCCACTGAAAATGCTAATTACTAATTGGGCTTCACTTCTCTTTGCTGCAGTTTGCAAGTGTTCCCAGGCAGAAAACCAAGGTGAATGTAGAACTTAATTTGTGTGTTCCCCTCTTTTCAGAGGATTGCAGCCTTGTGTTAAAATCTATGGCCAGTGTCGGAAACAAGTTGCTTTATATATTTTGTCCAGTTGAAGGGTAAGTCCAGTACATTCTTAAAACATCGTAGCTGTAACTGGAAGTTCCCTTATTTCTTCAACAATGGCTTATACTATATTCTCATCCTTCTTTCTGGAATTCCAATGACATATATGTTACATCTTTTCTCCCATGTCTTCTGTGAATATTTTTTTGTATTCTCCTCTCTCATTTCATCTTTCTGTACTTCATTCTGAATCTTTTTGTCTGACTTTTCTTCCTCATCATTAATTGTTAACTTCCCAAATGTTTCTTCATTTTGTTAATTGTATTTTTAAGTTCTAGAATTTCCATTTGGTTCTTTAAAAATTCCAATATCTGATTATATTCTCTAACTGTCTCTTACTTTATAGAATATATTAAGCATAGTTATTTTAAAGTCTTTTCCTGATAACTCAATATTCTGGATCTCTGGAGATTCTGATTCTATTGTCATTTCTTTTTTTTTTTTCCTGTCTTCGTATTTGTATTTTTTAAAATAATTGTGTGCAAGATATTGATAGAAAAACTATAGAGTTAATTTGAGGTTTAGGATTAAGTTATGTTTCTTCAGAGAGTATTTGTGTGTTTGCTTCTGGCAGGAGGCTGTAGAATTGGTAACCCAGGTCACTTTAATGCAGCTCAGAAAAAAAAATCTGTGGTCAATTCTTGAGATGATTTGAAGCTGGTGTTCAGTCCCTGTGAGGGTTGGTCTATTTCTGGTTCCTCTTTACTCCTAGGGTGTGACCTTTTGGGACCTCTACCCACAGCCCAGGGAGATTTTTAGGTTTCCCATTCCTTGGTAGTCACCCAGTTCCAAATTTAGTTTCCCTATTTCAGAGAGTCTGTTGAAATCTGCTCATCTTGTGGAATTGGCAGAAAGAGAAATAAACAAAGGAGAAAGAGTGGCATCAAATGCCAGGCCTACCTTTTGACAATCCCATTTTCTTTTGGATCATGGCCCCATAATTCTCCCATACAATTCTTTGGGTTTTTGTTTGTTTGTTTATTTGCTTTCGCATTTAATCTTGTCCGGTTTTCTAATTGTTCTCATTAGGAGAACTGACTTGAATTTATTTGTCTATTGTTTCTGGAGAAGTGGAACCCAGACTTTTTTTTTTTTTTTTTTTTTTTTTTGTTGCGGTACGCGGGCTTCTCACTGTTGTGGCCTCTCCCGTTGCGGAGCACAGGCTCCGGACGCGCAGGCTCAGCAGCCACGGCCCACGGGCCCAGCCGCTCCGCGGCATGTGGGATCTTCCCAGACCGGGGCACGAACCCATGTCCCCTGCATCGGCAGGCGGACTCTCAACCACTGTGCCACCAGGGAAGCCCCCCAGACTTTTTTTAATGTAATATTTTCAATGGTGAAATGTAGGTCATATATATTTTTCGAGGTCAGGCATATTTAAGAATGTCTTTCTATTTCTTCACACATGAAAGAAACCTCTGCCTCACTGTGAAAAATATGTAAAAATTGCTTCATAGTTTTCTGGAATTTCAGAGTTATAGAAGACAAATCTTAGACCAGTGATTTTTATCTGTTACAGGAGTTACCTTTGTTGTTCTTAATTCTTGGAGCCTTATCTATTTATTTAAAAAAAGAACTTTTCTTAAATATTTCTATATAAGTATCTTTTCATTAATTTCTGTAATGTGAAGAACACTTTCAATCTGCAAATTCAGGTCCTTTTTTCAGGAAATTTTGCATTAATGAAATTTTAAATTATTGCTTTCCTCAAATTGTCTTGGTTTATGCCTCAGGAGCACCTGTAATTCATAGGTCATGTTTTCATTTTCTGTGCTGTGTAGCTGTTAATAGCCACTATTTTCCATACATTTATCTTTTCCTCTATATTCTTAGCTTTTCAGGTTGGTTTACTCTATAACTTACTTGACTTTTTCCCCAAATCAGCTCTATTTATTGCACTGAATGAGGGTCTCTAATTTTGCTATCTCATTTTTAGTTTAATTACATTTATCATGTCTCTTACCTAACTCTATTTTTATCTCATTCTGTTAGTGTCCTATGTCACCCTGAATTTCTGTGATTGTCTACTCCTGTTTTTATAGAGGTCTTATGTTCTTGCTTCATGTTGCAGATGCCACACACTTTCCTAAAATCTTTTGATTCATTGACTAGGTAATTTTCAGACAAATGTTTTCTCTCAGGTTTCAGTGTACTATTTCATTTCCTTTGAAGTATACATTTGGTTGGTCCTTCATTTTTTTAAAAAATCAATTTTGTTGAGATATAATTTTCATGCAATAAAGTGACCCATTTTAAGCATAGTTTGATAACTTTTGACAAGTGTATACACTAATGTAACCAAAGCTGTAATCAACATACAGGACATTTCCATCACCCCACAAATATCTCCTAGTTTTATTTTCAGTCCATCCACCATAGGCAACCACTGATCTGCTTTTTGTCATTATAGACTAGTTTTGCCTGTCCTAGGATTTCATATGAATGGAATTGTATAGAATGTACTATTTTTGTGTCTGCTTATTTCACTCAGCATAATGTTTTTAAAATTTATCCATGTTGGTATATAAGTAGTTCATTTTTTAAAATGTTGAGTAGTAATGCATTGTATGGCTATATCACAGTTTATCCATTCACTTCTTGATGAACATTTTACCTATTATGAGTAAAGCTATAAATATTCATATAAAAGTGTTTTTATGAAGATATACATTTATTTATTTTGATAAATACCTGGCAATGAAAATGCTGGATTATATGGTAAGTGTATGTTTAATTTTATAAGAAATGTCCAAACACTTCTTCAAAAGTGGTTGTACCATTTTATACTCCCTCCAGAAGTATATGAGAGTTCTAGTTCTATATTATTATCAACACTTGGGATTGTTGGTCTTTTAATGTTAGACATTCTGATGGCCAAGTAGTAATATCATGTTGTTGTTTAGTTTGCATTTCTCTGATGACTAATGATAGTGAACATCTTTACAGGTGCTTATTGGCCATTTGTATACATATAGTTTTGAAGTTCTCAATGAAATCTTTTGTTAATTTTTAAATTGGGTTGCTTGTCTATTATATGTTCAAAATAGAAGACTTTTTTCAGATATATGTATTGTGAATAGGTTCTTTTAGTCAGGGGATTTCCTTTTCAGGTATTTCAAAGAGCAAAATTTTCAAATTTTGGTAAATTTCAGTGTATCGATTTTTTTTCTTTTATGGTTCTTTCCTCTCCCCTAAGGTTATAAGGAAATTCTCCTAAGGTTATAAGGAAATTCTCCTGTGTGTTATTCTAGAAGTTTATAGTTTAAGCTTTTACATTTAAGTGTATGATCCATTTGGAATTAATTTTTGTATATGGTGGGACGTAAGGGTTGACTTTTTCCCGTAAGGATATCCGATTGTTCCAGTTCAATTTGTTGAAAAAATTACTCTTTCCACATTGAATTACCTGGATTGTTTATTGACCACATATGTGTGGATCAATTTCTAGACCCCATATTTTATTTCATTGTCTGTCCTCTCACCATATCACACTATCTTGATTACTATAGTTTTATAGTAAATCTCGAAATTATGTAGTGTAAATCCTCCAGATTTTTTCCTTTTCAAAATTGTTTGACTATTTTAGGACCTTTGCATTTTCATAGAAATGTTACTGTCAGGTTGTCAGTTTCTACAAAACAGTCTGCTTGCATTTTGACTGGGATTACATTGAATATGTAGTTTAATCTGGGGGAGAATTGACCTCCTGAGAAAAGACTCAATATTGAGTCTTCTGATCCATAAACGTGGCATTTCTAGCCATTTATTTAGGTTGTATTTAATTTCTGTCATCAATATTTGCTAGTTTTCAGTGTACAGGTCCTGTAGATATTTTGTTAAAGGTATTCCTAAATATTTTATGGGTTTGGGTGCTATTATAAATAGTGTTTTAAAATGTAATATTCTACTTGTTTATTGACATTATTTATATAGATATAATCGATTTTTGTATTTTGACTTTTATATCCTTGAACCTTCCTAAATTCACTTATTAATTTTTGTAACTTATTTGTAAATTTATTAAGATTTTCTGTGTACATGATTATGCTTTCTTGCAAATAAAGATGATTAAAACTTTTTTTCTTCTAATTTGTATGTCTGTCTGCCTGCCTACCTGCCTCCTGCCTCCCTCTCTCTCTCCCTCCCTCCATTTCTTTCTTCCCTTCTTCCTTTCTCCTTTTCTTTCTCTAATTGCACTGGCTCATAACTCCAGTTCAGTATTGAATAGAAGTGCTGAGAATAGATATCATTGTTTTTTTCCTTCATCTGTAGGGGGAAAGTGTTCAGACATTCACCATTAGACATGATGTTAGCTGTAGGATTTTCACAGATGCTTTTTATCATATTGAGGAAGTCCTCATCTATTTATAGTTTGCTGAGAGTTTTTATCATGAGTGAATGTCAATTTTGGTCAAATGCGTTTTCTCCTATTAGATGATCATATGACTTCCCCCCTTAATTCTGTTAATAAGGTGAATTACATTGATTTACTTTGCAATGTTAAACCAACCTTGCATTCCTGGGATAAATTCCACATTGTTGGCTATATTATATTGCCAGATTCAATTTGTTAATTTTTTGTTAAGTGATTCTGGTCCTGCATTTATGAGGGATATTGATTTAGTTTTCTTTTATTGTAATGTTTTCATCTGGTTTTGTTTATAGAGTAATGCTGGCTTCATAAAATGAGTTGGAAAGTGTTTCCTCCTCTTTTATTTTCTGAAAGAGTTTATGTAAGATTTGTATTATTTATCCCTTTAATAATTAATAGTGAAGCCATCTGGTAAATCCATCTGGCCTTGGGGCTTTCTTTGTGGGAAGGTTTTACATTATGAATTCAATTTAATAGTTACGGGGCATTTAACTGTCTACTTTTTATTGAGTTGAATTTTGTAATTGTGTAACCAAGTTTTTTGATGAATGTGGGCATTTTATCCAACTTATCCAATTTATTGGCATGTCTGCAGTATCTGCAGTGATGTCCTACCTTTCATTCCTTATATTGATAATTTACTTCTTCTCTATTTTTTTATTCATCAGGCTACCTAGGGGCTTATCAATTTTATTGAACTTTCCAAAAAAAATCAGCATTTGGTTTTATGACTTTCTCTGTTGGTTTTCTGTTTTCAATTTTATTGGTTTCTGCTTCTATCTTTATTATTTTCTTCCTTCTACTAATATTTAATTTAATTTGCTCTTTTTCTATCTTATTAAGTAGAAGCATGCATCATTTATTTTGGACCTTTAAAATTTTCCAAAATAAGAATTTAAAGCTATAAATTTCCCTTTAAGCATTCCTTTAGTTGCATCCTACAAATTTGATATGCTGTGCTTTCATTGTATTTCAGAACAGAATATTTTCTAATATTCCTTGTGATTTCTTCTTTGATTTATGGATTGAGTAGAAGTATATTTTTTAAATGTACAAATATTTGGTGATTTTCCAGGTATATTTTTGTTATTTATTTCTAGTTTAATCCTATTGTGGTCAGAGAACATACTTTATTCTATCACTCCATCTAAATTTTTGGAGCTTACTTTTTGAATGAGAATATTGTCTTAGTAAATGTTACCTAGACACTGTGTCTGTTCCACAGTGATTGAGTGGAGAATTCTATAGTTATCAATTAAGTCAAGTTGTTGAGAATGTTGTTCAAGTCTTCTATTTTTATTGATTTTTTTTGGTCTGCTTGTTTTATCAATTACTGAGAGAGGATTGTTCAAATTTACAACACTAATTATGGACTTATTTCTCCTTTTAGTTCTGTTAGTTTTGCTTCATGTAAATTGAAACTCTATCTTTAGATACACACGTATTTATGACTGTTATGTTATCTTGATGAATTGACATTTTCATCAGTGTGAAACATCCTCCTTTTTTCCCAGTAATATTCTTTGTCCTGGAGTCTACTTGTCTGAATTTATATAGACACTCCAGCTTTCCTATGACTAGCATTTAAATGGTATAAGTTTTTCTATCATTTACTTTTAACTTCTCTACCTTTGTATTTCAAGTGTGTTTCTCACAGGCAGCATATATTTGGTCATGCTTTTTGAAAAACCTAAATCCTATTTGACAATTTTTTAGACTATTTACATGTAATGTATTTATTGTTTAGGCTATTTATACTTAGTGTAATTACAGATATGGTTGGGCTTGAGTCTATCATCTTGTGCTTGTTTTCTATTTTTCTCATCTATCCTTTGTTCCTTTTCATTTTAATTTCTTGCCTTCTTTTGGTTAATTTTTACTATTCCATGTTTCTCTTTTTAAATTGTTAGTTATACCTCTTTTTTAAAAGAATACTCTACAGTTCTAAAATTACAATATGCACCTTTAACTTCATAGTCTATCTTCAAGTAATATTATACTAGTTTACACGTATGCAAGAATCCTGTGCACTTTCATTTTCCCCTTCCCATCCTTTTAGTTTTTTATCAAATATTTTACTTCTATATATATAGAAAGTTGTTTGTAGTTATTCACTATATTTATCATGCCCAGAACTCTTTACGCCTTTGTGTAGGCCCTAGAATCTATCTGGTATCATTTTCCTTCAGCCTGAAGACCTTCCTTTAGCTTTTCTTGTAGTGGAACTCAGGTGGCAATGAATTCTCTTATCTTGTGTTTGCCTTCAAAGAGTCTTTATTTCATATTCATTTTTGAAGGATATTTTACTGGGTCTAGAATTATAGGTTGACAGTTTTTTCTTTCAGCCTATTAAAGATGTTGTTCCATTGTCTTCTGGCTTGCATTGTTTCTGACGAGAAACCAGTGATCATTCTTATCTTTGTCCCCCTGTAAGTAATGTGTCTTTTTTTTTTTTTGCGGTATGCGGGCCTCTCACTGTTGTGGCCTCTCCCGTTGCAGAGCACAGGCTCCAGACACGCAGGCTCAACGGCCATGACTCATGGGCCTAGCCGCTCTGTGGCAAGTGGGATCTTCCCAGACCGGGGCACAAACCCGTGTCTCCTGCATCGGCAGGTGGACTCTCAACCACTGCGCCACCAGGGAAGCCCAGTAATGTGTCTTTTTTTCCTTGGTTGTTTTTAAGATTTTCCTCTTTATCATTGGTTTTCATCAATTTGATTGTAATGAGTTTTGGTGTTATTTTCTTTGCTTTTATTTTGCCTAAGATTCATTGAGCTTCTTGGATCTGTGGGTTTATAGTTTTCATCAAACTTGAAAAAATTTGGCCATTGCTTCTTCAAATTTTTGCCTCCACCCCCACCCCCACAACCTTGCTTCTTCTGGGCTTTTAACCACATGTATATTGCCTGATATTTTCCCACAGCTTACTGAAGCTGTATTTATTTTTCTTCCAGTACTTCAGTTTGGGTAGGATCTGTTGTTACATCTCTGAATTCACTGATCTTTTCTTCTGCATTGTCTAATCTTCCTTTAAGCCCATTCCGAGAATTTTTAATTTTTGATGTTGTATTTTTAATTTTTAGAAATTCCATTTGGTTGTTTTATTATGTCCTGCATCTCTGTCCTCATTGTGTTCATGTTTTACTTTGAATATGTTTATAATAGCTGTTTTAAAGTTTTTGTTTGCTAATTACCTCATCTCTGTAGTTCCTGGGTTTGTTTATATTGGCCAATTTTTTTTTTCCTAATTGTGGGTAATATTTTCTTGCATAATATTTTCTTCCCCTTTCAAATATCAAGTAATTTTTGACTGGATGCTGGATTTCATGAATGTTACATTATTGAGTGTCTGGATTTTGCTGCCTTCCATTACAGTGCATTGAAGTTTGTATTGGCAGCCAACTTACTGGTGGATCAGCTTGACCCTTTCAAGCTTTGTTCTTATATTTTCTTAGGGTGAACCTGGACTAGCCATTTCCCTAATGTTAGTTTAGCCCAACTACCAAGGTGTGACCTCCTAGAGTCTCAATTGAATATCCCAGGTTTTCACTGATTTCCCTCCACTCTGGCTGGTTGAAGCTCAAATATCTCTCAGCCCTGTATGAGATATAGGAATTATTAAGCTTACAGATCCCCCATAGTTTTCTCTAAGCAGCTTAATGGAGTTTTGCCTTACACATGCTCAGCTTAGTGTAAAGCCAAAGACCCAAAAGGATTCCTACTCAGATATCTGGAGCTCTTTCTTTGCATGGATCCCTCTTCTTTGGTACTCTACCCAGCAAATTTAAGCCGCTTTGCCTTTCTAAATTCTTTTTTTGTCCCCTCAACTCAATGAAACCACCCTACTGTGCTTATCTTTCTACCTCTAGGACCAAGACCTGGAACTTGCTTCCAGGAAGAAACCAAGGGTAATTGTAGGACTCACTTCATTCTTTCTTCTCTCAAAGGTCATTGTCCTGTACTACCTGTAGTCAAGTTTCTTAAAACAGTTGTTTCATGTATTTTTCTAGTTTTCTAGTTATTTATGGTAAGAGGGCAAGTCTAATACCAGTTGCTCTGTCATTGTTGGAAGCAGAATTCTTGTCTGCCACGTTTATGCTATATTTTTGTTTTTGTTTTCAAATAAAGGGAGGTCTATCATGAAAATATTTACTGTATGGTAAGGTATGTAGATTGTCCTTGTATCAGAATCAACTGTGTTGCTTTTCCCAATTACAGATACCTGGGCTTTGAGGTTCCAGGCCTCATATTTTAAAAACCTTTACAGGTGATTTTTGATACAAAACAAAAGCCAGTAATCACTGGTCTAGTAAGCTTAAATCTAGTGTGACTTTGGTGAACTTAAAGGAGGTATTCTACAACCTGTGCTTAAGTTAGTGACACCCTGTAAAAATAGAATAAAAAGTTAGAGGAGTAGGACCTCCTACATATCCCCACCATCCACATATAAAGCATTAATTTCTCGCAGAGCAGGAGTTTTTGGAGCTCTGATCAAGTGCTATGGCCATTTCACATTCTAATTTGTTTGTACCTGTGCCATAACAGTTGTTATATAGTTTAAATATTACTTTTATCTAAAAATGTCATGAACTTTTTCTTAATATTTATAAAGTGATCTGCAGATATTCTCATAATATGTGGATTCAGAGATGGTTAGCAGATTTCATCTTGTATGCCAACTCTGTTTTGATTAATGGTGACTTCCTGGAGCTCAGTGTTGAGAAAGATTTTAAGGCCAGTTCTGGACTCAGCAGGAAAGAATGCTCTTGTTTTTCATGAGTTTGGGATTGGAGGAATAGGGTACACGTTCCATGTATTTGCAACTTCTGTACTGGTTGAAGGCACTCTTTTTTCTCTAGATTTCTCTAAGTACACAAGAAAACTTGTAGCTACTCTATCTTGACTTTTCTACATGCAGGAAACAAATATGGAATGTCTTTATTAAAATTATTTCTTCATTCATCCATTCCTTACTCATTCATTTCCTCTTTCTTTCTCTCAAAAGATATAATCAATGTGATATTATGTTATTATAGTAGTAGTTCTAGTCCGTACTTCTTTTTAAATAAATAGACCCATTGTGTATTTTTTTTAAGGTCACTGGTTCTGTTGACCATATTTTCCTGAATTCCAAATCAGACACATAATCTTATTCCTGGTCTAACAATAGGATAGAAGAATTGAAGTTGGGACACTCTTAGAAAATTTTATAAAATGTTCAGAGCACAAATTAGGCTCAGATCATTAATAACAAATATTTTTGAATTATAATTAGACATGTAACTAAGAATATCTTCTCATCTGCAGATTTTTATATATTAGGCCAACCATGGTCCTATAGGATTAGAATATGGCGATTTAGAAAAATGTCCTACTTTCAGACATAAAATCCTATTACATTTTTTCTTTTATGGTGGAATATTGTTAGCTAAGTGCCTTGGGCTACAGAATCATCTGGATGATGAGAAGTAATTGTAATTCTCTTTCTGATCTGTCTCAGATCACTTGGTTCTTGTCCTCATTCTGTGGGTACACTGTGTTGAGGAGTTGGGTATTAGCAAACTAGCCGAGGTTTAGACTGTGGGTAATGTGTGAGAGAGATGCATTTTGTTTGGGCAAGAAACTCATCTTTTCAGTCTCCACATTTAATGGGGATGGGTGGGAAATGGAATGGTGGAGGTTGCCTTACCACTCATTTCAGTTATTATTAATCTGAAACACTTCCTGGTGCCAAAAATCTAGGATGTTTAGCATAGTATACTATAGTGAAAAGAGCACAGTTTTGAGAACCAAAAGATATATGTTCTAGTTGCAGCTTTTCATTTACTAACTCTGTGACCATAGCAAACTACATAACCTTTTAAATTTTAACTTACACATAAAATGAGGTTAATAATCTGCTGTATCTATCCCACAGGGTTGTTGGGAGGATCAAGTGAAAACATAGATATAAAAACTTCTAAGAATTTACTAATGGTATATCATTGTGAAATAATATTATGGTATTGGGTATGCCACCTTATATTAGCTTGTCTCTCCCCATGGGAAAATGGATGGGGTTGTGATATCTTTGCTTAATTTAAAAATACTTCATAGATTGGAAAAAAATTATTTTAGAAAACCTTCTGATGATGGTTCTATTTAAGGAAAACTAGTGAAGTATCTGCTGTGTTTTTCCTAGGGCATGAATAATGTCAGTGAGAAATACTCATCAGCTATGCTTTGCTTTACAGCTTGGAACCCCATCCACTGCCAGCACACTGAATGCCACAACGCAATTAACAAACCAGCTGTGAAGGTACTGTTTTATTAGACATGGTGCTATATTATAT
Source organism: Hyperoodon ampullatus (assembly GCF_949752795.1). NCBI lineage: Eukaryota > Metazoa > Chordata > Mammalia > Artiodactyla > Ziphiidae > Hyperoodon > Hyperoodon ampullatus. The sequence goes on from NC_136916.1 coordinate 169,400,102, forward strand.
TGTCAGTGGTCAAATTATCAGGAGCAAATTGCTGAATGAAATGGAGATTGCATCCTTTTCTGTAAAGCAGAAGCCTGTACTCTGTGGTCATCTCAAATTACTGTACTCTACTTTGATCTGACTGTACTCTGGTGGATTGGTTCAAGACAGAGCAATGAATAGTGATATCTGCAGATTTGGCTCTGAGTTCATAGCCAAGTGCTGTGAAGAACTGGGCTAATTATCAGAATAATCCTGGTGAAACACTTACATAGTCCTTGACTGATTTCTGTCTGGGCTAATAAACTCAGGGAAATGTACTTTGGCCCTGTTTTCATGTGTTTGCTACAAGTTATAAGTGGTCTAGTGTGTGACTATGTGAATTCAAGAGTCGTAGGACAAAACCAGATAAAATTGTTAAGTCTTAGCTCAGATCACAGATGTGACTTAGTTGAAATGACTGAGAGGTAGTTGGACAGCAAACACATGGAAAATTACAATAGAGGTAAGGGAACAGTGGTTTAGAGAGGTCAAGTCACTCTCCTAAGGTCACGCAGACAGAGCTAGGTGCCTTGACTCTCAGCCTTATTCTTTTCCTACCACATCTAATTTGTTCTATCCTGTTATAATCCTGAATCTTTGAAGTTGAAAATTAAGAAAAATAATTACAACACTTAACAAAATTACTTATGGTATATTTGTCGGATACAACACTTGGCTGGAGAAACCTGTGTCTGGATTTACAAGGGTTAATTTTTACATTCTGAGGAGTGGGAGTTCGGTCAAGTGATTAGAGTTCTAGTTGCTTTTTAGAACCTATTGTCAAGGAAGTTTGCCTCTCTTGTTCTATAGAGAGGTAGATTGTAAAGATTATCAAATAATAGAAAAATAATACTCTCATTTTATAGAAACAGAGTAGAAGAGGTAAAATGAGATATAAAAAATATAAATGGAATCAAAAAGAAATCTAAATGGAATAAAACATGTATTTCATATACCAAAAGTGGCATAGGAGTGCCAATGATCACATTGTCATCTAGATATATCTTACCAACAAAGGACATCTTTATATTATTATGCTTGATCTCTGCTTTTGATGAAAGTAAATTGAATGAATTTATGCTGAGAGAGAGCAGGTGAGGGTAACCCACCAATGGAAACTTAGTCCTCTCCCATTCTACGATGTGTACTCTTCCTCTGAACTTCCATAAACATTTGGGGTTCAAAGGTACTTTTCTTTGGTGTGAGGACATTTTGAGCTAAACACAGGTGAGTTCATATAGTATTCAGCTTAATTCTTCACAGTGGTGAGACTTTCACAATTCCCGTAGTTTCTATATCTGTCCTTTCTTCTTTCTGCCTAAGTTACAATGCCCTCTTTTCATTCACCCAGACATCAACGGAAAGGAGGTACTGAAAATCTGTTTAGTTTTTCCAGTTATTTTTTCCTTGATTTTATGTCAGACTGCATTCTCGGGAGTCTTCTGACTTCCTGATTAGTAATGGTTTTTGGCTTCCTTCCCACAGAAGTCATCATGAATTAGAAATTCTCCCTCTCTTTAGGCAAACGGCCCAGTCTACTCCTCTGGCCTGGCCTCACTTTTCTCACAGGCTGTTCCCTATAGCCAGTCCTCCAGGATAAGCCAAACCATCCCACTTTCTATCATTTTTTAATTGAGGTAAAATTCACATAACATAAAACTAACCATTTTAGAGTGGACAATTCAGTGGCATTTATCACATTCACAATGTTGTACAACCACTACCTCTATCTAGTTCCTAAACGTTTTTCTCACCCCGCCCCCCCAATTTTACTTTCTCAATCCCAGTTTTCTTAAAGGGATTCCTTTTACATTTTCACTCTATGCTTCCCAGAAAGGGAATATTCTTGTTGTCATTTCCTGTGCAGGGGCTGTTTTTGCACGACCACCTGTCTGGCTCAGGGTTGTTCTTTCTTTACAATATGAGCACTCCACAGACCCACAGAGATATGAGCATATGACATGTAGATCAAGGGTACCCAACATCCAGATGCTTACAGAATAATGTTAAATGAAAAAGAAATTATGAAGTGTACAGTAGGATGCAAATGTAGTTATGAATTTTATATTCATCTTCATAGTGAACACCAACCAGTAATTCTCATCAAAATGTTACCAGTGATTGCATTGAGATGGAGGGTTAATGAGTTATTTAAATTTTCTTCTTTCCTTTTCTTCATTTTCTGAAGCCTTTACCTTGGGCATGTATTATATTTATAGACAGAAAATAACTATTTTTAAATGTAACAGTCAGATATGAACGTATTAATGTGGATGTAAACTGACCAGTTCAGTGTGGAACAGGATTGACACTACTAGCCACAAATCTGAAGGGCCATGTCAATTCATTTAACATGTCAGAGGTCAACTAGCTAACCTCTAATGACTCTTTACAGTTCTAACGTCCTAGGAGTTTTTACTTTGGAATGGAATGAAACAATATCTTTACCTGACAGAGGTATCAATGACTCATTAGAAATAAGAGTAAAGTAACTATACTGAAGAAGAAGTCTACATGGAGTGCATGGGAAAGACTCAGGGAAAATGGATTTATTTTCACAAAAAGCCTAATATCTCCGTAATAGTGAGTTATACCTCTAGGCAGTAATGAACCAAACTTGGGTCTGCTCGCCTGTGTGCAGTAAAGCCAATCTACTGATACCGGCTTGTGCTGAAGGAAAGCACAGCATTTATTGTAAGGCTCCCTGCAAGTAGTCTGGGACAGCTAGTGCTGAAAACACCCAGACTCTCTGGTGGGTTTCAACAAAGCATTTATAAAGGCCAGGTGGGGGCAGAGGGGAGGGGTTGTAGGATCTGCGATCAGCTCGTGCACAATTCTCCAACTGGTTGATGGTGAGGTAACACGGCGATGTCACAGGGGTTAACATTATCAACCCTTAGGTGCCAGTAGGTCTGGGGGCTACAAAGTGCTCGTGATCATCAAGTAGTTAATTTCTTCCATGTAGTGGTGGTTTTAGTATCTATAAAACAACTCGGGAAATGTTCATCAGATACTGTTATATAACTATGTATTTCGGAGAGGGGCTACAGCAGAGGATATGGGGGAAGGGTCTGTCTCGGGAAGGCCCCATAAGGTCCTGCTCAGTTACATAATGATTTGCCAAATAGAAAAGCATTATATATATATAATATATATATATATATATATATATAATATATATATATATATTTTTTTTTTGCAGTAGGTTGCAAAAAAGTACTTTTAAGGCAAGAGCCAAAAGTTATGATAGGATCCTAAAATGAAAGTATGTTGGAAATTATAGTTCATTATATCCCACTCTGCTTTTTGGTTTTACTTGGTCCTATTTGAAAATCACTTTATGAAATATTTGAATCCCAGATAATTAGCTAACACAGGAGTCAGCAAACTATGGCCGCAGTTAAATATGGCCTGCTGCCTGTTTTTGCAAGTAAAGTTTTATTGGAACACAGCTGTGCTCTTTTGCTTACATATTGTCTCTGGCTGCTTTTATGCTACAACAGCAGAGTTGAGTAGTTGTGACAGAGAACTTATGCCCCACAAAGCCTGAAATATTTACTTCCTGGCCATTTACAGAAAGTTTGCCAATCCCTGATTTAACACACCAGAAAGTAGTTATTCACTGTATCAAAGGAAGCATGAAACTTACCTAAGGAAAATTTTCACACTGGGCCTTTAGCACCAGGGAATATATAATTTACAGGTTTTGATGGTATAATTATTTAAATTTAGGAATTCTAACTCTTACTTCCCCAACCATTGAAACTCCTAAGGGTTTTAACTTTAAACGACAGGCTGCTTGGGTCATAAGTTCGGTTCATTTATCCCCTTCAAATCATTAAAAAAAAAAAAAAGCCTAAAGAAAAGGCAGAGTGAAGTTCTAGAAGAATTTGTGTACTAGGCATGTTAACTGCATACTCAGCTGTAGCATAGATTGATTATTTCTTGAAGGGGAGGAACAGAATTCAAAACGACTTTGAGATTTCCCTGGTGGCGCAGTGGTTAAGAATCCACCTGCCAATGCAGGGGACACAGGTTTGAGCCCTGGTCCAGGAAGATCCCACATGCTGTGGAGCAACTAACCCCGTGCACCACAACTACTGAGCCTGAGCTTTAGAGCCTGTGAGCCACAACTGCTGAGCCCGTGCTCCACAACTATTGAAGCATGTGCGCCTAGAGCCTGTGCTCTGCAACAAGAGAAGCCACCACAATGAGAAGCCCGTGCACCGCAACAAAAAGTAGCCCCCACTCACTGCAACTAGAGAAAGCCCGCATGCAGCAACAAAGACCCAACGCAGCCAAAAATAAAATAAATAAGTAAGTTTATTTTTAAAAAAAGAACAACTTTGGTGGGACTTCCCTGGTGGCGCAGTGGTTAAGAATCCACCTGCCAATGCAGGGAACATGGGTTCAAGCCCTGGTCCGGGAAGATCCCACATGCTGCAGAGCAACTAAGCCCATGCGCCACAACTACTGAGCCTGTGCTCTAGAGCCCGCGATCCACAACTACTGAGCCCACGTGCCACAACTACTGAAGCCTGTGCACCTTGAGCCCACGCTCCACAAGAGAAGCCACTGCTATGAGAAGCCTGAGCACCACACGAAGAGTAGCCCCTGCTCGCCACAACTAGAGAAAGCCCGAGTGCAGCAATGAAGACCAGTGCAGCCAAAAAAAAAAAAGACTTTGGTAAGTCATAGACATTTAAACCAATGCAAAGTACAAAATTCATTTTTTACTAGTCATTGAATGTTTTGTCCATTTGATTTAAAACATCCAGATATTTGAAATATCCTAATGATCAACTTAAGATTAATACTTTAATCTCTATACTTACACTAATGAAAACAGGCATAAATAACTCAAAATTCAACAGAGCACTACAGGGTTAAACAAACTACAGTTCATATGTGGAAGAAAAAAAACTACCTGAAGTTGAAAGTTGGATATATAGAACTTATTCCAGAGTAAGAAAAGTGAATCACTCAATGTTAGATTTAATGCTAGTTTTCTGAATGAGGTCTATCTTGAGAAGCAAAATTCTCTACTGCCAGCATTTCGGTAACAGTTATGATTTTTAATTCTTAATAATACATTTTCCTTTTCCCAAAGAGAGATTACTGTGTTTACTGCATTAAAGAAGGAGTTACTATATGAGTAATACAGAAGCAGTTTGAACAGCCACTGAACAGGATGATTTTTTTTTAAAATTTATTTTTGGCTGTGTTGGGTCTTCGTTGCTGCGCGTGGGCTTTCTCCAGTTGTGGTGAGCCGGGGCTACTCTTCGTTGTGGTGCGCGGGCTTCTCATTGTTGTGGCTTCTCTTGCTGCGGAGCACGGGCTCTAGGTACACAGGCTTCAGTAGTTGTGGCACATGGGCTCAGTAGTTGTGGCTCGTAGGCTCTACAGCGCAGGCTCAGTTGTTGTGGAGCATGGGCTTAGTTGCTCCACAGCATGTGGAATCTTCCCGGGCCAGGGCACGAACCTGTGTCCCCTGCATTGGCAGGTGGATTCTTAACCACTGCAGCACCAGGGAAGTCCAGAGGGTGGATTTCTTGACACTATTTGTGACTTGAATTGCAAATAACAGGAGAAATGAAAAACCACAGCAGCCACATTTAAACCTCCAATGTGGGAAAACAGTTATAGGTTGAATGGGTTTTACTGAAAATATTTATTCTACTTTGCTTTCAAAAATCTATCATCGAAACATTTGTGCGCTTGATATAGGGAACGTGATAAACAGGAGAGTTCATTCTGTCTTTTCATGTGTTTCAGATGTGTATAGACCCCTCCCTGTCTGTAGCTTTGGGTGATAAACCACCCCCATTGTATCTCTGTGAAGAATGCAGCCAGAGGATTGCAGGGTAGGTATAAGAAAAGGAAATAGGGCTACAATGAGAAGAGAAGAATAATCACTTAGACTTAAATTGGTTATGTTACCTTCATTTTCCACTAGCCTCTCTGTTTTTTAAAGGTTAGTTTGTCAGATATTTAATATATATCAAACTTCCATTTGAAAAGATTTCAGCTTTGAAAAATTGCAATATTTCTCTCCATGTGACAAGAGAAAGCAATTCCACTTAATAAAGCAGCTCCACTTTTCAAGTGACCCTGTGAAAAAGGCCACAGAGAAAAATAAAAGACAGCTGTGGTTTTCAAACATGACATCAAATTCATATGGGTTCTCTATGCTTGTTCATTTCACAGAATCACACTCAGCCTTGTACAAATCATGCTGTATTTTGGTTGACTTAATTAGCATCTGGAAAGTATCATTTAAAGATAACTGAATATGATGAAATGCCTATAATTTATAATTTAGATGGAATGCATTAGACATTTAAAAAGTTTATTATGATAGTGCTCTTAATTACACATCCTTTATATTAAAAGCCTTTTAGTAATAGCGTGCAGCTTATAAACATTCATGTGGAAGGGTAACATTGCAACAAAGTTCAAAAATGAATTCTGTTTTTCTTTATAGGGACCACAGTGAATGGTTGATTGATGTTCTTCTGCCGCAAGGTATGGCTTACTTCAGAAGGGATGAATAATGAATAATCATGACTAATGGCACCGTTGATTTTTCTCCTTTTGTACTGTTTTATTTTACAAAGACAGCAACCAAAGTATTACTTTCTGTGCATACTCACTGGTATGAAGCATGATATCAATGTCTTGCTTGTAATATACCCACACATTTAATAATGAGGGAAGAGGTATCATCTCCACCACAATTAGAGGTAGGTGTTGGAATTAGGATTCTGTATGACCAAAGCTGGATTCTGCCTTAAGGGATTTTCTGTGTATATAACAGGTGTTGCCAGTGATACGTTTGCTGTGCAAGTCAGAAAGGAAATAAGGAACATCAGTGAGAAGAGCATAAATAACGGGTCTTTCTCCTGCCACGGTTACCAGCTCTGTGTTTTTAGGGGAAATTATTTAATCGCTCTGAGAGTCAGTTTCCCCTTCAGTAAAATGGGGATAAATATATCTGACCCATCTCAATGAAAAGACGAGATTGTAATGCTTGCAGTTTGTTAGAGTTCTGAAAGCTGTGCCTGATGAGTTGGCAGGTTGCAGACAGAGTGTTTCCCTACACGTGGGGAAGGAGGTATTCCAGCCACCTAATTGCAGGATGAAATGACCAGGAAAACTACTTAACAGAGGAAAGATGAAAAGTGGAAAAAGCTGGGGGCATACTGAGCACAGATCAGGCGCCCAGGAAGAACTTGATCTATAACTTCAGAGGTAGATAATAAAAGAATTTTTATGAAAGGCCTCACTTAAAAAGAAATGTAAAAACCTCATGTTAACTAAATTCGGTAAGCACTTTTTTCAAAACGTAAGGCCTTTGCCTGATGATAATTACACTCCTTCTTTGTAGTCTAACTCTTAATATTAGGTTATCTCAACCTGAAGAAAGAAGTTGTTTAGTGAGTGTTCTGCATCTGTAAAATGGGTCAATAATGTCAGCCTCTATATCCTTTAAAGAGACATTTAAAAATTTTTATAAGAATATCTGTAAAAAGATTTGGGCTTATATGGGTAAAGGTAACCTTTTTTTCCCCTTAAATTAGTGAACTTCCAGTGCTCCGAGGTAAAAACCATAGTCAGGTTCTAAACTACGTTTTAAATTTCAGATATGTTGCTGAATTCTGGCCATCATCTGCAGATGATATTCATCTGTGGAAGAAAACTGATAATAACTTTTCATTATTTATCCAGAGATGTGATCCATTAACCTCAGGTTAAGATAAACTCCAAGATATCAAACTGTTAAATAACCATTAATTATACAAAATCAGTTTTAACAACTGAGTTGTTAATTTCATTGATTTGACATCTGCTAATTCATAATTTCCAGACAGAGTTTGGGAGACATTTATCTTTGCTCTTTTTTTTTTCTTTCTTTTTTTTTTTTTTTTTGCGGTATGCGGGCCTCTCACTGTTGTGGCCTCTCCCGTTGTGGAGCACAGGCTCCGGATGCGCAGGCTCAGTGGCCATGGCTCACGGGCCCAGCCGCTCCGCGGCATGTGGGATCTTCCCGGACCGGGGCATGAACCCATGTCCCCTGCATCGGCAGGCGGACTCTCAACCACTGCGCCACCAGGGAAGCCCTATCTTTGCTCTTTTTAATAAGTTGTGACATAGGCATTTAGTCTATTTTTTGAGCACTTACTATTTCATGGGAAATGTTAACAGATTCTTGGAAAAATTATTTTCAATTACTCTCAAGCATCAGTTTTCATGGAAATAATTGGTATGCCCACTAAAAAGAGCTTTTATCCATTTATTAAAGTCAATCCTAAAGTACTAAAGTAATTTGACAGCCTCACTCCAGCTGGCGAATCCATGGGTTTGAAATTGCTTTCTCTTAAATAAGCCTGCAGCTGGTTTTGCACTAGTTAAGGACTGATGTAAGTTGATAGTTTGAGTCTAATTCATCCAAGTTATTAAGTTTTTTTTTCTATAGTTCTGATATAGCAAATCATCTCCATGGTGAAACTCTAAGCATATCACATCAACTCAGTGTCATAGCATAATGGAAGAACAGTAAACAGGGAATCCAGGGACATTTGCTCCAGATTGGCCTGTACCATTGGTGGCCTGTGTGACTCTGAAGAAGCCATGTAACCCTCAGTTTTGTTCTCTGTCAAATGAGGGGGTGAGGTTAAAGTTATTTGATCTGAATTCTAGTCATGTCTGAGAAGATTGAATTATTTCTAAGAATAGGTGAAAATATTTGCAGCCTCATTAAACATACCACAGGTATTTTTTACCTCATTAAACATAAGTAGCTGACAGTTTATGAGAGAAGGGAGAAGCTGTTTTGGCCAAGTCTGAAGGTTGTGTTGCTAAGCTTGTTTTTTGCTCACCTTGGTGGCTGCCCTTATTTAAAACGGGCTCTCTTTCTTTGTTGATATTTTGTGTACCTTCCCCTTACAGCTGAAATATCTGCTATATGTCAGAAGAAGGTAAGAGCAAACCATCTGTGTGGTGGGGCATGATTTGCTGTGTTTGTATGTAAATTCATTCATTGACATCTGCCTCATTTCTGCACCATGGTTTCCCAGTATGTACATGCCACTGTATTTGTGAAGGGGGAAAGGAAATAATTCAGCATGCAAGATTGCTGTGTCTGGATGGTCTCTATTTACATTTCTGCTTTTGCTTACCCATCTATGCACAGTGTTTTTGAAAAGTAATCTGAAATAAAAGCATATGTGTAACTCTGGGATAGAAGTCTAAATACAAAAAGGTTTGAGTGACAATGCAATACATGCAACTTAACTTTGGTAAAGGATGATCGTGTTTGCTAAAAGTCTTTATTGTTTCGAAGTGGAATGCAAATAGTCCAATATAGGTGTGTCAGAAACATACCCAGACCAAGCATATCTGGAAAATATTAATTTATATGTAAGTTGAATGATATCTCTAGTTAACGATTCCACTTTCTAACAGCCACTGTTCATGACAGTTTCCCTAAGCCATTTCTATCTTCTTTTCTTGCTCCAGTTGTTGAAAAGTACAAGAGAAGGTAGTATGGTGTCATACAAAGAAGTTTGGACTAGTTGGTTGTGATACTTGGGTTCTGGTCAGCTCTATTCCCACCTAGCTATGAGACTATGTACAAGTCATTTAAGCTTTTTGGGAGTTGGTTATGAGTGGATCCCTTTGGAGGGCTGTTTCAGTTATCTATTGCCACCTAATAAACCATCCTAAAATGTACTGGCTTATAACAACAGACACTTATTTGATCACAGTGCTGTGGATCGGCAGTTTTGCCTGTGCTCGCCTGGGTAGTTCTCTTGATAAACTCCTCTAGGCTCACTCATGTATTGATATTTGCGGTCAGTTAGTGGGTTTGCTGGCAACTGGTTGGTCCCAGATGACTTTACTCCCACGTCTGGGGCCTCAGCTGGTATGGCTGGAATGGTTGGGATGACAGGGGTGTCTGGCCCTCCCTCTTTCCATTAGGTGTCTCATCTTCCAGGAGGCTAGGCTGCATTTGTTCACAAGGTATCAGTGTTCTGAGAAAATGAGAGAGGAGGTTGCAAGGCCTTTTGAGCCTGAAGCTCAGTAGTCACACAACATCACTTCTTTTTTTTTTTTTTACAATGTTAAATGTTATGTTTTATCACATTTATGATGCTGCGTTTCCAAGCATTATACTATAGAAAGAAGAACACTCATTACTAACTTCTAAATCATAGTTTGTATCATATACCTTTTATTCTAACACAGCATCACTTCTGCTGCATTCCATTGGCCAAAGCAAGTCCAAAGGACAGCTCAATTTCAAGGAGTGGGGAAATAGACTCCTCCTCTTTATAGAAGGAGCAGCGAGAATTTTGTGGTCATATTTAATGTACCACAGTCTACCCTCTGGGCATCATTACTTACATTCTTTCCGTGTACCAAATACTCTCAGCACCTTATAAGACCTCCAAAAGTCTTACGCATTTATGGCTTCAGGCTTAAAGTCCATTGTCTTATGATCTGCATCTGGTCTGGTCACTGATGAAACCCCTCGGGTACGAATTTTCTTGAACCAGAGACCTGTGAACTAAAAAGGCAAGTTACATACCCAACACAAAATGCGAGACAGGGATTGGATAACAGCAATAGACCTCTGTTCAGAAAGACGAAGGGGAAGCAGATAGCTGTTACTAGTCAATAGCAGCTCCAGCCAGGAGCATGTCAGCAGTTCCTCTGTCTTTAAGGAATAGCAAATGTGCCTTGATTAGGATCTGATTTTGCTTCCTGGGAATAGTTTCCTAATTCATTTATTTCCTGGGATCTTTGCTCCACTCTTTAAGACATCTTTCCTTTATAATAAGAAATGGCCCATGTTGCAGCTGAGTAACCCTCTCAGTCTGCTTCCTGCATGTAGAAGTTGGGGTTCCATAGACCTCTTTTCGTGTTGAACTGTGTCTGTCCCGTTTGGTCTGCTGGTGGTGCTTTTGCTAGTATGCCTCTCTTTAAAACTTTGTGGATTTTCAGTGAATCTAATTGGGGTTCAGTGCCCTCAAAGCCACATCTATAATTCTTTTTGAGTATAGAAATGCCTTCTATACTTTGGGCATTTCAGCCCTTAACACTATTAGAAGCCCTGTTCTAGCTGAGAGGCTCAACTGGGCATCGCCTTATATAGCTTTCTGAAGTGTTAACAAGGGATCATATAGTCATTCAGCATACTTTTGATTTCATTTTTATTGCGAGGCTATTTCCTACTTTGAGAATCTTTTACAAGCTGGAGAGACTAGGATGAGAAACAGTTTTATTTCTAAATTGGCATTTCCCGGCTCTGGTAGTATATGTAACATACTTGACACCCAGGGTGGATCATTTTTTAACACTCCCCTCCTTTATATGACAAAACTATTTTCAGTAATAAGGTTAAAATTAACACATTTTTATTACTTATCCTTTAATAAATGTTGTGTTTTATATGAAAGTTAATTTGGAGAACTTTCCTTAAGTTCCTAATAGATCAGAATTGTTTGAGCTTGCTTTGGGCAAAGTTTGTGTCTTTCAGTACTACATATTCAGTACTACATATTCCTACATTTGAATAGTAGGTTTGAGATAAACATCAGGATTGTATCAAATACAACATTGTAAATCAGCTATACTTCAATAAAAAAATAAATTTAAAAAGATTGTATCAAATAAGCATCAAGAGACAGATGCTTTATTTCAATTCTGCTGTTCTGTGAGACCACTTGGAATTATTTATTTATGTTTAAAATTCAAAACAGTGAAACAGAGTGGCTAGAGCGAACCTTTGAAAACATGCCCAGCTGAATCTGAACCTAAGGGAAATCTCTCTAATTTACTTTTTAAATGAATGCATGTAGCTGAGTCCACAGGGTTTAGGACTGATTGTGGCTTGGAAATATATTATTAAAACTTAGTAGGAACCACAGCAACTGTTTAGAACTTTGACCAACCAAAGGTTATTTAGGGGCAAAGTATTTTATTGCTGATATTATTTAGAATTGATGGCACATGGGGATAAGGCAGGTTGACTTTTAGTTGATATTCCAGATACTAACATACGCAGTATGTCCAGATACTACCTAAGAAATCACTCAAAATATAGCAGCATGAAACAACTATTTAATTATGCTTACAGATTCTGAGGGTCAGGGATTTGGACAGGACACAGTCCACAGCCTATCTCTGCTTGATGATGTTTAGGGCCTCATCTGGGAAGACTAACTTGACTAGTTAGGGGCTGGAATTATCTAGAGACATCTAGATGGTATGTTTGGGCTCTGGGATGAGGTGACTTGAAGGCTGGGCTTAGAGTAGAGACTTACACATTGCCTCTCCATGTGCCTTGGCCATGGCACAGTTCTGAGAAGAGTATCCTGATGAGGAAGCTTCTGAAGAGAGAATATTCTAAGACAGCAAGTTGGAAGCTGCATGTCCTTTTAGAATTTGCCTTGGGAGTCATGTGAGTATCACTTCTGCCATGCTCTCTTGGTTGAAGCAGCCACAGCTCATCCAGATTCAAGGCTCATGAAAGCATATCTGAGGAACTAAACCAAAAGAGCCTCACCCACAGCTGGACTTAATTTAGACAAGAAGACCTTGGACCTCCAGCCAGGAATTTGCATGTGGGAAGAATGTAAGTAATTTGTGACCAGAAAATAGGATTGGAAATTGCAGGCCTTAAATGTCAGGACTTTATTATAGCTAATAACTACCCACTAAACCCATATCCACATCCTATTGTTTATGTAACAGTGGGAATCCCAGAGAAGCAAAGACTAACTATAACTGAAAGGAAGAAATAAACACTAACAATATACTCCGATATAACCCACCCTGCCAGTGATGTGGTTGGGTTTGGTTTGGTTTGGTTTGGAGAAGCCCCAAACCAGTAAGAATTCATGTGCTTCCAGAATGAAATTTAGTATGTGAAAGAGAAAGAAAAGGCACAAAGCAGGAAAGACACCTCACTTGGAGAAGTCAGGGCTGACTTGGATGCTGAAGAAGACTTGGGCTTCAGATGCAGAGGAAGCACACTGTATTTTAACAAATAATTTTTAAAAACTTGTTAATAAAAGGGAAAAAAGATCATAAAAACTTTAAACTTGCTTTTATGATTTATTGACCTGAGTCCTGTTCAGAAAATGAGATTTCCCAGCACTCGTATCCAAAGCCTTGTGCTAAAATCGAAGTGGAACAAGCCTTACTTTGAAATGGTTGTTCTGATAGGCAATTCAATACATTGTCAGTGTTTGGGTATAGGTTTTGTCCTTGCCTTCTTCCTTCTTCTGTCTCCACACTTCCCAAGATATCTGTCATGGAAGGTTCTCAGTCTTCCTCAAGCCCTGAGTTCATAATGGCTTAGGATATTATTTCCCCTATTATATTCCATCTTTTAAAAAAAATTTTATTGGATTATAGTTGATTTACAATGTTGTGTTAGTTTCAGATGTACAGCAAAGTGATTCAGTTATACATATACATATATTCATTCTTTTTCAGTATGTTCCATCTTAATAAGCTCTATTGAAAGACTGAAATGCTCTCTTGACACAAGACATTGATTATGTGGTGGTGACATCTCTAAAAGGCTTGGGCACAGTTTTGTGCAGAGGTCAGGGATATTTCCTGATTGCTCCTCAAATTGCATTATGTGGGTGCTGCCTTTCTCCCCTGCTTCTTGTCAGGGCAGCTCTGATAATAAACCCCCCTGAGCTTCAGAATCTCTCTTATACTGCACCACTTTTCTCACTTCATCTGTTGACTCCTTTCCTCTAGTTGATGTCAGCCGCTGAGTCTGTGAATGGTTCTTGCTGTGTTTTGACGTTCCTGTGGTGTCCACTGACATATTCTTTAGGTCTTGATAGAAAGAGTGCCGGTGGGGATGGACAGGCCAGCTTTGGGGTCATTAGCTTGGTGAAGCACAGCTCCCTGCCTGTCCTTGAATGCAACAAGGACAGATGAGCTGCAGTGGAAATCAGCCCTTTAGGTGGTGGATAAAATAATTTTGAAAGTTTATTTTATTTTGAAAGTTTATTTTAGGGGTTAAAATTGTTTGTTTCCGACTCTGATGTGCTGTGATGCACTCTCTCTGGACTGCAATTTTAATTTTTTTCCATATTTCTGCTGAAAACTCTTGAAATGCTAACTTGAAATAATCCAGGAAGCCCCCCGTGCTCCATGGCTGAGGTCACTTTGCAGAGGACTTTTCAACACAGTTTCACTCATATTTAGAACGTTTCTACCACTCACACTAGTAGAAACCACTTCTCACCTTTATTTTTAACTATAGCTGAAATCTCACTGGTTAGAGATGACCTGCATTTTGGAAACTAGTGGCCCTTCAGAAGTGTGCTGCCACTTCCAGTGGCCCTTTAAGTTTCCATTTGTTCCAATTAGTAGCCACATTTGCCTCAGTGGTGACTTTTAATTGATTTCACTCTTTTTCTTCTAGAACTGCAGTTCCCACGTTAGAAGAGCTGTGGTCACCTGCTTTTCAGCAGGGTGTTGTGGTCGTCATGGAAACAGGCCTGTTCGGTACTGCAAAAGGTGCCACTCAAATCACCACAGTAACGAACTGGGGGCTGCCTCGGAGACCCACCTCTATCAGACCTCCCCTCCACCCATCAACACTCGGGAATGTGGTGCCGAGGAACTTGTCTGCGCCGTGGAGGCGGTGATTAGGTAACAGCTTCATTAGAAACTTACCCTGAAAACACTGCCTTTGCTTTGAGCCACCCTGTTCACATTGAGATGTGCAAATTTATTTATTTATTTTTATTTTAAAAATTATTTCTTTATTTATTATTTATTTTTGGCTGCATTGGTCTTTGCTACTGCACGCGGGCTTTCTCTAGTTGCGGCGAGCAGGGGCTACTCTTCGTTGCGGTGCACGGGCTTCTCACTGTAGTGGCTTCTCTTGTTGTGGAGCACGGGCTCTAGGCGCGTGGGCTTCAGTAGTTGTGGCACGCGGGCTCTAGAGCACAGGCTCAGTAGTTGTGGCACACGGGCTTAGTGGCTCCGTGGCATGTGGGATTTTCCCGGACCGGGGCTCGAACCCATGTCCCCTGCATTGGCAGGCGGATTCTTAACCATTGCGCCACCAGGGAAGTCCGAGATGTGCAAATTTAATTCAACTTCAAGTGCCCTCAGCCGGGCAGCTCACCTTCCACAATGTTGCAATGATGATGTTTTCATTCATTCATTCAACAAATATTTTTATCTAATGCCAGTTATGTGCCAGGCATGTATCAGACACTTGGAAGACAGAAGAGAGTAAAATGTAACCTCTGCTTTCAAGTTACCCATGTAGGGACTATAAAAACAGAAGAACGAAATTGCGATCCAGTATGGTGAGCACAATGACAACACAGAGTAGGGCGTCTTAGGGGAATGAAGTGGAGGCGCCAGTCAGAGTGAGGGGTGGGAATAAGGCTGTCCCAGACCTGACTGATAGCAGTGAAGGATGGGAGAGCTCTGGATAATTCAGTACTGGAGTAAACCAGAAGGCTGTGGAGTAAGGCAGGGGCTTGATCCTGCAGGCTTCTGGCTTTTTCTCCTTCTGTCACACACAAAAAAGGAAGCTTTAGAAGTGATAACCTCTAGATTTGTTCTCTTTTTGTATAATATTCACTGAGGCAAGATTTTTAAAAATTAAGAAGCAATATTAGAATGCAAGTGTTTTTTTTTTTTTTTTTAGATGTTGGAGTAGCAGTTTATTAATTAATTAATTTATTTTTGCTGTGTTGGGTCTTCGTTTCTGTGCGAGGGCTTTCTCTAGTTGTGGCAAGCAGGGGCCACTCTTCATGGTGGTGCGCGGGCCTCTCACTATCGCGGCCTCTCTTGTTGCGGAGCACACGCTCCAGACGCGCAGGCTCAGTAGTTGTGGCTCACAGGCCTAGTTGCTCCGTGGCATGGGGGATCCTCCCAGACCAGGGCTTGAACCCATGTCCCCTGCATTAGCAGGCAGATTCTCAACTACTGCGCCACCAGGGAAGCCCCAGAATGCAAGTTTTAAAGCTAGGGACTAAGTCTTCTGTTTCTCTTATCCCAGTGGCTGATACATGTACAAGTCCAGTAAATGTTTGCTAAATAAAACATTACAGAAAGTTTGGAAATAGAAAAAAATATCAACCATACTGCTGTCATCATCATCACTTTTGCACATGTTCTTCTAGGTTTATTCAAATGCATATTTTATTTATGTAACTGTAATCACAGTGTATCCACATTCTTTTTGATGTAACCTTATACCATTAGCTCTTTTCCATGTTGTGTAGTTTCCACATTTATCCTTTTTAGTGTGTACATAATATTTATCTATATTATTTTCCTCCACCAATAGATATTTCAATTTCTTCCTTTTTTTTTTTACTGTTAAAAATAACTCATAACTATTTTTGTGTACAGTGCTGTTCCTATATATTTTTTCTTAGGGTAGATGACCAGATGTGGTTGACTGGGTCAAAGGGTCTGAATATTTTAATGGTGCTTGATACATTACCAAACTGATTTTCAAAGAGTGTATGTGAATTTCATACATCACTGTATGAAACTGATAGTTTTTGCTACACCCTTGCCAACATTGGGTATTATTTTTTTAAATTGTCATTTGCTTAGCAAGTTGAAAAAGGAATCTTCGTTGCTCACTGTCAGGTCTTTGAATACTAGATATTAAATATTTTTCCATCTGGGTACCAGTTCCTCAGTCTTTCCTTGTATTGTGCATTTGATGTCCACACAGCTTCATATTAGATATAGGAGAAGCGTTGACATCTAGTGGGATGGTTGGTGAACTAGAAGCCAGAAGGCATCAGTTCTGCTTGATTCTAATTGATTGGAGGAAGTAGCCTCTTTGTGCCTCAGTTTGTTCATCTTTGAAATGGGGATGGAGTAGAAAATAGTAAGGAAATTAGGCTCCTTCCAATTTAAAGGAGAGCAATGAGTGATGCTTGAGTACTCATGAAGTAATTGCTCTGAATAGGTCATAATCTCGAACGTGTTTTTTGGCAGTCTAACTTGAAATCTCTCCCCTTTGGCAGCTTGTTGAAAGAAGCCGAGTTCCATGCTGAGCAGCGGGAACATGAGCTCAATCGCCGGCGGCAGCTGGGCCTCTCCTCCTCCCACCATTCCCTGGATAACGCTGACTTTGACAACAAAGATGATGATAAACATGACCAGCGGCTACTCAGTCAATTTGGAATATGGTTCTTAGTAAGAAAAGAAGTTAACTCTTCTCTGCTTTCCTATGTTTCATTCCAACATTGTGCTGATGAGGAATTTCTTCTGTTCTTTTTAAAGAAGTAAATAGTAAATAGTGAAAAATTAAACTTAGCTTAGGGACTCTATACTCTAGGACAGTGACTGCACATTGGATTTACCTGGGAAGGCTTTTAAAAAATGCCATTGCCCAGATTCCACCGCAGAATCTTGGGAACTTTTTAAAAAGCTCCCTAGTTGATTCTAATGAATAGCCAGGTGTTGAAACCTACTGTGCTAGACCCTAAACTGTTGGAAATGCACAGTTTGACAATAAACAAGTGGGAAAGTTGCTAGGGTATATTGTGAAATATTGGATTCAATATAATTTACAGATCATTCATCCCATCGACATGAAAGTTTGCTTGAAAGTTCAGTCTCTGTGGAGCTTTTTCTGTATTTATGGCAAGTCTGCAATATAGCCAGAAAAATTATAGCCAAACCAATGCAAGGAATTTGATTGCTATTGACTGATTCAGCTGCAGTATTCATTCAGCAAAGATCAAACATACAGATCCAAAGTTCCAAGCATGCTGAATTTGCCATTTCTGCAGAAAAGCAGACTTTTGTTTTTGTCCATTGGCGACATGGACTAAGTCTCCAAAGTGATACATCTCTTTTATGCTTTCACACATTTTTTTTGCTTTTGTTTTGCTTTGTTTTGTTTTACCAAATTGGGGTTGAATTGTTGATTTCACATGTCTTGCTCCTAGAACTTATTATCTCATGACATACTGATTACTATTGTGAACTCCTGAAGGCAAAGATAGTGTTTTACTTATTTTTTATATTCCTGAACGCTACTTCAGTGCTTAATAAGAGATTATTTCAGAATGATTGAATTACTAAGTGATGAGCAGTTTTGGAAAGTCTATTTATAATATCGTGAACTGGAGGGGCTCCAAGGTTTCAGAATTATTTCTGATAGGAAATTCTTGGCTAAATCTGATCATTGTAGAACTGAAATGTATATAGATTATTATTTTTTTTTACTGAAGATATTTATGAAATTTCACTTTGTAGACTTAACTTCTTAAAAGTATCTAGTACAGATTATGTAACAGATTTCTTATATGGGAAAAGCTTATAGGGAGGTGCAATCTTGAGGGGAAATTCTTACAGTCCATCTCTCTCTGTAGAGAAGAACACAGTTTCCAGGCTAAGTGGTCCTCCATCAATTTAAAACCTGCCTATTTTACCCTTTCATTTTTCTGATGAGGACAGAGAAGCCCAGAGAGGCAGTTCAACTTGCCCACAGTCACTGCTAACAACCAGTTAGTAGCAGAAGGTGGTTGGGACACAGCTCTAGTCCCAAACTCTGATTGAGGGGCAGAGAGTGCCTGATTCAGCTTCTTCTGAAGGCCAGTCTTGGATTTCTTAACATACAATTCCTAATAGCCAGAAGGAAAATGTACATTTAAAACTTTGGACAGATCGGAACCAAGATGGTGGAGTAGAAGGACGTGCTCTCACTCCCTCTTGCGAGAACACCAGAATCACAACTGGCTGCTGGACAGTCATTGACAGGAAGACACTGGAACTCAGAAAAAAACATACTCCACATCCAAAGACAAAGGAAAAGCCACAGTGAGATGGTAGGAGGGGCGCAATCACAGTAAAATCAAATCCCATAACTGCTGGGTGGGTGACTCACAGACTGGAGAACACTTATACCACAGAAGTCAACCCACTGGAGTGAAGGTTCTGAGCCCCACGTCAGGCTTCCCAACCTGGGGGTCCGGCAGCGGGAGGAGGAATTCCTAGAGAATCAGACTTTGAAGGCTAGTGGGATTTGATTGCAGGACTTCAACAGGACTGGGGGAAACAGAGACTCCACTCTTGGAGGGCACACACAAAATAGTGTGCGCATCAGGACCGAGGGGAAGGAGCAGTGACCCCAGGGGAGAGTGAACCAGACCTACCTGCTAGTGTAGGAGGGTCTCCTGCAGAGGCAGGTGGTGGCTGTGGCTCACCGTGGGGACAAGGACACTGGCAGCAGAAGTTCCAGGAAGTACTTCTTGGCGTGAGCCCTCCCAGAGTCTACCATTAGCCCCACCAAAGAGCCCAGGTAGG
This sequence comes from Hyperoodon ampullatus, assembly GCF_949752795.1. Classification (NCBI taxonomy): domain Eukaryota; kingdom Metazoa; phylum Chordata; class Mammalia; order Artiodactyla; family Ziphiidae; genus Hyperoodon; species Hyperoodon ampullatus. The sequence continues at coordinate 169,419,458 of NC_136916.1, forward strand.
CTCCAGTGTTGGGTTGCCTCAGGCCAAAGAACGAACAGGGAGGATACCCAGCCCCACCCATCATCAGTCAAACGGATTAAAGTTTTACTGAGCTCTGTCCACCAGAGCAACAGTCAGCTCTACCCACCACCAGTGCCTCCCATCAGGAAACTTACACAAGCCTCTTAGATAACCTCATCCACCAGAGGGCAGACAGCAGAAGCAAGAAGAACTACAATCCTGCAGCCTGTGGAACAAAAACCACATTCACAGAAAGATAGACAAGATGCAAAGGCAGAGGGCTATGTACCAGATGAAGGAACAAGATAAAACCCCAGAAAAACAACCAAATGAAGTGGAGATAGGCAACCTTCCAGAAAAAAGAATTCAGAATAATGATAGTGAAGATGATCCAGGGCCTCAGAAAAACAATGGAGGCAAAGATCGAGAAGATGCAAGAAATGTTTAACAGAGACCTAGAAGAATTAAAGAACAAACAAACAGAGATAAACAATACAATAACTGAAATGAAAACTACACTAGAAGGAATCAATAGCAGAATAACTGAGGCAGAAGAATGGATAAGTGACCTGGAAGACAAAATGGTGGAATTCACTGCTGCGGAATAGAATAAAGAAAAAAGAATGAAAAGAAATGAAAACAGCCTAAGAGACCTCTGGGACAACATTCGACGCAACAACATTCGCATTATAGGGGTCCCAGAAGGTGAAGAGAGAGAGAAAGGACTCGAGAAAATATTTGAAGAGATTATAGTCGAAAACTTCCCTAACATGGGAAAGGAAATAGCCACCCAAGTGCAGGAAGCGCAGAGAGTCCCACACAGGACAAACCCAAGAAGAAAGACGCCGAGACACATAGTAATCAAATTGGCAAAAATTAAAGACAAAGAAAAATTATTGAAAGCAGCAAGGGAAAAACAACAAATAACATACAAGGGAACTCCCATAAGGTTAACAACTGATTTCTGAGCAGAAACTCTACACGCCAGAAGGGAGTGGCATGATATACTTAAAGTGTTGAAAAGGAAGAAGCTACAGCCAAGATTACTCTACCCGGCAAGGATCTCATTCAGATTTGATGGAGAAATCAAAAGCTTTACAGACAAGCAAAAGCTAAGAGAATTCAGCACCACAAAACCAGCTCTACAACAAATGCTAAAGGAACTTCTCTAAGTGGAAACACAAGAGAAGAAAAGGACCTACAAAAACAAACCCAAAACAATTAAGAAAATGGTCATAGGAACATACATATCGATAATTACCTTAAATGTGAATGGATTAAATGCTCCAACCAAAAGACGCAGGCTTGCTGAATGGATACAAAAATAAGACCCATATATATGCTGTCTACAAGAGACCCACTTCAGACCTAGGGACACATACAGACTGAAAGTGAGGGGATGGAAAAAGATATTCCATGCAAATGGAAACCAAAAGAAAGCTGGAGTAGCAATACTCATATCAGATAAAATAGACTTTAAAATAAAGAATGTTACAAGAGACAAGGAAGGACACTACATAATGATCAAGGGATCAATCCGAGAAGAAGATATAACAATTATAAATATATATGCACCCAACATAGGAGCACCTCAATACATAAGGCAACTGCTAACAGCTATAACACAGGAAATCGACAGTAACACAATAATAGTGGGGGACTTTAACACCTCACTTACACCAACGGACAGATCATCAAAATGAAAATAAATAAGGAAACAGAAGCTTTAAATGACCAGATAGATTTAATTGATATTTATAGGACATTCCATCCAAAAACAGCAGATTACACTTTCTTCTCAAGTGCCCACGGAACATTCTCCAGGATAGATCACATCTTGGGTCACAAATCAAGCCTCAGTAAATTTAAGAAAATTGAAATCATATCAAGCATCTTTTATGACTACAATGCTATGCGATTAGAAATGAATTACAGGGAAGAAAAGTAAAAAACACAAACACATGAAGGCTAAACAATACGTTACTAAATAACGAAGAGATCACTGAAGAAATCAAAAAGGAAATCAAAAAATACATAGAGACAAATGACAATGAAAACACAACGATCCAAAACCTATGGGTTGCAGCGAAAGCAATTCTAAGAAGGAAGTTTATAGCTATGCAATCCTACATCAAGAAACAAGAAAAATCTCAAATAAACAATCTAAACATACACCTAAAGGAACTAGAGAAAGAAGAACATACAAAACCCAAAGTTAGCAGAAGGCAAGAAATCATAAAGATCAGAGCGGGAAATAAATGAAATAGAAACAAAGAAAACAATAGCAAAGATCAATAAAACTAAAAGCTGGTTCTTTGAGAAGATAAACAAAATTGATAAACCATTAGCCAGACTCATCAAGAAAACGAGGGAGAGGACTCATATCAATAAAATTAGAAATGAAAAAGGAGAAGTTACAACAGACACTGCAGAAATACGAAGCATCCTAAGAGACTACTACAAGCAACTCTATGCCAATAAAATGGACAACCTGGAAGAAACGGACAAATTCTTAGAAAGGTATAACCTTCCAAGACTGAACCAGGAAGAAATAAAAAATATGAACAGACCAATCACAAGTAATGAAATTGAAACTGTGATTAAAAATCTTCCAACAAACAAAAGTCCAGGACCAGATGGGTTCACAGGTGAATTCTATCAAACATTTAGAGAAGAGCTAACACCCATCCTTCTCAAACTCTTGCAAAAAATTGCAGAGGAAGGAATACTCCCAAACTCACTCTATGAGGCCACCATCACCCTGATATCAAAACCAGACAAAGATACTACAAAAAAAGAAAATTACAGACCAATATCACTGATATATATAGATGCAAAATTCCTCAACAAAATACTAGCAAACAGAATCCAACAACACATTAAAAGGATCACACACCATGATCAAGTGGGATTTATCCCAGGGATGCAAGGATTCTTCAGTATACACAAATCAATCAATGTGATACACCATATTAACAAATTGAAGAATAAAAACCATATGATCATCTCAATAGATGCAGAAAAAGCTTTTGACAAAATTCAACACCCGTTTATGATAAAAACTCTCCAGAAAGTGGGCATAGAGGGAACCTACCTCAACATAATAAAGGCCATATACAACAAACCCACAGCAAACATCATTCTCAATGGTGAAAAATTGAAAGCATTTCATCTAAGATCAGGAACAAGACAAGGATGTCCACTCTCACCACTATTATTCAACATAATTTTGAAGTCCTAGCCACGGAAATCAGAGAAGAAAAAAAAATAAAAGGAATACAAATTGGAAAAGAAGAAGTAAAACTGTCACGGTTTGCAGATGACGTGATAGTATACATAGAGAACCCTAAAGATGCCACCAGAAAGCTACTAGAGCTAATCAATGAATTTGGTAAAGTTGCAGGATACAAAATTAATGTGCAGAAATCTCTTGCATTCCTATACACTAATGATGAAAAATCTGCAAGAGAAATTAAGGGAACACTCCCATTTACCATTGCAACAAAAAATAAAATACCTAGGAATAAACATACCTAGGGAGACAAAAGACCTGTATGCAGAAAGCTATAAGACACTGATGAAAGAAATTAAAGGTGATACCAACAGATGGAGAGATACACCATGTTCTTGGATTGGAAGAATCAATATTGTGAAAATGACTATACTACCCAAAGCAATCTACAGATTCAATGCAATCCCTATCAAATTACCAATGGCATTTTTTACGGAATTAGAACCAAAAATCTTAAAATTTGTGTGGAGACACAAAAGACCTCGAATAGCCAAAGCAGTCTTGAGGGGAAAAAACAGAGCTGGAGGAATCAGACTTCCTGACTTCAGACTATACTACAAAGCTACAGTAATCAAGACAATATGTACTGGCACAAAAACAAAAATATAGATCAATGGAACAGGATAGAAAGCCCAGAGATAAACCCACGCACATATGGTCACCTTATTTTTGATAAAGGAGGCAAGAATATCCAGTGGAGAAAAGACAGCCTCTTCAATATGTCGTGCTGGGAAAACCGGACAGCTACATGTAAAAGAATGAAATTAGAACACTCCCTAACACCATACACAAAAATAAACTCAAAACGGATTAGAGACCTAAATGTAAGACCGGACAGTATAAAACTCTTAGAGGAAAATATAGGAAGAACACTCTTTGACATAAATCACAGCAAGATCTTTTTTTGATCCACCTCCTAGAGTAATGGAAATAAAAACAAAAATAAAGAGATGGGACCTAATGAAACTTGAAAGCTTTTGCACACCAAAGGAAACCATAAACAAGACGAAAAGAAAACCCTCAGAATGGGAGAATATATTTGCAAACGAATCAACGGACAAAGGATTAATCTCCAAAATATATCAACAGCTGGGCTTCCCTGGTGGCGCAGTGGTTGAGAGTCCGCCTGCCGATGCAGGGGACACGGGTTCGTGCCCCGGTCCGGGAGGATCCCACGTGCCGCGGAGCGGCTGGGCCCGTGAGCCATGGCCGCTGAGCCTGTGCTCTGCAACGGGAGAGTCCACAACAGTGAGAGGCCCGCGTACCGCAAAAAAAAAAAAAAAAAAAAGAAATATATCAGCAGCTTATGCAGCTCAATATTAAAAAAACAAACAACCCAATCCAAAAATGGACAGAAGACCTAAATAGACATTTCTCCAGAGAAGACATACAGATGCTGAAGAAGCACATGAAAATCTGCTCATCATCACTAATTATTAGAGAAATGCAAATCAAAACTACAATGAGGTATCACCTCACACCAGTTAGAATGGGCATCATCAGAAAATCTACAAACAAAAAATGCTGGAGAGGGTGTGGAGAAAAGGGAACCCTCTTGCACTGTTGGTGGGAATGTAAATTGATGCAGCCACTATGGAGAACAGTGTGGAGGTTCCTTAGAAAACTAAAAATAGAACTACCATATGACCCAGCAATCCCACTACTGGGCATATACCCTGAGAAAACCATAATTCAAAAATACACATGCACCCCAATGTTCATTGCAGCACTCTTTACAATAGCCAGGTCATGGAAGCAACCTAAATGCCCATTGACAAACGAATGGCTAAAGAAGATGTGGTACATATATACAATGGAATATTATTCAGCCATAAAAAGGAACGATATTGGGTCATTTGTTAAGACGTGGATGGATCTAGAGACTGTCATACAGAGTGAAGTAAGTCAGAAAAATATATATTAACGCATATATGTGTAACCTAGAAAAATGGTACAGATGTACCGGTTTGCAGGGTGGAAATAGAGACACAATGTAGAGAACAAATGTATGAACACCAAGGGGGGAAAGTGGTGGGGGTGATGGTGTGATGAATTGGGAGATTGAGATTGACATGTATACACTGATGTGTATAAAATGGATGACTAATAAGAATCTGCTGTCTAAAAAAATAAAATTAAATTTAAAAAAGCCCCAGAAACCAAAAAACAGAAAACAAAAAATAAACAAACAAAAAAAACTTTGGCCCAAAAGATAGAGATACAATTGCTACAAAGACTTGTTTCCCTGGCCAAATATTAACAAGTTGTAGATTAAAAAACAAAACAAAACAAAAACAAAAACAAAAACCAGAAAAGGCCTCTACCTCTTGTTAAGTGAATAAGCTGCAGCAGATGTCAAGAAGAGAAGGACAAGGTAAAACAGTTACTCTAAAGTGGTATTATTTCACTCCTGTCAAGGGGGAGAGATTTCAATTACTCATAAATGTACTTTTAATAAGAATTTTTAAAAATCATATTTCAGTAATTCTTAAAGTGGTTCAAAAATTTAAAGAAATAAATGGGCATTCAAAGGGTTCAAACAACAACAACAAAAAAACCCTTCCTATTTCAAATGGATTATACGGGGCATCTTTTTTTTTTTTTTTCCGTCTTTAACCAAACATGTAATAATTATGTAAGGAGGCTGAAGGAGAGTCTGATCTACCTATTTCCAGGTGAGCCTCTGCACGCCCAGTGAGAACACCCCTACGGAAAGCTTGGCCAGACTGGTGGCCATGGTGTTTCAGTGGTTTCACTCCACAGCGTATATGATGGATGATGAAGTTGGAAGTTTAGTGGAAAAGCTGAAGCCTCAGTTTGTCACCAAGTGGTTGAAGACAGTATGTGATGTTCGCTTTGATGTCATGGTCATGTGCCTTCTTCCCAAACCAATGGAATTTGCCAGGGTAAGTGGAGGCTGTCGATGAAAAAAATTAATCAATAATCGATCTAAGAAAGAAATGGAAAATGTTATTTGAGCCAACCTGAGGATTATAACCCAAGAGAGAGTCTTTCAGAAAGTTCTGAGGACTGTTCCGCCCATTAGAGGTCAAAGACCAGGTATGTAAAATTTTGAGACAAAGGGTTTTACGTCAAATGATGTATTATAGACAGTTTACAGAATCCAGATCTACACTACAAAGCACGTAGTGGGTCATGGGTCATCATGGCCCTTTACAAGATCAAGAAGGAAAGTTATCTTCTAAGGAGTTGTGACCCTTGATGAGGTTAAGAAGGGATGTTATCTCCTAAGGAAGTCTGGTTAATGCAGTTGCACAACACACACTAAAGGGGATGGAGGAGGCCCAAATGGGCAGAGAAAAATTTTATGTTTAAAATTTTCTTGTCTTGCTATAAAATATGAATTGTTTTCATCAAGGCCTACAGCTTGGACCTTGTTGGAGAGGAGGACTTAGGGAGAAGCACTATTGTTACAGAAACACTGGGTTTGCCTCTTGGTGGGTGTCGAGCCAAAAGACACAACCAAGGCAAAGAGCAGGAGAAGGAGGGATTTATTACTTGCAGCAAGTGAGGAGAACACCAGGGATCTTGCCCAAAGTAGTGTCTCTCCGAACAGCAAAATTGGGGAAGTTTTAAGCTAAGGGTACATGCATATTTATGAAGGTGCTTGAGCAGAGAATTCAGCATAGAATTGGGGCAAAGATGGACAGAGTCCAGACTTTAGTGGATAGAAGTCAGGGGGTCAGAAAAGGTCAACATCATCATTCCTTAGGTTCCGACCAGTCTGGGGTCTCAGCATGTAGTCACCATCCTCTACTTGGCCAGGGGCGGGGTGTGTGTCGGGGGGTGGGGGGGTGGGGCTTAGTTCCTGCAGAACTCAAAAATATGTATCAGATTGTGATGTATATTCTTGAGGAGGAACTAGAACTCTGTTTTTTTGCTGAACTATTGTTTCTTGACTGCTTTTCCTTTGTTCCTGCCCTTAAAAACATTAATTACTGAGACCTGTTCAAGGGCAAGCATTGTGGCCAGGCTTAGATCACAAAATGGCTTAGGTGAAATGGCTTCTTTTCTGTCAAGAAAGCCATGCCTGGTTCTCTTTCTCTGGGGACACCCTACCCTATCTGCTTACACTACCTTAGCCACTAGAGTATTATCAGTGACTGTAGAAGAGGGACATCTCTCTTTAACTTAGTCTTTTATTTATTTATATTAATTTTTATTATAGCTAAGTGAGTTTAGTAACTACATTTTAAGTGATGTGCTGCTTTGATGTTAGTTTGGGATGGGGAAGAATGGCAAGATGAATGTGCAAAGTATCTTTAAGAAATTTAAGGAAATATTCTTTCCTGATATTGCTGAATATTTTTATTAAGAAACAGGAAAAAAAAAAAAGCCTTTCCATGAGGTGGCAAGAGCTCAGTCCTTTTCTGGTTTACAGTCTGTGGAAAGGCTAACATTTGACTAGGGGCAATTTCTGTGGTTTCACATATATTTCTAGAGATGAGTGGTCCCTGCCCTCCCAGCTGGAATGCCCAAAAGATTTAGGAACTGCCACAGTGCTCCTTTTCCTCTGGCTTATAGGACAAATTTCTCTGTGCTTATCCTCTTGCTTCTGCCTCGGTGGATCACAGGCTTCAGATATACAGCTGGTAAGACATCATATTTCTTGAATACAATATGATTTGTGTCTAACCCAGCAAGATGGATATCTAGAATCAGTTTCTGGCAGCAATATATGAAAATTTTTTCAAGGTATTTTCTAAGTTTTAATTTTTTTGTGTGATTTTTGGGTTTACTTTCAATGAAGTCTTGAGGCAGTTTTCAGTTTATTTATTTATTTATTTATGTATTTATGGCTGCATTGGGTCTTCATTGGTGCGCGTGGGCTTTCTCTAGTTGCAGTGAGCAGGGGCTCGTCATTGAAGTGCGTGGCTTCTCATTGTGGTGGCTTCTCTTGTTTTGCAGCACGGGCTCTAGGCACGTGGGCTTCAGTAGTTGTGGCACACAGGCTCCGTAGTTGTGGTGCACGGGCTTAGTTGCTCCGCAGCATGTGGGATCTTCCCGGACCAGGGCTCAAACCCATGTCCCCTGAACTGGCAGGCAGATTGTTAACTACTGCGCCACCAGGGAAGTCCCAGTTTTCAGTTTAAATAAGATATTTAAGGATAAAACAGAACACAGGCCTTCTAAAGAGTAGGTTTTATTAGATTTCCAGGACTCAGAGCGTTCTTTGCATTTACCAAGATACACTTCTTTCTTCTTTGGTGCCACCTACTGACTCATATATAAAATTAGATTTTTGCATGATGGAAATGTGCAAAGAATGCCATTTCCTGGCATTCTTTGACTGTGTTGATATGTTTTCTATTATTGTTTCTTTTGGAATAGTAAAGGACTGGTGTGATCTGATTCTGAAAGATAAGAAGAAGTGATTATGTTGGGAGGAAAACCATTCCTCTTATAGCTTGGGTTCAGTGGTTGTGAGCCTGCATATTAATTGGTAAGAGACATATTAACAAGAGAAGAGACAAAATTTATTAATATTTACACACAGGGGTACTCCTCATTGATGGGTAATTTCTTTAATAGCCAGAGATAAAAGGTTTATATACCAAACTTCCAGGGGGGTGGGGGTGGGAGGAGGCATTTGGGAGGAGGCTTGAATGGGAAGATATGGAAAGTTCTTTTGGGCATTTTGATGCCAATGGAAATGGGCAGCCTGTCTCCAAGGCAGCTGAATTCACAGGAAACTCCCTTTGAAGGGGGTTAAAGGCAGCCATATTTTTCTGGAGGCTCTGCTTTAGTCACATAAGGGAAGTTCAGATAAGGTTTCTCTCTACATCTTTTTTTTTTTTTTTTTTTGCGGTACTCGGGCCTCTCACTGTTGTGGCCTCTCCCGTTGCGGAGCACAGGCTCTGGGTGCGCAGGCTCAGCGGCCATGGCTCACGGGCCCAGCTTCTCCGCGGCATGTGGGATCTTCCTGGACTGGGGCACGAACCCGTGTCCCCTGCATCGGCAGGCGGACTCTCAACCACTGCGCCACCAGGGAAGCCCTCTCTCTACATCATCTTTAGCTCAAATGTTTTCACTGAAAAATAATCTTTATACCAACTCTGGGGGTCTGAGTGGGTCCCCACATTTCTCCTATCTGTAACTTCCCTAGAAGTTTCACACAAAAAGGAATCTAGGTTGATTGACTTGGAGAGAAGATTTGGGTTAGGAAATGCTAGGTAAGAGATCTGAAAAGGAGGAAAAGAGCATAAATTAGAACAAGGAAATAAAAAAAAAAACAAAGATTAGTGGTTAGAGTAGGCTATAAACCTAGTTTCTGAGTCTGAAGGGCAGCCAGTCGAGAAGATTTCTAGATGTTGGGCTTGAAGCATCTTCAGATGATGAATGAGACCATCAGTGTCATGGTCATGGTTATTTCCTAGAGCAGAGCATGGAAGATGCGGATGTTTGGTGAACTTCCTGAGTGGCCTAAACTGTTGCAGCAATAAGTCCTTTGAAGTTTATGTCAAGTTGTCCTGCTTCAGCTTACAGGGCTTTGGGACAAGACAACCTAGAGTCTCAATAAGGATCTGGGCAGTCAGGTTTTAGTTCTTAGTGACACCAAGTGAAAAGGATAGTAGAAAAATTGGAAACATTAATTACTGAAAATGTGTAAGACAGCAGGATCCAGTTTATAAAGAGGTTGAAAATAGCTCAAGAACAATGAACAGGACTAGAATCTGATAATCCACAAGGATGGGTTATAGTTTTCTGTTGAAACATAAAATTTCTCTCTCAATTACTGCCATTTTGATCAAAGAAAATCAGAGTAAGATGATTCTTGTTCACAACATAAGTCTAGTCTCATTAAATTTGGCCTGATTATTTGCATAAGTGCAGCAAAAATGGTATTTGACCACATGGGCCTTTAAAAATTTGCTTTGCTGGAAGTTTTTTTAAAGAATCTCAGATTGGACTTTTATTGATTTATTTATTTATTATTTATTTATTTATTTTTTTTGCGGTACGTGGGCCTCTCACCGTTGTGGCCTCTCCCGCTGCAGAGCACAGGCTCCGGACGCGCAGGCCCAGCGGCCCTGGCTCACGGGCCCAGCCACTCCGTGGCACGCGGGATCCTCCCGGACCTGGGCACGAACCCGCATCCCCCGCATCGGCAGGCGGACTCCCAACCACTGCGCCACCAGGGAAGGCCCTGATTTATTTTTTTAAAGATTGTTTTTGATGTGGACCATTTTTTAAAGTTTTTATTGAATTCGTTACAATACTGCTTCTGTTTTACGTTTTGGTTTTTTGGCCACGAGGCATGTGGGATCTTAGCTCCCCAACCAGGGATGAAACCTGCACCCCCTGCATTGGAAGGCAAAGTCTTAACCACTGGACTGCCAGGAAGGTCCCTCAGATTGGACTTTTAAAAGCCTCTCCACGCTCGGAAGCCAATCTGTCATCATACTTATCTGCAGTACCTATAGATTTGGGTGAATTTCTCTTCTTGAGATCCCCAAAATACTCTGTTTCCTGGGCCTGTCAAGAAGTGACTTTTCTTATTTGCCTGTAGGCTGGGAACATCATAAGTCAGGTACCAGGCTGGTTTTTTCCAAGAGGGCTTTATAAGCATTGGTTCCATGATGTCAACCTTAGTTCATTAAAGCTGTCTGGTCATATTTGATTCTATGCATATCTTTCTCAAATATGACATTTCAGTCAAAGCCTTGATAATATAACCAATTTTTCCAATTATGTCCTGTTACAAGGAGAACAGATTCTTACTGAACTTGTGTAAATAGCTATATTGCCATATAAGTAAGAGTATTGTAAGAGTTTCTGAATTCTGGGAGGTTCAGGTAGGGAGAAAAAGAAATGTTTTGCTTTTGTTTACAAAGGTATAATCTACTAAATAGTCATGAGTTAAAGATAGTTTAAGAGAAATCTTATACCCAGAAAACAGAATATTAATGAAAGCAGTAAAAAACACATAAAAATTATCATCTCCCTTCAGCAGTTCATTCAGTCCCATGTAATTAATTATTTGTTCTGCTTGGTCTTGGGTTAGCAGTTTTATGAACCCACTGGCTTCTCCACTACAGTTCTGGAATCTTTACTCAGTCCAGTGGTATGGTCTCAAAGTTACTTGAGCAATGCCATCAGAAGTCTGTACCCCAGATTACCTGTTATAGTCCTTTCCATGGGTCTCAGAGACAGTCCTTTTTGCTGAAGATGAAGCATTCTGGATAGTAGCCGATTGCAAGAGCTTTCAGGAAAACACTGGAATAAAACAATAACTGTCTATGAATGATAAAAGGCTTAAAATGGCTGTATTAAAGATCTGATGAGAGCAACTGGAATTATGATGATAAAATTATGCCATTATTGTATACTATCAGGCAAAATAGCATAAGAATATAATAGTGAACAAAAAAGGCATTGACAGATTTTTAGAAATTACATCTAATTCCTGGAATATTTATGTTAAAAACATTTACCTATACAGATATAAGCTAGGGAAGGTTAAGAATCTCTTCTTATTTGACCATGATTTTCATGCAGTTCAACATATTAAATAGACCTAATTAGTTTAACATCTCTTTTTACTGGGAGAGAACAAATCCTTTGAGGTTTTCCAGAGGCCCTCTCAGAAGTCTCTAAGTCAATTTGAGATCAGGATTTTATTTAGGATTTGATTTTGGTATATGTGCTGCCGAAGTGAGCATAAGGATTTGATTTGGGGAAGCAAAATATCAAAAGTTGTCAAAATGTCAAAAGGTTTGGACACTTAATTAACCAGGATGACAGGTCACTATGAAATAATACTTAGTTATCCATTTAACCAAAATGGCAATACAGATATCAAAAGTAAATGTGGGATCTAACATAACTTAAAATTGAGAAGACTCGGTTCTTTTAAATAATTGAGGACATGATGAAGACATGTTCCCCCCCTCCCCACACACAGTTCCTTTACAACTTCATATTTTTATTCAGGTTTTTGTCCTTCACTTTCCTCTTTCTCATCTGAAAGCCTTCACACAACCTCTAAACCACTATTGATACCTTAGGACAGAATTACAATCTTTTCCCTTGACAGGAACACCCCTCATTCCTTGAATATTTTGCATAAAGAGGTTTTTCCTTCATCCTTATTATTTCTAGAAGCTTCATTTATATATTGATTATAATTTTCAACACTTTATAACCTCTATTTTTCCACGAAGACCAGGAAGTAAACAATTGTGAATTGCTTGTCACATACCAGCATTTTGTAGCATACTAGCAAATTTTATGATTATACCATCTCATAACTTCTAGAGGATATGCTTCTTCATAGTATAATTTCTCAGAGTGGCAAAATGAACACATTTATTAACAGATCCAAACAGCTTTAGCTCTCTGTAAAAATAAGAAGCCAAAAGTAGATAAAATGAAACTTATATTCAGTAGTTAATGTTTTGGTGTTTTATCTTATTTAGAAATGATCTAGATATTCAATGAATATCTATTATTTAACTCAATATAAATTTAGTTTCAGGTTACCAAAAAGATTTTGGAACCTAATTCTAAGAAGACATATTATAATACACAATTACTGTTGAAATAAAGTTTGTCATAATGATAATTTAATATGATTAAAATGGAATCTATAAATTTTGTCATCTTAAACCTCTAGTAAATATAATATTAGCTTATTTGACTACTAAACCCACGTAGAATAAAAATGTATGCTCATATCATACTCAGTGCTGATAACTCAGAAGATGCAGCTGTTTTTTTTTTTTTGCGGTACGCGGGCCTCTCACTGCTGTGGCCTCTCCCGTTGTGGAGCACAGGCTCTGGACGCGCAGGCTCAGCAGCCATGGCTCACGGGCACAGCCGCTCCGCGGCATGTGGGATCTTCCTGGACTGGGGCACGAACCTGTGTCCCCTGCATCGGCAGGCGGACTCTCAACCACTGCGCCACCAGGGAATCCCCAGCTGTTTTTATTAAACCAACAATATTAAAATAGTCTTATTTATCAAAGATTTACACAAATTGTTACTGAACTCAGATTTGGCTGCTCACTGCTCAAAAGCCAATGCTTGAGAGGCAAGTATTCGTAGGAAGGAAAGTTGCTTTAATTAGAAAAGCCAGCAATCTGGGGAGAAGGTGAACTCATGTCCCAAGACCAAGTCGGAAGACTGTGCTCAGCCATGACAGTTTTTTTTTTTTCTTTCGGTAAGCGGGCCTCTCACTGCTGTGGCCTCTCCCGTTGCGGAGTGTAGGCTCTGGACGCGCAGGCTCAGCGGCCATGGCTCACGGGCCTAGCCGCTCCACAGCCTGTGGGATTTTCCCGGACCGGGGCATGAACCCATGGCCCCTGCATTGGCAGGCGGACTCTCAACCACTGTGCCACCAGGGAAGCCCCATGACAGTTTTTAAAAGGAAAAAGGGGAAAGAATCTCAGTGAATCATTGAGGCAGGAAGCTGGGTTCTGCATCATTCCCCATTGGGTACAGACTGGCTGACTCTTTCTTCAGATGTTATATTGCCTGCGTGATCTGCCTGCAGGATTGCTAAGGGGGCTGCTGCGGGTAGAGAGCTAGTTATTCTTTAACTCCTTAATTCTTCATTCTTGCTTCTTTTAATCCAGGAAAAGAATCCACAGGTTAGGCGAGGCATGGTGTGCACTCAGGAGAGCATAAGTCAGGAGTTAGGTTAAATTGTCTAGTGATCTCCTTCCTATAAGGTTTGAGGGGAACAGAAATAGGCAAACAGGAAAGGGGCAAAAGAGCTGCTTACGAATCCCCACTTTTCAGACATCATTCCATTTGTGTGGGATTAGGGGTGAAGGTCTGTTCTCTGTAACTTCTTCATGCTGACATAGGGCACTGTATTCTCAGAGTGAAAGATGTCAACATGGGTCTGTAGCATTTCTTTGCTGACAATTTTAGTTGCCCACTTATATATATGGGCAGAGCAAGCTACAATTATTTTGATGCCCACAAAGGTATAGATTATTATGAGCAATAATGTTAGTCCCATGCTTTTGAGGCCAGTTCTTAGAAATGTGCTAGCCATAGATTCAGTACTGCTCAAGTGGAGCACCTTATGTCATGGCTACAGTCTGGTCATCATGCAGTCAGCTTTTTCCCTCTGGTGGCAGTTATAGTATCCATAAAACAGCTCAGGAATGTGCACCAGACACTGAAAGATTCTGTGACTCTCTAGTCCTAATCATTAACTGCTTGAGCCTGCTTTTTGGTGACTCAGGGAGGCCTGGGAGACTTCAGCTTTTCTACAAACAAGAGGCAGGGGACATAGAGGGGACTTTGTACTTGGGGGTGGGCTGGGGGCTCAAGGTTCTGCTCAGTTTCAAAATCACATGAACTTGAAAAACATTTGGGTTGCTTCCTATATTTCTGAGAGTTTTGGGAATATTTAATTTTTTTTTCTTTTAGTTTTATTGATCTTTGCTATTGTTTTCTTTGTTTCTATTTCATTTATTTCTGCTCTGATCTTTATGATTCTTTTCCTTCTGCTACCTTTGGGTTTTGTTTGTTCTTCTTTCTCTAGTTCCTTTAGGTGTAAGGTTAGATTGTTTATTTGAGATTTTTCTTGTTTCCTGAGGTAGGCTTGTATAGCTATAAACTTCCCTCTCAGAACTGCTTTTGCCACATCCTGTAGGTTTTGGATCGTCATGTTTTCATTGTCATTTGTCTCTAGGTGTTTTTTGATTTCCTCAGTGATCTCTTGGTTATTTAGTAACGTATTGTTTAGCCTCCATGTGTTTGTGTTTTTTACTTTTTTTCCCTGTAACTAATTTCTAATCTCATAGCGTTGTAGTCAGAAAAAGATGCTTGATATGATTTCAATTTTCTTAAATTTACTGAGGCTTGATTTGTGACCCAAGATGTGATCTATCCTGGAGAATGTTCCGTGGGCACTTGAGAAGAAAGTGTAATCTGCTGTTTTTGGATGGAATGTCCTATAAATATCAATTAAATCTATCTGGTCATTTAAAGCTTCTGTTTCCTTATTTATTTTCATTTTGATGATCTGTCCGTTGGTGTAAGTGAGGTGTTAAAGTCCCCCACTATTATTGTGTTACTGTCGATTTCCTGTGTTATAGCTGTTAGCAGTTGCCTTATGTATTGAGGTGCTCCTATGTTGGGTGCATATATATTTATAATTGTTATATCTTCTTCTCGGATTGATCCCTTGATCATTATGTAGTGTCCTTCCTTGTCTCTTGTAACATTCTTTATTTTAAAGTCTATTTTATCTGATATGAGTATTGCTACTCCAGCTTTCTTTTGGTTTCCATTTGCATGGAATATCTTTTTCCATCCCCTCACTTTCAGTCTGTATGTGTCCCTAGGTCTGAAGTGGGTCTCTTGTAGACAGCATATATATGGGTCTTGTTTTTGTATCCATTCAGCCAGTCTATGTCTTTTGGTGGGAGCATTTAATCCATTCACATTTAAGGTAATTCTTGATATGTATGTTCCTATGACCATTTTCTTAATTGTTTTGGGTTTGTTTTTGTAGGTCCTTTTCTTCTCTTGTGTTTCCACTTAGAGAAGTTCCTTTAGCATTTGTTGTAGAGCTGGTTTTGTGGTGCTGAATTCTCTTAGCTTTTGCTTGTCTGTAAAGCTTTTGATTTCTCCATCAAATCTGAATGAGATCCTTGCCGGGTAGAGTAATCTTGGCTGTAGCTTCTTCCCTTTCAACACTTTAAGTATATCATGCCACTCCCTTCTGGCGTGTAGAGTTTCTGCTCAGAAATCAGTTGTTAACCTTATGGGAGTTCCCTTGTATGTTATTTGTTGTTTTTCCCTTGCTGCTTTCAATAATTTTTCTTTGTCTTTAATTTTTGCCAATTTGATTACTATGTGTCTCGGCGTGTTTCTTCTTGGGTTTGTCCTGTGTGGAACTCTCTGCGCTTCCTGCACTTGGGTGGCTATTTCCTTTCCCATGTTAGGGAAGTTTTCGACTATAATCTCTTCAAATATTTTCTCGAGTCCTTTCTCTCTCTCTTCGCCTTCTGGGACCGCTATAATGCGAATGTTGTTGCATCGAATGTTGTCCCAGAGGTCTCTTAGGTTGTCTTCATTTCTTTTCATTCTTTTTTCTTTATTCTGTTCTGCAGCAGTGAATTCCACCATTTTGTCTTCCAGGTCACTTATCCGTTCTTCTGCCTCAGTTGTTCTGCTATTGATTCCTTCTAGTGTATTTTTCATTTCAGTTATTGTATTGTTCATCTCTGTTTGTTTGTTCTTAATTCTTCTAGGTCTTTGTTAAACATTTCTTGCATCTTCTCGATCTTTGCCTCCATTGTTTTTCCGAGGTCCTGGATCACCTTCACTATCATTATTCTGAATTCTTTTTCTGGAAGGTTTCCTATCTCCACTTCATTTAGTTGTTTTTCTGGGGTTTTATCTTGATCCTTCATCTGGTACATAGCCCTCTGCCTTTTCATCCATCTCTCTTTCTGTGAATGTGGTTTTTGTTCCACAGGCTGAAGGATTGTAGTTCTTCTTGCTTCTGCTGTCTGCCCTCTGGTGGATGAGGCTATCTAACAGGCTTGTGCAAATTTCCTGGTTGGAGGGACTGGAGGAATATTTAATTTTTAAAATCTCTTATTTTTTTTTTAAGCCCATTTAGAATAGAGATCTTTTAAGGTGTTTTATAAATTATTTTGGCAAAACCATCCGGAGGAAAGAAATACCACATATACATACCATACATGTATAAACATACAGGCAGACACAAATACAGACCTTATAGAAAATACAGACCTAATACAAAACTCAGTAGTTTATATAAGAGCTGGTTTTCATCTTTACCTCACTTTTATTCAAATCGTGTTTCTAGCAGATGGACCAAGTTGTTAGTTAATCTGTTCAATATAGGGGTTAAAGTTTTTAAGCTATATTTGTAGGGGGAGACCCTTAAGAGCTTTTTATTTGCCCTGATATTATAATCTTATGGAGGCTGTGATTCAGCCTAAGCCAGTTGTTTCAGTTGACTAAGAAGTTACTTTTTAAAGGCTGGAGTGTGCTAAGGAAAAAGGCATTGGAGGTTTGTTAAGGGGAGTGTTAATTGATGCTTATCAGGAGGAGAAATAAATTTATCCTATTTTATGAGAGGAGGCAATAGTACAAATAAAAGCAAGGCACCCCTTAGAGAGCCACATTTAATTTCCTTGAACATTTGCATTTTAAAGAGATGATTCTCAGGTCCTTGAGAAGATAGTGCTGGGTGGTAGAAGATTTAAATCTCAAAGAGGAAGAGAAAGGAAGCAAGCTTGTAAGATAACAATCTAAGAGGGTTTTCAAGGGCATATTTGTCTCTTAACAGGTTTTGACTGGGACAAACAATAAATTCTCTTGGCAGCATTGAGCTTTTACAAGCAGGCATTTTGAGGGAGGAAGTTCATGGGAGGTGGATGAAATTATTTGTGTTGAGAGTCTGAGTTTTTAACAGGTCCAAGGTGAGGCCTTAGTTGAGAAGAGGACTCAGAGGAGCCTGTCTGAGGAGGCTGAGGCCTAAGACAATTGCTATTTAAGTGTTTCTTCTTCTGAAGGGCAGGGCAGTCCCTTTTCCAATGTCCTGACTTTTTACAGTATCTGCAAGCAGTTTGAGATGAATAGGGGAGGCTTTGGGACTGGTAAGAAAGATAGGTGAGCCTTGGGATTCTTCTAGAGCCACAGTTTTGTTTTTGTAAATACTCAATTAGTAAGGCAAGGCCACTTATTTTTAATTCTTCAAAGAATTAGATGACAGCCTCAATAATAACATTAAGGAGCTGGCCTGCCCATGCAACCACATTACTTTGAAGTAACCTCTTTATATCAGAAATGAGATTTTCAACTAAAGTAGAAAACAAAAGACTCCTATGATCTGAGATTTGTAGATTTAGAGCTGTGTGCCTTTGCAATATTTTTTATAAATTGTGTGACAAAGGTTTTAGGATGTATTCCTTTTCTCCAAGTAGATCATTCCATTTTAGCCCAATTAAACTTCTGAGGGAAGCCCTTTATAATGGCTCCTACCAGGCTCTGAATGTCAACCTCCAACTGGGTCATTCGTAGGAGGGAGGTGGTGGAGGGGGGAGGTTTATGGTGGGCGTGGATTTTAATTTTCTTTCTAAATCGGATTTCTGTTCTTCAGTTTTGTTAAGGGAGTCTTTTAGGCTAGCTGTGATCCTTTTTTGGTGTGCTTCTGTCAATCTGATCCTTCCCCATTGGTAAGAGGACATTTATTTAGGGTGAGAACTCTCTAAAATCCTTTTAAACATAAAAACTTTTCCAAATCAAAGGATCCATTGTCTGGTCACTGACAATTTAGTATCTCCATAGGGATACCTGTTCCAAAATGTGACCCAAAACCAATAGGCCTTTATATGGCTTAACCATAAATTAAATAACCTAAGGGACCTCAGTAATGATACATTCCACAATTGCAACATTATCAGTGGTAGCTCTTCTGAGTCTATGTAACTACAACAACCCCAGAAATATAGTCACTTCCTGAAAATGTCTAGTCAATCATCTAGCGTGTTGGCCAATATGATACCAACTACATATTTGAACTTTAAATGGAGTTTGTCTTGAATAATGTGGAATTCTAGATATAACAATTAAATATTTAAAAATTGGATTCATTTAAAATAAGATAGTTTTTGGGCAATTAATCTATGACCAAGGAGGCAAGAATGTACAATGGGGAAAAGACAGCCTCTTCAATAAATGGTGTTGGGAAAACTAGACATGCAAAAGAAGCAAACTGGACTACTTTCTCGCACAGTATACAAAAATAAATTTAAAATGGATTAAAGACTTAAATGTAAGACCTGAAACCATAAAATATCTAGAGGAAAACATAGGCAGTATGCTCTTTGACATCAGTCTTAGCAATTTTTTTAGACATGTCCCCTCAAGCAAGGGAAACAAAAGCAAAAATAAGCAGATGGGACTACATCAAACTAAAAAGCTTTTTCACAGCAAAGGAAACGTTCACAAAAGGAAAAGACCACGTACTGAATGGGAGGAGCTATTTGTAAATGATATATCTGGTAAGGGGTTAATATCCAAAATGTACAAAGTACTCATACAACTCTTATAAAAAAATCTGATTAAAATTGACCAGAGGACCTGAATAGACATTTTTCCAAAGAAGACATACAAATGGCCAATAGGCACATGAAAAGATGCTCAACATCACTAATGATCAGGAAACGCAAATCAAAACCACAATGAGATATCACCTCACACCTGTCAGAATGGCTATTATCAAAAAGACAACAAATAGCAAGTGTTGGTGAGGATGTGGAGAAAAGGGAACCCTCTTGCACTGTTGGTGGGAATGTAAATTGATGCAGCCACTATGGAGAACAATATGGAGGTTCCTCAAAAAAATTAAAAATAGAACTACCATATGATCCAGCAACTCCACTTGGGTATTTCTCCAAAGAAAACAAAAACACTAATTAGAAAAGATACATGCATCCCTATGTTCATTGCAGCATTATTTATAATAGACAAGATATGGAAGCAACCTAAGTGTCCATCAATAGATGAATGGATAAAGAAGAAGTGGTACATATATAATGGAATATTACTCAACCATAAAAAAGAATGAAATCTTGCCTTTTGTGACAACATGGATGAACCTACAGGGCATTATGCTAAGTGAAATAAGTCAGATAGAGAAAGACAATTATTGTGTGATTTCACGTATATGTGGAATCTAAAAAAACAAAACAAATGAATAAACATAACAAAACAGAAATAGAGTTGTAGATACAAAGAAGAAACAGGTGGTTCCCGGAGGGGAGGAGGGTTAGGGGGAAGAGAGAAATAGGTGAGGGAGATTATGAGGTATAAACTTCCAGATGCAAAATGAATGTGTCACAGGTATGAAATGTACAGTGTGGGGAATATAGTCAATAACTATGTAATAGCTTTATATGGTAACAGATGATAACTAGACTTATTAGGGTGATCATTTTGAAAGATACAGAAATATCAAATCACTATGTCGTGTAACAGGGACTGATATGGTGCTCTAGGTCAATCATACTTCAAAAACGAACAAACAAACTCATAGAAAAAGAGATCAGATTTGTGGTTACCGGAGGTGGGGAGTGGGGGAAAGGGGAATTAGATGAAGGCAGCTAAAAGGTACAAAATTCCAGTTATAAGATAAGTAAGTACCAGGGATATAATGTAAAAACATGATAAATACAATGAGCACTGCTGTATGTTACATGTGAAAGTTGTTAAGAGAATAAATCCTAAGAGTTCTCATCACAAGGGAAGAATATCTTTCTATTTCTTTAATTTCGTATCTATAGTGACGGATGTTCACTCAACTTATTGTGGTAATCGTTTCATGATGTATGTAAGTCAAATCATCATGCTGTACAGTACACTTTAAACTTATACAACGCCACATGGCAATTATAACTCAGTAAAACTGGAAGGAAAAAAACAACGTATTTTCCCACAAATCTTGTGTTGTATGGTAAAGATCTAGGACCAGTCAACCCTTTGTTAGTTTGATACATATAATAGTAATATAGGATCTTTATTTAAAATCAGAATTACAAACAGAACCTCAATTTGTAATTTTAAGTTTTTCTGCATTAGGAACTTAATATACTATCTTATTTAGTAAAAAATATAGCTTTTAAAAAAGTCATGGATTCAACCAGCCTTAGAACATTCTTAGGGAAAAAATTGTGGCAGAATATGCAGCATAGGGGAAAAAAGTACTCTCTGTCACTTTGTTTTCCATAATGAAAAATCTTCAATACAAAGTGTACAGTAGTAGAAATCTGTGTTCCTTTGAAACACAGGTATAACTGCACATATTTGCAATGGGTTTGTCAAACCTTAGAAAAAATGCTCCAACAGCCTGTTCACCCTACTAGGAATAAATCTTTGGAGTTTTAATTCATGTGTGATTTGAGAAGTCTGCAGTAGAATAGTTCAAATTCAGTATGTGATCAATATTTGGACCTATTTGTAACTATGGTTTCTTTTTGGTAACTAAGGGATCCTGGTGGTTTGCAAATCTTACTCAATCTACTTGGAGCAGGTTTCAGATGTAATGGATAGTGGTCTTTGTACCCATTTCATTTAGTATTTCCTTGAGTATAAATGTAACAAGTGCACTTTGTTCTTTTCCCCTGTGGCTGTGGAAATGCCATCAGGTTGGTGGATACTGGGATAAGTCCTGTAGCACAGTGACTCAGTTGAAGGAAGGTCTCAACCGAATCCTCTGCCTGATTCCCTACAATGTGATCAGTCAGTCCGTGTGGGAGTGTATCATGCCAGAATGGCTGGAAGCCATCAGAACAGAAGTCCCAGATAATCAGTTAAAAGAATTCAGGGAAGTATTAAGGTGGGTAAGTAGTTTAATGGAGTCACCGTTAATTATGATATTTAACATTTACTGAGCATGTACTGTGTGCCAGGCACTGTGCTAAGCATTTTATATAATCTCATTTACTTTTAAATGATCCTATAGAAAAATTTGAAGGCTCAAAATGAAATAGTTGCTATAAATTGTGCTAAGATGATTTGTAATTGTTCAGAAAGGATTTCGTTCTTATGGGATAATAAAAAGATACACCATATTGTTTATTTTCAAATGTAATTATGATTTGGATAAAGTGGGAAAAGTACAAAGGGACAATGTTTTTAGATGCTGAGGAGCAATTCCCTAGAAGTGCAATTCCCTAGAAATGCAATTCCTTCTGTTAAACCTGATATGAGTATGAACCCCAATGTTATTAACAACTGTATGAATTATTTATATCTATTCCAACGGCATAAGCTTTTTCAGTAAAATGAAACATGCTAATAGTTCAGAACACAGACTAAACTGTTTGGCTCCCCAAATAAGATATAGATGGAAATGCAACAGTAGACCCTACTATATGCCCACTGGTCATTTACTTTTGTTGCTCTGCTTTTCAGCAAAATGTTTGACATTGAGCTTTGTCCTCTACCTTTTTCAATGGAAGAGATGTTTGGCTTTATTAGTTGTCGGTTCACAGGATACCCTTCCTCTGTGCAGGAACAGGCTTTACTGTGGCTTCATGTAAGTAAATGATACTTTTGATCATTTTGGGCAGTAGTTTTTAGCCTATGAACTTTAGCTCCTTGGGTAGAGGGGCAGAGAGTTATTGCAAAGAATCCTTAAACACGTATGTTTGCTCAGGACTATCTGTAGACTGGTAACTCATATGCATAGACAAATAGCTATATTTCAAATATATTAGCTATAGTTGTGGTTAATGAAATACAAATTTGTGCAATACTATTACTGAATTCATAGTAGCTTTTGGTTCTTATATCTGTTCTATCAATAGATACTAAAAGTGTAATAGCTGTCTTGTGGGATTCTGATAAATTTTTTGATATTAAATAGGTCCTTTACTTGGATAGGTTGAAAGTTACTGATTTAGGGAGTAGTTCATGCTATTCCCTCAGCCTGGAATGACTTCATTTCCTGTCTCCATATGTGAACTGTAGCTTATTCTTTAAAACTCAGCTCCGAAATATTCTATGAAGTTTTCTCCTATGTCACACCCCTATCTTCCCATTAGAATTCATTATTCCTTCCCCCAGTATTCATATAGGTTCTCTGTGTAAACTCTATTTCTGTTTAATATTATAGTTAACTTTTGTCTCTTTTCCTGATTACAAATGCCTGGAGTGCAGGGTCCAGGTCCTTTTCATTTTTGAATTTATAACTCCCTCATCCTTTCCTCTCAGCATCTGGCACATGCTTTGTTATTTAGTGTACATTCTTTTTTTTTTTTGCGGTACACGGGCCTCTCGCTGTTGTGGCCTCTCCCGCTGCGGAGCACAGGCTCCGGACGCGCAGGCTCAGCAGCCATGGCTCATGGGCCCAGCCGCTCCGCAGCATGTGGGATCTTCCCGGACCGGGGCACGAACCCGTGTCCCCTGCATCGGCAGGCGGATTCTCAACCACTGCGCCACCAGGGAAGCCCCTAGTGTACATTCTTAAAAATTTATTAAATTGAGTTGAATTCCTGTTATAAAATTTGGACAATTTCAGAAAAGAAGGACAGAATCAATATTTAGATTAGGTATGGATGCAGATACATTTCTGTATCATGGAAGGATGTGATCCCAAAGGCTTTTCAAGTTCTGGAGATGCCTTTCTGGGTTGTAAACTAAAGAATAATATTTTTCATAACTGACAAGTAGTAAAGGGATTTAAAAAAAAAAGTCACTTTTGGGACTCAGAATTTTAACTTTTCATCCCCAAGTAGACTTCCATAAGATAATTTCCATTTTAGGAAAGCCCATCCTTCTACGGATGGCTAGATATTGCCTCAGTTATTCAGTTATACACCCTTTAGCTGTGCCATCTGGAGGTGAACAGACAGGACTGTAAACCTCCAGAACGTAGAGGTTCTCCATAGCTAGAGCAATTACAGCTTATATGTTTTACAGACTGGGCTTTGACACAATTTTGCTTTGAAGACAGAGTGCTGTAGTTGAAGGAGGTTTCAAACCTCTGGTCTAACCATTTGGGGAATAGAGTGAACAATATAGTGATTGGATTGACTCATTTATTAATTAATTATAGAAACATTTATAGAGCTCCTATGTACCAGGCACAGTAATAGGCAGTAGGATAAAAATGGGATAAGAAATGATCCTTTCCTCATACTTCCTTTTTTCAAGGAGCTCACAGTGGGGAGATAGTATCAAATAATCAAATATAATATAAAGTGATAATTGCTCTAATAAAGGTATGTACAAAGTTTTAAGAAAGCAGAGAAGACAGATGGATTAATTCTGTCTGAAGGAAGGAGGCATCTATTTCTAGAAAATTCATTACAGATAAAGTAACATGATTTTGACAGAAGGGTACCTGAGCTTGCACCAGAGAGCAAGGTCGGATGGGGCATTCAGGTCAGAGTGGGGAAGGATAGGAGGAAGATGGCTCACAGATTATACTAGTTCAGGAGAAAAGTGATGAACTAAGGCAACAGCAGTGGTATGGAAAGGAGGGGACAGCATCAGGAGATACTTAGAAGTTTTAGTAGAAAGAACATGGCGATTTATCGGGTGTGGGGAGTGGAGGAGTGGGAATGTTCAATGATAGCTTTGAAGTTTTTAGTATGAATAATTGAGGATGACCGCAGATAGAATATGTGTGAGGCTAAATGTCCTTATGTTCAATAGGTCACCTTAGGTAAAAATGTTGAACGTAGTTTTTTTGAGTTTTAATGTTTATATTTTGGGGGGACATATGCCTTTTTTCCCAGGTATTATCAGAGTTAGACATCATGGTTCCACTTCAACTGTTAATCAGTATGTTTTCTGATGGAGTTAATTCTGTCAAAGAACTGGCAAATCAAAGAAAATCAAGAGTCAATGAACTGGCAGGGAACCTTGCAGCTAGAAGGGTAATTATTGCCACAATTGTTTTTGTCTTACTTGTTAAGATTTTGAAAACTCTTGTCAATTATAGTGGGCCTTTAAGTCACATCCTCATAAACTGCTCTGAAAATGCTTTCTTCATCCTATCCCACTCACTCTGTTAACCTTTGAAGCACATTAACTAACAGAAAACACTGTTCTAAGACATGTTTGGTATAGTCTGTAATCAGTAAGTTATTGAGTTTTCATTGTCCTTTGAGTTTTTCTCCTGCACATCTCTGCTAGCTACCTCTCATTCTTGATAAACCAAAAAGAGTAGCTTGAGCTTTTGGGGTACTATTCCAACTTTTTGTTGTTGTTGTTGTGTTTTCTGGTGAATAAGAATTCTTTACCAGCTAGTGGGCAGATCACTGCTTCACTTTGGGAATGAGGAGTTTGGATATTTTTGTTTGCTTGCTTTTTGTTTTTCCCTATTGTGTTTTGGGAAAAGATCATCAACTAGGGGTGATTGTGAGTGATGCTGTCACTGTAAACTAACTGAGCCCATTTTATTGACCCCTTTGTACCGTTGAGGATGAGAAGATATAGTCTGGTCTACAGTGTACAAGAACTATTGGACATCTGTGATAATTTTTCTGTGGAGGACCTGGTAAAGTTTCTGCTGTTGTTCTGACATTCCCAGACCATGATCAGTTTTGGAGAGGTTGACTCTCATCAACCTCTCCAAGGCAGGGACTGTTCTCACCTGTCTCCTTGGCCAAGCCTCTCCATAACATTTTCCTGGCTGTATACTGCAGCCCCCCAGTCATTCTACCTGCTCTCTAGGGATTAGAAAAAGAGAATATAACATGATCATGGGATCATAGTTTGTATTCAGTGCTTTCTTTTTAAAAAATCATTACTTCTTTTCTCATCTACCTCATAGGAGCCAGCTGCCAAACATTTATATTTTATTTATTTCTTCAGTAATCTTTAATATTACATTACATTATTAGCACTTTATACTGTGTAATGTATTCACACTTAATGACACCACAGGATTGTGTGAGGCAGTTGGGAAGAGCTCGTGAGCCTCATTTTATAACTACTTAACCTGAGGTTCAGTGAACTGAAGTGATTTGCCGTAGATAACGCTATCATTATCCAGGTATTCTGAATGGGGGTGCTCTTCTTTTTTACTTTAAATATGGTGTTCAAGGAGATTTCTGATCATTAGAGAGATCTTAAAGAGAAAAAAGATGATTTCAGAATGATGTACAGGTATGTCAGTCAGCGTCCTGCTACAGAATTTATCCCAGATGGTTCAGATGAAGAGATTTTAATGGATACTCTGCCTATAGAGTTATAGGAAAGGTCAAGGGGGCGATGGGGTTGGTGAGGCACCCAGGCGCCAGCAGTAGTTCACTCGGAAGCCTTTATACCCCTAGGGCTGAAGGAGCAAGGGAAAATGTTCCTGGGCCTTTTGGAAGCTGAAATTATAAGGAAAGGCTGGCTAGAGGAACTATAGAGGATGGAGACACTGCCGAAGATGTAGCATCAAAGGAGGCAGGAGGTGGGAAGAATTAGCTCCTACCTCTCGCTCCTCCAGCTTCAGGTCTTCCACTGGTGCCTCTCATTAACTGAACCCAACTGGAAGCCAGCCAGCAAGAGGGCCAGGAGAGACTCAGTCCTTGGCATCCTTGGGCATAGAACAGGGCAGAAAAGGGCAGTGAGGGCCTTTTGGGGGGAAGGGTTGGGTTGGCAAACAGAGAATAAACAGTACAGCAGGCTTGACATGTATTGTTTTTTCATGACAGCTTAATACTTATTATACCCAGAGACCATTTTTCTTTAACCAGTCATGTCAATCTGAGATTCTGTGCTAATGATTTTAAAAGTGATCTTGCAATGCTTCTGTAAGTTATCATTTTTCAGGTTATGGTTTTAAGTAGATGCAGACAGTTTAGTTTAATTGGAAATGTCTTACAGAATGAAAAATATAATGGCAAAGAGAGCTGCCTTCATTTTCAGGGTACTTATGTTTCATTCACCTGACAATTAGAAAGTTTGGATATTTTATTTCCTATTTTTATGTTTGGAGAAGATTCGTAGGATTTGGAGGTACTAATGCCATTGGCTAAGGAAGGAAATCAGTGTGACACCTGGAAATACCTTACACAGCGTCCTCAAATATTTTGTACAGCCATTTGCACTTCTGTGAGTTCACTTACGTGTGTTAATGTTCTTTTTTCTAGGTGAGTGTTGCCTCTGATCCTGGTCGACGAGTTCAGCACAATATGCTGAGTCCATTTCATAGTCCTTTTCAGAGTCCATTTCGGAGTCCTATGCGTAGTCCATTTCGTAGTCCTTTCAAGAATTTTGGACACCAAGGAGGAAGGACTATTGACTTTGATTGTGAAGATGATGAAATGAATCTAAATTGTTTCATCCTCATGTTTGATCTTCTCCTGAAGCAGGTAGCTGAAGCATGAACTTCCTTTAGTTCAGAGGTGAAGAATGAGGGAAAGCATTGTATAGTGATTCTTTCTATGTGTTGGGCATCTTCGCACTTACTGAAATGATGCAGCATCGCTCAAGACATTCCACAAACTTCTATGGGGATTTCCTAAGGAGTCTGAAAAATACTTGTATGAATAACTGCAATGATGTTGACACATGAGAATGGATATGCATTTTAGAAACACCCTATCATCATTAGAATTGATTCTGTTGAACAAATTTGGTGAACAAACTGGGTAATGCTGTTTTGGGGAAGAGCAAGGTACAACTCTATAGTGATGGGCTGATCTTAATATATTATATAAATTGATTTTTGAAGTTAATTTTAAAAGAAAAGTTTAAAAAAGGCTTTGGTCAGGAGAACATTTCTTCTTAACTTTTTATTTTGAAATAATTTCAGACTTATAGAAAAGTTGCAAGAATAGTACAAAAAATTCCCAAGTACTTTCCCCCAAATTCTTCAGATGTCAACATTTACCGCATTTATTTCTCCTCTCTCTCTCTTAATCTGTATGTGTATGTATGAACTGTAGAATTTTTTAATGAACCATTTGAAAGTAAATTGCAAACAGGACATCTCTTTATCCTTAAATACTTCAGAGTGTATCTTCTAAAAAATGACATACTTTTACATAACCAAGTACAGTTATCAAAATTAGGAAATTAATATTGTTATAATATTATTATCTATTATAAAACTTACAGAAATTATTCATTTAAAAAATTGATATAATAATCATACCATATTTATAGCAAAAGTAAAAAGTTATTTTTGACTGAGGACACAATCCAGCATCACTCATTACAATGATTTGTCCTGACTTATTAGTTCTTTAATCTTTGTTTATTTTTCATATTCTTGACATTTCTGAAGAGTACAGTCCAGTTACTTTATAGAATATTTCTCAATTTCAGTTTGTCTGATGTTTCCTTATGAATCAATTTTTGTGTGTGTGTGTGTGGTACGCAGGCCTCTCACTGCTGTGGCCTCTCCCGCTGTGGAGCACAGGCTCCGGATGCTCAGGCTCAGCAGCCATGGCTCACGGGCCCAGCCGCTCCATGGCATGTGGGATCTTCCCGGACCGGGGCATGAACCCGTGTCCCCTGCATCTGCAGGCGGACTCTCAACCACTGCACCACCAGGGAAGCCCCCCTTATGAATCAATTTGAGTTAAGCATTTTTGTCAGTCATACCACAGACGTGATGTTATATTGTTTTCAGTGCATGATATCAGGAGGCACGTGACATGATAATGCCCCATTAGTGGTGGTAATAACTTGGTTAAGGTGATTTCTGCCAGATTTCTCTACTACAAAGCCACTATTTTCCCCTTTGTAATTAATAACTAACTTGTAGGGAGCTACTTTAAGACAGATTTCCTGTTTTTCATCAGACTTTCACCTTCTAGTTTTAGTATCCATGGATGATTCATGCCTGAATCAATTTTTAATCTGTTGGTTACCAAATGATAATATTCTAATTCCATCATTTCTTTTAATTTATTAGCTGGCATTCTACTGACAGAACAGGTTCCCTGCCTCTCCCATTTATATATTTATTTGTTTAATCTACTTATACCCGAATGTAGTCATGGATTCTTTTGTTCAGTGGGTTAAAATCTGTTACTATGATTATTTATTTTGAGGCTCATTTCATCCCACATTTGGCCAATGAGAGTCCCTTCAAGCTGGCTTCTGTGTTCTTTTGACATATTCCCATCATTCTTTGAACACTTCCTTAATGTCTCACATGACAGAATGTTCCAGGCTCATTTTATATTTTCCTAGCCCCAACCCTGGAATCAGCCATTTCTCCAGGGAGTCCTGGTTCCTTTAGTGGATAATGGTATTTAGAAACCAAGATCTGGACACTCGGTGAGGAACAGCATTTTTTAAATGTGTAAAATCTAACAAAGTGATGGCTTTAAAAAAGAACTCTCTTTTAAATGTCCTACATGATTTAAAAAATAATTCCTATTACTTTGTATTGTGTTTATATTCTTTTTAGAAGAGTCCATGGAAAGTAATGTATGCTCATGGTCTGTAAGCCTTATCATCTTTAAATAATTTATATTGTCATCAGTTAGTGAAAAGTGTCCCCAGTTAGTGTGCCAGTGGAATATTGGACAAAAGGACCAAACTCCTTCTTCTTTTTTTTTTTTTGGCCTTTTTTTGGTATCTTTCAGATGGAGTTACAAGATGATGGGATCACGATGGGCTTAGAGCACAGCTTATCAAAGGACATTATTTCCATTATAAACAATGTCTTCCAAGCCCCCTGGGGGGGCTCCCACACCTGCCAGAAGGAAGAAAAAGCAATTGAGTGTAACTTATGTCAGTCTAGTATTCTCTGCTATCAGCTTGCCTGTGAGCTCCTGGAGAGACTGGCTCCCAAAGAAGAAAGCCGGCTGGTGGTAAGCAGTTGAAGACATGAGATGATCCATGCCTAATGGTAATAAAAGACTGCAGTAGATGATGTAATGGAGTCTTCCTCCAGTATTATCTTATGCTCCATGCTGGGTTATATGTGAGATTGCGTTAAAAGAAAGTTTCCCTGTTCCTTCCGCTAACTCAGGCTCCTGGAAAGAGACATGAGATGGAGCTACATTACACAGAATTCTTGAGTTAGAATTCTTGAGTCTTGAGTTAGGGTTGTAGTATATCCGTTCATACAGTTTTCATAAATACAAAGCATTACTGGTATTCTTGAAATAACTTTTATCACAAAGTTATGTTACAAAGTTTAGATAACAATGAATACTACAAAATATAGACATCAAATATTGAGTAAGTAGATTGGATATGGACACTGAAAATTCCTTGGTCACCTCAGTGTGTAAAACCCATTGACTTGATCAACAACCAATAAAGCTTTCATTTCATTTTCTACTTTTTAAGAAAATTGTTTAAATAGGGAACAGCTAATATATGCCATGAATTATCTACTCCATATATTAGTTATTCCCTGTTTAGTCTATTTTCCATCTAAGATACACACATCACCAAAATACCCACATAGCATCATAAGTAGATGAACCTGAATCATTTGAGCTGGTGTCCGCCATCTTCTCTTTTTCTTCCCCTAGTGTTTGTCTAGGTAGAAAGCGACTTCTTTTAAAAATTTTTTTGGGGATGTATAGTATATATGCAGTAAAGTGTTTCTTCAGTTTTTAAATACCTTTCAGCCCACGTAACTCATTAGTCCTACCTGCCACAACATAATGTTCCTGTAGTATGGTCTTTTAACACCACCATTGGGTATATAGTCTAAAGCAGTCACAGTAATAGATGGTTCGAAAACATCATCTAGCTTAGAGCCTAATCAGGAAGATGTTTATGTAAATGAAAAACCTAAGATGCTCATGATGAGCATAGTGAGAAAGAGATGCACAAGATAGCTATGGGAGGACAGAGAGAGGATGAATCTAGGTTAGAGGTGTGATGGGGATCGGTAAGGTCTTCCCGGAGGGGATGTCTGCTGAGCGCATATTTGAAGGAGGAGTGGAGTTAATGAAATGAAGGTGATAGGAGAGAAGGACTGTTGAGACCCAGAAAACTCTCTGTTTAAATGCTACAGAGGAAAGGGGGTGATGATACACTCAGGAAACTATGAGTAGTTCATCGTTGCTAGATCAGCGAGGAGGATGGCAAAGGAGTAAAATGTAGACTCGGTTTTATAGTCACACTTATTAAGGGCTCTGTCTGCCAAACTAAGAGGTAAGGATTTTGTCTTGGCGACAATGGGGGAATTCTGAAGAATTTTAATCAGGGTGGTGAAATAATTTGATGAATTTGAGAAATTCTGCCAGTGGAGGAGAGAGATTAGAGGATTTGGAGGCCAGGGACAGGTATCTAGTCAGAAGGTAATGCTGTCGCTCAGGAGAGAAACAGGGGAGCCTTAACTAAAGCAGTGATGGTGGTGATGAAGAGAAGGTGTGGACCTGACGGATTTTTAGGAAAGAGAATCAACAGCACTTGGTGTTTAGTTAGCGTTTAGCGATGGAAAAGTTGAGGACAAATCCATGTTTTCTGGCTTGGGAGCTGATGATGTTTCCATGTACAGAAAATTATACGTGAGTTACTGGGTGTATGCCGAAGAAAACTGGGTGTATGCAGCAGGAAACTTTTTGCCATAACGAATTTTATGAAACTCAGTTTATAATTTGATTTAGTGTCTTGTTCATGGGTGACCAAGGAACAGGGCCAGCCTCAGCAAAACTGTGAAGTTGGCAAAGATATTCTTCAGAACCCTCCCAGACACCGTTTTAGCACTGGTTTCTTTCTTCTTGGTGTCCTTCGTGTATCCCATCCCTCCTTCTTGCTTTCAGTTGGCTATCAAGTAATTCTTCAAATTACTGGTTAAAGTAATTACTGGTTAAAGTGTTAGCTAAAGAGGATATTTAAAAATTTTATTTATTTAAAATTTTTTTTGTTTTAATTTTTATTTTATATTGGAGTATAGTTGATTTACAATGTTGTGTTAGTTTCAGGTGTACAGCAAAGTGATTGAGTTATACATATACCTATATCCATTCTTTTTCAGATTCTTGTCCCATATAGGTTATTACAGATCATTGAGCACAGTTCTCTGTGCTATGCAGTAGGTCCTTGTTGATTATCTATTTTATATATAGTACTGTGTATATGTTAACCCCAAACTCCTAATTTATCCCTCCCCCAACCTTTCCCCTAAAAGAGGATGATTTTAAAAGAGGATATTTGAAGGTGGGAGTTGAAAGAGAGAATAAAACTGGAATAGGAGGATAACTAGAGATGGATATTTTAAACAGTAGCTATTCCTAGTACATTCTCTCTCTCTCTTTAAATCTTTTTCACCCAATTTTCAGCTTGTTATGTATCTATATATAGACATACAGATATAGTGTTAAGTATATTCACATTGTTGTGCAACCAATCTTTTTGTCTTGCAAAATGGAAACTCTATACCCATCGAACAATAATGCGCATTTCTCCCTCCCCTTAACCCCTGGAGACCACCATTTTACTTTCTGTTTCTATGAGTTTGACTCCTGTAGATACCTCATATAAGTGGAATAATCCAATATTTGTCCTTTTTAAACTAAAATAAAACTACCATACGACCTAGCAATCCTACTACTGGGCATATACCCTGAGAAAACCATAATTCAAAAAGAGTCATGTACCACAATGTTCATTGCAGCTCTATTTACAATAGCCAGGACATGGAAGCAACCTAGATGTCCATCGACAGACAAAAGGATAAAGAAGATGTGGCACATATATACAATGGACTATTACTCAGCTATAAAAAGAAATGAAATTGAGTTATTTGTAGTGAGGTGGTTGGACCTAGAGACTGTCATACAGAGTGAAGTAAGACAGAAAGAGAAAAACAAATACCGTATGCTAACACATATATATGGAATCTAAAAAAAAAAAAAGGCTCTGAAGAACCTAGTGGCAGGACAGGAATAAAGATGCAGACATAGAGAATGGACTTGAGGACATGGGGAGGGAGAAGGGTAAGCTGAGACAAAGTGAGAGAGTGGCATGGACATATATACACTACCAAATGTAAAATCATAGCTAGTGGGAAGCAACCGCATAGCACAGGGAGATTAGCTTGGTGCTGTGTGTCCACCTAGATGGGTGGGACAGAGAGGGTGGGAGAGAGATGCAAGAGGGAGGGGATATGGGGATATACATATGCATATAGCTGATTCACTTTGTTATACAGCAGAAACTAACACAACACTGTAAAGCAATTATACTCCAATAAAGATGTTAAAAAAGAAAATTTGTCCTTTTTTGACTGGCTTATTTCACTTAGCATAATGTCCTCAAAGTCCATTCATGTTGTAGCATGTGTCAGAATTTCCTTCCTTTTCAAGGGTGAATAATATGCCATTGTATGCATTTTGTCTATCTGTTCATCTGTTGATGGACACCTGGGTTGCCATACCTTGCTCTCTTTAACTCACATATTATAGAAATTTCTTGCTCCTAAAAATTTGACTTCCCCCAGCACCCAGTATTTGTATCTAAATATATTGGTGTGAACCCCTTATTATTCTCTGCTAATTAAGTGCTGTGATTAAACAAAATGAGCATGGATTGGAATCACCTGGCAAGTGGGACATGCTCACAGGGATTACAGCAGAGATGAGAAAGCAGGCCTAGGAAGATTTAACAATGTTTTTGAGATGTTTTCCATATTTATTTTAAGGGAATGAAAATATTTCAGAAAACAGCTGATCCAAATTTCCTTTAACCATTATGGCAATAAACTCAAGTCTCTATGGAGGCACATGCGTTTGCCCTCTGGGGCTCAGCACAGGGCCTGGGACACAGCAGGCACTCATCCATCTTTGCTGAACTAAGTGGAACCATTCTTTACATCCCCAAAGGGCTGCTCATCTGGCTGCTTGTCATATTTGTTTCAGGAGCCCACAGACAGCCTTGAGGATAGCCTCCTTTCTTCCAGACCAGAGTTTATTATAGGCCCGGAAGGTGAGGAGGAGGAGAATCCAGCAACTAAGCATGAGGAGAACCCAGGCAATCGCACCAAGCCCATGGAACATGCTGGTAGGTGAACTCTGGCTGATGGGGAGAGAGGTGTGCACATCCCAGTTTGCACAGGTCTAACACTCAGAACCCAGATTTCTTAGATCACCATCGGCTTGGGCAGGCTCAGACTCGGGTTCCTCAGTACGGACTTGTGCACGTGAACCATTTCTCTCAGGATGATGAAGTGAACAGATCCAGGTTGTGCTTCTCATAGAAGAGAGGTCACTGGGCATATTTCTGGCAGCAGGAGCTTGCTCTCCTTAAAAACCTACCCTGTCCGTGAAAGCATCACCTCTACATACAGTGAATCACGTTCTCTGTGGAGAAGTAGCTGTGAACCGAGGCTGAAGGGCCCAAGTGGAGGCCCCCAACACTCTTGATAGCCACTCAGGGCATTTGGCCAAAGCACAGTGTTTTTGGATAGAGGTGACCAAAGTTGAGCTCGTGCAGCTTCTGAGCCCCAGGGGCTTGGCTGTGACCCTGGATGGGCTCACCGTGAATAGCTGTACAAGTCGTACTCTAAGGCTAGTTGGCTCTGCTGAGAGCTGGGAAGAGAGGTGACCTCTTTCTACTTTGCTTAAAGGCTTTATGTAGGCGAATTTGGACCAACAAGATGGCAGGCAGGCCTGGAATCATCTCCAGCTCCTCAAACTCTGAAGGAGTTTCAGGAATTTAGGATGGGACTCCACGTGCCTCTGAGAAAACCTGGTTTCTGGATCTGCACTGTGACACTCTCAGAATTTGTATCTTCTTGCTTCCACTATCCTGAATTGTTAGAATACCTGGTCCCTGGGGAGCCTACTCCCCAGAACCAAAGTTTGGGAAGCTTTCCATCATTTCTTCAGTGAACAGCAAACGTTATTATGTGGCTGTTTTGTGGGGCTTGTTGCAAGTCACGGGGTGTCTTATCAGACCAAGGTAACTACATCATTAGTACAAAATGCTTGGTTGAAACTAACTGCTTCAGCATGATTGTGTAAATAGTTGAGGCTGTATATGTTGCCTCACACTATTTAGAACCATTGAAACTTAGGTGAGGGAACACCTGAGATAACCTACTTCATTGGTTTTCAGTGTGTACTTGGAGTTGTAAATCTCTGTGTTGTTTCCTTTTGCCCTTCCTTAATTGGGGTGGCAATTGGTGAGAACATGTGGGCAAATGATAAAGACCCAGGCTCCCCACCCTGCTTCAACCAGAGTGTTCTGACTTGTGCTATTTCCTATGTTAGAGTTCTAAGTAAGATTCTCTTTCAACAAAGGATTTCATAGCAAGGAATTTGAAACCTGCTGATCTAGGTCAGCCTTCTCACTTTGTAGATGAGGAAAGTGCATGCAGGATGGGTTAAGCAACTTGCCCATGGTCATATAGCACAAGTTATTCATTCCTGATTTATGCTTTTTTTTTTTTTTTGCGGTACGTGGGCCTCTCACTGTTGTGGCCTCTCCCGTTGTGGAGCACAGGCTCCGGACGCGCAGGCTCAGCGGCCATGGCTCACGGGTCCAGCCGCTCCGCGGCATGTGGGATCTTCCTGGACCGGGGCACGAACCCGTGTCCCCTGCATCGGCAGGCGGATTCTCAACCACTGCGCCACCAGGGAAGCCCTGATTTATTCTTTATGCTTAACATGATTTCAAACCTGTAACAGAGCATCAGGGTCATCTGAGGAGCTGAAACACAAAATGAAATGAGTTCCACCTGCTCACCCCTGATTCTGGGCATATTTGGGGGTGGGGGACTGGAAATTGGAAACCCAACTGTTGTACAACTAGTTAGCGGCAGGGTTGAGACTAGATCCCAGGGCCATGTTTCTATCAGGCATTGATGCCTAAGGGAAGCAACGATTTCACTTACGATCCAATAACCTGTACTCTTTAGATATAAATATATATTTTTAAACCTGACATAGCACACAAATCAATTAACTACCATTTTAATTTATATGTAACATTTTATTTGAACAGTGGTTAAAATTAAGCAATTTGTTTTTATAAATTACTCTTTCCTTTGCTTAATTGTTGTAAACTCCACTTATTTAAACATTTGCTCTATTCATCTCCCCCAGACACTACTTCAGGCTCTGGTCACATCTTCTGGTCTGTTTTCCTTCTTTTACTTTCTGCTGTCTTACAGGACACAGTTATCACTTGTCTCCTCAGGGAAGAGGAATTTTCTTCCAAGACCGGCCTTCCTGGCTGCTAAGCACGCTGACCCTGCTTCTGCTTTGTAGGTCTTCAGCTGTTGGTCTTGAGGTCCTCTGTCAGAGAATAGATAGGTGCTCTACTGACACATGTTCAGTGGTTTCCCTCTCTTATTCTAGAGTATTTCCTGTTTCTGCGTTTTGTGGCCTGGTGCCTATTCCTTATAGCAGTCAGAGATGTCCTCCACTAAAAATGTTAAAAAATTTTTTCATGCTAGACAAAATAGAGTTTAGTGCTGATAACAAGTATTTAAAATACATTGGAGTGGAAGATCCCCAATAAACTAGTATATACACCAAGAGGGTTTGACTCTCTGTCTCTGATCCTAGGAATTGCCAAAACTTATAATGGTGATTTGAAAACATTTTACATTAGTTTCTGTATCTGGTTAACTTTTGAATTCTTTTCTCTAGCATGCCTCATGTAAAATACACCACCACTACCCACTATAGAGGCAAAAGTCTTTTTATTTATTTATTTACTTATTTTTAATATATTTATTTATTTATTTATTTTTGGCTGTGTTGGGTCTTTGTTGCTGCTCACAGGCTTTCTCTAGTTGCGGTGAGCGGTGGCTACTCTTCTTTGCAGTGCACGGGCTTCTCATTGCGGTGGCTTCTCTTGTTGTGGAGCACAGGCTGTAGGTGCTTGGGCTTCAGTAGTTACAGCACGTGGGCTCAGTAGCTGTGGCACGTAGGCTCAGTAGTGGTGGCTCACAGGC
Organism: Hyperoodon ampullatus; assembly: GCF_949752795.1. Lineage (NCBI taxonomy): Eukaryota > Metazoa > Chordata > Mammalia > Artiodactyla > Ziphiidae > Hyperoodon > Hyperoodon ampullatus. The sequence goes on from NC_136916.1 coordinate 169,456,099, forward strand.
TCAGCTGCTCTGCCGCATGTGAGATCTTCCCGGTCCAGGGATCAAACCCGTGTCCCCTGCATCGGCAGGCGGATTCTTAACCACTGAGCCACCAGGGAAGTCCCCAAAGGTCTTTTTAGAGCTCCTCACAAGAAGATAAAACCATGAGTAGTTCTGATTTGAATATGCTCAACTTCTTTAAAAGGCTCCCTTTTTGCACATGGGAGTCCTGTGCATGTGTGAATATTGTACACTTGAGTCCTGGCGTAAATCCCTCCTTAGGTGCTAATATAAGTTGCATATCTCTCTTTAATACCCGCTTATCTCCCTTTCAGTTAGGAAGGCAAACCTCAGCAGGCTCTAAGCCCCTTCCAGGTATCAGCAGAAATAGCTGCCCACAGGAGCATAGGGCTGGGCTGGGGTTGCTTCAGGGAATCAAAGACATCTGAATACACAGTGGAAGGTGGAAGCTGAGGATCCTAAATCTAGAAGGTTTCCTGCACTTGCATCATGGAAAGGATATATGCTACCTTGGAGGACAAATAAACACATTACATGAGCACTTTTTTTTTTTTTTTTTTTTTTTGCGGTATGTGGGCCTCTCACTGTTGTGGCCTCTCCCGTTGCGGAGCACAGGCTCCGGACGCACAGGCCCAGCGGCCATGGCTCACGGGCCCAGCCGCTCCGCGGCATGTGGGATCCTCCCAGACCGGGGCACGAACCCGCCTCCCCTGCACCGGCAGGCGGACTCTCAACCACTGCGCCACCAGGGAAGCCCCATGAGCACTTTTTAATATATTCTATTTTTATTTTTACTCCTCTTTGTTTTACGGTCTTGATCAATTCATGAACGGTGTGGGTAAGGAGTTATGCTAACCTTTGTGCAATTATTTCTTCCCAGCAATAAAGAATGATACTGAAAGAAAGTTTTGCTACCAACAGCTTCCAGTAACTCTGAGACTAATATACACCATTTTCCAGGTATGTTTTTTGAAATATTTGAATATTATATTTAGTAGCATTGCCATTTTAGATAACTCAGTAAACTCGTGGTTCTTTGCATAGGAAATGGCCAAGTTTGAAGAGCCAGACATTCTTTTTAATATGCTCAATTGCCTGAAGATCCTCTGTCTACATGGAGAGTGTTTATACAGTGCTAGAAAAGATCATCCTCAATTTTTAGCCTATATTCAGGATCATATGTTGATTGCAAGGTATGTCTTTCTAGTAGTTTTTTGTTTGTTCATATTTTAGGCTTTTATCTGTGAAAATCAATTTTAGAATAAGACTTACCAACTCATTGGGTTATTTCTCTTAGCCAGCACAGGCTAATTACCTATGGAAACTACTTTTATTTCTTTTATGTAGTCTAATTTTTGAGTATGTCAATATGAAGAATAGTAATTGTCTTTGCTAGGTACTTTAGAAGTAGAAAAGGCAAAATAAGGATTATTTTATGCCTTTCAGTTGTTAGATGGCTTAAGAATATTGTGTACTCTAGGTGGGCTGACTTTTGTTGTTAAAGCGATCTCTACCAAATATGTACCCAGGCCATTTGGATTGCTGATGCCGTGGGATCTCTGCCTCAGCCTTTGGGCTTTGTAGCCCAGGTTTTTCCCCCAAAGTACCACCCTGACACAAAAGCCATGGTGGACAATGTAGGGATTTGGGGAAGGGACGCTCTTCCATTTTTCAAACAAGACTGCCTTAGAGAACTGGGAGAGCTATATGTTACTGGCCAAATCCAGAATTTTTTGTCACTGAGACGGTTTTCTACTAGTGCTGTACATATATATATATATATATATATATATATGCTTTGCCTCCTTCAACTAAATTGCAAGCTCCATGAGGGCAATTTTTTGGACATTCTTCTTATATAAGACCTACTGTTGTGCTCTGGAAGCATCATCATCCTTCATCATACAATGATAACAGTAGCTCAAGCTTTTTGAGTACCTACTATGTGTTAAGTACTATATATCATTTCATTTAATACAACCAGCATTGGGGGGAAACAAAAGTTCAGAGAAGTTAAGAAATTTACACTTAGTTACACAGCTAATTAATGGCAGGATTGGGATTAGATCTATATTTGTCTGATTTCTACTATTAAGATGAAGCACACAGTGTTTGAAAGTTACTGCTTTTCATTCCATAGCTTTGGTACGTTTTCTCAAAAACAAGGCTCTCTAGTGACATGTACCTCAATATGTTCTCTGTAAAATGGAGATAATGTGTCACTTCTCCTTTCTCTTAGTGCTGCATTATAAGTTTTTAAAGTCGAACATAGTTTCGATTCTGATATTAATTCTGGAGCCAAATAGAAAACAAAACAAAATAAAACAAAACAAAAAGAAATAAAAGGCATACTTTAAATAATTGAATAAAATTTTGAAAACATTATTACTAGAAATATATATTCAGCACTATTCTGGCATACAATGATAGGGACTTAGCTTCAACTTGCTAAGGTATGTTTTTGACCACTAGTAGTCTGGTTTTAAGAATGGCAAGTACTCATAAGATGTTACCAGGGATACCTCTCTCTCTTTCTGTTTTTTTCTCTCTCTCTTTCCCCGCCCCTTTCTCCATCCCCATCACTTAGCCTAGTTCTCTCTGTGTTGGCTTCTTCTCCTTAGGCTGTTCCTGTGAGGTGGGAAAGAGAGAGGGTTGCTAGCAGCCCTAGATCGACATTACACTTCATTCTTGAGATTTCAGAGTACATATCAAAACCTGGAAAAAGGATGCTAGCACTCTCATGCTTGGGTCACATGCCCACCCCTGGACTAATCACTCTTCATGACATTGAAGTATTTTGATCACCCTGGGTTTTGTGTTCATTATTAGGATAGAGAAGGTGGGGGAACTTGATTGATAGCCCTGCCAGTTGGTGGAGAGGCTGTTCTTAATAGAAAAAGAGTTGTTCTTTGCTAGAATAAGAGGAAAAGGCTGCTGGGCAAACAAAACCAACACAATTCTCCAGATGTTCACTATAAGAAAAATTTAAAAAATCACTTATCACCCCATCATCTTAATGTAACTGATATCAGTTATTATTTAACAGTCATTGTTCATTTATGTACCTGCATTTATAATATACAGTTTTTAATTTTTATGTTAAAAATGCACTATTAACTGGTAGGGTTCTCCTATGTTATTACATAAAAGTAATTTCTTTAAAAAAATTAACATAGGAAAAGAGCATAGGAACGGTTTTCCAAGGGTTATACTCTTGTGAATGAATGGAATTTCACCAAAAGCATCCCTACCAGCCCTCTGTTAACTATACTTCCCACAAACTAATATAATAAGATTCTTTTCCTAGGAAGATTATCATAACTGTAACCACTTTCCTTCTTCTTGATTCCCCAGCCTGTGGAGAGTCGTCAAATCTGAATTCTCCCAGCTATCTTCATTGGCAGTTCCTCTCCTTCTTCACGCTTTGTCACTTCCTCATGGTGCTGACATCTTTTGGACAATCATAAATGGCAATTTCAACAGCAAAGACTGGAAGATGAGGTTTGAAGCAGGTACCTCTGTATTAGCTTAAAAATTCTCTCTGGGTCACAAGGTAAACCAGATGTCCAGTCATGACATCTCTTTTTGGCCCTCCCTTTCCCTCCTTTCTTTTTAGAAGGCATTGTCCTGCTTGCTAGTGTTCTTTGATAGCTCTACTTAGTTGAGCTCCCTTGATAATAGAATTTGTCAGAGTGGTCCTTAGGTAGGTTGACCATGTCTAGGTTTGTCTGAGATAGTCCTAGTTCATGCCTGTTGTCCAGGTGTATTTATTAATTGCACCCTTGTTGACTCTCAGATGGGTCCTGGCTTGAATAATAAATTATGTAGTCACCTAATAGGTTACTTGCATTTGAGTACCTGTGAATGTTTGTTAAAAATGCAGATTTTAGGGCCTCATCCTAGACCTACTGAATCAGAATCTCAGGAGGTGAGGCCAAAAATCTATATTTTCTAACAAGTTCTCCAGGTAATTCAGTGAAATGTGAGAAGCTCTGCTGTTGTACTCTTGCCATTGGAGCATCAGTGACCAGATCTGGTGCAGTGATGGGTATAATTCCTAGTGCTTAGAATGGCAAGTTCCCAGAGGAACATGGTAAGGAAGGAATTGGGATGTGTTTTCTTAGTCTTACATCTGCTGGTCTCACTGTCACCCTAATCTGCTGGTACTCCCAGTCTCAGGGGGCAGCAGGCAGGGTTGGCATACTAACCTGTGCCTTATCAGAATGGTTTCATATATTTTAGTGTCTCAAAAATTTAGCAGAGAAATGGAAGTTCCATCAGGTGAGTTAACTACTCAGTTCCCTAATATCTGACCACCTCAAAGAGTTCTTGCTTTTAATGCCCCTTGAATCCCAGGGGCTGGTTTATTTATGTGATAGCACATGATGTGGTATGAAATTAGAGTAAAACTTTCTAGCAAAAGTCTACATGGTATTGGCCACATTTTATAGGCATCTGAATACAAATAAGGCAGGTAAATATTTAACTATGCTCTTTCATTACAATTTAAGGATTAGATTATTGCCAAATTAATCTTCTGAACCACAGCTCCGATTATGTTGCTTTTCTACTCAAAAAATTTTAATGGGTTTTTGGTGCCCAGAGAATAAAGTTCAGGCTCCTTAAACTGGCATTCAGAGTTTTCCATGATCTAACTGCAAGTGTTTGCAGCCTCATTTCCCACTCTTCTTTCTACATATACCATTGCTATTTCTCCATTGCTTCCTGTTTCCCTTCATCCATGTGTTGGCCATTCTGTGCTCTCCATCTGAAATCCTCTTCTATTCAAGGTTCCATTTAAATGCCACCTCCCAAACAATGATGAACAACACAGTAAATGACATTAAAAACTCTCTAGAAGGAATCAATTGCAGAATAACTGAGGCAGAAGAACGGATAAGTGACCTGGAAGATAAAATAGTGGAAATAACTACTGCAGAGCAGAATAAAGAAAAAAGAATGAAAAGAATTGAGGACAGTCTTAGAGACCTCTGGGACAACATTAAATGCACCAACATTCGAATTATATAGGGGTCCCAGAAGAAGAAGAGAAAAAGAAATGCACGGAGAAAATATTTGAAGAGATAGTTGAAAGCTTCCCTAATATGGGAAAGGAATAGTTAATCAAGTCCAGGAAGCGCAGAGAGTCCCATGCAGGATAAATCCAAGGAGAAACACGCCAAGACACATATTAATCAAACTATCAAAAATTAAATGCAAAGAAAAAAATATTAAAATCAGCAAGGGAAAAGCAACAAATAACATACAAGGGAATCCCCATAAGGTTAACAGCTGATCTTTTAGCAGAAACTCTGCAAGCCAGAAGAGAGTGGCAGGACATATTTAAAGTGATGAAAGGGAAAAACCTACAACCAAGATTACTCTACCCAGCAAGGATCTTATTCAGATTCGACAGAGAAATTAAAAGCTTTACAGACAAGCAAAAGCTAAGAGAATTCACCACCACCAAACCAGCTTTACAACAAATGCTAAAGGAACTTCTCTAGGCAGGAAACACAAGAGAAGGAAAAGACCTACAATAACAAACACAAAACAATTAAGAAAATGGTAATAGGAACATACATACTGATAATTACCTTAAATGTAAATGGATTAAATGCTCCAACCAAAGCCATAGACTGGCTGAATGGATACAAAAACAAGAGCCATATATATGCTGTCTACAAGAGACCCACTTCAGACCTAGGGACACATACAGACTGAAAGTGAGGGGATGGAAAAAGATATTCCATGCAAATGGAAATCAAAAGAAAGCTGGAGTAGCAATTCTCATATCAGACAAAATAGACTTTAAAATAAAGACTATTACAAGAGACAAAGAAGGACACTACATAATGATCAAGGGATCGATCCAAGAAGAAGATATACCAATTGTAAATATTCATGCACCCAACATAGGAGCACCTCAATACATAAGGCAAATGCTAACAGCCATAAAAGGGGAAATCGACAGTAACACAATCATAGTAGGGGACTTTAACACCCCATTTTCACCAATGGACAGATCATCCAAAATGAAACTAAGTAAGGAAACACAAGCTTTAAATGATACATTAAACAAGATGGATTTAATTGATATTTATAGGACATTCCATCCAAAAACAGCAGAATACACTTTCTTCTCAAGTACTCATGGAACATTCTCCAGGATAGATCATATCTTGGGTCACAAATCAAGCCTTGGTGAATTTAAGAAAATTGAAATCATACCAAGTATCCTTTCTGACCACAGTGCTATGAGACTAGATATCAATTACAGGAAAAAAATCTGTAAAAAATACAAACACATGGAGGCTAAACAATACACTACTTAATAACCAAGAGATCACTGAAGAAATCAAAGAGGAAATCAAAAAATACCTAGAAACAAATGACAATGAAAATACGATGACCCAAAATCTATGGGATGCAGCAAAAGCAGTTCTAAGAGGGAAGTTTTTTTTTGTTTTTTTTTTTGCAGTACGCGGGCCTCTCACTGTTGTGGCCTCTCCCGTTGCAGAGCACAGGCTCCGGACACGCAGGCTCTGTGGCCACGGCTCACAGGCCCAGCCGCTCCACAGCACGTGGGGTCTTCCCAGACCGGGACACGAACCCATGTCCCCTGCATTGGCAGGCGGACTCTCAACCACTGCGCCACCAGGGAAGCCCTAAGAGGGAAGTTTATAGCAATGTAATCCTACCTCAAGAAACAAGAAACATCTCAAATAAACAACCTAATCTTACACCTAAAGCAATTAGAGAAAGAAGAACAAAAAAAGCCCAAAGTTAGCAGAAGGAAAGAAATCATGAAGATCAGATCAGAAATAAATGAAAAAGAAATGACAAAAACGATAGCAAAGATCAATAAAAGTAAAGCTTGTTCTTTGAGAAGATAAACAAAAGTGATAAACCATTAGCCAGACTCATCAAGAAAAAAAGAGAGATGACTCAAATCAACAGAATTAGAAATGAAAAAGGAGAAGTAACAACTGACACTGCAGAAATACAGAGGATCATGAGAGATTACTACAAGCAACGATATGCCAATAAAATGGACAACCTGGAAGAAATGGACATATTCTTAGAAAAGCACAGCTTTCTGAGACTGAACCAGGAAGAAATAGAAAATATAAACAGACCAATGACAAGCACGGAAATTGAGACTGTGATTAAAAATCTTCCAACAAACAAAAGCCCAGGACCAGATGGCTTCACAGGCGAATTCTACCAAACATTTAGAAAAGAGCTAACACCTATCCTTCTCAAACTCTTCCAAAATATAGCAGAGGGAGGAACACACCCAAACTCATTCCATGAGGCCACCATCACCCTGATGCCAAAACCAGACAAAGATGTCACAAAGAAAGAAAACTACAGGCCAATATCACCGATGAACATAGGTGCAAAAATCCTCAACAAAATACTAGCAAACATAATCCAACAACATATTAAAAGGATCCTACACCATGATCAAGTGGGGTTTATCCCAGGAGTGCAAGGATTCTTCAATATATGCAAATCAATCAATGCGATACACCACATTAAAAAATTGAAGGAGAAAAACCATATGATCATCTTAATAGATGCAGAAAAAGCTTTTGACAAAATTCAACACTCATTTATGATAAAAACCCTCCAGAAAGTAGGCATAGAGGGAACTTACCTCAACATAATAAAGGCCATATATGACAAACCCACAACCAACATCATTCTTCATGGTGAAAAACTGAAACCATTTCCACTAAGATCAGGAACAAGACAAGGTTGTCCACTCTGACTGCTATTATTAAACATAGTTTTGGAGGTATTAGCCACAGCAATGAGAGAAGAAAAAAGAAATAAAAGGAATCCAACTCGGAAAAGAAGAAGTAAAGCTGTCACTGTTTGCAGGTGACATGATACTATACATAGAGAATCCTAAAGATGCTACCAGAAAACTACTAGAGCTAATGAATGAATTTCATAAAGTTGCAGGATACAAAATTAATGCACAGAAATCTCTTGCATTCCTATACACTAATGATGAAAAATCTGAAAGACAAATTAGGGAAACACTCCCATTTACCACTGCAACAAAAAGAATAAAATACCTAGGAATAAGCCTACCTAGGGAGATAAAAAGACCGGTATGCAGAAAACTATAAGAAAGATGAAAGAAATTAAAGATGATACAAACAGATGGAGAGATAGGCCATGTCTTGGATTGGAAGAAACAACATTGTGAAAATGACTATACTACCCAAAGCAATCTACAGAATCAATGCAATCCCTATCAAACTACCAATGGCATTTTTCACAGAAGTAGAACAAAAAATTTCACAATTTGTATGGAAACACAAAACACCCCAAACAGCCAGAGCAATCCTGAGAAAGAAAAATGGAGCTGGAGGAATCAGGCTCTCTGCCTTCAGACTATACTACAAAGCTACAATAATCAAGACAGTATGGTACTGGCACAAAAACAGAAATATAGATCAATGGAACAGGATAGAAAGCCCAGAGAAAAACCCACGCACATATGGTCAACTTATTTTTTTTTTTAAAGGAGGCAAGAATATACAATGGAGAAAAGACAGCCTCTTCAATAAGTGGTGCTGGGAAAACTGGACAGCTACATGTGAAAGAATGAAATTAGAACACTCCCTAACACCATACACAAAAATAAACTCAAAATGGATGAAAGACCTAAATGTAAGGCCAGACACTATAAAACTGTTAGAGAAAAACATAGGCAGGGGCTTCCCTGGTGGCGCAGTGGTTGAGAGTCCTCCTGCCGATGCAGGGGACACGGGTTCATGCCCCGGTCCGGGAAGATCCCACATGCTGCGGAGCGGCTGGGCCTGTGAGCCATGGCCGCTGAGCCTGTGCATCCGGAGCCTGTGCACCACAACGGGAGAGGCCACAACAGTGAGAGGCCCGCATACCGCAAAAAAAAAACCAAAAACAAAAACATAGGCAGAACACTCTATGACATAAATCACAGCAAGATCCTTTTTGACCCACCTCCTAGAGATATGGAAATGAAAACAAAAATAAACAAATGGGACCTAATGAAACTTAAAAGCTTTTGCACAGCAAAGGAAACCATAAACAAGATGAAAAGGCATCCCTCAGAATGGGAGAAAATGTTTGCAAATGAAGCAGCTGACAAAGGATTAATCTCCTAATCTCCAGAATTTACAAGCAGCTCATGCAGCTCAATGTCAAAAAAACAAACAACCCAAACCAAAAAAGGGCAGAAGACTTAAATAGACATTTCTCCAAAGAAGATATACAGATTACCAACAAACACATGAAAGAATGCTCAACATCACTAATCATTAGAGAAATGCAAATCAAAACTACAATGAGGTATCACCTCACACCCATCAGAATGGCCATCATCAAAAAATCTACAAACAGTAAATGCTGGAGAGGGTGTGGAGAAAAAGGAACCCTCTTGCACTATTGGTGGGAATGTAAATTGATACAGCCACTATGGAGAACAGTATGGAGGTTCCTTAAGAAACTAAAAATAGAACTACCATATTACCCAGCAATCCCACTACTGGGCATATACCTTGAGAAAACCATAATTCAAAAAGAGTCATGTACCACAATGTTCATTGCAGCTCTATTTACAGTAGCCAGGACATGGAAGCAACCTAAGTGTCCATCGACAGATGAATGGATAAAGAAGATGTGGCACATATATACAATGGAATATTACTCAGCCATAAAAAGAAACAAAATTGAGTTATTTGCAGTGAGGTGGATGGACCAAGAGTCTGTCATACAGAGTGAAGGTCAGAAAGAGAAAAACAAATACTGTATGTTAACACATATATATGGAATCTAAAAAAAAAAAAAGGTTCTGAAGAACCCAGGGACAGGACAGGAATAAAGGCACAGATGTAGAGAATTGACTTGAGGACACAGGGAGTGGGAAGGGTAAGCTGGGATGAAGTGAGAGAGTGGCATGGACATATATACACTACCAAACGTAAAATAGATTGCTAGTGGGAAGCAGCTGCATAGCACAGGGAGATCAGCTCGGTGCTTTGTGACCATGTAGAGGGGTGGAATAGGGAGGGTGGGAGGGAGACGCAAGAGGGAGGAGATATGGGGATATATGTATATGTATAGCTGATTCACTTTGTTATAAAGCAGAAACTAACACACCACTGTAAAGCAATTATACTCCAATAAAGATGTTTAAAAAAATAAAATAAGATAAATGCCATCTCATTTCATGAACCTTCAAATGCCCCCACTGAGTTCCACTTTCTCCGTTCCATTGGTGGAAAGTCATTTCTTTATCCTTTGATCTCTCGTAGCATTTTATTTCTAGCTCATTAGTGGCAGTTACAGCCTTTTGTATTACATTTCTGTTACAGTTGTACCTGTCTTATCTCTTTTAGTTGACTTGCCTTTGAAGTCAAGACCTGTGAATAATTCACATATTAGTCTGCTTGGGCTGCCATAACAGAATAACATAGACTGGATAGCTTAAACAACAGAAATTTATTTCTTACCGTTTTAAGGGCTGGGAAGTCCAAGATCAAGGCTCCAGCCTATTTGGTTCCTCGGTGAGGGCTCTCTTCCTGGCTTCTCTTCTCTCTGTATTCTTACACAGTAGAGAGAGAGAGAGAACACTTGTCTCCCTTCCTCTTATTATAAGGACATGAATCCCATAATGGGAGCCCACCCTCATGACCTCATCGAAACCTAATTACCTCCCAAGGTTCCACCTCCGAATGCCATCACTTTGGGAATTAAGGCTCCAACATATCAATTTAGGGAGGGGACACAAACGTTCAGTCCATAACAATTCATTTTTGCATTTACTCCCACCTTCCCCAAGTACCTAGAATGATCTCTTATGTATATATAATGTGCTTAATATATATTTTAAAAATAAGTGAATCAGTGAATTTATTGACTAAATACTGTATATACTAGTTATCATGGGAGCAATACAAAGAGTATAAGAGCAGATTCTTGCCCTCAGGAAGCTCCTAATTTTTTTTTTTTTTTTTTTTTTTTTTGCGGTATATGGTCTTCTCACTGCTGTGGCCTCTCCCGTTGCGGAACACAGGCTCCGGACGCGCAGGCTCAGCGGCCATGGCTCACGGGCCCAGCTGCTCCACGGCATGTGGGATCTTCCCGGACCGGGGTACGAACCCGTGTCCCCTGCATCGGCAGGCGGACTCTCAAGCCACCAGGGAAGCCCCAAGAAGCTCCTGATTTAATTGATGAGATCAAATATAAACATATAAGAGGTTAAGAACTGTAACAGTATAAATATAATTCAAGACAACAGAAGATAACGGTATAAATATAATTCAGACAACAGAAGATATGTCATATAGCTATATATGAACACACAAATGCCATAGTAAATGAATTGTATTTTTGCAGGAGTTCGTGGGATGGAAAGGCCACTCTAGGAAGTCAGAGTGACTTTACAGAATAGTAGAATTTCAGCAGCAGACTCTTTAAGGATGGTAGAGTGTCAATAAGCAGAAAATAATAGAAAGAATATTCTATCTAGGCTGCTGGAACAGCTTAAGTAAAGTCCTGAAATGTCTTTGCATGGAACTATATTGCTTCACTATTTATTATAACTTTTTATAAAGCTATGTTTAAAGAGTGGCTGGAATAATTTAATATAGATGTGCAGAATAATGGTGTATCTGTTTCATGGAAGAAATATGTGGCTTCTATAGCCCCAGGAAGACTGGTTGTCATATCACTTCATGACATATTAAGGACTTAGAGCCAGCCCTGGTGGGCACGTCCCACATCCCTGTGTGGTCTGCAGAACCTCTATAGAATGGACAAAGATATGAGCATGGAGGCATTTTGAAAAGTTTGAAATGTGGCTGAAAATTAAACAAAGCTAAAGACCATTAAAAAAAAAAAAAGAAAAGAAAAGAAAACCCAGAACTAAATCAAGGCTGCCTGGCAGAAAAATACTACACTGCGTAGAAATGGTCTCTGCTGCACAGATAAAATGGAACACTCAAGAAGGTGGCATTAGGGCTTCTCTGGTGGCGCAGTGGTTGAGAATCTGCCTGCCAATGCAGGGGACACGGGTTCGAGCCCTGGTCTGGGAAGATCCCACATGCCGCGGAGCAACTAGGCCTGTGAGCCACAACTACTGAGCCTGCGCGTCTGGAGCCTGTGCTCAGCAACAAGAGAGGCCGCGACAGTGAGAGGCCCGCGCACCACGATGAAGAGTGGCCCCCACTTGCTGCAACTAGAGAAAGCCCTCGCACAGAAATGAAGACCCAATACAGCCACAAATAAAAATAAGTAAAATTTTTTTTAAAAGGTGACATTAGAATTTCCTTTTGGTATTTAACATCAGTGTAGGGGGGTCCAGAGTTACCTTTTTCTCTGTGGGCTCATTTCTCAGACCGTCTAAATAAATGTCAATTTTTTTTGTTCTCTGCCTTTGACATTGCAGTGGAAAAAGTGGCTGTAATTTGTAGATTTCTGGATATTCATTCAGTGACCAAAAACCACCTGCTGAAGTACTCCCTGGCACACGCCTTCTGCTGCTTTCTGACGGCTGTGGAGGACGTCAACCCAGCTGTGGCTACGAGGGCTGGTCTCCTGCTTGACACCATAAAGAGGCCAGCCTTGCAGGTGACGTCCCTCAGATGTGCATTATCTGCTCTGCGGATGGTTCTCTGCTCTGCTGTACTAATTCATTGAGTTATTCGTTACATAAACACACATAATACTGCTGATGATGGTAACAGGGGACATTTTTTAATTGAGAAAAGCATCCCAGAACCACACTGTATTAACAGATTTCTTGTTTTTATTTGTTGATTCTTTCTTTCCAGTCTTTGTCCCTTTGCTGCCATCACTTCTGACAGATGTAATTATTGTATAATTTTGTGTGTGTGGCAGATTTTTAAACTAGGTTGGTTATTTTATACCATTCAGCTGGCTCCTGGGCCAGAAGCCCTTGTCACTGAGTCTAGATGCAAAGAGAAATCAGATGAATTATAATATAAACCAAAGCAAAACAAGAGATGGTAAATATACTACTGAAATGAAATACCACAAAGTAAAATCAAAGAGACATGAAATATGAGACCTGGAGAGAGTTGTTTATTTATCTTATTTGGCACCTTTATTTTATACTTGAAGAAACCAAGTCTCAGAGAGTTAATGTGACTTTTCAAAGAACACACAGTGAATTCATGGGAGAACCAAGACTAGAACCTCTAAAGTCCTGATCTACTGTTTTTCCACATTGGCACCTGATTTATTATTATATTGTTATTATTAAAAGTAATAATAATGGCAAGAACTAACATTTGTCAAACAGGTATTGTGTTTCCAGGGGTATTGTGTTTCCGGGGCAGTGTATTAGAAGTGTCCCATCATGCATTACTTCATTTAATCCTCACAATAATATTGTGTGTGTGCCCATTTTACAGATAGAGAAGTTGAGGGTTAGAAAGTTTAAGTAACTTTTTCAGAGTCACACGGCTAGTAAGTGGCAGCACAAACTCAGGTCTGACTCATAATAATGTCCATGTTCTTAATTGTGTGTGTGTGTGTGTGTATGTGTATGTGTACACAAGCTCTCCCAAACCAGTGTAAGAGCTTCTCTTGTAAAAAAGATTAAGAAGAAAGGGCAAACTATGCAGAATCTGAAAAATTATAGAGCTATGCTGCTTGTGGACCCATACCTCCCCATGTAAAAATTCCCAGTTGTCTTCTGGATAGTCCTTCTCTGTTGGTCTTAATAAGACAAGGTAGTTGTATGTCTAACCCCCGCTCAGGGCTTGGAACATAGGAGGCACTCATTTGATGAGAGTTGAATGAATTAATAGCATAATTGGATGAATTAGTTTTAAAATTTCATTCAGTTAAAAAAAGGGAAATGGTAGACTCACATACTAGAGAAATAGATGCTCAGTCCATTCCAACTTTGATTTCTTAAGATTCTATGTTCCACTCACATTCCAAGAAGACAAGATGACTTTCCTTTCTTTTAGAATCATGGAATTTAACATTGAAAGGGAATTTAAAGACCATATTCTTGTGCATTCGAAAATGTAGTTTTGGAAGTACGCTTCTCTTAATAGAAACTACAGGCATTAAAGAAAGAAACACTGGTCTGAGGGTATTTGGATTAAGTGGTTATTATTTGATGCATCAGAAAAATCAATAATATACATTTAGCTCAGATTTCTGAGTCAAAATTCAAAGATATTCAACAATTAGGAGAAGCTCCTCTTCTGCGTTTTTTTTTCCCTACTAAAAATGCAATCAAAGAAGATTTCAGTTGAATCATTCTTCATTGTTAAGCATGGATTGAGGAGGCTGCCTTGTTTCACTGACTTTGCTTGGTGTATTTACATCTGACTTTCCTTTTTTTTTTTTTTTTTTTTTTTACCTTTTCCCCAGGGTCTGTGTCTTTGTCTTGACTTCCAGTTTGATACTGTGGTTAAAGATCGACCCACAATATTGAGCAAGCTTTTACTCTTGCATTTTCTTAAGCAAGATATTCCTGCTTTGAGTTGGGAGTTCTTTGTCAACAGATTTGAAACGCTTTCTTTGGAAGCTCAGCTACATTTGGATTGTAACAAAGAATTTCCTTTTCCTACAAGTAAGCAAAACAAAGAACTTGCTCTAAACAGTCACAGGTCCTATTCTGGTGCTTGCTGGATAAACAGAAGATACTCCGCATGTAGTTTAATTTCCCATTATGGAGGATACCTTGACTTCATGTACTCAGTTCATCAAATGTTTATTGAATATCTACTGTGGTAATCTGCAGGTTAACTATTTTCTGGCATTCCAACATCAAAATTTTTCTCATTTAGGGACTTCCCTGGCGGTCCAGTGGTTAAGACTCCACGCTTCCAATGCAGGGGGCATGGGTTCAATCCCCGGTCGGGGAACTAAGATCCCACATGACACGTCGTGCGGCCAAAAAAAAAAAAAAGAAAAAAAAAATCTCATTTATTCGAGGACCGATGAGAACCATTTGTGACTCTATGTTCCTTAAATATTATTCAACCATCATGTTTGTGATGTCCGTGAGCAATTTTGTGAGATATATTTGCACTTTTTAAATTTACTCTTCCATGCTTAGTAATCAGTTACCTGGAGCTCTAAATAGATGGAGGAAAGACTTTGGTCACTCAACTATTTATCCAGTGATAACAAAATTAGCTACTTTAATCTTATGGTCTAAACAGAAAAATGATAAACGATAGTCAAAATAGGTAATAGCCATGATTTTTTAATATAAGGCTTATCATAGAGGGAGATAGATGAATGAGAAATGTATCCATGGAAGATGACTTTTAATATTGAAAATATACACAGATGGATTGTTTCAAACTACTTGTATAACATAAAGAGTTAAGGAAAATGATCACCTCTAATTCCTTTTGCAAAGCTATCACTGCTGTGAGGACCAATGTCGCTAATCTCAGTGATGCAGCATTGTGGAAGATCAAGAGGGCTCGTTTTGCAAGGAACCGCCAGAAGAGTGTGCGTTCCCTCAGAGACAGCGTGAAAGGGCCCGTGGAGTCCAAGAGGGCGCTCTCCCTCCCTGAGACCCTAACCTCCAAAATCCGTTGAGTATCTTCTTCCATCCTTCCCTTAAATCTGTTTGATGTCTTTCTGAGGCTGACATGTCTTGTTGAATGTTCACAGAGAGTAGTGTATTTAGCAAACTGAGCTCCTTCAGCTGCATTGGCCTTCACATTCCCTAGAGGGTCCCCTCAGGTATGTCAGTGCCCTGGGTGGCTTTTCCCAGTTGCTGGTGAAACAAATCCCTGATCCAGCAGTAGATTGTTTTGAAATAGGCAGTAAATCCATTGATGCATGGCATGAGACTCAGGAGAAGCGTTTGCCCCTAAGTCCTAGAATATGAAAGTTTCCACCACCACCATTATAACCTAAGAGCTTCCTGGATGAGACTTTGTCAAGACCCATGGCAACTAAGAGGGTAGAGTAGAACTTTGGAATGCATTTTCTTTTCACGCATGACAAAGCCAGCCAACAAGCTCCTAGAAAACCAATAATAATGGTGTTTTCAGAAAAGAAAAATCAGGCTGATAAGAAGTTGAATTTCTGCCCAACTTCACCAGATAATTTATAAATAAAAACAAACATCATTGCCAACTAAAAAAAGACCATATATACTTGTTTTCTAAAGGTCTTTTTTTATATTGCACTTTTAAAGAAAACAAAAAATTACCAAATGACTAGATGAACTGTAATGATTAGCAATGGCTCATGAATGACAAATAATTAAAAATTCATAACTAAATCATCATATTAGCGAATGAGTACGTTAAATATAATACTAACTTGTAACATTTATTAAGTGATTTAATTTTTAAATAATGTCATGAAGTTAATAAAATAACACCATAAAACATATTTTTTTGTCCTGTCAGAAGCTGAAATGTTTGCTTTTTCACTGACATTTCTTAGAAGTCAGCTTTATGTAACATAACCATTTTTAATCATAAATATGATTTTATTTTGTTTATTGCATTTCTCTCTATTTTATGACAAGCTACGGAAATGTGGTGTTTTGAACTTTGGAAGAGTCAATGAAAGCCCTTTAAGCAATGAATGACCCAGATTTCCAGGGAGCAAAGATAATAACAGATGGCCATTTAAGAATAACCTTTAGCATTGCTAGGCCCAGTGAAACTGCCTCAGATTCTGGAAACCAGCACCTAGATTCAATAAATTACAATTTCTGTATGAATTTCCCAGCTCTTTTATAACCTAACTAATCAGTTTGGGATATAAAGTTTATTTATTGTTATTTCTTGTTCATTGATTCACATGACAATTTTGAAGAATAAGAATCGAAGTAACATTGAAGGATGATCTTTAGATTCAAAGAAAGCCACAGAACTTCTGTGACATAAACATCTTGTATGTGATGTTAAGTACAAATACGAAAACTAAACGTGCTCCTGCTATCCAGTGCAGTTAGCACTGAGTATGTTTTCTAGGCTCAAGTTGTTTTTAATGCTTATTTAAATAGAGTTGTTGTTGATTTTTAAGCTGTGAGGTTGACCAGGCATGAGCAGTCTGCTCCAGTTCTCGGTGGGACACCCGAACAGATGCCAGGTGGGTACTTCTGACGTTGAAGGGCCGTGTGCAAGTGTCTATCACAGGTGGACAAGGTAAAGAATGCGGTGTCTCTCACTGGACCAGAGTCATGTATCTAGGATTGGAAAGCTCCAAGGGTTTTACCCCAGATGCTCAAGTGTTTGAGCCCCTGACATGGCAATTCATTCCATCTTAAAATTGGCAGATGACTTTTGATCCTGTTAACTTATGGTCCAGTAAGAAGCATCATGTTACCTGAGTATGCACTTTTCCCCCGAGAGCCAGTATGACTAGAGCTATACCTAGCACTTATATTTGTATGTGTTTTTACACATACAAATATTATGTTCATACATAGCTGCTCTAGGAAAAGCATTTCATTTACATCTGAAAAGGTTATACATTTGAACCACCATCATTCACTCATCCCCTTAGCCATTTCCGATTCTTTGCAACTCTTACATGCATTTCTGTCTCTCGAGAAAGGAGGATTTCCATTGTTTAGAGGACCATGGGATCATATTCTGCTTGGTAGAGTGTAACTGTCCTTGGACATTCTTGATAGATTAACTTATCATGAAGTATCTTAAGGGTTGAAGGGACGCTGGCGAGCCTGTTACAGACTGAATGTTATCTACACACATGATGCCATACTTGCTGGGAAAATTGTGGAGGTTCTGAATACCTGCTTATTTGTCCAAAACAAACCTGGTAACTACCACCTATGTATCATGCTATACAACGTTTGGCTTTTCGTCTAAGAATAGTTTTAAAATAAACTTTTCAGAATGGTACCGATACTCTCAGAAGGACAATTTCAAGTAAGGAGACTTTCAAGAACACGTTATAAAATCGATGCTAGAAAGAGAAGCAGTTAGGCGTGGGAGACAAGGAGAAGAGGGAGAGCCCTAAATACTATGAATGCAGATGGCAGATGTTGGCCTAAGTGCATTTTTGCTTTTAAAATTGATGAGAAAAGGGGAGCACACACTTGGCAGAGTCCCTCTACCTTGTTTTGAGCATCACTCGGGCCTCAATTGTGCTGGGATTAAAAAAAAAAGAATAAAAATAAGAATTTCTGATCCTGAGCTTCATTTAAAATGTGAAAATATCCATTTTCCCTTCAGTTAGGTCTTTTTGAGATTGGTCTTATGCAATTTCATAAGTTACCTTTATCCTGCCTTTTCTTTTTGTCTTATTAAGGCTTAGTTGAAAAGCTAGTCTTTAATTATTATCATCCATTTTAACAATCCAGCTGTAGGAGTCCTCTCACATCTCTTTGGAAAAACATGTACATATGTTTCTTGAAGAAAAGCCTTTAGGCGTCTAATTGTCCCATCAAAAGTGATCAGATGGAAAAGGGGCAGGTAACAGTGTTGTTTAAATTAAATATAAAGCTAATGCTTCTGGAAAGATAATTACATGACGCCACCATAAGCAAAACTTGCTTAGATTTGGAAACAGGTGGCTCAGCTTATAAGGCAATTTCAAACTAGTTTTTCATTTTTGCATTATTATTTACTGAACACTGAGTGTTTTAACTTGGAAGCAAAGACGCGCGAGGATAATCACAAGATTGTACAGGGTGGTTTAAGATATTAATTAAATGGAAACCGAAGACCTTGCTATTTAACGAACATGCTTTTCTTTGGTACAAGTAATGAGCTCCTCTGTGCAACACCTCTTACTGATCAGGCCTGAAATAAAGCAGATGTCCTTTAATTATGCAGCAAGACTTAATTTTAGTTGCTGTTTAGGCTGAACTTTTGGACACTGGATTTACAGTTTATGGCTCTCTGATCTTAGCATTTACATATTGCCCACAGCAAATTTTGCAGCAGAAATGCACTTGTATAGAGGGTAAACTCTGCAAGGCTACTGAAGAGTTGCATTCCTCTGTGACTTTTATGAGTCAAATCAAAGGCCTTTGTGCATATAAGTAAAATTCATAGACTGTCATAGCTGAAACATTAGAGATATGTTAACATTCTCATTTTCCAGAAGAGGAAACTGAGGTTCCCAGAAAGGAACAAGTTTCACAGGCTTGTTGGTGACAGATCTGGGTCTCAAGCCCAG
Source organism: Hyperoodon ampullatus (assembly GCF_949752795.1). Taxonomy (NCBI): domain Eukaryota; kingdom Metazoa; phylum Chordata; class Mammalia; order Artiodactyla; family Ziphiidae; genus Hyperoodon; species Hyperoodon ampullatus. The sequence continues at coordinate 169,475,272 of NC_136916.1, forward strand.
ATGTCTTGATCTCTCTTGCAAGGCATGTGTGGTAATGCTAGCAGGAGCTCAGCACCTGCATTTAATCCCAATTGATGAAATATACAGTTTTACCTGCTAGTCTGAATTTGGTATAATTATAATTAGATATAAGCTGTTTTTTCACTGATGCTGTGAGAACCAGGAATTCTTTGTTTTTGGTGATTCAGAACACCTGTTGAATATTACTAGAGTATAATGCAGCAGTTATGGTAGGTTACAATTGGACCGTACTGGAAAATTGGCATCAACCCCTTATGATCATGGGAAACTTAGTTATATCTTATTCCTCATCCCCTGGGATGAATAATTAAACAATAGTAGGTATATAATGTTAATAACAACAGCAATAGCACTTTATATATGTATAGTACCTCTTTATAAAGAGTGTTTTTAATGCAAATCATCTAATTTCTATTTCACAACAACTCTGCATATACATAAAGTATTATTTTTTTTCCCACTTTACATACAGACAGGAAAACTGAGGTCCTGAGGGACTAGGTAACTCTGCTTACATAATTTGCTCATGATCACATATAACTAGTGAGTTAGATAGAGACTGATACTTGAGTCCAGGAGACTTTATTTGCTTTCTTTCCACTACAGCTACCTCTCAATAACTTGGTCTTATGATATTCCTGCCCTGGGGTACGTGAGGACCCCAGTCTTATTAGGGAGCTGACCTGGGCATTCAGGCCTGCTACAGTGTGACGTAAGCCCATGAGTGTCCAGACCAAAGGACCTCTCCCAATTAGGACTTATAGATTGGTCTAGAGCTATCCTAATCCCTAAAGGGACATATATACTTTCAATTCTCCTCCAGCCTGCAGAGACATCTTGAGATCTCTTGGTCTGAATTTGTGTCAACAAGAGAAGGTACCCAGCACTGGGTAGCACTGGTAAAACTCTCTTGTATTTCCCGCCTCCCTCAGTGTCCAGCCTAGAATTCCAAATGACTTCTCTCTGGGCTCTTTCTTTCTTTCTTTCTAGAGGTGGTTTACATTTCATGTCTTTACTAACTTGCAAAATGCCTGTTGATCATTAAGAGCCAATAAATCAAAGAATTCTGCTGTTTTTATAGGAATGCCCTTGACTGAAATGATAGTTTCGGAAAATGACAGTTTCTATTGAACAAACACTCATTGGGCACCTGCTGTACTAGAAACTATGAAGAATGTAAAGATACATCAGAAATTCTTGTACTCTCAACTTGCTTATAGTCAAGTAAGGGAGATAAAGTATGAACATAGGTGAACTCTCATCTCGTGTGAAAGTGATAGTACTACAGGATCGTTCACGTCAAATGCAGTGGGAGGGGCTTCCCTGGTGGCGCAGTGGGCCCGTGAGCCATGGCCGCTGAGCCTGCGCGTCCGGAGCCTGTGCTCCGCAACGGGAGAGGCCACAGCAGTGAGAGGCCCGCGTACAAAAAAAAAAAAAAATGCAATGGGAGGAGAGCTGGAGGGAACAAGGAAGGTTTTGTGGACAGGTGACTCAGCCAGGCCTAGACAGGTGGATAGGAGGTAAATGCATGGCGATAGGATGTGGGATAGGAGAGGCAAAGGCAGGGATGGGGAGCACATGAGGCTATGCAGCTAGTAACCGGCCCCAGCTTTACGGCCCTCCTGTGGCTCTGTGCATACAGAACAGAACTGCTGTGAACGAAGCCTTAAGTTGTGTTAATGAGCCACGGAGACCAGTGAGGCAGTGTAGTTAGAACTACCAACATAACGCAGACTCATTTATAGTGCTTGATCATTGGTTTCTCTGGACCAAATGCAGAGTAAACTCATAGAAACTTCCTTGCGCTACCTAATTGCCACTTGTCGGCTTGACAGAGGGGTCAGTGAGTCGACTTACACAGAGGAATGTTCCCTATTTCCCTACCCACTTCCTTCCTGTTTGGGGACTTCATCAGGTTTTTGCCCATGTAGAAAAGATCTGAAATATTTATTTGAATTCGATGCACTTTAAACATGTATGAATAATGAGCATCTACTATATATCAAACACTGCCCCGTATTCTGTGAGGGTTGTAAAATTGGATAAGACATAGCACTTGCCTTCAAGGAGTCTTTGTTCTTACAGGGGAAATACAGCAAATGGATAAAAAAAAAAAGTTCTGCCTCGCATAATAGTTATTTGCCACATGAGAGTTGGGAAATGCTAAAGGAAATTTTCCTGCACTCTTCCCTCTTTCCCACCCATCTTCCCTCCTTTCTTGTTTTTGGAGATGTATAGAATTTAGGGACCCCAGTTGCTGAGAGGAGGGTGGGCATGCTAATAAGAATGGCTTCTGGGGACCAGATCCATAGGATAAAGTTGGGGGTGTGGGTGGAGGACCACCGTGCAAGGTGAAGAGAGCATCACGAGCAAAGACACCAAGGTGGGAAAAGGCTGGCTCCGTTCTGAGATCCAGGAGTAGCCCCGTGTGTAAGGCTGTGGAGCATTTAGGGTGGAGCGATAGGAGATAAGTCTGGAAAAGCAGATCCTGGTCCTGCCTGGTTTCACATCTCCTGAATAAATAAAACGGTATTATACCGTGGCGTTTCAATCAGTTGTGCCACTCTGTGGACAGGTCGTGATGGACCCGGTCCATGTTAAAGTGAGGGTAGGAGTAGCTCTGCCCCCATGATAATAAAGATTTTTACATTTTTCTTTACAAAAATGATAAAATCAAATCCCTTAACCTGTTAAATCTCTATAGTTAAAACAGATATAGGAATTTCACAGACTAGAATTCAAAAGGAAGTGTTTTAATTGTCACATTTAGAGAAAATATTATAGGCATTTAATTTTAAAACGGAAATTTTATATCTTTTATAGATAACTAAAATAGTAATATCATCTTTATCCATAAAGAAAATTTCAGCTTTCCTAAGCTCATTTTTCTTAGGGATTTGATTAAGGTAACTTTTCCTGATGAAGAGTGTTATCAGTCATATGCTTACACTATTTTTAAAGAAAGACAATATACAGAGCACAGACTTGCAAAGCCCACACTTGGAGGGGTAAATTATTGGAATGAAAAGAGATTTCTTTCACTTTATGCAAAAAGTTCCATTAACTAGTTCTTTTTTCAGTACATTTAATGGTTTGTGAAAGATCACTCATTACTGGCTATTCAGGGAAAGCAAAGAGCAGCAAACTTAAAGCTAAGCACTGCAGATCAATGAAGATGAATCCAAAATGAGGATTGGGCCTTTGTGAAATGACACTTAGTCATTAGGAAAATATGATTTGTTGGGAAAAACTAAGGTTACACACTTTTAAAATGAATGTCTACTTGCAATGGGGCGAAGAGATTTGAAATATTTAAACTTGAAGCCTGATTGTTTATTTTCTAGACTTGAACTAGATAGGAGGAAATAGGGAGCCGGTGTCCTAGCTGGGCCTTGTCTGGATCTCCCTTTCTTCTGTTTGAGTCCCCTAGACTCTCAGGGCTAAAAAACAAAGGTGCATCTCCTTCTCAATTCCTCCTCAGTTCCATTTTTAACTTTGGAGTCAAGCCAGTCTAGACTTGGAGGTGGCTGAGCAGGGCTGAGTGATACATGCTCTCCTAAACCTTGCCCCCCAGAGCTAAAATGAATTGAGGAATGAAGCTATATCATCCTAACAGCCATTGCTTGCTGCTACAATAACACTGAACCCTGTAGGTAACCTAGATTCTCACACTTGTCACATTCTTGGCCCAAGCTTGCCCAGAGCAATACCCTCCTGCTAGTTGTAAAGTAATACTCTGATGGAAAAAAAAAAAAAAAATCAAGACTAAATATTTTTCAATGCTGAAAAGATAGTTCTTTAAACTTTTAAAATAAGGATTTGGTCTGATCTTCTTTTTCAGACATTTAATTGAATTATAATATACAGTAATGCTTTACATTTATGACCTTTCGTGAAATAGGGTGTTCCACATGAATTGATTTTTTTCCTGATGGGTCATGCATGCCTAATAAATAATGATAATAGTAACAATTTATTGACCACTCTCTGCATGTGAAACAGTGTAATAAACAAATCCTTAGGTTTTATTTGAATAATTTTTGGTTAAAACTTCTCTAAAGTACATTGCATACATTTATTCCTTCATGAACAGACTCTATGAGACTGAAAAATTTTGTTAATGTCCGAGGGTCATATTGAAGTTTGTTAGGTGGTTTCCCCTATACTAGAGGTTCTTAGACTTAGTTGATTCTGCTGCCTCTTCACTCATTGTCAACTATCCCATCTCAGTGTATCACTTTTGAAAAGATCAACATTCTTCTGATCATCTTGGGAAATCTAGACAACCAAGCATGTAACCTTATGTGCAGTTCTAAACTAGCAAATTCAGAATTTGACATTACCTTCATGCCACTGCTTCAGAGAAAGTGTTTAGGCTTGAGACAGCTAATGTCTGTGGTCCCCAGGAAACATTTCTTCTATCTTGCTTCTCTTGGCTGGTCCTAGAAGACTGAGATTTTTGCCAAATTAGTTGAGGCGTTAAAGGATATAAATTACTACCTAGCTCTTGGTTGTATCCTGCATGCCATAATTAAAATGGATAGCATCAAAGTTTGGTTTGTAATGATTTGTAACCAAAGCTTGTCATCATTTAGAACGTTTCCTCTCAGGATGAGAGATGAGAATGCTGGTGTGTGGGTCTAACCCACCAGGCAAAAACTTTGTTTCCAATTTAGAAATTCTCATGTGGCTTGTCAAAGGAAGGACATGAATGCATATAGGGTATTTTGAATAAGGCCCAAAACATAAACATAAATATGGAAGAGCAAATCTCACTGTTCCTTCCCTCAAAGTCCTAAACTAAACCAGATCAGAAAAGGCAGAAAACAAAGGGAGACAGGGTATAATTTCTGACTTTGAGAAATAACAGAGAAAGTCAATGTCAGGGACCTACTCAGATATAATTATTTGTTAGGTTAAGAGTAAGTCAAGGGCTAAGGTAGTTTTTCCTTCCATGTGAACTTCCAGCTCACCTTCATGTGGTGTTTTTCTCTGTTTTTAAAAGTTCATGCTTCTTGCTTTCTGTCTGTGCCCTCCCACCCCTTATATGTTTCTCATTACATACAGCAGGGCTTATAATTTGCTATTTCTAATTTTGACTATATCATTCAAAGAGTACACACTGTTAATATCTTAGGATGTGGAGAAGAAAACTTTTCTTTTTGCATCAGCTGATATTTGAACATAACTGAATTGAGATTATAATTTAAACAAAATAACTCAATGGATGTTTTAGTTGCTCACTAGATTTTAGGAAAATGATTTTTGTGGTTATTCTTACACGCTTATTTTACAAAGCTGGAAGGAAAACTTCTCTTTATTAGTGAGGATGAAACTTTGCCAAGATATTCAAAAATTTGCTAAATGCAAAGTTTGTGTAGCTATCTGTCTTGCTGTTTGAAGATGACGTTGCTTTATAGTGTCCCCTTTTTTTTTGCATTCCCTATTCTTCCCAAATTACTTGGTCGTTGTAATTTCCACCCTGGGACCAGTGCTTTTTTTGCTCAGTAGGTCATATTGTGCCTTTAAGTTTGTCTAGAACAGACCTTTAAATATTTAGAGGCTTTTTGATATAAAGAATGAAATAGGGTGCTATGGTGCTTCATTGATCAGTGAGATTTTAGTGTAAACTTACCTGTGGGGGAGCCACCCACCGATGGCCTTTCTTGTACTGACAGGCCAACAATCCCCTGAGAATGACAACACCATCAAGGACCTGCTCCCCGAAGATGCTGGGATCGACCACCAGACAGTGCACCAGCTGATTACAGTGCTCATGAAGTTCATGGCCAAGGATGAGAGCAGCGCCGAGTCAGACATCAGCAGCGCCAAGGCCTTCAACACGGTCAAGCGGCACCTGTATGTCTTACTTGGCTACGACCAGCAGGAAGGTTGCTTCATGATTGCACCTCAAAAAATGCGCCTGTCAACTTGTTTTAATGCGTTTATTGCAGGAATTGCCCAAGTAAGTGTAGGCTTTCAGGAGTCATGCCGTTAGGCTTTTAGTACAAGCAAGTCATTAAATTCCATTTAGCTGACATTGGTTAAGTGTAAAGTTTTGCATAAGTTACTTTATTAGGCAGGGGTACGTGGAGGACATCAACAGCCTGATATCATAAAGGGAGTTGGGGATTTTGGGGGGGTAAAATATAAAGAAAACTTAGCATTTTAATCTTTTTTTTAACATCTTTATTGGAGTATAATTGCTTTACAATGGTGTGTTAGTTTCTGCTTTAAAACAAAGTGAATCAGCTGTACATATACATATGTCCCCATATCTCTTCCCTCTTGCATCTCCCTCCCTCCCACCCTCCCTATCCCACCCCTCTAGGTGGTCACAAAGCACCGAGCTGATCTCCCTGTGCTATGCGGCTGCTTCCCACTAGCTATCTATTTTACATTTGGTAGTATATATAAGTCCATGCCACTCTCTCACTTTGTCCCAGCTTACCCTTCACCCTTCCCGTGTCCTCAAGTCCATTCTCTAGTAGGTCTGCGTCTTTATTCCCATCCTGCCCCTAGGTTCTTCATAACCTTTTTTTTTTTTTTTTAGATTCCATATATATGTGTTAGCATATGGTATTTGTTTTTCTCTTTCTGACTTACTTCACTCTGTATGACAGACTCTAGGTCCATCCACCTCACTATAAATAACTCAATTTCGTTTCTTTTTATGGCTGAGTAATATTCCATTGTCATTTTAATCATTTTTAAGAGTACAGTTCAGTGGCAGTTAAGTATATTCACATTGTTACATTGTTAGGTAACCATCACCACTATCCATCTCTAGAACTTCTTCATCATCCTAAACTGAAACTCTACCCATTAAACAATAAAGGAGAGTGGAATTTTTGTTTGTAGTTTTTTTTTTTTAATCGTCTTCCTTTTTTGGCTTCAAGTGGAGAGTTGAGTTAATCATCCAACTTACTTCATGTCACCTTATCATCATTGGCTTTTTTCATGTTTCTCTGCTACTTCTAACTGCTGTATTATATATCATAGTATACATTTTCCATGATTTAAGTATCCATTCCCCCAGTGATGGATACTTATATTGCTCCCAACTCCTCACCACCCCATACGGATCAGCAATGAACATTCTGTACGTGCACCTTATTCACCAATGTAAGAATTCCTTTGGAATATGGGTCCAGGAGCAGACGTAACAGATCATTGGGTATATATATGCCTAATTTGACCAATGCTACAAATCTCACTGTCCGAAATGGCTGTCCCAATCTGCAAAGGGTGTAGAACTTGGGGCTAGAGAGAAATGGATATGAATTTCAGCTCTGCCACTGTTGTTAACTGTTAAGCATCCTTCCTTCTTTGCTCACTGGTAATAGATTTTGGGGGGAAAGATTAGAGACAACATATTGCAAATGCCTTAATCAGTGACTATCTCATGGTAGGGACTCAGTGATGGTAGCTGTTATTATTTAGCTCAAATAGATCATTAACATAACGAACACAGAGAAGCAAAGGGGGAGCAATATGTATGTCTCTTGCTGGTGTTGATAACTAGACGGATCATCACTAATACTCAGCTGTCTATGAGGGAGTGAGAATACATCATTTCAGATACCAAACTTTACTTCCCTTCCTCCCTCACTTCTCTCTTTCTATATTCACACTATGCATATTTATTTTAGATTTATAAGAAAAAAATTAAAATGCAAATCTCCAGGAAACCCATGACAAATATAACTTACTAACATTTTGGTGTATGTCGCTGGCTCCAGATTTACATACATTCATATATACATGCATACATACATATGTGTGTATATGTATATGTGCACATATTTTTTATAATAATGGGATCATTTATACATACTGATACATATATGTGCCTGATGTGTGTATGAATATGTATATATATACATATATGTATCTTTAAACCTGAAATTTATTGTGAAGTTCATATCACGTAAATAAATTTGTACCATGTTCCATTTAGTGGCTACACAGTATTCTGTTGTCATATAAACAATCTTTTATTTAATTCCATATTGTTGAATATGGAGGTTGTTTTCAATTTGCGGTGGCTATAATGCTGGATATCTTTATGCATACATCTGGGAATGCCTGTCAGATTATTTCCTTAGGATATATTTAATTGCTGTATTAGAGGCTATGTGCTTTTTCCTACTTCTGAATACATGTTTCTAAATTGCTCTCCTGAAACGTGTTGAGAAATACTCTTGCCAGTGGTGTCTGAGAATGCCCATTTCCCTACATAGTTACCAATACTATGTGTTTTCATTGATTCTAGTTTAATTCTAGTTAATAGCTTAATAGGACATTTTAAAAGATAAAATTTATTTTCAACAGATAATTAAGTAGATAAATTAAATAGGTAAGTAGATTAAAACTATTTAAGTTACAAGTTTTTAAATTTCTTGTGAGCTAGGACTTTGCCCCCTCTATGTGTACTGGCCATTACTATTACTATTTTGTGAGATACCTGTAAAATATTTCGCCCGTGTTTTGATGGTTCAAAGTTTTCCTTTTGGCTTATAAATGCTCTTTATAGTTTTCCTTCAGTTATTACGTTTTTTCGTATTTCAGGTTATGGACTATAACATTAATTTGGGAAAACACCTTCTCCCCTTGGTGGTTCAGGTGCTCAAATACTGTTCTTGTCCTCAACTACGGCATTATTTCCAACAGCCGCCTCGTTGTTCTCTCTGGTCCCTAAAACCTCACATCCGGCAGATGTGGTTGAAGGCCTTGCTTGTCATCCTTTACAAGGTGAGTTGCTGTAGTCATTCATTTTTTGGGTGGAATGATTCTCTTAGAACATTTAAGAGATCTTTGTAGGATAGTAATTTGACCTTCAGAGGAAGATGCATGATATACAATTACTGTCGAGAAGTAAAGAGCCATTGGAATGAAAATAGAAATGTAGACCATGCCAGTGTATACTCCAAAATGCTTAAAGCAAATTCTGATGAATATTGATCAATAATCTCTCTTTATGCTCAGAACCTCATATCTTATCTATGTATTAATTATTATGTCAGAAAACAAGAAAACTATTTAAAATTGTATTCATACACCAAATGTTTATGCCAGGTAATTTTCTTGAAAGGAATTATAACTACAAAATGGCATGCGTTGCCATCCATGATTTGGTGCAAGAGGAAGGGAATACAGTCCCTTGTCAAAATAAGGCCATGATAAGAATTTATGCTTCTGCTTTTCTACATTTTTCTTTTTATTATACCCAGAAGAGACTGAGAAAAATATCTAGCAAGGTCAAGTGGAAAAACTTACCCTTCAAAATAACCATTTCTATTTTTCTCCCTCCATTTCATTGAGCAGTATCCATACCGAGACTGTGATATCAGCAAGGTCCTGCTGCATCTGATTCACATAACAGTCAATACACTCAATGCACAGTATCATAGCTGCAAGCCCCATGCCGCGGCAGGACCTTTGTACAGTGACAACAGTAACATAAGCAGATACAGCGAAAAAGAAAAAGGTACTTTACATATCTCAATTCTATCTCAAACTTAGCTTGCATACGTAATACATTTCTGGACAATGTTTTTCTTAGATGATAGAGGAGCCCCCCCCGATACCATTCTGGAGTCAAAAAATGACCTACTGCTTCATTAATTTTCCAACTTTCCCATGAATGTTGCTCCTTTCATTATTTAAAATGAACACTCAAGAGAAATAATTGATATGCTTCTAAAGCCCCCTTCATAAGAAATTGTGTTTTGTAAAAAAAATTGTCTGCTGTTTAGTTAAGGAGGCTTTGTAAACCTTTTCCTATATGTTGGAGACATCTTGCTTTGGACTGTGAAGTAAATCTTGGTTGGCACTCAGTGGAGCCGTAATCTTGTCCATCTCTAGTTTGCTCCTGACCTTGTGCTCATAGGTTTGAATGGAGCCTAAATTTGCTGAAGTGCGTTTTCCTAGCCTCCTTATTCAATAAGAATTAATTTAAGGCAACTGAAATGAAACATTTTTGCTGCATAGGTTTAAATTATTTCCAGTATCGACACTCTTTATATTGATAGCTTTCCTGCAAAGGAGGCAGTAGAATGAAACTTCAGATAAACTTCCAGCCTGGATGTTTTCAGGTGAGAGCTGAAGAGCCAAGGTGTGTGTCTTTAGTGCATGTCACAGGGTGACTAGACTCGTAAAAGGTGACATCATCAATCCAGTCCTGGGAGAAAGCCAAGTGCCCCATGGCCCTTTGTGGTGTTAATAGGTTCCTTTTTGGTGGGACTGCTCTGGAAATGTCTGGATAGGAGGGATAGGAGCCAGCGTTCCACTGTTCATTTATTGCCAAAAGGTCCAAGAGCCTAGGTTGGCCAGAGATAGAGCTGTCAGAACTAAGTTCATTAAGTTCTGGTACCATTCAGATCCTCCCTGAAGGATATCTTAGGTCCTAGTTTCTGGGAAATTAGACAGATTCAGTTGAACTGTAGATGTCATCAGTGTGGGCTCAGTATTTGGGCCAATCCCAGATGAACCTTTCTGGATGGGAGGAGCCATCTTGAAGTCTTTCCGTCTCTCTCATTCAGTACATCTTGAGAATTCTCTCAAAGTTATGTAAGGGAAGTTACACAATGATTTCTTCGAAAAACTGTATTTTTCAAAGGAGAGTATTTTTAAAAAGGAAATAAAGAAATAAAACAGATCATTGTGTTGATAGGCTTCCTCATCATCGCAGAAGTTCACTGGGAGTTTTGTATCCATTTTGGTCATTAACGCTTATTTTTTTATTTGACCAAAAAGATTACTATGATTACTTTGTCTAACATCTACTGCTTCAAATTTCATTAACTTATAGAATCTTGTGTTTTAAGACAGGATCGATCCTTAAAACTTAACCCTATGCTTGTACTCCCCTTATACTCAAGAAATCTTAAATAATCATAATCACACCTGAGGCTCATTTTGTCATATAGGTATATATAAATATAGGCCAAATACTATGATTTCAATGATGTTCAACTTGAAGAGTAGGTTAATTCCATTTACTGTGGTATTAAATGCATTTTTGTAGCCTTTTCTCTTGCTGCTTTGTACATGGCTTTGGCTTTTCTAAAGGATGCAAGAAGAAAATTTATTAAGTGGACTTCATGGGTTGCAAAATAGCAACCTTTTCCTCATTACTGTGTTTTTGGGTTTCTCTTTTATTTAAAAGTAGCCAAATGTGGATAGAAGAGAACATAGAAACAAGCTTGATAGTACTCAAGTGACCAGTTTGTTTATGGAGCCTCAGGACCATAAGAGTCAAAGATTCTTTCTGGGATTCATAATAGCTACCTGTGGCAAACTCTTACTTTAATATGGGGAAATGTTATTTTCTGTTTTCTTTTTCCTTTGTTTACTCTATCAGTCCATAATCATTTGTGGAGCTTTTGAGATGACCAGTGGCTTTTCTAAGCTTTTTCTGTGTGTTGTGTGTTTCATTGCCAAATGTAGAGTACAGTATTTTGCATTCACAAAGTTTAAGGTGCATGTACTGTTAGGCTGTGTCTATGCCAGTTCTCAAATCCCAGGAAGGCATATATTTTTGGAAGGGGCAAGATCCACTCATTTTGTTTAATTTTCTTTTGCCAAATTAGCCTGAAAATTCACCCAAAGCAGGCATATTTAAGGAGTGTCCCAGATTCTTGATGTGTATTGGTTATCTGGTTTTAAGTACATTGGAAAAGTTTTCCCATGAAGGTCCTATTGGAATATCGAGATGCCTGTCTTGAAAATGCTGCCCACTGTGACATGGAGTATGAGGGGCAAACTTGTAACAGTTGCTCTGTTCAACACATGAATAATTTGACACCTGAATGAAATGCCAAGCCAGGCTAGACTTGGGCTGGTTTAGAGCCACCCCAGGCTGTGTTCCATAATGCTTTCAATGAAATGCTTGTGTAGATACAGCCTAAGAGAGAATAACCTCTTAAGTGTAATTTTGACTTTCTCTCCCCAATTAGAAGAAGATAGTGTTTTTGATGAATCTGATATTCATGATACACCTACTGGACCCTGCAATAAAGAGTCTCAAACTTTTTTTGCAAGATTGAAAAGGATAGGCGGCAGCAAAATGGTGAAATATCAGCCGGTTGAGATGAATGTTCAGAGAAGTATGAATTTTTTCCTCTTAGTAATTTTATGCAGAAATGTTGTACTCTACCGTTTTTTGGGGGTGAAATCTTAATTTTATTATGTTACTACACATTTTTAATACCGTTGATTTGATATATATGTATGCACAACCAGTATATATATACATGCACTTATATATATACGTGAATTGACAGATACATCATTAACGTCGTGATCGTCTTAGAGGGCCATTGCTTGATTTGATTTGTTGCAAAATGTTTGCTTCTCTTCCACACAATTTGAATAAAGTTTCCTAGATCCGCCTCAGCCAAAAGCAATCCCCTCTCCTGTGCACAAATGAACAGAGCTGAGGGATTATCCCGAAGCCTGTTTTCAGAAATAAGATCTTAAACTGCCTTTTGGGGTTCTCTCATTCCAAAGTTTTCTGGTTTTTGAAATTAGAATGAACCTTATGAAAATTTGGCCAGGAAGTCAGTTTTACCTTCTGGTAGAGCTGGGATTATGATTATGGTTGATACCAATTGTATGCCCAAGTTTGAGGGGAAGAGAAAGGTGAAATCTCCAAGTAAAATAGTACTAGCTTTTTCTGTTTTAATCAGGTGAAATAGAACTGGCTGAATATAGAGAAACGGGTGCATTACAAGACAACATTCTACACTGTGTGAGAGAAGAAAGCATTCAGAAAAAAAAGCTGCGCTCTTTAAAACAAAAATCTCTTGATATAGGGAATGCAGACTCCCTCTTGTTTACACTAGATGAGCACCGTAGGAAGTCCTGCATAGACCGGTGTGACATAGACAAGCCTCCAGCCCAAGCTGCTTGTTTCATGCAAAGACAGCATGACCATGGACGGTCTAGACAGAATTCTGCTACGAGGTCTGACAGTGCCGAAATCCCCAAGAACCCAGCTCTGGAAGGTTTTCAAGAAGCTCGGAGGCCTGTAATACCAGAAGTTAGGTTAAACTGCATGGAGACATTTGAGGTGAAAGTGGATTCCCCCATAAAGCTTGCTCCCAAAGAGGATTTAGATCTGATAGACTTGTCCTCAGATTCAACATCTGGGCCTGAAAAACACTCTACGCTCTCAACGTCGGACAGCGACTCCCTTGTGTTTGAACCTCTTCCCCCTCTCCGAATAGTAGAGAGTGATGAAGAAGAGACCATGGACCAAGGGGACGATGGTACCCCTGGTAAGAATGCTGCTTCCTCTCCCTCCATCCGCAACCGTCCCTCTGTCCTCAGCCTCAGTACGACGCCCCTCGTGCAAGTAAGTGTGGAAGACTGTTCCAAAGACTTTTCTTCTAAGGACTCAGGAAATAACCAGTCGGCGGGTGACAGGGACTCCCCTCTCATAGCTCTGGAAGACCCCACGGACTCCGAAGAATTATCAAAGCCCGAGGAGCTGCAAGGGTTTTCCTGTGGCAGCCCGCTCACGCTTAAGCAAAAACGAGACCTCCTTCAGAAGACGCTTGCTCTCCCTGAGGTGTCACTGGACGATAACCCTGAGCCCAGCACTGAGGAAGGGAAGCCCGGTGGGCTGATGCCAAGTTCAGGGGCAAAAACTGTCCTCCTCAAAGTCCCTGAAGATTCAGAGAATCCAATGGAAAGTGAGAAGCCGGACGCCAGTGCCGAATCAGACGCAGAACAGAACCCTGAAAGGAAGGCAGAAGAGGAGGGAGCTGAGGAATCTGAATTTAAGATTCAGATTGTCCCCAGGCAGAGGAAACAGAGGAAGATTGCGGTCAGTGCCATCCAGAGAGAGTACCTTGACATTTCCTTCAACATTCTAGACAAATTGGGGGATCAGAAAGATCCAGGTGAGCGCGTCTCTCTTCTTTCTCCCAGCCTTATGTTCAAGTTTCTGCATTTTACTTGTTAGGGTCTTGGCACTGATATGCATCAAACTCTCAATTTTATAGTGTCAAGGAATGACATTCTAATTGCTTCATTATCACTCGGAACCCTTCCTGCTTACTGGAGTGTGTTGGATTCAGATGTGGTCCTATTGGCTCCATACATGTTTCTGTATTGGTTGTTTCTAAACTCTGCACTCAATTCTTGATCATCCTTGACAACAAGAGGCAATGATTAATTCATATCAAGACATTCCACATATCATGTTTGTTTTCCTCAAACAGCAAAAGTCATTAATTGAACTCTTATTGCTTTCTTTTTTTTTTCCTGCTATACTTTAGTGAATTATGATACAACTAAAATATCATGAAGGGCTAAAATAAAGCAAAGCGTGCTTGGAATGATTAAGAATTGACTGTATAATCATTTAGGGTCTATACTGATTACATATTCTAAGCAAATATCAGCAGTCTGGCAGACACTGTGTGCCCTCAGGAACTAAAAAGAGCCCAGTTACAACCTAGACTCTAATCCATGGTCACCAGTTGATGGTGAAGTTGTTATAGTACGAGCACTTCCTGCCTCAAATGCCGTTTCTTGTGTTTCCTTGGAGGCACTGTTTCCAAGAAAGATTAACTTGAAAAAGTGACAAGCTGATAGTCCACCTCATCCTAAAACACAGTTCTCTGCTCTGTTGTCGTAATACTGATCAGAACGTTTCGTCATTTCTCAGCCCATATTTAAAAACAAAAAACAATGTGAATCTCTAGAAAAAATGAGATCGGCCAGGGATGATTATTTTAGTAGATTCGTAGACTACAGAACACTGAGCCCTGGCAAAAATCTTGGGGACCTCTAGTATAATCCCTCATTTCCTATAAGAGGACACTGACACTCGGAGGAGGGGACGTGCCCTGCCCCACGTCACACAGCACTTCTCCCCCACTCCATAACAAAAGCAGCTCCTCAGAGAACAGGCTCAGCCCTTTTATTTGCCCCGGGCATTTCCTAAGCTTTCCAATTGTTCTCTACCTCATAGGACAGAGCTGTGTACCTCCAAGGAGCTCTGTAAAAACTTGTCAAATGAACATGAATGTATTTGGAAAAGGTCATGCTCCAGCCAGGCAGGGGGAAGAAAAAGATTCTCATAATAACAAGAAAGTGTAAGAAGGTTTCTAGGGAAACTGGGACACCTTTTTATTATTTGGAGCCAAGAAAATTGTTGCATACAGATGGAGCGAAGCACTGACCTAGAAACTATAGAGGTCTGTAGGTGGGTATATAAGAAACCATATAACGTCTGTCAGGTGGGTATATAAGAAACTATATGAGGTCAATAGGGTGGGTATATATGATATATAGGTTGTATATAGGTTTTGGTATGTATGTTTGTGTGTGTGTGTTGCCTTCTTTATTCATCCTTATGTCAGGTTGTTCCCCAGGCTACCAGGGAGGAGATTGGTATTATATTAATATATTTGTTACCAGAGCAAGAAGGAAAGTATCTGACAATTAAGATGTATTTAAAATTTTTATAATATAGGTTATACTGTCACAATCATTTTATATCTGCGTAGTGTCCCACCTGCCACAGACATGCAGAGCTACCCTTCCTTGTGGGGTGTTGGAAGGATGACCATGTGCTCAGAGTTAGACTCAGGCTTCCCCAGACCTTCTGGCCTCTATCAGTGGTAGTCAAGGGAGGCCCGGACTCACAGCCTTGCCATTGCTAATTGCCTTGAGTCTACCAAGTCTAATGGCATTGTGTACTTTCCTTCTGTTCATGTCAGTCCCTGCAAGAAGCTCCAGATCACCCTTCATCTCTCTCACTCTAATTTCCATAAGGCCTTGCACATCTCCTGTCCAGATCCTTTCTCCCACCTTATTGCAATTCCTGAAACTTTTCCTCCATCAGAAATTCATGGTCCTTCATGTGCTCTGTTTCCTTTCCCTTCTTAGTCTAATGGAAACCCAGCTCTTCCCTGAGGAAGAGTGTCCTTGGACTAGGGCCAGGGTATAGGCATCTTCCTTGCTCATCATTTCCCCCTTCAGACCATTCCCACCTTGTCTTTAAAAACACCCAGCTCTGAATCTCACATTACTTACCCTGACTTTCTCATTTATTGACAATTTTAATTCCTGGCTCTTTTTACTCTTTCCTAAACTATTCCTGTCTTAATTCTTGTTGATTTCAGTATTGATACACATAGTACAGTGTCTTAGTACAGTGTTTTCTGACACTCTGGCTTCTCAGTTCCTCAAATTCGTCTTCCCCAGAGACTTTTTTTTTCATCTTCCACCCTCACTCAGTTACTTATTCCTATGGTCATATCACAGAACTTGTTATTATCAATAACTGCAGCCTGTCCATAGTGTCAGTCCAATGTCTCCCATTCTCTGATCACCATTTCCTCTCTCTCTGGACAGCACTGTATTGACCCTATTGCCTCTCACTGTTCCTCCCCTTCTTCATGTCTTCCCTTCTCAAGTCAGTCATTACAATCCCTTCTTGCCTACATCATTCCTGACCTCTGCTTTTTCAGACTTGCTTGGCTAAACACAACCCTCGTCAAATCTGCCTTTCCATCTACCAACACCTGTACCTATCAGATGAGTGTGGCTGGAGAAAAAAACGCATCACAGTATTGACTGGTCTTATTTTAAATTCATGACCATGACCCTCAACTGGGTCCTTAAAGCTACCTGGCATCACACCGTATTTCCCTGGTCCGTTCACGTTTCCATTCTCCTGATTATTTCATAGCTACTTTTCTTTCCAAACGTTCAGTATCTCTTCCTATTTGACCTAATCTGAAGAGATTTCCACATCCTCCTACCCCTTTCTCTGCCTCCCTTCCATCAACTGCACCCATACACCTGGCCTTCCTAGCTGGGGCTGCAAGTGAACTGTGTTTTGGTCTGAAGTCAGCCTTTCCACATGTGGACATGATTCCATCTCTCTTACTTACTCAAGGATGTACGCCCAGAGATCTCCCCTCTTGCTCTTCCCTTAGTTTTTTCTAAGGTATCTTTGACTTGAATATACAAACATCATCTTATTTCACTTTTTTCAAAAAAGCTCTTGATCCTAATTCTCCCCATTATTATCCCATTTGCTTCTTCCCTTTTAGCAAAAAGTCCCCCCCTTTCTATTGAAGTATAATTGACATACAGTATTATATTAATTTTAGGTGTACAACATAGCAATTCAATGTTTATATGCATTACAAAATAATCACCATGATAAGTCTAGTTACCATCTATCACCATTTAAAGCTACTACAGTATTGTTGACTATATTCCCTATTCTGTGTGTTATGTCCCCATGACTCATTTTATATAACTGGAAGTTTGTGCCTCTTAATCCTCTTCACCTATTTTGTCCATCCCTCCATCCCCCTCCTCTCTGGCAACCACCAGTTTGTTCTCTGTATCTATGAATCTGTTTCTGTTTGCTTGTTCACTTGTTTTGTTTTTAAGAATCCACATATAGGGGAAATCATAGAGTATTTGTTTTTCTCTGTCTGGCTTACTTTACTTAGCATAATACCCTCTAGGTTTTAGCAAAACTGTTTAAGGAGTTCTCTGTACTATCACTATTCCCAATTTTCTCCCATACTATTCTTTCTAAAAAGTGCTCATCATTCCTATGAGGCTTCCAGAGTTCACCCAAACTTCACTTGTCAAGGTCACCACTGGCCTCCACTGCTAAATCCAATGGTCAGCTCTTAGATATTATCTTCTGACTCAATAGTTCACAGAGTTGATCACCCCCACATCACTTGGCTTCTGGGATACACATTCTCTTGGTTTTCTGCATATTCAGTGGTCACTCCTTCTCAATCTCTTTTTTCGGTTCCTCCTTAACTCCCTAATGAGGGAGTGCCCCAGGGTCTTTGTCCTTGGTCCTTTTCTCAGGTCTGTCTACACTCAGTGTGTTGGTGATCGCGTCTGTATACTGAGACAACTCTGTAGGTACCTACTGCTGGAATAATGCTGTGTAACAAATAAACATACAAATATCAGCAACATATAACAATAAGCATTTATTCAATTCAAGGGCTATTGGCTATCTGCAGATCAACTAATCTAGGCTGGACTGGGTGGCCAGCCTCCTCCTGGGACCCATGAAGCCTGGAAATACTTTTCTTAGGGTGATGGAAGAGGCACAAGAGAGCAAGCCCCGTTGCACAGGAGCTTTGCAAGCCTTTGGTCATGTTATGCCTGCAAACATTCCATGAGCCAAAGCAAATCACCTGGCTGGAGCCAAAGTCAAGAGGGGAAATACACTCTGCTTCTTCAGTGGGAGGAACTTTTAAGTTACATGGCAACGGTCATTGATTCAGAGAGGAGTGAAGAGTTGGGGCCTCATCTGCCAAAAATTGCACGGGACATACTCATACTAAAAACTTTTCTGTTGTTTATCCCAAATTAAATTTTAACTGCGTGTCCTCTTTTATCTGGCCACCTTAATCTACCTTCAAAATCTACCCCTTCTCACCATCTCCCCTGCTTCCACCCTGGTCTGAGCCATTAACATCTCTCATGTGGATCAACTGCAATAGCCTCCTAACTGGGCTCCTGCCTTTTACCCATATTGCCTTCGTGTCTTCCCAACGCAGCAGCCACCGTGATCCTTTAAAACATGAGATTATACCATTACTCTGCTTAAAACCCTCCATTGGCTCCCATTTCTTTCATAGTAAAAAGTCCTTTAAATTCCTAAAATGCTTTACGTGGTCCTGATTCTCATTAGTTCTCTGACTTCATTTTGCATGGTTCTCTCCACACTTCTTCTATTCAGCCACAGTGGCCTCCTGCCATTTTTTGAACACTCCTTACATTTTCTTACCTTGGGGCCTTTGCACCGGCTGGTCCCTCAGCCTGAAACTGTCTTCTCCAGATACCTGCCTGGCTCCCTCTCTCATTTCTTTTAATTCTCTGTTCAAACATCAGGTTCCCCATGAGGCCTGGACCACACCCCACCTTTCCACCCCTACTTGGCATCTTAGAATCACTTTCTCTTCTCTGTTTCTCTTCTATAAAGAATTATTCTTCTAATATATAATAATTTATTTACTTTTATGTATGTTAATTATTGTCTGTCTGTCCCCACTGTTCTCTCAAAGGCAAGAAATTTTCTCTAGTTTGTTCTTTGATTGTATCCCAAGTACTTAGTAGAGTGGTAGCAAATATTTGATGAATGAATGAATCAATAACATGACATTTTCTTCACATCAGTATAAAAAATTGAATAGAAGAATTTTAAGCTAAGTGTATAGCTCTATTCAAATATTTGTTGTCTTAAACTATATACAAATGGAAGGCTTCATAAAATGATTTAGGACTGAGCAAAAATTGCCTGGCTTAAAGAATCTTGGTACACTAATGATTATTAATAACTATCTTACAGTTATGACGTTTCTTTAAATTAAAGATACCAAGGATTTTAATAAGCATATCGAGACTCTAAAAGTCTCAGTAATCTGTTAAAGAATTCTTGCCTTTAAGCTTTCTTGTTCTACATTATCGGTGGGATTGTTATGCCAGAGTAACAGCAAATGTAAAACAGAAGCAGATAAGAGTAAGACAGGTAATTACGCATGTTTTAAACTTGTGGTTTGTGGAGAATACCTAAGAGAAAAGCAATAGCTTTAATCACTAAGGAATTTTAAATGGGTAGTCATTTTTATGCTTTATTTGGAGAGTTTGGGAAACATTGTAACAGTCATACTTTTTTTTGTTACCAAGAAAGTATTTATCTGGCAAATGTATCTATTCAGAAAGACCTCTGAGAACCAAAAATAGATGTTCCAAAATCAGTGCTTAAAAGCTTTTCTCCTCAGCCCTCACCTAGGATCTATTTTACTTTTATTTCTGACAGTTTAATAAGTTTAATGATCACCCAATAGTAGAATAGCATCTGCATACTTGTATTGTATGTATGTGTGAATGTATGGTGACTTGCTCTGTGGCAAGAAAAACAATTGATAACCTGAAAAGGAGGAGAAAGATATCATGAAGCTTAAGAACTTGAAGCATTTAGGGTGGACATGTTATAATCATGGAAGCCCATAGTAGTAATTCCAGGCTGCTCATTGAGTTCAGTATACAGTGAGTGTTGCTTAAGATGTCAAGGAAGTTTATAAAAATGTTTTAGGGGTTTGCCATGATAAACCACTAAACTTTTCAAAAAGCTTTAAAGGATAATCTTTACCTAGAATAATGTGGGACAGCTTGTTTCCCATTATTCATAGATTAAAAAGACAATATTATATGCAGAAAATATTTTACCTTAGATGCATTTGTCAACAGCAGAAGCAAATGAACGTCTTTCTTGCTCAACTAATAAAATCGAAAATCTGAGTTATTGGTAAGTAATTATTCCAAGTTGGATACAATCCCTGCTCTGAAATTACTTAGGATTTAGCAAAGGTTTTAGACCGGTAAACAGACAATTACATTATGGCGTGTTCATTTTGGTACAGGTTAGGACAGGGTGCTCTGGGATTGCATAAGAGGGTCACGTGATTCAGTTTTTTGTTTGACTCTGGGGGTGGGGGTCCTGGATGCCTTTCTGGAGGAGGAATTGTCTATATAAATTGAGATGTAAGTGATGAGTAGGAAATTGCCAGACAAAGGTGGAGTGGTGGAATGATATAGGTGGATCAACTGTAGGTGTCTTTGGGTTTTGTATGAAAAGAAATTCAGTTCCGGAAAGGTGCAAGGGTATGTGATATGAGCATGCTGAGCTCTAGCTTTGTAATTGTGCCGTTGTTAATCTCTGAGAGGCATAGCAACACATGCAGAGTGTAATGTGGAAACAACTCCCACGGAACTTTGAAACCAGTGTGTATGTGAGTCCATTAAAGTAGTTATAGTAGGGCCAGAAAGTATATAACGATTTGAATGGGAGAATTGGGCAAGAGGGGAAAGTATATGAAAAAGGTTCTTGAACTTGCTTTTAATCAATGTTCTGAGTTTTAAATAATATTTCTGTTTGTAGATCCTGCTACTAAAGGACTTTCAACTTTGGAAATGCCACGAGAATCCTCATCTGCCCCTACATTAGAAGCAGGTGTGCCGGAAACAAGTAGCCATTCTTCAATATCAAGTAAGATTTCCTTTGGTGATCATTTCACCTGTACATTGATTTGGAGCATTATCTGCTGCATAGTTTTCAATTTTCACACTCTTGGTATTGTTCTTTTCTTTTTTTTTTAAACTTTGTGTTCGCTTCCTAGGTAACACTATGTTGTATGTTCTCAGAGACCCTGAGACATAGGCCCACTTTTGTCAGCATCTCAAGTGTTTGATAAATCAGTACAGTTAGTGATAGGCCAAGAATCCTAATTTGTTAAGGTATAATCACTGGATAATTCAATAAAATAAGTATTATGTATGACTAGCCTAAACATAAGACATGGAACTGGTTTTGGGACAAGTGAAAAACATTGTCTGTGACAGAATTTTACATGAAACACCTTTGTTTAATTTGAATCACCTCCATCATTGACAAAATTTTTATCTAAGTTATCATCAAATAAATGTATCAGATATATCATGATCCCAAAGTTATTATTGAATGTAGCACTTTTGGATTGGAAAATTAAAATGGCATGAAATATTACTGGATCTACTGGAGGCAACTATTCAGTATTTTGAAACTGCCATGTTTGTTGGGTCCTATATTTTGCCCATGAGGAGCCTGAGTTCCATTGAGGTGAAAATAAGGGTGTCCACCTGGCTCAGTGGAGTCAATTAAAAGACTTTAGCATGGGAAATTCTCAGTAGGAATCAGAGATACAAACAGTGGTGCAACTTCTGCAAACCCTTGTCATCTGTGCTGGTGTATTTTGTGTTCCATGTGGCCACTGCCTCAAGTGCTAGTGAATTTTCCTTTAACAGTCTTTTGAAATAAAGATGATCCTGAAAACCAGATAAAGATCTTAACTTAAATGCTGGACTGGTAGTATGGAACAACATCATCATCTTCATCATTCATTTATTCATGCTTTCATTCATTCAGCAACTATTTATTAAGTGTCTGCTGAGTGCCAGGCACTGTGCTTGGTACTGGTGATCAAAGGTGAATAAATAAGACACCCCTTGTTCTCCAGGCATTTACAGACATAATAGTAATAATTGCTACCAATTATTTGACACCATGTTCCAGGCACTGTGCTAAGTGGTTTACACACATTGCTATCTTACACACATTGCTATCTTATTAAATCCTCACGTCAGCACTTCATGGCAGATATTATTGACCCAGTTTTAATAGACTAAGAAACAGAGGTTCAGAGAGGCTAAGTGACTTGCCTAAAGTCATACGGCTATTAAGTGATAGAGACAGGAATTGATGCTAGGTCTGTTTGATTTTTCAAGCCCATGGTGTTTTTTAGTATACCACACTGCCTTAGAATAATTCAAATTCAGTTATAATAGAGATTACAGAAATTCTAAGAAAGCATTTTCAAGTAACAGTTATTTGCCCTTTTGGCAGCAGAGAAGAACGCCTCGTTCT
This sequence comes from Hyperoodon ampullatus, assembly GCF_949752795.1. Classification (NCBI taxonomy): domain Eukaryota; kingdom Metazoa; phylum Chordata; class Mammalia; order Artiodactyla; family Ziphiidae; genus Hyperoodon; species Hyperoodon ampullatus. The sequence continues at coordinate 169,497,767 of NC_136916.1, forward strand.
GAATCTAATTGTTCTTCTTTTATCACAAAAAATCTGTTTTATAACATGAAAAAATGCCCATTTTTAAGTCCATATACTAAAATCATGAAAGTGTATCTTCTCCTCCTAATTTGCATGAGTCATCTGAAAAAAAGTGAATTATAGTTAGAATTCCAAGTTGGATATAATTTGACATAGGATGACTTAAGTCAGTTTGACTTCAGTGCTAGTTACATGTATCATAAAATAAAATGTATCAATGAATCATGGTCCTGAAGTCATGATTGAATCTAGCCCTTTTGGATTCAGCATAGTGCATCGTTAAATTTCCACCTTCCTCCTTCTCTCCATTTAAAGCATGTATTGGATAGCTCTTGGTGGTGTGTTCTTAGAGACATAATGCCAGGTGCTTTACACACTGAGCTAAACATTAAGGGACTTTACTCTCAGGGAATTCTTCTGTCTTTAAAAATTACTGAGGACTGGAGAAATTAATCAATCACTAGAGGTTTTTAACCCTTCTTTGATTTTGTCTGATAGATGGGGCTAATTTTTAAATTTGTCGATCTTCTAAAAGATTTCTGCTTTTGAATTTTACTTGAAATTTGTTAAATTTTATAAAAGATTTCTGCCTTTGAATTTTACCTGGAGCTGCACTTTCAAGTGAACCGTGAAATTGCAAAATTTACCAATCAACCACAAGAATCAGAGTTTTCATTAGTTTGCATAGTCATTTCCATGAATTCAGTTAACATGGACTCCAAGACACAAGAATTCTCATCACACCCCTCTTTTTTGCTCAGTTTATCAGCTGATTATTTTGTAGCTAAACATGCCATGACCACCATGAATCAAACAGCATGCTAATTACATTAAAAACAATGTCATAATTGATTTCGCATCACACCAAGTTGCTGCCCTGGTACCATGATTGTGAAACCTGTGTATAACATGTAAGGCTTTCTAGGGCCATAAAGACATCTCGGTTTCTACCATCCCCTTCTAGACCATGTATTTTAGAGCTTCAGTTTCTGAAATTGTCCTTATAAGAGAGTGAATAACCACAAGTTCTCAAATATCCAGTTGTTTGGGATCATGTATAAAAGGCCTGTTAGCGATGCTCTTCCGTTCTTACTGGGCTGGTGGCAGGGATTGGTGGGAGCACTTGAGGAGGAATAGGAGGGTAGGAGGCAGGTTGCTTTCTCACTCAGCAGTCTGTTGTCAGAAGTGCTTTTCACTGATTTTCCGGTTTGGAGATGCTTATGTACGTGACTTATCAATCATGGGATATTTGTCAATGCCTAATTGCAAGATAAAAATGTTGCCACTATTTTTTTTTAAAACAAAGATGTGTACTAGAATATACTTGTGGAATGTTATTCAATTCACATTTTTCTGACAGTAGGCAGAGGCTCATACAGAGATTGAAAACAGCATTGACTTTGGAGTCAACATGTTTTGGTTTTACGACCACCTCATTTGCTGGTTGGTTCCAAGTAACATAATTTCATTTGCTTCAATTTCTCTCTAAAAATTGGGGTTGATATGTGTCATCCTACTCCAAAATATGCATGTACATACACAAACACACACACATGCACGGGGGCCTCAGAGGGATATAATGGAAACTGAAACTATGTATGTATGCACAGCTCCATTAAAGAAAGTTAAGCTATAAATTCAAAGTAGTACTATCTGTCTTGAATCCTTTTGGGAACAAGGCAGAGTATATAAATTAAAAAGTAAATGAAAATATCATATTGTTGTAACTGGGGTAAATATTTACAGGCTACAGATAAGTGCTCATAGGCACTGTTTCTTTCTTTATCGAGTGAAGACAGGCACCAGAAATAGCATAGTGCCTTAGTTTTTCATCTGGACAGGAGCATACAACTTACTAAATAATGACGAATAGCCAATGAAGTTTCAATTAAGATTCTGTATGGATGTGTAGAGCCTTTGTGTGCTGTGCAAATTTATTCCCCCTAGTAATTATCTCCTAATTTCCTCCATATAGCTCAGTATAGGCAGATGAAAAGGGGATCCCTGGGAGCTCTGACAATGAGCCAGTTAATGAAGCGACAGCTGGAACATCAGTCTAGCGCCCCCCATAACATCAGCAACTGGGACACTGGTGGGTCAAGCTTTTTCTTCTTGTTTTACCTCTCAGATTAGCAAATGCCACTTTCTCTGTGTCCCCTCTGCTTCCTGGTGAAGGAATAGATTTTTTCTCATATTCTGTCGTTCAAACAATTTTTTTAACCTAAGGTGATTAATAAGTCTATTTAAACTTTCCAAGTGTTCTAGAGCCACCGGTTCTTCCATCTTGGCTGGTCCAACTCTTTTTTTTGTTTGCTTGTTTGTTTTCCTCTAAGACCCAGATTCCAGATGTTAGGCTATCTCTTTGGGGGTTAAATGATATAAATGCATAAAGGAGGGAATGGAACTATGATTTCATGGTGCAAATTAGAAAATAAGACAAAACACCAGATTATCAATATTCTCTGTTTTATAAACTCTGAATTATCAAAAATAAGGGACTATTGATAGTAATAATAACAGTAATGACAAATATCAGCTTAGTGACGTCATGATCTGCTGGTAGGTTTGGGAATATGAGCTCTGTGTTTTAGTCAGCAGGGTCACCAGGTTGCAGCCGCACACCCTCATGCTCATACGATGGAACTGCCTCTAACCTCAATTTTAAAGTAAGAATTGACCGCCATGACATGTCTATTTTAAACATGATCACTCTGCATTTTCTAAACTTTATTACCACGTTCTGCACACGTACTACTTTCTCAAGCCAGTAGTACTGCCGCGATTCTGCTCTTTTGAGTGCCTGCCTTTTCTTTTTTTCTTTTTTAATTAAATGGGTCATTTGATTACAAGGTTATATATGTGAAAGCTTTTTGCAAGATGCATGCACTTTGAAAATGTCAGGGTTTACTACCGTGATATGCTCTGGGGGCCAACACTTGGATAGGACTATTTTTGTATCTTGGTTAGTATACTTTCTGGCTACAGTTATATGAAATTATTTTAATAGCTTTCTTTATGACCAGGAATTACAGTGTCCACAAAACCAAAATATTGAGATACTGTTCATTTTTCATAACCATAATATTTACCTATATTTCATCTTATTTTCCCCACTGTTCTTCAAAAAAAAAAGAGAGCTAGTCTAGATAATTAAATCCTACACACCATACCCAATCCTATATTTAACAGATAATTTCAACTCTCCTGGCCTTTATTAAGGTTCTTAACATTTTAAAGGTTTAGTGTTTTGTCTTCTTTTTAGTGATAAGTGGTAGTGAATAATGAAATGGCCAAAAGCCAACGGGCAAGGGAGACAAGGAGAAAGACATTGAATAACCAGCCTTGAGAGTTTACTGGGTTTGGATGAAGCTTTTTTGTTCACACCAAAGAGGACTTTGTTCCTCTCTTTACTGAGCTCATGCTATGTAAAACTGAGAATGGAAGCTTTTGTTAGGTTCATTCTCTGATAATTAAATGCCCATCTTTCGTTAGGTTGACCTGAAGATTATTTTACCATGCTGCTGTTCTTTGTAGCAAGCTCAGCCTAAGCTATCCCTTTTAGATTCTGACTACAATTACAGCTTAGTTTGATTGACTCTGTAGAGTTATAAAAAGGCAAATAGATCTCAATTTCTAATCCAAATTTTAATCTAAAAAAAAATCTACATGATGCCAAATAACCCATTTAACTGAATTTTTCACTTTTCAACCAAACCTCAGCCTTGTTCATGTTACTCTGGTTTATCATCTAATACTTACCATTTACATGCTGTCTGAATTTCTTTCGTCTGAGTTTTCCTGGGCTTGTTTTCCATCCTCCAAGTTGGTTCGCTAGTCACCAAGTCCTACTAGAGCTTCATCTCAATATTTTTTTTATTAGTGTCATAAAAATTCTCCCCGAATCCAAGACCAGAGAAAGTCGATGAGTGTGGAGTTTTTTGTTAGGTGGCATGTCACTTTATACCACATACGTTGATTCAGTGACTTGCTAGTCTCCAAAAGAACAAATCTGGTCATGCAGACATGCTGAGAAAGGCAGCCTAAAGCATGGGTCATGATCGACTCGCCTCAGCATGCACCTGCTCGCTCAGAGAATACCTGCCTCTTCTCCACCCATTCGTATCTGATGGCTTGCTTCTTTGCGTCATCTTTCACATGAAAAAAATGTTCCTGAAGCACTACTCCTCCGTTTGCCCCTGTCCCCTTATTCCTGTTCTGCATCCCTCAGTCAAATGCCTGTCATTTCCTTGCTACCAGTTCCACATGTTTTCTGTACGATCTATCTGGTCATTGCCACAAATGATCACTTATGTATTTATTGATTTGCATAAAACATGTCTTTCATGGCTGTGACATTAGCCGTTCATTTTTTTCATTTCATATCAAGAGATTTGGGATTTGAGCTTTTGTGGGGGAGGGATTAGAGAATCTGGACTTCGGGGGATGGTTTTAGATACTCTCCTGCTTTCAGCTGCATCTCATACACCTGAATGGCAGGTTTGTAGTGAAACCCCAAGCAACCCTACCCTAAAATCTAGGATGTTTCCTGTAAATGTTAATAATCAACAGTAACAATAACCAAAAAACGGCCCCAAGAGATTATTGGTTAAGTTCTTTGCACTGTGAATCGTGCGCAATTGACCGCAATGAAGACTGAAATGTTCTATTTATCCACAGAACAGATACAGCCTGGGAAACGCCAGTGTAATGTGCCAATGTGCCTAAACCCTGACCTGGAGGGACAGCCACTGAGAATGAGAGGTGAGCTGAGTTGCAGAATCTCAGACCGAAAGGGTGAAAGAAACTGTATATTTCAATCATCTAGTCACCCAGCAGGTGCTGAAATCTCTTCTTCAGCAGCTCCATGAAGTGGATCCAACCTTTGCTCAAACACTTCCAGGACCTGGGAATGTACGACATCTCATCTTTGAACATGACTGACAAAAATTTCTTCCTTATAGTGAATTTTCAACCTTTGGGGCCACACAAAGCAAGTCTAGACTCTCTCACGTAATTTTTAGATATTTGAAGAAAGCCACCAGTTGCTTATTTCCTCAGGCTTTTCTAGACCACACATCCCTGGGTCATTTGGTATTCCTCCTAATATGTATCAGTTTTCCATATCATCCTGTATCTACTTCTCTGAACATGGCCCAGCTTATCTATGTTCCTTCTAGATTATTGAGATCATAGATGAATAGCTTCTTTTCAGCTATCCGGAACTGAACAAAATATACACTTGACTTTATGATGATCATAGGAGCAAGCTGAGATAAATCTATGCTAAGATAATCAGAATATGTATTTTTAAAATTCATCTTATGTCTAGTTAATCATTATTTTTTTTTAAATTTAGAAAGCAGGTTAACCTATTATTTGTGACAACCAAAAAGCAAAAATGAATTATGACCACATCTCTTAGCTAGTCCCATAAATCAAGCAAACCTATTATCGTGGACCATATCACTTCTGATTTTCCTTAGGAATGAGGAGACAGTTATCTCCAGCTTTGGCTAACATTTATTTGGCATTGAGTAGCAGTTTTATCCCCTGTATCTGATGAGATGAGACTCTTCTCATTTATGGGCTTAGGAAAAGCTTTTATGAGCAGAAGTCAGGGTGGTTGAACAAACTCTGGTGCTTGTCCATGATCTAGTGACTCAGTCAATAGAAGCAAAAGTGGAATGAGGTAATGGGAACAAAGTCTCTTTCATGGTAACCTGAAGAGTCCATTGATATAGCTAGGGGACTGATGTGTGCATTTACGATTTGAGACAAACCAGCACCTGTATACTTTCTCCAAGACTCCCGAAGAAGCTTTTGTCAAAATCTCCAGCTATGGGCTTCCCTGGTGGCGCAGCGGTTGAGAGTCCGCCTGCCGATGCAGGAAACACGGGTTCGTGCCCTGGTATGGGAAGATCCCACATGCCGCGGAGCGGCTAGGCCCATGAGCCATAGCTGCTGAGCCTGCGCGTCCGGAGCCTGTGCTCCGCAACGGGAGAGGCCACAGCAGTGAGAGGCCCGTGTACCGCAAAAAAAAAAAAAAAAAAAATCTCCAGCTATGAAGTTGGGCTTTGGAGGAGGTCCCCTCTTTATTCAAGTTTCTAAGAACGTTCTGTGTCTGTTCCTAATTCCATATACAGTGCACTTCGGGTATTCAGTAGGGGAGCCAGTAGGGGTGGCACCAGAAGTGTTGCCCTAGATAATGGGAGATAATGGGACTGCCCTTAATACTGCAGACTTAGTTGTGACTCAGCTATAGCACAAGGTGGCTGAGGTCAATGGCTTCCTTTTTGCATTGCCCACCTTCTCCTTGTATATTACTCTTTGCTCCCTTATCATAAGCAGTATTTAGAAATCCATTAATTCAGCTAATGTTGCCATAAGGTGGCCAATGTCTCATAACTTAACCTATCTGCTTTTATAAATGACTGTCTTAAATATTGCCTTGTACATTCTGTGTTGTCGTGTGGAAAAACAAATTCATGATGCTATTGTCAAAAATATCTGTTCCTTGGGCTTCCCTGGTGGCACAGTGGTTGAGAATCTGCCTGCTAATGCAGGGGACACGGGTTCGAGCCCTGGTCTGGGAGGATCCCACATGCCGCAGAGCAACTAGGCCCATGAGCCACAGCTACTGAGCCTGCATGTCTGGAGCCTGTGCTCCGCAACAAGAGAGGCTGCAATAGTGAGAGGCCCGCGCACCGCGATGAAGAGTGGCCCCCGCTTGCCGCAACTAGAGAAAGCCCTCGCACAGAAACGAAGACCCAACACAGCAAAAATAAATAAATAAATTAATAAACTCCTACCCCCAACATCTTCTTTTTTTTTTTTTTTTTTTTTTTTTTTTTTTTTTTTTTGTGGTATGTGGGCCTCTCACTGTTGTGGCCTTTCCCGTTGCGGAGCACAGGCTCCGGACGCGCAGGCTCAGCGGCCATAGCTCACGGGCCCAGCCGCTCCGCGGCACGTGGGATCCTCCCAGACCGGGGCACGAACCCGCGTCCCCTGCATCGGCAGGCGGACTCTCAACCTCTGCGCCACCAGGGAAGCCCCCAACATCTTCTTTTAAAAAAAAAAAAAAAAAAATCTGTTCCTCGGCATTTGTATTAGGTAAGGATTGGCTTGATACCACCCAAATGACTTGGATTCCCACTCTTTTCGTGACTTGAATTGTGATTTCTATGTATGCAATAGTAATTAGCAAGCATCTTCTGAAAACCTTGACTCAGAGTTGTTGGTTTTTTAAAAAATTAGATGCTTATGTTTCTAGTAAGACTGTATGTATATCACCATGTATCTTGTGGGCTGAGTTTCCACTTTTAGCACAGGTATTTTGGCATCTGGCAGATGTGGTGTGTCAATGTTCAAGAAATGAGGAGTACTGGAGTTGAACTTTCTATGTTTTGGTTTCTTGAAGCAACTTCATGCAGTTTACCTTACTGTTTTAATAATCAATCGTATCTTCTTTTATCTTGGCCCAGTTCTTGACTTTTCTATTATTAATCGATTGATACTTTTGTTTGTAATAAATATGTTGCTTCCTTTCAAAGCATCATCTTTATGAAACAGCTGGAGATCTTTGTTAATGATATAATTGGAAAGAGTGTTATCTCAGAGATAGCTGATAAATATAGTAGCAAAATTTGGATTCCCATTTGGGATCCTCAGAAGTGACATCAAGATATTTTCAGATAATTTCCTTTGCTGTTTGGGTCTGAAGGTCTCCTTATAAACAGATTTTGTAGCCTTTGATCAGACAAGAGAGTCTATGTAGTATGGAACCATCAAAGGCTTTGATACCATTTTTTTCTCCCTCAGATTGAAATACTTTGCCCACTTGGTGAGGTTTCTGAAATTTTTTATGTTGATTCCTTTAGAAACCAGTTCTCTGAATCATTATCTTTCTCCTATTTAAGGAAAGACCAGACAGTTTTGTTCCGTTTTTCAGCACAAAGTTAGCAGTTCCTTAATGAAAAACAGATTCTTTAATGACCATTGGGTTTTTCTGGCTTCTTTCCTGTTTGAAGAACTCAGAGTCTCAGTTATTACTTTGTAGAACATGGTATTATTCTGAGTTGTCACTTTGGTATTCTTCTTGGAGTGCCTTATTTCCATAGTTCCTGGAAAATCTGTCTAGCGCTGGTGGTTTTCTTAATGGAGAACAGTCTCCTGGATCTCCAGATTTACTCATCACTAGAGCACTAGATTCCTGCCTCAGATTTCTCTGAAGGCATCAAAACCCAAAGTATTAAACTGTGTGATATCGATTGGCTGAAGTCACCAGATGGTTCATTCAAAAAAACTTCATATTTCATTTATAAAGATTTCAGTTTGAAAAATGAAGTCTTTTGCTTTGGGGCTTATATTAATTTACAAAGTAGAAAAGTGTCCTGATATTTCTTAGCTCAAACTTCTCCCCTTGCTTAGGTGTGTAGAGATCTAGGATCTGATTCCCTTTCCAAATTAGCAACATTTTAGTGTTGGCATGCATTTGTGATTTTATGTAGTATTGTATGAGCGGCTTCCATTTATGCCTAGCAATTAAGGGTTGTAACTCATTTAAGGATACCCTTGAATAGATCACACACACACACTTTTTTTTCCTCTCTGTTTTAGTACCCTGTTGGAACACCTGAACTCTTTCCGATTTTTTTTCAGAGTCAAGAAGCAAAATGAACCATAGGAGTCTAGCTCTTAAAATGATATAAGCCAAAACAAATCAGTCTTTCTTGAATTCATTTCACTCTTGACGGTTTTTCACAATGGAATTGGGCTGTCCCTGTTACATCCCTGTGAATGTGGTCTTTGGAGGATTTATAAGAGGAGAATAGGGCTTTTCCTGGCCCCCAGACACACAAATTTATTCACCAGTTGTTTCTTTGCTGCTTACCCAGGTGCCACGAAATCCAGCCTGCTGTCAGCACCCAGCATTGTGAGTATGTTTGTACCAGCACCCGAAGAATTCACAGACGAGCAGCCAACGGTGATGACAGACAAGTAAGCTCAGTTATTTTCTTCATGGTTTACAGAATTTGAGAAGTTGCTCACCATGGTTGTGAGAAAATATCAGAGGAGGCATGCTATGCTTTTAAGTCCTAATTTGTTCTTCAAATGGCTGTAGCCATAAGTGTTGGTAAGCATTTGTTACTTTAGAAATGCAGTATTGTATGGGCAGCTTTCATCTATGCCAAGGCATTTTTCTTTTTTAATTTGGATGAATGCAAATAATGTCCACTTACTGATTATTCCTAGCAATAATTTCTCACAAATGAAATCTCTCATCTGGAAGCTTCAAATTGTTAAGAGTGGGACTAAGTTTGAGATATGATCCAGATGGTAGAATTCATTCTCTGAATCTCAGATTGGTTACGTTGCCTCTCTGTTTGTCAGCCTTCAATCCCCCCAGATTTATTATGGGATAAAGTCCAAATGCTTTAGTTTATTGTAAAAGACCCTTTAGGTTGTGAAGGTATGGACTTAACCCCTCCTCACCAGGAACTCCTTCCCTAGCCCCCTCACCTTCTCCAGAGCATGCCTGATGTGCTCTCTCCTCTGTGATCTCATAGGTGCCCTTCACTCTGTACTTTCTCTGCCTGGTGGACTCCTATTCATGCATCAAGACCCAGCCTGAGGCCACGTTTCCTTGATTTCACAAGGCAGAATGCATCATGCCATTCTCCAAGTTTCCATAGTATTTGATACATCTCTCTATTCTACCACTTATCATGCTGTATTTTAATCATTAGGTGTTTATACACACATGTTCTGTAATAGATTGTGAGTTCCTTAGGCACTAGTACCCTTTCTTCTGTACTTTATACTCTGAGCTCCCTATACATTGCACATAAATGCTGTTCAGTGAATATGATGAAGAATAAGACTTGTACAATTTCAAGTTTGGAGAGATCCCTTGGGCCGGGGAGGCTTCCTGGTAAAGGTGACCCACGTGAGAAATTGAGTAGGCTTGTGATAAAAGGAGAGAAAGGTGAGGTGGAAGGGGCTGGTATGAGGATCCATGCAGCTGGCCACAGCTGGCCATCATTACTGAAGAAGTGAAAGGCCTGTCTTGAACAGCTCCTTACCATGTCCACATGGGGAGCACCTAGTTGCTTGTGGAGGGCTCTTCTTAGCTCTTTATTTGGTATAATTTTCTCATTTTGTGTCCTCCTCCAAGTCTCGATATTTCCTAGTTGTCTTCCCGGTTGCCTTTGTGTGTACTCCATTTATCTTCGTTTTTAGTTCCAAGTGTGAATCCTATATTTTTTTTAAAAGTCCATTTGTAAGGAATGATATATATGTATATCAGGAAGTTTGTAAGGAGTGGTATATATGTATATCCGGAAGTTTTCAGATGGAAAGGTCACAGTAGCCATTTTAGCACTGCCTCCCTCGCTTTTCCCTTCACTGTATATATAAAGCTGTTCAGCGGCCACTGAGAAAAAGAGCTCCGCTTTGGTTGAGATGACGTCAGTTGAACCCACATTAGATACTACAAAGAGCAATAAGCTGGAAGTTCCTTAAGAGCAGGGACCGTTGTGTTTTTACAGACTGCACTCTCAGTGGGCGTGGTGAGTCCATAAACTGATCTGAGTGACGGGTAGAGAAGAGACTTGATCCAGACTCCCTAGGCTTTCTACTTTCTTTCTATTCTATTGACTATACTATTCTGTCTCTCACCCACAAATGGGATTTTTAAATTTTTATTTATTTTTGTTTTATTTCTTTTTTCAATAGATCTTTATGGAGTATAATTGCTTCATAATGCTGTGTTAGATTCTGTTGTACACCGAAGTGAATCAGCCATATGCACACATATATCCCCATATCCCCTCCCTCTTGAGCCTCCCTCCTACCCTCCGTAACCCACCGCTCTAGGTCATTGCAAAGCACTGAGCCGATCTCCCTGTGCTATACTGCTGCTTCCCACTAGCTATCTAGTTTACATTCAGTAGTGTATATATGTTGATGCTACTGTCACTTCTCCCCAGCTTCCCCTTCCCTGCCCCCGTGTCCTCAAGTACATTCTCTATGTCTACGTCTTTATTAATAGGATGTTTTTAAATCTGAAAGATTGGGAAGGCTTCCATTTTTGTGTAGACATTTTTCACTTTTAATTTCAACAAATGAAAAAAATATCTAGTTAGTGACTATCCCCAGCAATAATTTCACATGCAGAAAATCCTTCAACGAGAAGCTTCAAACTATTAGTCCAATTGGTTCTCATTGTAAAAGGGAGCACTAATTCGTGTAAAGGCCAGATAGTAATGAGTTGAAAGACCATTTTCAGTGATCAGCGGGACCTTCCTGATCTCTGCTGTGTGTGTTATTTCTGTGTCTAAGGTGATGGTGGTGCTGGAGTTTCCTATTTATTGTTAGAATGGGACCACTGACCTCCTTTTGGGGACTTTTCCAAGACTCACCAAAAATGGCTGCATGAACTTACACCTTGAAACCACTGTCGGCTTTCATGGAAAGCATTCCTCTGTTTTCTTTGCAGATGCCATGACTGCGGGGCCATTCTTGAAGAGTATGATGAGGAAACCCTTGGGCTGGCCATTGTGGTCCTCTCCACATTCATTCACTTAAGCCCAGACTTGGCAGCCCCGTTGTTGCTGGATATCATGCAGTCTGTGGGAAGGTGAATGTCAGCTTCTGTTTTGTTTGGTAGGAAGGAGCCTTACTCAATCTCTATCCTTAAATAAAAACTGCCAGTTCAAAAGTGAAACATTTTGTAACCTTACAGATGCTTGATATTTGTGGGATCAACTCAGACTGATTTCACAAACTGAATGTACCAAACTTTTGGTTGAATTCTACAGCCGTGTAGGGTCATGAGTCACAACGTCAGAGTGGAGCTAGAGGAAGCTGCACTAAGAAAACCCTACTGTTTGTTGTTCTCTATTAAATACTATGTGAGCCAATGTATGTTACAGTGCTCAGAACTGTGCACAATTCACACTAAACACTTTGTAACTTTTAGATATTATTATTATCTCTCTTTACCTGTTTTTTAAAAATATATTTATTTATTTATTTATTTGGTTGTACCAGGTCTTTGTTGCTGCAGGCAGCCTCCTTAGTTGTGTCATGCAAACTCTTAGTTGTGGCATGCATGTGGGATCTACTTCCCCGACCAGGGATCGAAGCCAGGCTCCCTGCATTGGGAGCGTGGAGTCCTAACCACTGTGCCACCAGGGAAGTCCCTCTCTTTACCTGTTTTAAGATGGGTTCTCTAGGCACTTGCAATCTTAGGGTGGCTCACTCAATTATGCAACTTGCAGCATTGTCATGTGAAGGGATAAATGGAAGTATAGTAGTTTTATACTTCTGACTCAGAAAAAGGAAAGATGCACACATTTTAGGAACAGAGCTTTCAGCCTTACTGATTAAAACTTAGCTGCTTTGAGAATTTTCATGTTAAGAAAATTCCATTTAGTAGATAGGACATTAGAAGAAAAGTGATGTACTTCATGGATATAAGTAAAGTTCAAATTCAGTAACAAATTGTAGTCCTAGCATACACAACATATAGGAGAGCACTGAGTTAACTCCTCGTGAATGTATTAAGTTTCCAATCTGTGCTAGCACAGAGCTAGGTGCTTTAGGTTGCAGGCATTACACCTAGCTCTTGCCCTCAAGTGCTTTATGGCTTAGTTGTCGAAGAGGACAGTGATGTGTGGAGTAACTGAGTAGCCATAAAAGATGGGACATGATTACGAGCTGTATTCATGAGTGATATGTGTGGTGAGTGCTATGGGAGTTCAGGATGGAAATGATTTCTTAGGGAAGGTGTCTTTGGAGGAGGTTGGAGAAAAAAACTGGATTCTGCAAATGCCTGGTATTTGATGGAGGAAAGAGAATGAATCTTGATGGAGCTAAAATTTAATCTTTTTAATGAAAAAAAATGATGATTTCAAGTTAAAGACAAACAAGGAAGCATTAAAAACCCCTCAACCCCAGAAGTATGTGACCCCCTTATCCCCCTTCCCCAGATTTTTCTGTAGTATCCTTAGGTGTGTGTATCCTTAGGAGTATGCAGTCAGACTTGGTATAACTATTCCACCTCTAAGACTTAGAAATAGCCAATGTGTAAAGTAAGTGATGAACACAGGGAGATAGAGAGATAAGAAAAGATGAATTAAGCCCTTGATTTTAACCTAATCATAATAAATGTGGAATAAATGTTATACCAGCTATCAGCAATACTTGTGAAATTGAAAGTTTTTTATTAAGGCAAGGGCTCGATTCCTACTATCAATACTTTTCAGTTTTAGAACAGACAGAATTATTGTTCTGGTCTGTTACCATCTCCTTGAAATAGCTGATCTAAGTTGTAATAGATACCTAGAGGGGTTTTTATTTTGTTTTTGTTTTAACATAAGGGAGAATAAATCACGTTCAAGCATTGCCAATTTTTAGGATGGAAACAAACAAGCTTTGAAGAAAAGCAAAGGAAAAACAATAGAGATACATTTTTACATACTTACATATAAAAATCGTTAAATCTGTACCTCCTTTGGGCAGACTAGCAAGAGACGGGGAGAGCATTAAAGCAAGCTGCCCAATTCTTGGCAAACAAACCTACCAAGAAAGCAGATTCAGTAGTCACCTGATTCAGGGTTTCCTTGCATACCTCAATTCCAGGTGAGGCAATGTGGATTTACGAACACTTGAGTTTATTCTAGTCCCACAGGAACTATTTCCAGCGTGTTCTAAGAATGTGTAAGTTCAGCACATCCCTTTCATTTATCACCCAAGCCTTTCCATATGATTTCATATTTTGCTCTCTACTTAGACCTCTCTTAAAATTTACCCACCCCTTTTTCTAGATGCAGCCTTCAAGATCACATTGGCTGCACCCTTAATTACTGTTGATTTCATTTGCCAGTGCTTATCTATTCATTGTAGTGTCATTAGTATGAGAGAGACCATAACCAAAGAAACTGGGAATCATGTCTGGTGTTACTGGTGCTGGACCCTCTATTCCTGTCCAAATGCATTCTTGACTCGATTCACTGTTGTGGTCTTAAGTAAATAAATTTTTAGCATTCTCCTTGTTTGTTTCTTCAATATCTCACTGATCAAGACATATTTTTCTAAACCCACGAATTTATTACATTCTTTTTCTTTCTATACATCTAGAATATTTCCATGCATATAGAACCATATAATTACATTTTTCAAAAATTACATATTATATATTGATTGCTTAACCTAATACATTTCTCTTTTCAATATGTCATTTCAGCCCAACAATTAGCTGACAAATACCCATTACCTATTTTGCTATCTTACAGAGGCTTTTACAGTTTGTGGTTTGTTTGCGGTGAGGTTTCAGAGGTTGTATACAAAGAAATGAATTTTGAGTTGAGTTAATATGGGGATGGGCTGGGTCAAATACTGTTCTGTTATCTGTCTAACCTGGCTGCAAAGGACATGTTTGTAGATTGACTGGGTGCTATTCAACTAGCTCAACTGTATGCATCTCCATGGAAATATCTGATTTGATGCAGAAAGCAGATTTAAGAAACTAGATTAAATTCAACCCTGGAGATTGACCCCTGAGTGGATCCTCTGTCCCTGGTCAAGGGAACTGTCAATGGTTTTACATGTCCCCCATCTAAATGGGAGCTACAGTGCGGCATACAGTACTCATGCATTTCATCATGAAAACCTAAGATACTCATGTGACTCTGTTTACTTTATTTCCTAGATTGGCATCCAGCACAACTTTTTCTAATCAAGCAGAAAGGTAAGGTCCTAAAATGAGCTCAAATCTCACTTTCTTTTTGTCCCCTGTGCATGTTCATCCATTTCTAAAACGCTAGAGCGTTTACCACGGGAGGAATATGGTTAGGTTCAGTTGCAGCTCCAGAGAGAACTCGTTCATTTTCTGTTCACACCTTCAATCCTGCATTCACTCATTTCAGTCAACAAATACTTTTTTAAAAAAAATAAATTTATTTATTTATTTGGCTGCGTTTGGTCTTCATTGCTGCGCTCAGTTTTTCTCTAGTTGCGGCGAGCGGGGGCTATTTGTTGCGGTGAGTGGGCTTCTCATTGCGGTGGCTTCTCGTTGCGGAGCATGGGCTCTAGGCGTGCAGGCTTCAGTAGTTGTGGCACGTGGGCTCAGTAGTTGTGGCTCACGGGCTCTAGAGCACACTCTCAGTAGTTGCAGCCCACGGGCTTAGTGGCTCCTTGGCATGTGGGATTTTCCCAGACCAGGGCTCGAACCCATATCCCCTGAATTGGCAGGTGGATTCTTAACCACTGGGCCACCAGGGAAGCTCTGATGAGAAGTTTTTAATTTAGATGAAGTCTAATATTTTAAAATTTTAAAACAACTTATGATTATTCCTTCTTATTGTTTGTCTAAGGAACCTTTAGCCTATCCTTAAGTCAAGAATATATTTTCCAATGTCTCCCAGTAGAAGTTTTATGGTTTTAGCATTTATATTTAGCATTTACATGATCCATCTCAAATTAATTTTTATGTATGGTGTGAGGTAGGGCTTGAAGTTCCATTTTATCCATGTGAATACCTTAGTTATTTCAGCACCATTAAAAAAAAAAAAGACTTTCCCTGTCCCCATTGGATCACTTTGGTGTCTGTTAAAATCAAATAACCATATTAGGTTCAGTCTATTTCTAGGCTCTCTATCCTGTTTCACTGATCTATACGTTGATCCTTGTGCTGGCACCACACTGTCTTGATTACTGTAGCCGTATAGTAAGTCTTGAAGTCATTTTGAATTCTCCAACTTTGGTCATCCTTTTAAAGAAGGTTGATTTGGATATTCTAGATTCTTTACATTTCCGTATAAATTTTAGAATAAGCTTCTCAATCTGGGGGGGAAGCCTCCTAGGATTCTATTCAGACTCTAAGTCAGTTTGGGGATAAATGATATAAAAATATTGAGTCTTTCAATTAATAAACATGGTGTCTATTGTCATTTCATTTGGTCTTTGTTTCTCTCAGCAATGTTTTATGGTTTTCATTGTAGAGACCTTGCATAGCTTTTGTTAAATTTATTCCCAGGAATTTTGGTTTTCTAATGCCAATGTAAATGAAATTTTTAAAAAAATTTTGTTTTCTAAGTTTTTGCTGCTGATATACAAATATACAATTTTTTGTATTAATATTGTAATGTAATAAACTAAATTCACTTATTAGTTGTAGTAGCTGTTTTTTAGATTCCTTAGAATGTAAAGGCAATTGTATGTAAAAAGTCATATCATCTGTAAATAGTGACAGTTTTACCTCTTTCTGATTTTTATGCCTTTTATTTTTTTGTTACTCTATTGCATTGGCTAGGACCTCCAGTATAATACTAAAGATGTGAATGAGCATCCTTGCCTTGTTCTTGCTCTTACAAGAAAATCATTTACTATCTCACCATTAATTATGTTTGCTATAGGTTTTCATACGTGCCCTTTACCAGACTGAGGATAGTTCCTTCTATTTCTAGTTTGCTGAGAGTTTTTTTAATCATGAATGCATGTTGAATTTTATCAAATGCACTTTCTGTTATCTATTGAAATAACTATGGTTTTTGCCCTTAATTCTTTAAGATATTGAATTGCATTGATTGGGTTTTGAATATTAAGTCATTCTTACATTCCTGGGATAAACTCTATTTGGTCGTGGTCAATCATCCTTTTTATCTACAGTTGGAGTCAATGTCCATGAGGACTATTGGTCTGTCCTTTTTCTTTTCATTTTGTTCCTTCTTGGTTTTTGTTTTGTTTTATTTGTAATGCTTTATCTGATTTTAGTTTTAGGGCCTCATAAAACAAACTGGGAAGGGTTCTCTCCTTTTCTAATTTTCAAAAGAGTTTGTGAGAGTTTGGGGTCATTTCTTCCTGAAGAATATTTTTGACCTATAAGTTTGAGCCAGCATATCAGGGTAGACAAGGCAGAAAGAAACAATTAGGCAAGACAGATTTTTTTACTAGTTATCCAGTTGGGCTCTTTGATTTCCTCCTTCTTTTCAGCAACTCAGCTACAATCACCTCTGGGAACATCCTTCCTGATACTTTGGTCTAAGGGGGAAGGCCAAAGAATCATCTCTTGGCTCCCTGTTTTGACATGCAGTGGTAGTGCAGAGGGTAAAGGGGAAAACTGCACATATCAAAGTCCTAACATTTTTACAAGTACCAGCTCAGATGCCCCAAGAAAACTTCCCAGATCTTCCAGTAGGAATGAACATCTCCCTCCCTGCATTTTCCCTCAGAGGGGCTGTCTCTCTTAGCCAGTGACACTTTCTGAGAGGATCTTGCTGATAATCCCCATCCTGGATTCTAGTCCTGACTCTGCCATTCTCTGGACTTGTAGCCTTTGTAGGTCACCTTTTCTCTCTGGCTGGGAACCCTCATCTGTACAGTGGGGTGGCTGGAATTAGTCTGAGAGCAACTCTGGCATTACCTGGTTCCCTCTTTCTAAAAACGTATCGTTAACAGGGATTCCATGTGACTAGAATATTTCATCTTACTAATGAAAATGACAGTGGGATATTCCATAAGAGGACTGATGTGTATGTGAATAAATAAGTAAATAAATACCTGAACTCATGCTGGTTGCTCCAAGATTCCTTGTGTTTTCTCTCCCTGGTCAACGCCAGCATGATGCTCCCCGGCAATGCAGCGGGGGTGGCTAAGCAGTTCCTGCGCTGTATCTTCCATCAACTGGCTCCCAATGGCATCTTCCCGCAGCTGTTCCAGAGCACTATCAAAGGTAATTCATCCATGGGGAATCCAGACACCACAGGCGTGGCTAGTCGCTGAAACCCAAATGCTACTAAATCTGATTGTTGTCTTTCCAGATGGGACTTTTTTACGGACCTTGGCCACGTCTCTGATGGACTTCAATGAGCTGAGCTCTGTTGCTGTCCTCAGTCAGCTCTTGGAGGTAGGTTTGCTTTCTCGGCACTCTGAGCCCCTGCCGAAATCACTGCTGAGGAAGCAATTCAAAGTCATTTAATTTAAGTATTAAATTTTAAATGTCAAATTAAATTTTAAGTAATTTAAAATTAAAAAATTTAAAAAGTGGAAATTGCCAACGCATAGAATAGTGTCAGTTGGACACTGCTGTTTAGTGTGGACTTACAATTTACTTGAAGCTTCTGGACCCCTTCACTAAGAGGTGGATGCCAGGCGTGGAACACTCACCTCCACAAAACTCTCCAGCTTTTAAAATGGCTGGTGCGTGGATCCATGTGCATTGTATCACGAGACTTGGATTCAAGTTTCAGCTTCACCGTTTGTTTGTTGTATCACAAGATCTGGGTTCGAAGTCTGCTTATTTTCTGTATCATGAGACTTGAAGCTACTTCTCACCTCCACAGCTTATTCGCTCTATCGCTTTACTTGGAGTCTGTCTCCTGTCCTCTGCTTATTATTAGCTTTTTTCAGTTAGCTTGGAGGGTTGTCAGATTGCCGTAGGGACTTTGCTGTTGCTATAGTAGTCATCCTCAGTCTTTGGCCGGTGGAGTTTCCAACAAGCATCATTCACTGCGTTTCTTAACACCTAACCACACCAACTGTAGATCCTTAAAAGGTGTTTCTAATTTTCTGCTCACATTTCACCCTTTCTCACTGAGTCGGAGATCACAAGTTTCCCCCCTAACTTTGTGTGGATTCGTCCATTTTTCCCTGTACTCCTGAAGTTACAATGCTTAGCCTTTATAGCAGGCACACAACACATGTTTATAGTGTGAATATATGATTTTTAAAAACTGATCTTCACCAAATAGCTGTATGAATTCCCACACTGTTTCAGCAGTTGATTGCCTATGCTTTGTGTTTTTAGGGTCTAAATAACAAAAAGAATTTACCAGCAGGGGGTGCTATGATACGCTGTTTGGAAAACATTGCTACCTTCATGGAAGCTTTGCCCATGGATTCTCCTAGTAGCCTCTGGACAATCATCAGCAACCAGTTTCAGACTTTTTTTGCCAAGCTGCCTTGTGTTTTGCCTCTGAAGGTAAGCTGAACCCAGGATTTCCTTTTAAATTACTTCCTTACTGTTTGCAGATCATCTGGGTCTTGGGTGATTTAATGTTTCATAAAGGGCTATAAGGAGTCTCTGTTAGCCACAGAGTAGAGAGTGTTCTTTAGGTTTTCTCTTCAAATGTTACAGATTGACAGTAATATGCAGTGGACATTTTGACTTAGTGGTTTCATGTTTCCAGTTGAGTAAAACATAAAAAAGTTCAGGAAGACGTTAGTAGATTGTGTTTATCTAGAAATTTTCCTCAAAAGGATATTAAATAAAAACATAATAGTTTCATCTAAAAGGAGACCAGACATATAATGTAGGACTTCAATTTTAGAGCATTATCTAAAGGGAAGTGATTGCTTTTGTGTGTGTGAATAAAGTACTTGAAAGACCAAGATGATATTTTTCTATTTGACAGCTTTACTCCTCCTCCCCCTCCTCCCTCACCCCCTGCCCAATGCCATACCGCCCTCCAAGAATACACACAAAATTACCTAGCTAGAAATCTGGTAGCCTCAGGAACATTTTCAATATGAGCCCATTAAATGCAATACCAGAATCCTATACTGTCAAAACTGGAAGAGACCTATAAAAACTATCCTTTCCAATGCTCCCATTTTCCACATGGAGAACTGCAAATTCAGAGAGATAGTGGCAGTGTAAATATTAGAACTCAAATCTTCTGACTCGCAATCCAGTGTCCTTTCACTAGCAGACTCCTAGAGTCCTTCTAGAACAAGGGTGAATTAGAGGCATTCAGGTCTCTATAGCAGGGAGAAAGGAGGTAGCTGGGAGTGGCCATTGCTGTGTCTTTGAACCTCATTGGTTCCACAAGCTTTTTGTGCTTTATCCAGGTCACAGATAAAATTATTCAACTTGCAGCAAAACTGGATCTGACAAGTGAAGTTACACGTTGGCAGCACTACTTCTGAAATGAATATTACATATATGTAAAATGTTTTAAAAAGACCAACCACCTCTGATAATACCTTTTCCCAAATTGGCAAATTTGGAAAATGCGACCCCAAATAAGGTCTGTAAGGATGATAATTCAGGGACCCTTACCTTGGTGTATGCTGGTTTCTTTGAGTCTGAAATTACTGTAAGAAGCAGGAATACTGAGATCTTTGCCATCTCTCACATCCTGTGATTCTTCTCTATCCAGAAATCTAGAGTAGTTGAATAAATCCAAGCAAAGAGAATTGGTACTTTGAAACTATGTATGTACATAGCTATTGTACATATACACTTAGGAAATCAAGTGCATGCATTTTTTTAACATCTTTATTGGAGTGTAATTGCTTTACAATGGTGTGTTAGTTTCTGCTTTATAACAAAGTGAATTAGTTATACATATACATATGTCCCCATATCTCTTCCCTCTTGCATCTCCCTCCCTCCCACACTCCCTATCCCACCCCTCTAGGTGATCACAAAGCACGGAGCTGATCTTCCTGTGCTGTGCAGCTGCTTCCCACTAGCTATCTATTTTACATTTGGTAGTGTATATATTGCATGCCACTCTCTCACTTCGTCCCAGCTTACCCTTCCCCCTCCCTGTATCCTCAAGTCCATGAAGCAACTGACAAAGGATTAATCTCCAAAATTTACAAGCAGCTCATGCAGCTCAACATTAAGAAAACAAACAACCTAATCCAAAAATGGGCAGAAGACCTAAATAGACATTTCTCCAAAGAAGATATACAGATTACCAACAGACACATGAAAGAATGCTCAACATCATTAATCATTAGAGAAATACAAATCAAAACTACAATGAGATATCATCTCACACCGGTCAGAAAGGCCATCATCAAAAAATCTACAAACAATAAACGCTGGAGAGGGTGTGGAGAAAAGGGAACCCTCTTGCACTGTTGGTGGGAATGTAAATTGATACAGCCACTATGGAGAACAGTATGGACATTCCTTAAAAACCTACAAATAGAACTACCATATGACCCAGCAGTCCCACTACTGGGCATATACCCTGAGAAAACCATAATTCAAAAACAGTCATGTACCAAAATATTCAAGTGCATGCATTTTAACACGACCACATGGACCCTCCCTAGGAGCAGAGAGCCCTTCAGGGCCATTCATTGCTTAGGAGCCACACACTTTTAGAGAAGTCGTGGGGCAGGCATGGCAAATTCAAATGCCTGTAGGGCGGTGCTCTAATGAAAATATTTAACTTGAACATGGACTAGTTGGAAGCATTGCCAGCTGGAAACAATTAGTAAACCTAATTTGTAACAATCAGTCCTGTCCAAAGGGACCCTGACTGCAAGGGTAATGAGTGGAGTGCAGTGAGATAAGAAGGAGAATTGAGACCCTTGAGAACTGGAAAGCACCAGTCCTTTCTAATGGGGTCAGCTGCTACTCCACTCCAGCCAACTGTTATTTGAGAATGCAGTCCTCATCTCCCCACGTTTTCTAAGATATTTCCTGACTTCCTTCATAGGTCACTGTGGGGACCTGATGAGCAGCCGGTTTTCAGCCCCTGGTTTAAAGTAATGTAAATGTCACGTCAACTCCTATGGGTATTGAGCAGATTAAATAGACCAATGGTTCCCTTAGAAGGTATTGATACTTGTGAAATGCTTTCAGCATTTATCTGAAAACTTGCCCTGCTGGATTTTGTCTGGGCACTGCCTCTGATCATCCTATGCTGTGTATTTAATCTCTGGGGAAAACATTAAGCCATTGAAAGACCTTCTGTAGTTTGTTCTCATCAATTTAGAGAAGTGGATTTCAAACATCAGTGTGTGTCAGTGTCCCTGAAGGACTTGCTAAAAATCTGACTCCTGGGCCTTATTCTGAGAACTTCTGGTTCAGTAGGGGTGCGACCTGAGGATTTGCACTCCAACTAGTTTCCAGGTAATAGAGGTGCTGCTGGTCCAGGGATCATACTTGGAGAAACACTGGCTTCATTTGTACTATCTTAGAGGTTCGTATTGTACACAGCTGCAGAGATTTCACTGTAACCTGCTATTTTCATATATTTAACAATGTTAAATAATATCATTGCTTATCCTTGCTATAACATTTTCCCCCAAACCCAGTACACATTATTTTAAAAGTACATTTTGATGTGGAATTGTGCCAAAATATGCTACTTGATTTGTGAGGCATGATTTTCTCTTGTTGGAATTTTACTGCTTTTTCTTAGGTTATTGTTATATCTTTTCGTAGCAGAGAAATGACAGATGAAACGTTCTTTATTTGGACTAATAAGCCTAATGGTTTTAAATTGATCTAAGTAGGTATTTTTTTTTCAACATGGCCTTTCACAAATTAATAGACCTCTTTAGGATTGGGCACATTTAATATCAATTAATATTATTTAATTGTTTAACACTGTTTAATTAATGGTTTAATGAAATTTTTAAAGCTAAGAATTATTTTTTTTTCAACGTGAATATATGGCATGGAAAACTGTAAGGAGGCAGCTATATTTCAGATTTTTTTTCCCTAAAATAAATGCTTAGAGGAAATATATGAAGCAAAAGATATGTTAAGAAGAGTACTGACTTTTACTTTTTTTGTATTTGTTCATAGTGTTCTTTAGATTCCAGTTTGAGAATTATGATTTGCCTCTTGAAGATACCCTCTACCAATGCCACAAGGGTATGTATGTTTCAGAAAAACATAACCAATTGGTTATTTGGTTATTTTTTTAACCTAAAAAGACAGGCATATAGCAAGCAATACTGAAGAAATAGTTATCACATACTGAATGCTTCACTTTCAACCTTTTTTAAAAATTTATTTTTTAGTGAAGTATAGTTGAATTACAATGTTGTGTTAATTACTGCTGTACAGCAAAGTGACTCAGTTATACATATTCATACATTCTTTTTCATATTTTTTTCCATTTTGGTTTATCACAGGATATTGAATATAGTTCTCTGTGCTCTACAGTAGGACCTTGTTGTTTATCTATTCTAGATATACCAGTTTTCATCTACTAATCCCAAACTCCCAATCCATCTCTCTCCCACCACCCACCCCTTGGCAACCAACAGTCTATTCTCTACGTCCCTGATTCTGTTTCTGTTTCATAGATAGATTCACTGTCATATTTTAGATTCCACATGTAAGTGATATATAAGTGATTCCACACATAAGTGATATCATATGGTATTTGTCTTTCTCTTTCTGACTTATTTCACTTAGTATGATAATCTCTAGTTGCCACTTTTAACCTTCTGAAAGTGCCTAGTGTGAAGAACTCTAATAGATTACAATATCATTGGTCCTTTTAGTCCTGGGCCATGTCCACCAGTTCACCCTCAACACTATGAACTAGATGATCCTTCCAAACACAGACCTCATCGCACTGGTTCCTGGTTTAAAATCTTTGATCACGTCTCACTTCTTTTAAGATAATGTCCAACTTCCTTAATGGAGCATACAAGAAGGTACTTCATTAACTTGCAAGCCTACCTTTCCTAGTTAGTCTTTGGCTACTTGTCCCATCCCTGTGCTTCCTGCGTACTTTCAGAACCATCATCATTATCATCATCCAAACAATAACCACTGTTTGTTGAGCACTTACCATACGGCAGACATTGTGCTAATTGCTGTACATTTATAATCTTATTTAATTTCATACTTCCTTGCCTTTGCTTAGGCCATTTCCTTTGCCTGAAATGCTTTATACCCTTGCTGGTGAGTGAACTCCTTCTCATTCTTCAAGATGAGAATCTGAATTCCATTCCAATTTTAAAAAGGTTCACATTTTCTCTAGCAACTTCCTCCTATATCAGATCCCACGATACCTGACAGAGCTCTCTATATGAGCAGTTATATTATACTGAAGTCTCCCCAGTGAGCCTGTGAGCTTTATGAAGTCTAGTACTGTGTCTCATTTACTTTTGTATTCCTGGCTACATTCCCAGGCTGCATTATATGCAATAGTGCAATAATTTGTATTGCAATGGCTTGTAGCTACTAGTTAATATACCAAGAAGCCACATCCCCTGTAACTTTTTACCTTGACTGTGCTTGCATAGACTCATGGTTTATGCTGGAAAATTGCATAGAGATCATTTGGTCTAGTCTGCTCATTTACAGATAAGGAAACAGGCTCAGAGAGATGAAGTGTCTTGGCCAAGGTCACAGAGCTGGTTACTGGAAGATTTGAGACTTGAATCTAGGTCCTTTGATTTCAAGCTTTTTTATTTGTCTGTTGTACCATATTGCCCCATTACCATGCTGCTTTGCTAGATAAAAGAGCAAGTTTCTATATAGGTCTGAATTCAGGTTTCTTCTTTTGACCAATAAGGATGTATATCAACCAGAGACATATTCCTATCCCTATCCCTGTTCATTCATTATTAGTGTTTTAAGGCAACAACATTTATACAAAGCAAACAATACTGAATCAACAGTACTATTTCAAAGAGTGTCTCTAAGATTTTCTGTATGGAAAGCACTACATGGTTTCGCGGGTAATACAAATAACAAACATAATTCCTATCCTCAGAGGCAGCTATCATGTGATGAATTCATTTTTGTATCCATAAGGAAAAAGGACCTCAAAAATGCACATATTCTTTGATTTAGTCATTCTTTTTCTGGGAATCTATTTTAAGAAAGAAAATGCAAAGTTCATGCAAAAACATTTATTGAGATGTTATATATAATAAAATCTGACTTTTGTGGCCATTAAAATGGATCTTTATGAAGAATTAAATAGCATTGGAAATTTCGTACGTTATTATCTTAACAAAATGTAGTATTAAATATACGTGTAAGATTTCAACTGAGTAAACTGGTGTGTGATGAAGAGAAATATATCAAAATGTTATCACTGGGTGACGGGAAAATGGATGACTTTTATTTCCTTATCTGTACTTTTCTACAGATCCTGCATTTGCACACTGAGCATGTATTACTTTCATAATCCAGATAGTTAGGACCATAGAGGTTGAGAACTAGTGGAAATCACAGCATTGAAGTCTTTTGGAGCTCAATTAAAATCCTGTCTTCCCTACAGAGCAATTGTCCCTTTGGAAAATTGCCCTGGAATTTGAGTTTGAATTCCATTCAATGGCTGTATGGCCTTAGGCAAGTTACTTGCCTGCTTAACTGCCTCAGCTGAAGAATGGGGATAGTAAAGCTTCAGAGAGTTATGGTGCAGTTCATAACTAACAGTGATGCAAGGCTTACTGTTGCCAAGTGCTTTTTTTTTTTTTTTTAATTTTTTTTTTTTTTTTTTTTTGCTGTATGTGGGCCTCGCGCTGTTGTGGCCTCTCCCGTTGCGGAGCGCAGGCTCAACGGCCATGGCTCCCGGCCGCTCCGCGGCATGTGGGATCTTCCCGGACCGGGGCACGAACCCGTGTCCCCTGCATCGGCAGGCAGGCTCTCAACCACTGCGCCACCAGGGAAGCCCTGTTGCCAAGTGCTTTACATACATTATCTTCTTTAATTCTCACAACACTATTGAGATGGAGGTCATTATTATCCTCATTTTACAGGGAAGAGAATTAAGTCCAGAGAGGTTAAATCACTTATTCAAGGTCACAGAGAGCAAAACTTTGCAAACACTGGTGTGAAATTCTAGAGCTTGTGTCATTAATTATTATAATATACTGTCTCCCCAGGATTGTTATAAGAAATTTAAATGAGATAAACGATACAGAAGCATGTAACTCTGCCTGATACTTAGTAGGTGCCCAATAAATGTCTCTAAATGACTTAAGAAAGCATAAGGATCTAAAACTGACCCTTTAGGGGTGGGATTCAGATGGGGAAACCAAAACTGACAGCCTTCCTGGTAAACACTGGCAGGAAGCTGGGTCCTGATGTGTTTCATCTAAGCTAATAGTGCTTTGGTACTTACGTGCAAGGGTGGTTTGTGCTACTTAACTGAGATGACAGGCTTCTAGAGGAGCTGGGTCTGATGAACTCACACATGCCTAAAGATTCAGAGAAATAGAGTGGGAGATCCTAAAGCAAACCTCACAGAGTCTTGATTGCTGGGGGTGGGTATGAGGATAAGATTGGAGTTACATAGGTTCATAAATGATGCCACATGGAAAAAATGGATTTTTTTAGCAATAAAATGATTAAGTCATGCTCTTTGAGCCATTGATTGAAGATTCAGTTCTGTTCTTGTTAGACAAACAGGGTTGCTACAGTAGCCACCTGGCAACAGATTTGAAATTAAGAAAGAGTGATCCCATTAGTTAAGGTATCATTAGACTTTAATACTTTTTTTTTAATGAAAGAATCAGCAATTGACTTTGGTTTTATTTTGGCCCCAATCTCATTGCAGAGTTTGTTGGAACCATTTTCAAAACTGCTCAGCTTTGTAATTCAGAATGCCATCTTCACTTTGGCCTACCTGGTGGAGGTGTGTGGCTTATGTTACCGAGCTTTCACTAAGGTAAGGTTGCATGTGTGTTTATGTGTCCCTGGGAAACAAAAAACTGACAGAAACATATTCTTTCTAATCAGTATCAAATCCCTCTTAGGTTAATTGCCTCAGTATAGTTAAAAGTGAGTAATTCTACTGAGGTCTAATAAAAATCATTAGAAGGAAACACTTTGCACACACAAATATATAAACTATACGTTATATATGCAAATTTGGAGAACTGAGGGTCATATGGCTTAGAGGAGAAGAGGTATTTTGAATGAAATGAGATAATGGTCTAAATGACCTCTAATGTCCTTTTCAAGTTCACCATCCTATGATTAGTGGGCAAGCCATCAGTACATATCAATTTTATACCCGAAGTAGAAAAATATCAGCTTGTCATTTGTAAAAGCCTGTGGAGAGCTCCTTAATTCTCATCATTTGTCTGTCTCCCCAGTTCTGGGTTCTTGGCCTCTGAGACTGTAATCTCATCTTTTGTCATCTTGCTTTGATAATGGTTTCTCTATTGCATTATCTTTAGTATCCCCTGCCCCACTACTGAGGAAGTGGAAAAGTACTGCTTGCCCAGTGCATATAGCAGCCTTGTTGGTGCTGATAGACACTATCCTAATGGAAAAGCAGAAGGCAGGACAAATTGAGAGCGTTTCTGTCCTTAAGAACAATGTGCAAATGTTACTTTTCCAATTTCCAAATTTTCCAAGTTTATTTTCAATAGGGTTTCTGTTTCTGTTGTTCCCTCTTAAACATTCAGAATACTCCTTTATTCACGTTGTCCACTTCTACAAGCCCTTAATTTCTCCTAAAAATCTAATTTTTATCAAGGTTTTCATTCTATTTAAAACACCCTTGTCTCCTTTCTTACCATCTTGTGTCCATTCCACCATGTTAAGTGTTTCATGATAACCTTCCCTTTAATCTTTATGATTATAAACTGTTTATTACTCTGCCTGGAACAATATGTTTTCTAACTACGAAAATAATCAGTAGTTTTTTCTTCTTTCAAATCCTTCCTGAAAAATAACTTTTTTCTTTTTTTCACTTAAAAAAAAAGACAAAACAGCAAATACAATGAAAAGATATTCTATTTTTAGAAGTCATTTTATTTCTTAATTTTCTTTATGTTTGATGTGTTTAAATTATATATTTTATAGAGGAGGAATCATAATGAGTTTGTACTTTCTGTGCTGTGTACTATAAGTATTGATGACCGTGGACCTTCCACTATTTTGAATTCAAGATATTTTTGGTCTTAAATATTCATTATGCATTATATCCCCTCATAATCTATCATAACTTTAGTGGCCTCTCTTCCTGTTGTCATCTACCCTTCTTCATTCATTTTTAGTTTTTTAAGGAACCTCCATACTGTTTTCCATAGTGGTTGTATCAATTTATATTCCCACCAACAGTGCAAGAGGGTTCCCTTTTCACCACACCCTTTCCAGCATTTATTGTTTCTAGATTTTTTTGATAATGGCCATTCTGACTGGTGTGAGGTGATACCTCACTGTAGTTTTGATTTGCATTTCTCTAATAATTAGTGATGTTGAGCATCTCTTCATATGCCCAAGAAAAGACATGGAAAGGTAACAGCTTTGGAGACTATTTGGCAATCGGGCAGTCTTGATAACTTGAAAACTGTCCCACTTAAAATGCTAGAAGTGATGGATGAAATGTAATAAACATGATTTTAAATATATAGGTTGATATACAATATTATATAAGTTCCAGATGTACAATATAGTGAGTCACAATTTTTAAAGGTTATACTCCATTTATAGTTATTATAAAAATTGGCTATATTCCCTGTGTTGTACAATATATCCTTGTAGCTTATTTTATACCCAATAGTTTGTACCTCTTAGTCCCCTACCCCTTTCCCTTTCTCCACTGGTAACCACTAGTTGGTTCTCTATGTCTGAGAGTCGGTTTCTTTTTTGTTATATTCCTTAGTGACTTGAGTTTTAAAGCCCATACAGAGAAAGGAAATGAAGTCTTGGGACTATTTCAGGCTGGGAGTTGGAGCTGAGTTGTCCCCAGGAGAAAGCCAGAACCCTTGAAAGGCTATATGTTGGAGAAAAGTTTGATTTGGAAAGGATATATTCTTATATGGAGGTGACAAACAATGGGCTCTGTCTGAGCCTGGGAACTGAAAGATTTGTAGTTTCCCTTGAGAATTACTAACATGAGCCTATCTTTGAACATGTTTAGATTTTGAATTTGTAATACCTGCATGCTCTGTGAACCCCCAAAAGTCAAATAAATTGGTGCTGGGCAAGTAATTGCATTGGAGTGTCTGGCAGAAGCAAGCTCAGAATCAATCCTCAAACCTCTCTGGAGGGATATGCCTTCAACCTAGGCCCAACAAGATTCCCATAATTAAAATCTGGATGAACATGAGATCATGATCTAAAATTACAAAACATGTGAAGAAATAATCCACCATGAGCTACTTTAGCATAGTCAACAAAAATCAAGATTATTCCCCCTAAGAACTTCCAATATTAGAACAATGTGATAGAGACTATAAAAGCATACTCTAAATGATAAGCATTAAAAGATGAATTAAAAACTTGAGAAAAGATCTAGTCACTTAAAAAAAAAAACAGACAGATTTGAACAAAGTAGAAATTCTAGAAATGAAATAGTCATTGATGTAAAAAAAACTCAGTGGACAGGTTAGAGAGCAAATTAGACATAGCCAAAGAGGGATTTAGTGAAATGAAAATAGATCTGAAGAAATTATATAGCATGCAGCAAAGGGAGATAAAGAGATGAAGAATATGAAGAGAAGATTTAGCCAGTAAATTTAAAATCTTGGGAAATAGGGACAATTTTCTAGAAAAAATGTAATATGTAACAATCAGAAAAAAGATGGCTAGACTTAAATGATGAAAAAATGGAATCAGTAGTTAAAAACCATTCCAACTTTTTTTTTAACATCTTTATTGGAGTATAATTGCTTTACAATGGTATGTTAGTTTCTGCTTTATAACAAAGTGAATCAGTTATACATATACATATGTTCCCATATCTCTTCCCTCTTGTGTCTCCCTCCCTCCCACGCTCCCTATTCCACCCCTCTAGGTGGTCACAAAGCACCGAGCTGATCTCCCTGTGCTATGCGGCTGCTTCCCACTAGCTATCTATTTTATGTTTAAAAACCATTCCAATTTTAAAGACAACTTTAGTTAAACATTTAAGGAGCAGATTGAGCTGTACTTCATGCAAACTAAAACAGAGAATAGAAAAAAAGGGAACAATTTGCAACATATCTTATGAGGCCAATAGAATTTTGATACCAACCAGACAAGGGCAATAGGGGAAAGGAAAATTATAGGCCAGTTATACTTCAAAGATGCAAAAATTCTGAATGAATAATCCCAAGTTAATGCATTAAAAATAAAGCCTCACGCTCAGCCATAAAAAAGAATGAAATTCTGCCATTTGCAGCAACATGGATGGACTTGGAGGGCATTATGCTAAGTGAAGTATATCAGACAAACAAAGACAAATACTGTATGATATCACTTATATGTGGAATCTAAAAACACGACAAACTAGTGAATATAACAAAAAAGAAGCAGACTCACAGATACAGAGAACAAACTAGTGGTTACCAGTGGGGAGAGGGAAGTGGGAAGGGACAATATAAGGGTAGGGGATTAAGAGGTACAAACTATTATGTATAAAATATAAGGATATATTGTACAACATGGGGAATATAGGAAATATTTTATAAAAACTATAAATGGAGTGTAACCTTTAAAAATTGTGAATAAATATATTGTTCCCCTGGAACTTATATAGTATTGTACGCCAACTACACTTCAATTTAAAAAATTAAAAAAAAACTAAAGCCTCATGACCTAGTGAGGATTTTCTTGTAATATAAAATTGGTTTAAATATTAGAATATCTATTTATGTTACCATGTTGTCAGATTAAAGGAGGAAAAGCTTTTATCATTATCTCAAGAGATACAAAAGTAGCCTTCTATATAATTCAACATCCATTTATGATAAATCTTGTCAAACTAAGAGTAAAAGGGATAACTTGATAAAGGATGTCTACCAGAAATCTCTAGGAAACATTATACTTACAGCGAAATGCCAACAGTAGTCCCTTTAAAATCAGAAGTAAGACAAGAATGGCCATTATCACTGCTTCTATTTCCTATGGTTCTGGAGGTCCTGCTCAGTTGAGTAAGACAGGAAGAATAAATCAAAGTATAAGGATTAGAAAGGAAAAAGACTCTTCCTTTTCACAGATGATGTGATTACAAATGAACTGAAGAGAATCTATCTGTAGACACCTTTTTATAACTTTTATGAGAGTTCAGCAAGGATGCTGATACAAATGAATACCCAGAAATCATCTACCTTTAATTATTCAGCTACAAATGATTATAAAATATACTTCAAAAATAGCATTTATTGTGGCAACAAAAAATGAATCTAACAAAAATATGCAAGAATCTTATGGAGATAACCAGAAAATTTTATTAAACAACGTTAAATAAATGGAGACAGATCTCATGTTCGTGAATGAGGACCCAGCATAATAAAGATAGCTAATTCTCACAAAATAACCTATACATTTAGTATAATTCCAATAAATATCCTAGGCTTTCTCTCCTGATACTGATGGACTAGATAATTTGAATGTATCCTCCCACTGGATTTGAAAAGTTTCTTAAAAAAGTGAACAAACTATTCTCTGAAAACTTTAAAAAATCATCAAAATGCTAACCAGATATAGAGTTACCAGGCTAAGATCTGAGAGAACACAGAAATGCAGAGATGTGAGCCTACCACTGAAGACCTTTTTGTGCTCTGGGGGTGTTTGCCTATCTGAAAGATGTGACAATTCTGGAAGATCCAGGAGGCTAGGGGGAAAGAAGTCAGAATCCAGGACCTCCCAAGAGTGGAGACTCTCTGATCCTGCACCTCCTGCACCTTTTGGCTAGGACCACTAAGTAAAGATAACCCAGAAGTAAAGTTGTCCTCACATGGACACAGATCCCTGTCCAGACCTTTGGTGGCCCAAGATACGTTATTACAAGGTTTGTATGTGTATTAAGGCAACCCTGGATCACTAGTGCCTCCAGTACCTGGTAAAAAATGAACAGAAAGCTCTTTGGAGGAAGATAACATTTCAGGCCTCAAATTATTTCTAAAAATATTTTTAAAATAAAGGATGCAACGTGCAAAGATAACCAGACATATGAGGAGGCAAGACACCACAAGTGAGAATGCGTAGAAAGAAAAGACAGTGGATACAGACCTACAGGGTCTCCAATCAGTTGGTTATGATCAAGAAAGGACACACAGGGGACTTTTAAGGTGCTTGTGATGTGTACCCGACTTGGGTGCTGATTACATGAGTGTTCAATCTATGCTAATCTGTTTATCTGTTCACTTACATTTTATGTACTTTTCTGCATGTGTGCTATATTTGACAATAAATAAAGCTTACAAAATTGAAAATATTCTAGCATTGCATTAACAAGAACAGATCAATGAATTTCAGTATGTTCATACAATAAAACATCATTAAGCTGTTTAGTTGAAAGAATGAGAACTATATGTATCAACAGGGACTCACTTCAAAAATATAATGGAGTACAAAGTGATAAGTTGAAGAAAGATATGCATTGTATGATATCATTATAGAAAGTTAAAAACAAGCAAAAATAATAGTAAGCCTTATAATGGAGGTATACATATGTAGTAAAAGTGTAGTACATGAAATAATAAGCACCAGATTCAAAATAGTGGCTATTTCAAGGAAGGGAGAAAGAAAAGAGAGCCCTGTATAGGTAGCTTCAACTATTTCTGTGATGTTTGATTTTTGATAAAAAGTATTAAATCAAATAAAGCAAAATGCTATGATTTAACAAAGATGGGTAATAGGTAGATGATACATTCCATCTCTCTATTTTTCTGTATGCTTGAAATAGTCCACTTAAAAAGTAAGTTCCTTTTGAGAGGATATGAGAGCCTTTCAACAGTGTTACATGTTTTTCTCTAAATCATTTTCTATCGAAAAAAGTCCTTTTAGATTTGTTTAGTTTCTGCAGTTCTTGGAACCTCTCCCTGTGAATAAGAACCAAATCTCGTGGTTTCAGTCTTTAAGAGGTAGCCTATCTTTTTCTTACCCGTTAAATTATGTGTTCTCAGGGCTTCACTAAACTCATTACAAGCACAAAAATGCCCTTTTTCTTTTTTCTTGGGTTTGTTTCTTAAGGACAGTTCATTATGCATTTTAAAATACTGTTTCTTATTTCTGATCTGTGAATCTTTTGGAAGCTCTTTAGACATAGATCTATTCTAATTGAAGTTTTAGAAATTCGCTTACCTTCTTCTCTCTTGTTTTGTTTAGGAGAGGGATAAATTCTATTTGTCTCGTAGTGTTGTTCTAGAACTCCTGCAGGCGCTGAAGCTCAAATCTCCTTTACCGGATACAAACCTCCTTCTGCTTGTCCAGGTAGGCTTATGCCTCATTTCACTTTTCATGAAATTCACTTATGTTTGGAAAATTTAAGGAAGGTGTGGGACATATGCATAAATTAAATGTCTGTCCAGAGATAAGAAATAATATATCTTACGTGAGCCATGATCTGTCTATCACTATGCACTTGGCACTTCCACTGGCTAAAAAAGACCAGAAAAGGAGTATTTATTTTGTTCCTACTGTGGAACTAGTTCTGTGAAAGACAAAAAAGAAGAATGAAACGATAATGTGTCCGCGAGGAGTTTATGATTCAGTAGGTTGGAGGGGCAACCCATTAATGGCTACCAGAGCTGAGGCAGGACTAACGAAGCCAAAAGTGAGCGACCTGGAGGCTGAGGTCTGATCGCGGAGTCTCAGGAGTATGGATGGGTCGCCAAATCTCTGTGAAGCAGAAGTGAAAGTGGGGGTGGGCCCAGCCAGCTATGGTCAAAAGGCAGGTCGGACTGAGTCCAACCAGGGTGGGATGTGGGTGTGAAAGAACCAGCACCACAGGAGCCCTAAGGCAGGGGGCAGGGCTTGAACACATACCAGACAGGCTTTAGAGAACTTGCAGAGATTAATGCTTTTGGTTGTAGGGCTGCTTACGAGAGGCTCTAGCTCTCCATCCCTGGCATCCTAAGCTCAGCATCTTAGGCAAGTGTGCAGGTTTTGATCACACAAGACAGGCTGCGATTAGTGCCATGAGTGAGAAAGAGATGTAGATAAAGTCCTAGGGGGGAGTTAAGAGCAGGAGGCATCTTACCTCATAGGGTGTGAAATCAGGGAAGACGTCATGAAGGAAGTGGCATTTGAACTGGGTCACAAAGGACTGGTGGGTGCAGGCCAAACTCTGCCTGGGGTTGGAGTTCAGCACCAGAGGCTGACCGTCTTCAAGCAATAAAGGGAGGCTTCAGCAGAAAGATGGAATAAATTTAGGAATAACCACATGAGGATGGGTTTAGAAAAAGGCTGGCCATGCCAGGGGTGTCAGCAAGGGATCAGGTAAACTGGGATCCTGCCTCTTACCCCAAAGGTTGAGCCTGGCTTTAAAGACTTGGTCATGAGCTGCAGCTGGGATCAGGGTATCATTCAGACTGCCTTTGTGCAAAGTACCCAGGAAGTGTGTCACAGCTGTTTCAGTTCTCCTTGCGGAGCGTTATGGCCAGTCCCAGAGTCTGGGCCTACAAGGTTGAGCTTAAATGAATGAAGGAAAATGGAGCTTGATATCAAGGAACTAGACAGGTTTCCCTGAATCTTAGGTACCTTGGGTGTCATTTGGAGAGATGAGGGAGAAGGGGAAATTAACGGAGCACCTATTAAGTGCCAGGCAGCATGCTGGGGTTTTATATATCCCCCTCACTGCTTCAACCGTGAGAGGAATTGGTCCTGTATCGCAGATGAGGAGACTGTGGCTCGGGGGGGGGTTCAGTGACTAGCCCAAGATCACACAGCTGGCATAAGTAGTGTAAGCACCTGACCACAGGGTCTAATCAGTATAGAGCACAGCCTATAGTCAGGCCCCGCACATCACTTGCCCGGATTATCGTTAATAGCTCTTAGCGTTTTGCACCATTCATTTCTCTCCACGTCAATCCAGTCTTATAGCCTATGGCTGCCTAGAGGAATTTTGCTAAAACTCTGCTTTTTATCATATCACCCTGTGCATCGAAAACCTCCAGTGACCTTGTGGTACCCGAATTGTCAAGGTCTTCCATCATCTGGCCATACTTGACTATTCAGCATTATTTCCCACTACAAATATTTACTGACCACCTATCTTCGGCTAGGTTCTGGGGATATAGAGATATAAAGGCATAGGCCCTACCCTTATAATGTGCTAACCAGTATACTGACAGTCTGTACAGTATATAAACTACTGTAGAGGAGGGAGTGGCCAGCTCAGCCTGGGAAATGGAGGAAAGCTCATTAACCGTTAGGAGCCCTGACCTGGCCCAGGTGCTGGGGAAACAGAGATGAATAAGTCATGGCCCCTTCCTCCCAGGAGTTTCCTGTCTGATAGGAGTAGCTGACATCGAAACAAAAATTCCCAATGCAGTGTAATCGGTACGGTAGCAGAGGTGTGTACTGAGTAGGGAAGTGGTGTAGAAAAGGGATTGTATGTTTCTGAAGGGTGTGCACAAGTTTGGGGTTTACCTGGGAGAAGAGGAGGAATACCCTTGTCATTAACCATTTAATATCCACTAACTGGTCCCCTTCCTCCCCCACCTTATACCCAAGTAATCCTTGGGAACAGAACGGAGTTTTTCTCAAAGGCTTGAGATTTAATAAAGAGTTGGTATACTTTCAGTGAAGAATGGTCTTAAGTCATGTTTAAAGAGCTGTCCCAGGCACAATGATGCTTTCTGAGAGGAGTGACTGCTGGAAAGTGATGGCAGTGGATGTTGGGCATGATATAGTCGGAGTGAAATGGTTCCCATGGTACCAAGATGCTGGACAGCCCAAGAGGGAGACAGAAGCAAAGCGTAGCCAGGAAATGTCTGTGTTCCTAAGAAGAGACAGATTGAATCTCTTCCAGGGGATTGCCATCGGCCAGTCCTACCTCTTGACACATCAGCAGCAACACCACCTTTGAGTACAAGTAACTTTGATGCAACTGACCGTAAAAGTTAATAAGATCAGCCCTGGTTTGGAGGAGAGGGCAGGTGAACTAGGCTTAGTGAAGTAGCCCTCGAGAGAGGTAAGGCCAGCAGGTTGACAGTGTCTGGAAGTCACTTGCTTCTGAGAGCGTTTAGATTGGGGACATGCCACCTCAAAGCAACCTCAGTTTCCAGGCCCTGAAGGTGCTTTCCTGCGGGCATCAGAGGCTGGTCCCTTGATTGCCCTCCATCTGGAGCACAGCAGGTCTGTGTGGCTGATCTTCTTGGGTTCTAGCACCCCACTTTGTGACTGCAACTGGGGGCGGGTTTTTCTCTGAAGTACAT
This sequence comes from Hyperoodon ampullatus, assembly GCF_949752795.1. NCBI lineage: Eukaryota > Metazoa > Chordata > Mammalia > Artiodactyla > Ziphiidae > Hyperoodon > Hyperoodon ampullatus. Next base: position 169,533,611 of record NC_136916.1, read on the forward strand.
TAGCTGGCTGTAATGAGCACTTGTCACAAGACAGTGAAAGAACACTGACAGTTTAAATTGCTCAGTGCTTAAGGAGACCATGAAAACAGTGATTATTGCATCGCAGCTAGGTGAATAAATAACAAACACAAATTAGCTTTAGGAAGAAAGAAGACAAAAAGGTAAATTCTTCTGTGTATTTTGGTTTCTCTCATGCCATTTCAAATGTATAACATTTTCATCTTTAAAAACAAATATGTATTTGTCATTGAGTCATTAAGTTAAATTTAAGAATCAAATTGTAAAATTATTTAGATCAAAGAGATCTCTGGGGGGACATTTTGAGATCATACCCATGAGGAACAACCTAGTGCATAACATTTCGACCTTCTCCAACAAAAAATATTAAACACCATGCCATTTTGAAGTAACATATCCTTGTTCTATAAACTCAGAACAAACCAGTAATGAAAAAATTACTGAGAGAAATAAAAGTGAGGCATACCTTAAAAAAAAACCAAAAGTAGTTCCCTTTTCCCCGCTGTGCTTCCTGGCTAAGTCGTGGAGAAAAGTCTGCCACGGGGCCACTCATGGGATGAGGGAGAAGCATCTTTTGTCTCTCTACAGAAAGCGGTGCATCATTCTGCAGGGTTTCCCCGTTCCTTTTTCTCTTGCCCTTGACAAATGTTCAAGCGGGTAGCAGAAGTGGTAGCCTGTTCTCTGGTAGTTTCTCTTAAACCAGAGAATCTAGCATGGAGTCAGAGAGAAGCTTTCCCCTTTACTGGTGGTCAGTGTCAGTTCCTGGTACCTGGAAGACCAGATTCACAATATGAACAGACAATGTGTCTAGGGCAGACAGCGACTTCTTTCTTGGATATCATGACCGTCATCTCAGGACACTGGACGCGGCTCTGTTTAACAGCAAATGCAACTTGGAAAAAGAAAAGAAAGTAACAACTGGAAGGAAAAAGTCCCCTGGTGGGAAGGGTGAGCGGGAGGGATAGATTGGGAGTTTGGGACTGACATGTACACACTGCTGTATTTAAAATGGATAACCAACAAGGACCTACTGTGTAGCACAGGGAACTCTACTCAATATTATGTAACAAACTAAATGGGAAAAGCATTTGAAAAAGAATAGCTACATGTATATGTATAACTGAACCACTTTGCTGTACACCTGAAACTAACACAACATTGTTAGTCAACTACACTCCAGTATAAAATTTTATAAAAGATAAATTTTTTAAAGCTTAGAAGTAAAAAAACCCAAAAGTCCCCTGGTGATCCATCCTGAGTGACACTAGCCCCATTAGCGAGAAGAGAGTCAGTTGCTCAGACCTTGCATTTACCATTCGTTCTTTCACCCCACAGGGAACCCCTAGGATATTCCCTCTACTATTGTACTTCTCTAATTAATAACTTAGTAGATAGATGAGTTCACAGATATGAGGCTGTTTGTAATTCTTGTCATGGGTAAACCATACTTTCGTTGTTTACCGAATACTCTGGCAGTAAGAGTGTTCCTTTAAAGGACAATGGAACACTTGCCCAAGGGATGCAGGGTCATTCAGGTTCTAAACATTTCAAGGCAGTGACAGGTACCAATCTGGTTTTCAGTTTCTAGAACTTCTTCCTGGAGGCCTGGCACTCTGGGGTATCTCCCAGTCTGGTATATTATGGTTGTTCAGCCATCACCCCTGTTATTTGTTTTAACTTACATATACAATCAGGTGGCCTTAAATGTTCAAGTGGATTTTTTTAAAAAAAGGAAAAAGAGGCATGGAGACAGGAAAGAATTTTCCAAATAGAAAAAATATATGTATTCTTCAGAATCTACTATTGTTGACCATCAGGGTGTAGTTCTCCTTTTATACTTTGGACAGAGGCCCTATCTTGTTTTAATCCAGATCTGTTGACATTTTTGCTTTCACTTATAACATTTTCTCTTCTGCTGGCATGCTGTAGATATTTTACGTGTAATAAGCTATTATTATTGTTCTCAGGATGGATTAGAGTTTTCATAATAGAGTGATAACTCATTGAAAGCTACCATAAAATCTATATAGGCTCACATCCAAAAGAATTTCCTCAGCTCCTATTCTGTGTCAAGGGTAGACATTCTGCTAATTTGCATGTAACACTCCCACTGTGTGGGATACACCTGCATATTCAAGCTGTGAGAAATCATGTGGGTGAAAGGTTTTCTTTTAAAGATAGTTTAGTTGTGGGCTGGAGGACAAAGAAACGGCAGAGTTACGGCCGTTGTTTTTAATTCCCAGATACTATTGATGTGGGTTAATTAATATTTGTTGCATTAGTAATAATCTGATCACTCTCTGGGAGGAGAGGTGGCGACCCTATTTTGAGTATCATTTTGATAATGATTTTAGTAATGACACATAATGGGTTTTGCGTTTCTCTTGTATTCATGCGGGAGTGCCTATTTCAGTGGCATATTTCTATCTAAAAGTACCGAATTCTTCCTTCTATAGCTATCATTCTTTTTCCCTCTGATTTTGTTATATCTTTATATTTTGAACAACTCTATAAAATAATAATGGAGGTTTTCAGGTGGCAGCTATATAAAATGAAGACAGAAAGGTTTATTAAGGCTTTAGTCATACATATTATGTAAAATTACACTGGAGGAAAAGACATTGATAAAAAATAGTAGATGATTTTAGAGGTTTATGTACTTTTATGCCTTTTAGTACACCAGACTCTCTGAGACACCTCCATAACTTTTAGAGTGATTTTTAAAAGAATTAATTCTGACTTCTGAAGTTATCTCTTAGCTCTCGCAGACCGGACGTTTGAATTTGGCCTCAAATCTTAACACCACATGGCTGACAACCTGCTTACGTTATGCTACTCAATAAGGTGAAGCTCTAACCTGAGTTTGGTGAGGGAGAAAGGCTTCTGCTGAGGGAGATACAGACACTTGAAATTTTGCTTCTTCACAAATTTTCTCTTGCCCTTAGGGGCACAGCCAGGCTTGCAAGCATACTTTAGGGGTCAGGGTTTGCACCATCCTTACATAGGATACTGCAGAGGACTCCTACCCGCTTCACTCACAGTTATATGCATCTCTCTCTTTTCTTTTGACCTCTCTTAGCTGTGCAGTCTCTTGGTTCTGCTGTAAAGAAATTAATTAAAACGTTGGAGTCCTGACAGACGTTTTGGAACTTATTATAAGTCGTTTGTCTTAGATGGCAGACTCTGGTAGCTTTTGAAAATACATTTTATGGGAAAACATGCAGTATCTGCCAGGAGGTTGGGAGTGTTCCTTCTTTTCACTATGTACCTCTATCAAATATTTTACTTGTTTTTTGTTTTTTTTTAAATTTTTGGCCATGCTGCGCGGCTTGCGGGATCCTAGTTCCCCCACCAAGGATCAAACCCGTGCCCCCTTCAGTGGAAGTGTGGAGTCGTAACCACTAGACCACCAGAGAAGTCCCTCAAATATTTTCCTTTTTTACTTAGAGGTTTGCCAAGGTTGTAGGCTTCATTATTATTATGTATCCTCATTTATTTACTTTTTCTTATTAGAAATAAGTCCAAGTTAGGAGAGCAGGCATAAGCATTCTTGAATAAAATAATAGAAAATTTTAGGTGTTCCCTAGACGTTACTAGCTGGTCTTCAGAGTTAATAGCCAAATAGATTCTTCAGCTTTCTCTAACTGTCTGCGAGGCCAATGGAGAGGATAGGATGTGAGCCTGGAGATTTGTGTCCACTCCTGCCATGCGGCTTTCAGGGACAGCTCTGCTTGCTGTCATCTCAGCTCCAGCTCAGTTACCTGTCCCGAAATACCTCTCAGGGAGGACCGCCTCTCCCACACTTGAAAACCAGCTCATGGCCCCAGATGAGAAGTCTACAGGCCCCTGACCCTCAGGAAGTCTGTTGAGGTTAGAGCTTCACCTTATTGGCCAAAATCTGCTGCCTGTTAATAACGCTTAGATTCCGATCTCTGGCTAACCTGACAACATGCTGGGTTTTGTTCCTCGTCCTCCTTGAGACTTTTCCTACTACCCCGATCCATACTGCTTCTCCTCAGTTTGACGGGGACCATGCCTGCCTGGCTGACCTACCTAAATTTACCATGCTCTTCCAGTATGAGAGTGAAATGAATTAGAAGGAAGAGCTGTCAGGGTCAAAGCTTCTTTCAGAACCTCTGAGCTCTGGATAGCAGCAGCTTTGGATCCTCAAGTCACTGGGGCCAGAGGCCAGGAAAGAGAAACTAACCAGGATCTAGCTGCTCATAGCAAACTCTACAGACTTCATGTTTAACTTTTCCCCTAAAACCATTAATAAATAGTTGGGCATTGCATTAAGCGGGAAACACCTGTAAAAGTCTGTAATGAAGCAAATCAGGCTGTAAGCTGACAAATCCATCCTCACCATGATCTCGAGTCATACCTGATTAATCATCTCATTTCACAAACTCTTGCTGAGCCCCTCCGAGATGTCAGGCATGAAGCTAGTGCCGGGAGTGAGCTGCATCAAATCTGTGGTCTCGAAGATCTTGTAGCCGGTTGAGAAATAGACTTGTAGATCGTTGCAACCTGATGTGATGACTGTACAGTGGAAATGTGTGGAAAGTCCTGTGGGGACACAGAGAGGAAGCGGGGGTCATTATCAGCACAGAGGATAGGCGTGAATGAAGTGGGAGGAGAAAGACCAGATACTGAGGGGCCTCGGAGGGGAAGAAACAGGTACAGTCCTCACTCTGAAGTTGACTGTTTTTCTGTTTTCAGTCTAAATGTATGGTATAATGATAGAAGTCCGGAAAATCTATGAAAATTCAGGAACTGTCAAAAAGTGCTGAAGAATAAATAGCATGACTTCAGAATAAATCTGACAATGCTGACATCTTTCCTTTCTTCCTTGACTGAATGTGGCATTTCAGTGCCACCGAACTACTGTCTGGTTAAAGTGAGAATCTGTGTGTTAATCCCAGTACTATGATTCTGAATTTCTGGTAGGAATGAACTTTCATGACTAGCAAGTCCCATATATCTAGGGCAGATTGTCACCAAAGTAAACGCTAATGAATTTAAGCCAAGTTAATAAAATTACAAATTACTTATTACTGTCCAAATGCTCTTAAAAATAATTATCCTTTCAATTTCTTATTAGTTTATTTGTGCAGATGCTGGAACCAAACTAGCTGAGTCAACAATCCTGAGCAAGCAGATGATCGCCTCTGTACCTGGAGTAAGTCCCGACCAAATTAATTATCCACATTTTCTATTACTCCTCATTTCCTCATTTAGCCAAGAGGTATTTTTGGCCTGTGTCCTGGTTCACTTTTGATAGAACAAACACTGTAAAATTGAAATCATTAGTATCTTGTTTGAAAGAGCACTGGTAAAAATTTAAATTAATCTCTGCCCCTGGAAACTTTTAATTCCAGGAAACATGAATGAAATTGAAGCAGCCAGTTAAGGAGAGGGAAGAAATTACCAGGCATACAGCATAGATTTGATTAAAGTTCAATTTTTCCAGAATGAATTTTCTTACACTGGCTTCTGTTAACCAATTTGATTTAACTACTGCCAGAAAGAAATAAGCATTTAATACCTTGTTTTCCTTTATAATATTTCCTCTGAAAATTGAAAAAACTTCTGTTATCATCAACTAGTGAGCTATTTGGTGAAATATGTTAAGATTCTTATAGATAGGATTGAATATGAGAAACCACAATAACTTATTGATAGCAAGGTTATTGCAACAAACTGAGAAAACTTAGAGATATAAATTATTAATGGAAAAAATTTATTTAAATTTTCAGTAGGGAAAAAAATTTTTAGTTTATTTGTTTACGTATTTATGTATTTATTTTTGGCTGCGTTGGGTCTTCGTTGCTGTGCGTGGGCTTTCTCTAGTTGTGACGAGCGGGGGCTACTCTTCGTTGCGGTGCACGGGCTTCTCATTGCGGTGGCTTCTATTGTTGCGAGAACGGGCCCTAGGCACGCGGGCTTCAGTAGTTGTGGCACGTGGGCTCAGTAGTTGTGGCGCACGGGCTTAGTTGCTCCGCGGCATGTGGGATCCTCCCGGATCAGGGCTCGAACCCGTGTCCCCTGCATTGGCAGGAGGATTCTTAACCACTGCACCACCAGGGAAGTCCGAGAAAAATTTTAATAAGGAAAAAAGATCACTTATAATCCTTCTGCCCTAAAATAAGAACCCTATTGTTTTAGAAAATTTTTACATGTTTTGATCTATTCAGTATCCTAATTTGCTTATTCCCATATTGTTGGAAATCTATATGCTTTCTAGTTTCTTTGCTTGTATAGCATAGCATAGTATATAGCATATACACAAAGATCCTCTTCATGTTTATTTTGAATGATATTCTTGGGATAAATTCCTTAGTCAGTGGGCAGGAACATCTTCACAATACGTATTCCCATGTTGCTTTCTAAGAAGGTTTTATTCATTTACATTTATAAGTATACCAGATTTATCCACAGCACACTAAACATTACTTCATTTTTTTTTGATGTGGAGAAATATTATGAGAGAGGAAGAATAACAGTCATTCAACCCAGAGATAATTTTACTGCTAACATATTAATGTATTTTCTTTCTTCTTTTTCTATGTATATTTTTAAATATAGTCGAACCGTAATATAGATGCAGCTTTGGCTTCAAATGTCATAAGCATTTTCCCCAAAGTGACATTACCTCATGTGACTGCACCATATAATAGTGGCTAACAATATGGGTTTTGATTCACACCTGAGTTTGAGGCCTGACATTTACTAGCTGTGTGATCAGGAAGGTTATTTAACCCATGATGCTTTGATTTGTATTATCTGTAGAATAGGACATAATAGGGCCTAAGGTCTAGGTTGAGGATTGAATGAGATAATGCATGTAAAGCACATTAGCATGGTGTTAAATATATAGTAAGTGCTGAGTAAACATTAACTATTAAAAATAATATTAATGGAGGTAGGGGGACAGGACAGGTGATGTTTAAGGGTACAGACTTACAATGAGCAGTAAAAAAGTCCTAGAGATGTAAAGCACAGGTCAGTGAATATAGACAATATTGTATTATAATAATCACACTTACTAAGAGACTAAAACTTAATTATTCCTACCAAAAAGAAAGGATAATTACATAATGTGATATAGGTACTAATTATCGTTACGATGGCAGTTATATTACAATAAATAAATGCATCAAATTAACATGTTATACACCTTAAATTTACATCATTATATGTCAAGCATGTCAATAAAAAAATAAAATACAGCTAAAAGTAAAAAAATACTATTAACAAACACTACTTATTGTTGGATAGTTTCATTATTTTCAGTATCCTGCAATTGTAACTAATGTGTGATAAACATCTTTGTGCTTAAATCTTTGTTCATATTTTAGACTATTTCTTTATAATAGATTTCTAGGAGTAGATTAATAGATTCTGGGTTTTTTTAAAGGTTCTTGACAATAGTTGGGGTAATGCAAGATGCTATGAGATAAAATTCCAGTTCTTAGCAACTTAGCTCCAAAAAAGTTTATTGTTTGCTCAAGTGAAGTTTAAAAGGGGGGCCTGATTAACAAAGGGAGGAGGACTTCCACATGAGCACTTGGGGATCAGGTTTCTTCTGTCATGTGCAGTCCTCTGCAATCAGCTGGTGGTTGGGGAAAGAGAAGGAAATATGGTACATGGAACGTTTTCATGGGCCAGGTCTAAAAGTGGTGCACATTTCTCCTACTCACGTTCCATTGGCTAGAACTCAGTCACTCTGCCACACCCGACTGCAAAGGAGGATGGGAAATGTGGTCTAGTGCATCCTAGGGAAGAAGAAAAATGGTTCTGTGAGTAGCTAGCCAGTCTCTGCCCAGCACTCACTGGTTTCCTTATTTAATTCTCTAAAACTCAATATTTGCTACCTATGCGATAGCTAAAAAATAATATCCCTAATATATAAAGGTTTATTGAAATCAACAAAAGACAAATATTCCAAAACAACAAAATAGCAACAGTTATAGCTCTACATATAGAACCCTTTCCAATGACCAATAAGCCATTCAAAATAAGCCTTTTACCCTCACTAGCAATCAGTGAACTATAAATTAATATAAAATATAAAAATTTAAAAATATAAAAATTAAAATCAGCTAGCAAATCAGCGGGTTTTTCTTTTTTTTTTTTTTTTTTTGCGGTACACGGGCCTCTGTCTGTTGTGGCCTCTTCCGTTGCAGAGCACAGGCTCCGGACACGCAGGCCCAGCGGCCATGGCTCACGGGCCCAGCCGCTCCGTGGCATGTGGGATCCTCTCAGACCGGGACACGAACCGGCGTCCCCTGCATCGGCAGGCAGACTCTCAACCACTGTGCCACCAGGGAAGTTCTTATAAGCTACTGGTGATAGTCAGTTTTGCTGAAAAAGAGTTGACAATCTACTTCTAGGAATATGTTTGAGAAAGTAATTAAATATAGAATTATCTACAAGCACATAAAGAATTATCTACAAGTATATTTATTAAAGTAGCATTTAAAACAGCAAAAATATGGAAACAAAATTAATGTGCAACATTAGGGTATTATTTAAATAAAATAAAGTACATCTATAAGCTAGACTATTATGTGGACCAAATCAAACTTTCAAAGAATATTTAATTAATTAGAAAATGCTTATGATGAATTTAATTAAAAAGCAGGTTAGAAAAAAATTATCTCAATCTTATAAAAATTATATATGTGTGTGTGTTATATGCATTAAAAAATATTTGGAAGTATTAACAGTGGCTGTCTCAGAGGTGGAGAGCAGGAATTAGGATTATGGTGATTTTTCTTTTTCTTTTTATTAATTTATATTTTCCAAGGTTTCTACATCGAACACGTGTTATCTTTATAATGTAAGAAATGTAACTTTAAAGTCAGATACAAGTTTTGAGAAAGAATTGGATATGGTTCACTTCAATTCATGTTTTTGAGATTAGAGTATGTTTTCAATTCCTTTATCATCAGTTTTCCCACTGAAATAAACGTAAGTCTTTTGAAACAAGTTGAGCTAGACTCTTTATGTTTTTTGGTTTTTTAAAATAACACACTAAGGTTATACTTATGTTTTGCAAAGTAAAAGAAAAAAGGGGGGCGATTGGAAATTATATGCTTTGTTTTATAAGTGTAGATGGCTCACTGAAGTTATCCTGACTAGAAAGTGTATTTTAAGCCTTTTATTAGATGTAGTTACTGTCTCTAGAGCAAAAGTACCTGGTAATAGTAAATTCTTTCCTCTCATTTTTTGAAATTCAAAAGTAAAAGACAAATATTGAATAATGCTCCAAGTAACTATTTTCTGTGACATTTGCCTAGTTGAAATGGTATAAAATATTGCCTATGAAAGAAACAAATCCCTTTCAAGAAATTCAGGAGCAGAGTATATGCTCTTATTTGCATGACATGTGAAAGGTCAGAGATAATGGAATAAACTGGGGGGGAAATCCTTTCTTGCACTAAGGGACTAATATTCCCAAAGCAGGAGCACAATAACCTTTTATAATTCCTTCACTTGATTTAAATTAAAAGAAGAAAACCTTAAAACATATGAAGTGCTTGGAAAACACTCTTGACAGAACCGCCAATGACCTTATTTTACTGTTTGTTATCCTGTCAGAGGAACTGACAGGCGTAACATTCTAGAAGAGATAGAAGGTGATATAGTTCAGTGCTGTGCAGATTTACATGAATATGGGAAAATGAGAGCCACTGGGTGAGCTAGTTAAGTATATAATGTTCCAGATTTTCCTAAAGAAAGCTAAGAAAGGCCTTAGGATAGTATTCAGATGGCTTCAAAGAGGGCCTGCTTTTGATCCACATTATATCCAGTCTTATGTATGGGTTCTCTCATACAGCTTTGATGTAGCAGCCTGTCTGTCCATTTTCCTTTTCTTTGTTTATAATCCTAAATTCACTGCATTGCCCTGAGAGAGCAGGTTTATTCCATTTAATAACCTGAAACACAAGTATGCTTTTTTTTCCTTTAAAACTTCTCAAACACGCTGCTAGTATGTGGGGAAGATGACCATTTTGTTTCTTTAATTATCCCTAGCACGAATTCAACAATGATAAATTTGTCTATTTAATAGTGTACCTACGATGTATAAGAAGTTGTAAGTGCTTGAATATAAGAATTTTTGACTCTTTCAACAAACATGATATTTGTTTATGTCCTTTTTTTTTTGATAGAGAAAGACATCTAAGATTATGGTGGTAGAATTTGGTGGTACATATTTTTTGTGTGTCTAAGACTCCCTGGAGTGATAAAGTGTGACTGTTGTTTTGAGGTGATTCATGTCATGAAGACCGATACTAATGACTTTTACATAGGCTAAATCTTTATATACCAACCAGTTTAAAAACAAGCAAACAAAATCAATTCAATGACCCAGTGGAAAAAAGCCTGTAAACCTTGTCTTCCCTAGGCCATCCCATTTGTTCTCCACCACAAACCTTTTTATTAATTTTTGTCCAAAGTTGGGGCAGACAATCACAGGCTATGGCTGAGAGTAACGAAGTGAATCAGAAATCCAGAAAACGAAACAACTCATTAGTAAACGGCGTGAAACCAGAGCGAGACAATCACTGCAGTCAGGGCAAAAGTGCAGGCCGTGACTCAGAGCGCGCGCCCCGCCGTGTCCTTCTGTGTGTTTCAGTGCGGGACGGCGGCGATGGAGTGCGCGCGGCAGTACATCAGCGACGTGCTGGACTTCGTGGCAGACATGCACACGCTGACCAAACTGAAGGTAAGAGGGCCTGCGTCCCCTCATCCCTCAGGTTAGCGAGACGGAGAGGCATTTTTAGGAAATTAAGCAGGCTGGATGGAAATTTATCATTACCTGGAGAGGCCGTGGTGGCACTGTTGAATGAGCCCATGTCCTGGGATTCTGAAGAACCGAGTTCCACCTCTGTGAAGAGGGAGTGAAGAAAGGAAAGGATATTTCCATGGCGGCTCCAGTTCTGTGCATACCTTTACTTTTGCCATTTATTCAATTCTCACAATACCCCTATTGTAAAATATTCCCATTTTACCAATGTAGACACTGAGGCCTAAGGTGGTGCAGTCATTTGCTCAAGATCACGCTACTGCTAAGTGGTGGAGACAGGGGTGACCTAAGACTGTAGTGACTCCCAATCCATTCTCTTTTCACTGTGCCACACATTTAACTACCCTGAGCCTCAGTTTCCTCCTTAGCAAAGGAAGTCTAATAAACCCACCTCAATCAACCTACCTTTGCTGCCCATTCCAAGGTTTGGTGTGAAATAATGCATGTGAAGACACTTTTGTAAACTTTCGTTTGTATGAAATGTGTACACTTTATGCAAACATAAGTTGTTTATGGGTTTTATCTGCATTAAAGCTATCTCCTTCCAGAAAATAATTAAAGACAGAACAACATTTAATTTGTATATGGATAAAATCCCAGTGAGGTTGTTGAGGATATTGATTGCTTTGCAGGGTGGAATGAATTGCTGATGCAAGTCAACTTCCCTGCCGCGAGAAGACTAGGGAGCTAAAAGATTGATAGTCCAGAGGTTTGAGGAAGGCCCCGGACAAAGAGCAGAAGAGGAGCCAGACATGGCCCGATGAGCAGCCAGATTGCAGTCCAGCACTAAATGTGGCTTTTTGATAAACAGGATCTAGTCGCCCCAGAAGTTCATCAGTTAAAACTACGGTCCCTTCAGCACCCAACTCAGTTTCCAGACTCTGCTCAGATGATCCAAGTGTTTCCTGGGATAGGGATAGACTTGCAAATGCTCTGTGGAGAGTAGAATTGAAATTTAAATTGATGATCTCTCACAATATCCAAATCCAGTCATTTCTGAGTAAGCTCCCCTAGTGTTTGCTCACGCACATGTTACTGATCGCTGAATCTGGTTGCCCACGCTGAAACCACTTTGATGTCTGAAGAGGAAACAATATTACCTCAATAGTTTTATAGCCACTTCCAAAATGCAGAGAAAAATAATCAGAAGGATCCATGATGACCAAAAGGTTAGGGACTGTAGACATAATCCAACCCTCTGATTTTACATATTAGGAAACAGATCAGAAAGGTCAAGTGGCAAGTGGCTTAGCTAAGGCCATGTGAGTGTTAGGACAGAGCTGGGTCTAGAACCTAGGTCTCAACTCCCAGTTCTGTGCTCTTTCCACTAAGCCACACTGAGCAATGAAATTTTTCTGAATTAATTCAACTAGTATGTATTGAGCACCAATAACATGCCTGACACTGTTCTAGACATTTAAGGATGTGATGATCAGCAAAAACAGACACAGTGGCTGCCCTCATTTATAGTCTGGCAGCGATGGCCAATTGTAATGAAAATTTCATACAAACTAACGTGAAATTGTGACTTTCACAATTGCTATGAAGAAGAGGTAGACAGCAGCATGAGAGCTTCTAATAGGGTGATATGACCTACCAGGGAGGTTAGGAAGGCTCCTAAAGTAGGTCAGGGAAGGCTTCCTGGAGGGGGTGACCCTTGAGCTAAAATCTGAACAATGAATAGGGTTGATTAGGCGAAGAGAGGCAGAAACAGTATTTCAGGGAGAGAGAACAGCATACACAAAGGCCAGTGATGGAAGGGAACATGGAGAGCCAGTGTAGCTGGACCACAGGGATGAAGCGGTAAGATGCAGAAATCCGTAGTATCTAGATCATTCCAGGTTGTTTAGACCATGCTAAGGAATGTTTTTCCCCTTTATCCTAAGAACAATGGGAAGCCCCTGAAGAAGTTTAAATGGGTTGTATGCTTGGGAGTGGTGATAGAAGGTGTGGAAATGACAACCTGATCTTCTTTAAAGAGTGCCCTGGAACATCCCCAGTTACTCTGCCAAAGTCACAAAATACCACTTGGTTTTGTAGAGCCACATGAAGACATGTTCCCAGCCTCTGCATGAAGATACCTTTGGTGGCCATCTCAAAGTTGGGCTGGCTCAGATTGCAGCCATGGAAATCTCACGGGGCAACCACAGAGATAACAAAGCTGTGATTCGCTATCTGCCTTGGCTCTATCATCCCCCTTCTGCAATGCAACAAGGGTAAGACCCTTATTATTCGGGCCACGAGGCAGGAAACACCCCTGAGTCTCCTGGGGCTCAGTAAGAGCGACTGAATGCATTGAAGATCTATGAGAATAGAATATGATTGGTTAGGGAGATGGGAGTTGAGACCAATTTCCATACTTCTTTGCTGACCTGGCAGCATTTTTGAACACGAGTACTTCATGACATGCTGACAATAAAAGTTGCCCTCCTACAAAGACCTCAGTCATCCTGATGGATGATGAAAACTTGGAGCTTAGAACTATCACTTTAACTCTTAATTTCCACTAGTTAAGTAAATTGATAGGTATTTATTTGTGCACTTACATAGCTTCTGCCTTCAAGGAGCTTAGATTATAGCTTGAACAGAATCTACATCAGAGATGAAACAGAGTTCAAGGAGGTGTGAGCCCCTCACCCTGCCCGTAAGGGAGGCTGAGAAGAGAGAGGTGGCCGTGGGCTAGTTTACTTGGGACCTTGGAGCAGGCTTGACCTGCCATCTTGCATGGGCAGCTTCCTGGCTAGAGGAAAGGTTTGGAGTGGGGTGTAAGGGGGGCAGGGGGAGAAAATTACTGGAGAACAGGAATGTGGGTGGCTGTGTATTTTATCTCCTCTTCTATTCCTTCCCTTCTGGTGGGGATATCCGAGAACTTTCTAATGAGAAGAAAGGAAAGAGTTTAGAAAGAGAAGCTAGTCAGAATGACAGCCAGGTTTGTGGAAGAATGATGTTTAATCCTGTGTCGCCAAAGGCTTCTGTTTGCTCAAACAGCTAAGATCCAGGATTGGAGTGCAAAACAAGAAAAACAGATTTATCATTTTGTTCTCACTTTGTTGCTTTGGTGTTTTACTTCATGTAACTGCCTACAAGACCACACTTTTAAACCCCTCCATCAATAAGCGTTTGTTAAGCACCCAACGAAACCGAAAACACAAAAACATCTCTAACACTTCCTTCCTCCCTAATAGACCAAAAGAATTCATTGAGTGTGTCTCTCACATCCGGCTGCTGTCCTGGCTGCTTCTGGGTTCCCTCACTCATAATGCAGTGTGTCCAAATGCCTCCTTTCCCTGCCTGCCAATACCTCTGGATGCAGGTTCCCATATTGCAGATCATCTTATTGTTATCCTGATTGGATTTCCAGAGCAATCAAAGGTAAGTGATTTCTGCAAGATTAAAACCATATGCATCAAAATTGCTAATGGAAACCCTTATCAGCCAATTATGTTTCTTCTGAGAAGAAAATGCATCTTATCACTTGCCCTCCTGTGGATGCTAGGAAAGCAACTTTGTGCTAATGCCTTATTGAAAGTTGTTCAAATTCCCAGACTGTCTTTTCTTCCCCCTAAATTGTTTTTCGGTTTACTTTTATGAAGATAAATTATGGAGGCAAGCGAGAGTTAGCTTCCTAGGCATTTCTGTCTCAAAGTAATGAAGAGCAGTACAAGGATAGAAATATAATAAAAATTCTGTGATCAGTTTTTAGAACCAAATATGAAGAGGAGGAAAATTTACACTCTAATTTTTTATGCACTGCCTTTCAACTTAAATCTCTAGAGATATATGAAAGTACAAAATGAAAATAAGGCCAGTTGGGAACTCACCAAAGTATATGTTGGAATCACTTACACAGAGGAACTTATAAATTGTAGAGCCAGATGATGTGCTTAAGAGAATAAAGTCAATCCAAGGCAAGCATCAATCATGAGCCTATACAAGCAAACTAGACACACTGATACTAATCAGTTAGGAGGAGACAAGGTCCCCTCACAGAGCTCAGGCAAATTCTAGGAGGTCACGGCAGGTTTGGGAACAGCTGGGATGTAGGCCAGGGCAAGCTGACCTGCGATAAATTTATTCTGAAATCAAATAGAGCACCCATCCAAATGACCTGAATGATGTTTTCAAAAGGAATTAGGCAGTTAGTTCCTAATATTTCAACCCAATCTGTGTTTGATTCCTAATGATGGTACTTTGTAATTCTGTGACATTGAAAAAGTTACTTAACCTCTCTGAGCTCCAGGTTTTCATCTGTAAAATAGATGAAATGGTTTGAGAATTATGGAGGTGATCTATAAAAAGTCTTTACCACAGTGTCTGGGACATTATAGGTGCTTACTCAATCAGTACTCATTACTAGTTAGGAATAATATCTGTACTTACTACTAGTTAGGAATACTATCAATACTTATACAAGTTAGGAATACTATCAGTACTCACTACTAGTTAGGAATACTATCTGTACTTACTACTAGTTAGGAATACTATCAATACTTATACAAGTTAGGAATACTGTCAGTACTCACTACTAGTTAGGAATACTATCCATACTCAGTACTAGTTAGGAATACTATCAGTACTCACTACTAGTCAGGAATAGTATGAGTACTCACTACTAGTTAGGAATACTATCAGTACTTACTACTAGTTAGGAATACTATCAATACTTATACTAGTCAGGAATACTATCAGTACTCACTACTAGTCAGGAATACTATCAGTACTCACTACTAGTTAGGAATACTATCTGTACTTACTACTAGTTAGGAATACTATCAATACTTATACAAGTTAGGAATACTATCAGTACTTATACTAGTCAGGAATACTATCAGTACTCACTACTAGTTAGGAATACTATCAGTACTCACTACTAGTTAGGAATACTATCTGTACTTACTACTAGTTAGGAATACTATCAATACTTATACAAGTTAGGAATACTATCAGTACTTACACTAGTCAGGAATACTGTCAGTACTCACTACTAGTTAGGAATACTATCCATACTCAGTACTAGTTAGGAATACTATCAGTACTCACTACTAGTCAGGAATACTATCAGTACTCACTACTAGTTAGGAATACTATCTTTGCTGCTGCTGCTGCTGCTGTCACTACTAATAGTAGTATAATTATTAAGTGCTGGGCAGTGCGTTCATGTATAGCACCTCATTTACTCCTAACTACAACTCTTTTAGGAGGGTACTGTTATCCCCATGTTACAGATCAGCAAACACCCTAAAATGATTGCTCTTCCTAATCTAGTGTAGGGATAGGAACGTCAGTTTCACTAAAGGGCACGGGGGTGGGTAGACTTATCCTGCAAACTAAGGTGCCTTCTCTCTGAAAAGATGCTTGGTCTCTAAGCGCACTCCCACTAACTGAGTGAAGAGCAGATTGTTTGGAGGTGATGAATCATGAGTTTGTAACTTGGAGACAACTCCTCCAGCCTTGGATAGCTTGAATTACATGTACTTTGGCTGTGCTCCTTGGAAAGGCAAAGCCGTGCGGAGAGGGCTCCTTGGAGCACCACAGCCCACTAGAATGTAATGGTTCCCTGTTTTCTTCCTTTTCAGACCTCCGTGTTGCACATGTGTTCTCTTTTCCATGCATTTATCTTTGCTCAGCTCTGGACCGTATATTGCGAACAAAGTGCTGTAGCTACAAATGTTCAAAGTCAGAATGAATTCAGCTTCACAGCGATACTGACAGCACTAGAATTTTGGAGTAGGGTGACACCCAGCATCCTTCAGCTGATGGCCCATAACAAAGTGGTGAGTTCACAAATGAGTTTCCCTTCTTGGACAGAATCTCAAAAACCACTCTCAGTCCTCACATTACATGTTTTTTTAAAAATCGCAGTTGTAACAGTACATAAATGGATTGGTGAATTTTTACATTATAACCTGGATGTTCTACCCGCATAATAATTTTGATGAAAAACAATGCAAACAAATAAATTCAGTAAAAACCATTTTTGTTTTCTCTGCCTAGTGCCAAAGGAAATTTATGTGAAACTTCTACCTTTAAGAGTTGTCTTGTGCTATAAAGTCAGAGAGTGAGGAGGGAGATTTATATTATTTTTGGATTCTAAGGCAATTTGGAAAAACCACAGCCAGTTAAGTCATCTCTTTGTGGTGTTTAAGAGCAGATTGACTGTACGGGTTAATTCTACTTAGGGCCCAAAGCTGAAAAGAGTCTCACCATTTTGAGTTGCCCTCTGAGGACCTAAGCTCCTCAATCTTCAAATCCAGTTCCATTTTAATGTGGATGGCTCACCTTTTTGGAAAATATCTGAGGTATGGATAGCATGAGCCCACTTCATTGA
Source organism: Hyperoodon ampullatus (assembly GCF_949752795.1). NCBI lineage: Eukaryota > Metazoa > Chordata > Mammalia > Artiodactyla > Ziphiidae > Hyperoodon > Hyperoodon ampullatus. Next base: position 169,550,770 of record NC_136916.1, read on the forward strand.
ACAAGCTTTGCTTAGTCCTATGGAGTCAAGATTGGAGGGTGTATGGAAGGAATTTACAAGGGAGTCCTTTGGTTTAGTTTGCTACTTTGGAGGAAGATTCTCAGCTGGGAAAGCAGCATCCAGTGTCTTGGTTATGGGGGCTTCATCAGTAGAATTCTTATCTGTGAAGGGCAAGGGGCCTGGAAGAATGCCATAATGATGATCCAATGTGCCCAGAAACCCAACAATTCACTGTCCACCAATGCATGCTGGAATGGTTTTGACTGATTGAATATTAGTCTAAGAAATATTTTCTTTTTGTTGTAATTGGAAAGGGGATTATATTTTTCCTTTAGGGAAGCACTTTCTTTTCCTTAGAGAAACAGATATTATAAGGCAGTTCTGTATGGAGAGAGATGTTTTAATTCAACTTAAAGGAAATTTATGTGGAAACTTTAGGATACACCAACAGTTCTGACCACCGCATAGATAATTACATTCATTAGATCATAGAGTCTGGGACTGAAGAAGCACTTGGAGGTCAAGTATTCTATTCTGCTCTTCTACAGACGATGAAACTGGGACCTTAAATTTAAACTAGAGATTCAGAGTTTCCTTCTATTGTTGCTAGTTTTTTGATACCATTAATACCTCTCCTCCAAATGTCTCTTAATATTCAAATGTTGGAAATGAATTTGTTACTGGTGAATCTTGTACAAATGGTGTTACAAATGAATTTGAATTAATTTTAAATTCTGAAAATTTTGTTAAACTACATAAGCCAGTCTGGTAAAATTCCCCCCTGGAGTGTTTAAAATCTAGCCACAGGGATTTCTGATGAGGGATATCATTTCTATGGTATTTTTAAACTGTCGTAAATATGACTGCCTTGTTCCACGGAGAATAAAGCCTCAAACACAGATGGTGCAATAAATGAAACAGCCGCTCCAAGTGAAGAAACTATGGAGAAAGGATCGATCAAGATGGAGAAAAGACCAAAGCCCAAGAGTTCTGCAGTTGGAAATGAAGGAAGCAGAAACCGTTTATCCTCTGGTGTGAATCGCAGAGTGGTGCAGATTAGTGAGATTGATACCTGAATTCATTGGCAGCCCCAAGTTAGATGAGGAAGGCATGGCAACTGCGAAACCTCTGCAGCTTATAAAATTCAGTTTCTGGTTGAAGTTTTAGAGAGGAGTAAATACCTCTGGTTGTTGTGCAGAATGTCCTCATGGGCACAGGGCATGTGGCTGCAGACTGTTTCCGTATCACCTTGAGTGGAATTGATTTTCCTGTTTGTTGTTTCAGATGGTAGAAATGGTGTGTCTCCATGTGATTAGTTTAATGGAGGCATTGCAAGAATGCAATTCAACAATTTTTGTCAAGGTAGGAAAATCTTATGATTTCTATAGACCATTTCTTGCTTCTAAAAACAAATGTGGATTTATTTTGAATGTACCTTCTGAAGAGGAAAATAAAACTGATTTAATTTTCACATTCAAAGTTGGGGCTGGAGGAATCGGGCTCATATAGCAAGCCTTCACCAAATAGTTATAGTATAATTTTTGCTCTTGCTCCACCACTGTGACCAACTCTAGCTGGGTTCAATATGTCGCACCATGATTGCATGCAACATAAGGAATTAAAATATTACCAGAAACATTGATCTGGAGATGACCCTAGAGTCATATAAATTGTTTGGTGGAGCCTCACCTTGCAAGATATCCAGACAACCAAGGAAAATACTCTGTCATTGTTTGACTTGGTAGCTGATACTTTTCTCTAAGATAAATTAATTTAGTTTCTAATATTACTATTCTAAATCACTGTACAGTGTGTGAAAGTAATTCAGGTATTTGTTATCTATCCAGGGACATCAGAAACATCCTAGTGTGATAAAAAGATAAAAGAACAAAGAAGAACCTGGTTGCTCACTCACTTTCTCTTTTTATTTCCATTCTTTTTCCTTTCCTTCCTATCATTCCACCTCTCTGTTTCACTGATTCTTTGTCCTTCCTCTTCTTGTACCACTTCCTTCTTTGCCTTCCACGTCTACATTCCATTATCCCAGCCACCATCACCACCCGCCTCCCCCCTTCCCCCCGTCAGAGTGCATCAGTTTAGAACCTTATAACTTCCTATTTCACTCCTTGGTTGACTCCCTTCAATAAAGGACATTTGTAAAGTTAACTCACACAGTGCTGAAGAAAAGCAACACATTTTTAGGGAAAACTTGACTGTTACCAGAAAACTGCAAGGTTGTTGGTTCAAATGGGATAGATATAGTGTATCTAGCTTGACAGTTAATAGCAAAAGTCAACTGGGAGAAACTACATGACTGACACTTGGGTGATCATACCTGATTTTGTTTTTTACAGCTTTATTGAAGTACAATTTATACACAGGAAACTTTACATATGTAAAATGTACAATTTGATATCTTCACATCACACATATTATACCCGTGAAGCCATCCATCACCACAGTCAAGATAATGAATATTGTCCTCCCCAGCTAAAGTTTTCTAATACACATTTGTTAGTCTCTATTCCACCACTTCCTGTACCCCACTTCCTCATCCCCAGGCACCTACTGATCTGCTTTCTGTCATAATAGCTTAGTTTGCATTTTCTAGAATTTCATATAAATAGATTCATACAGTAGTTATGCTTTTTTCTGCCTTCCTTCACTCAGAATAATTCTATTACCATTAATCCATGTTACATGTATCAGTAGATTATTTTATTTCTGAGTAGTATCTATTATATGGATATAACACATTTCGTTTATCCATTCATCAATTAATGGACATCTGAGCTGTTTCCAAAAGTTTGAGGCTATTACAAATAAAGCTGTTATGAATATACATACACAAGTCTTTGTGTAGCTATAGGCTTTCAGGTGTGTTGGATAAATACCAAGGAGTGGAATTGCTAGGCTGTATGATATGTGTATAACTTTTAAAGAAATTGGCAAACTGTTTTCCAAAGTGATTGTACCCTGTTACATTCACACCAGCAGTATGCATTCCAGTGCCTACACATCTTTGTCAATAGTTAATGTAGTTAATCTTTAGTTTTAGTTGTTCTAAGAACTGTGTACTGCAAAATTGCATTTTCCTTTTGACAAATGATGCTCAACATCTTTTCATGTGCTTATTTGCTATCCATATATCTGCATGGTAAAATGTCTATTAAAATTATTTGCCCATTTAAAAAATCAAGTTGGTTTTTTTCTTATTATTGGATTTTCAGATACAAGTCCTTTATCAGATATGTCATTTGCAAAGATTTTTTTTCTGTGTTTGTCTTCTCATTGTCTTCACAGTGACTTGTGAAGAGCAGAAAGTCTTAATTTTGATGAAATACCATTTATCAAATTTTTCTTTTATGAATCATGCTTTTGATGTTGTATTTAAGAAAATCTTTGCCTAATCCAAGATCACAAAGAGTTTTCTTTGTGTTTTCTTCTAGATATCATATATGTTTTCTTCTAGGTGTTAGTTTATATCTATGATCCATTTTGAGTTAACTTTTGTGGATATGTGTGGTATGGATTGAGGTACTTTTTATGTGTGTGGATATCTAATTATTCTAGGATTGTTTGTGAAAAATTCTATCCATTGAATTGCCTTTGCACTTTTGTCAAAAATCAATTGACCATTCATGTATGGTTCTACTAATGGATACTCAATTCATTTCTATTGATCTGTTTGTCTACCTTTGTACCACACTAAGTTACTATAGCTTTCTAATATGACTTGAAATCATGTAGTGTTACTCCTCTAAATTTCTACACCTATTTCAAAGTTGTTTTGGCTATTTTAAGTCCGTTGCATTCTAGATACGTTTTAAAATCAACTTGTCAATTACTACGAAAAGCCTGCTGGGAATGTGGGTTGCACTGATGTATACATCACTTTAAGGAGAATTGAGATGTTAACAATATTGAGTCTTCCAATCTTTGAACAGAGTATATCACTCTATTTATTTATGTCTTTGTTAATTTTTTTCAGCAATATTTATAGTTTTCAATATACAGGACTAGAATATTTTGTCAAATTTATCCATAAGTGTATAGTAGTTTTATAGTATTATAAATAGTATGGTTTTTTACATTTAAATTTTTGGTATTTTATTGTTAGTATTTAGAAATATAACTGATTTATGCCTTTATACCCTGCAATCTGTTAAACTCATTAGTTCTAGTAGCTTTCTTGTAGCTTTCATCAGATTTTCTCTGTAGACAATTATGTGATGTGCAAGTAGAAGCAGTTTTCTTTCTTTCTTTTGAATTTTTATACTTTTTATTTCTTTTTCTTGTCTCATTGCTCTGGCTAGATCCTCTAATACAAGTTGAATAGAAGTCATGAGAGTTGGAAACCTTGTCTTGTTCCTGATCTTAGGAAGAAAGCATTCATTAAATATAAATGTTAGCTGTTAGTTTTTTATAGATACCCTTTGTCAGATTGAGTAAGGGTCTCTTCTATTCCTAGTCTGCTAAGAATTTTTGTCAGGAATAGATGTAGGATTTGTCAAATGCTTTTTCTACATTTATTGAGATGGTCATTTGATTTTTCTTTTTTGACTATTAACAGTGAGATTCATGGATTGATTTTTGAATGTTAAACCAACCTTATATTCCTGGGACAAACCACTTGGTCTTGAAGTATTATTCTTTTATGTATTGCTGAATTCTATTTGCTAACACTTTAAAATAATTTTTTTACATCAGTGTTTATGAGGGATATTGGACTGTAATTTTCTTTTCTTGTAATAACTATTTTTGGTTTTGGTATCAGGGTAATGATGGCCTTATAGAGTAAGTCAGGAAGTATTCCTTTCTTTTCCATTTTCTGGAAAAGTTTATATATGTTTGGTATTTTTTTTTCTCCTTAAATATTTGGTCAGATTCACCAGTGGAACTGCTTGGGCTTGGAATTTTCTTTGCAGGAGGGTGTTACACTACAGATTCAATTTCTTTAATAGATACAGGGCTATTTAATTTATCTGCTTATTCTTGAGTGATCTTTGACAGTGTGTCTTTCAAAGAATTTGTCCATTTCATCAAAATAGTTGACGTTATTGGCATGAAGTTACTCATAATATTCCCTTATTATACTTTTAATATTTGTAGGATCAGTAGTTATGCCACCTCTTTCATTCCTGATAATGGTGATTTGTGATCTCACTTTTATTTTTCTGATCAATCTGGTTAAAGGTTTATCAATTTTAGTGAGCTTTTGATTTAAAACAATGACAACAATAACCAGCTTTTGGTTGGTTTTCATAGATATTTTTCTGTAGTTTTTGTTTCACTGATTTCTGTTCTTTATCAGTTTCTTTCTTCTGTTGACTTTCAATTTAATTTGCTCTTCTTTTTCTTGTTTCTTAAGGTGGAAGTGGAATTCACTGATTTGGGATTTTTTTCTTTTCTAACATAAGGGATTAGTGATATAGATTTCCATCTAAGCACTGGTTTAGCAGCATCCCACAATTTGGTAGTTCTGTTCTCATTTTCGTTCAGTTCAGAATACTTTTTATCTTCCCTTTTGCTTTCCTTTTTGACCCATTGCTTATTTAGAGGCAATAATTTTGTTTCAAAATATTTGAGGCTTTTCTAGAGATTTTCTGTTATGGATTTTTAATCCAATCCCGTTATGGTCAGAGAAAGTATCAGTACTTTGTATAATTTGACTCATTTTAAATTTATTGAGTCTTGTTTAGGATATTGTCTATCTTGGTAAATGCTGTGTGTACTAGAAAAGAATATGTCTTCTGCTGTTGTTGAATATAGTTTCCTATGTCAGTTGATTCAAGCTTGTTGACAGTATTTTCAATTTTTTCATGTCCTTCCTTCTTTTTCTATCCTCTTAGTCTATCAGTTATTGAAAAGGGGTATTGAAATATCTCCCTAATTTATCTTTTCAGGTCTACCAGTTTTTTTTTCACATATTATGAAGCTATTATTAGGTGCATAAATGAATTGAAATTATGAAATGGTTCTCTTTATCCTCAATAATATTCTTTGGTAATAATAAAGGCAGTCCAGCTTTCTTTTGACTAGTATTAGTATGGTATATCTTTTTCTAGCCTTTTAACCTATTTGTGTCTTTTTATTTAAAGTATATTTCTTATAGGCAGCATGTAGTTTGGTATTGGGCTTTTTTAAAAATCCAATCTGACAATCCCTTTTAATTGGGATTTTTAAACCATTTTCATTTAATGTGTTTTGTGATATCATTTGGCTTAAAATATCTTGCTATTTGTTTTCTTTATTTCCCATCTGTTCTTTGTCCTTTATTCCCTCTTTTTCTACCTTCTTTTTTAAATTTTTTTATTTTTTGCGGTACGCGGGCCTCTCACTGTTGTGGCCTCTGCCGTTGCGGAGCACAGGCTCCAGACGTGCAGGCTCAGCAGCCATGGCTCACGGGCTCAGCCGCTCCGCGGCATGTGAGATCTTCCTGAACCGGGGCACGAACCCATGTCCCCTGCGTCGGCAGGCTGACTCTCAACCTCTGTGCCACCAGGGAAGACCTCTACCTTCTTTTTGACTAATCGAGCTTTTAATGATTAAATTTTGGATACAATTTCCACTTTTTGGTCTAGATTCTTAAGGTGGAAACTGAGGTCATTAATTTGAGAACCTTCTCCTATTCAGCTGTCAGTGTTTGGCTTTCTGAATTTCCTCCTAAGTACTGCTTTGGCTGTATTCCTCTGAATTTTGATGTATTCTCATTTCCATTCAGTTCAGAATACTTTCTAATTTCCCTTTTGACTTCTTTGATCCGTGGGTTATTTAAATGTGTTTTTCAGTTATCTTATTAGCTATATGTCTTAGCTGTTGTTGTTTTAGTGTTGACTTAAGAGTTTATAGCCGACATTTTTAACTTAACACAATCTGCCTTCAAGTAATAATATACCACTTCATGTATAGTATGAGAATGTACAACAGTTTATTTCCATTTCCAGACTTTGTGCTATGATAGTCATCCATTTTACTCCTACATATGTTATAAACCAAACCATAATTTTTTTTTGCTTTAAACAATTATCTCTCAAAGCAATTTAAATTTTGTTTTATATTTATTTATATTTTCTATTATTGCCATATTTACATTTTTCAGTTTTCTTCATTCCTTTCTGTAGAATTAAGCTTCCATCTTCCTTCTGCCCAAAGGACTTTCTTTACAACTTCTTGTGTAGGTCTACTGAAGCTTAATTCCTTCAGCTTTTGTATGTCTCAGAAAGTCTTTACTTTGCCTTCATATTTGAAAGCTATTTTCAGTGGTTATTGAATTCTAGGTTCAAAGTTTTTTTTTCCCCCTAGTATTTTAAAGATGCTATTCATCCACTGTCTTTTTGCTTCCATTGTTTCTGAGAAGAAATCTTTGTCATTCTTATTTTTTTTCTTCTGTATATGATACGTCTTTTTTCTCAGGCTGCTCTGAAGATTTTTTCTTTACCATTGTTGCTAAGCAATTTGATGATGATATTCCTTGGTGTAGTTTTCTTCATGTTTCTTGTGCTTGAGTTTGTTGACTTTCTTGGATCTGTGAATTTATAGTTTTCATTATATCTGGAAAAGTATCAGCTATTGTTTCTTTAAAATTTTCTTGCATACCTCTATTTAACATACTCAGTATTTCCTCTACCTTCTTGACCATATTGAATATAGTTATAATAACTGTTTTAATGTCCTTGTTTACCAGTTCTGTTCTCTGTATCATTTGGGGGTCTTTTCTAGTTACTTGATTTTTCTTCTCATTATGGATCACATTTTCCTGCTTCTTAGCATGCCTGGTAATTTTTTATTGGATTTTTGACATTTTGAATTTGACTTTTTTGGGGGCTAGATATTTTTTATTCCTACAAGCATTCTTGAGCTGTGTTCTATGCCATAGTTGAATTACTTAGAAACAGTTTTATGCCTTTGAAACTTGGTGTTAAGCTTTGTTAGGTAGGATCGGAGCAGCAGTTTGTCTAGGGCTACTATTTCTTCACTGGTAAGGTAATATCCTTCTGAGTACTCTACTTGGTGTTCTATGATTTGCAAGATTTTTCCACTGTAACTAGTGGAAACACAAACTATTGCTATGTGACTACCAGGGATTTTTCCCTCTAATCTTTTTAGGTTATTTTTTCTTCAGCCTTGGATAATTTTCTCACATGTGTATACTGGTCAGTATTGAGCTGAAGACTCAAGGGGAACCCTTTACAGATCTTCAGAGAGTTAGCTCTCTCTCTCTCTCTCTCTCTCTCCAGCTCTCTCCTTTCCACTACTCTGCCTTACAAACTCTAGCTTCCTTGGCCTCCCTGGACTCCCAGCTCCATCTCCTCACCTCAGGAAGACCAACAGACTCTACCTGGGTTCCTTCTCCCTGTGATACTGCCTGAAAACACTTTCTAGGCAGTGAGCTAGGATAGCTGTAGGGGTCACCTTGTTTGTTTCCTCTCCCTCAGTGATCACTGTCCTGCATTGCGGATGCTTAATGTCTGAAAATCATTGTTTCATTACCCTTCATCTGGAATTATAGTTTTGTTTTAGGCAGGATTGTAGATCTGGTCTTTGTTACTCCATCTTTGGTGAAAGAGAAAGTTTCATGACTAATTTTATTTTGAGGGCTGGAAAAAGCATGGAGTGAAATGAATATAGTCCAAATGAGCAGGAAGTCTTCAATTTATCCCATAACATAAACCAAGATAAGAGGAAAAGTATCCCTTTGATGTTGATGAAAAACAACATTTTTTTTAAATGTCCTTCAGTTTTCTGGATATTGTTTTTGGAGAAGAAAAAAAAAACAACCAATTTTATTATAACATTACAGTGTCCAGAATAAATTACATCTAATTCTTACTGACAGCTTTGTAGGAGCCACTAGCAAAAGGGTACTGAAATGAACGTTATTCAGAACAGTCAAATTAGAGTTCCTGAAATAGGATGACTGCTGGCTTGTATAATGCTGTCCTTCACAATGAACTTTCACCTGATGCCTTCAGTCAGGTTCGTAAATCACAAACCTGAAGGCCTCTTGCAGGTATATTTAGAATCTTATGGTCTTGTGTTACAGCAGTGGGGAAATAACAAAAGCACTTCTAAAATCAGCCTCAGTATTCCCCTTGATTGCCTCATAAAGGCCCTTAGCCCCTGGGGCAACCCTGGGAAAGGTGTCCACCCAGGGGCAGAGTACTCAGTGTTCCCTGGTCTCAACCCTCCTCCGTCCCTCAGGATTCTTAACAAGAGGTTAGTTCAGGTATTTCCCAAACATCAAGAGGCATAGGGGCGCGCTTCCATATTAAATGGGTCAAATGACAACAAAAGTCTGTAGGCGTTAGGACCCCTCAGGGCTTGTTTTTGCCCTGCAGACAGTAGGGAGAAGGCGGTTAGACTAACTTATTTTTTCCATTCAGAGTATGCAGATGAGCCAGTCCCCTTAAACGCCAGAGAGTGCACCCTTATCTGCCACCGACCTTCGTAATCCCACGGTTTGACTCTGAGGGTGGTAACAGGGGAGGCATGAGAGGGTGTCACTTTCTGATTGAGTTTAAGTCCCATCACATCTTCTGGGACACACCATACTCCATTTCCAAACACAATAGTCATATCAGCGACAGAGTAGTAAATGGTTGTGATAGAAACACTGTGTTTAGGAATAAACATCAATGGAAGTCAAATTAGCCAATTGTTTGTATCTATAGAACGTTGAAAGCAGAACGGCAGCCAGATTTAGCCTTGGGAACAACAGAAGAGAGAGGAAATATAATTTATCACCTCGACAAGTTTTATTTTTTTAATGATTTGATGAATTAAATGAGACTAGCAGCTATGGCCGTGACTAGTGAACAGAGAGGTTATTTACGTGCTATCCCCCGTCCCAGCAGGCTCTCCTGATCCTCTCACTTTGGTCATTGCATTGCTGTGAACAAATCCCAGGCTCACGTTTTTGCTTGTTTGTTTGTTTGTTTGTTTTTGTGGTACGCGGGCCTCTCACTGCTGTGGCCTTTCCCGTTGCTGAGCACAGGCTCCGGACACGCAGGCTCAGCGGCCATGGCTCACGGGCCCAGCCGCTCCGCGGCATGTGGGATCTTCCCGGACCGGGGCACGAACCCGTGTCCCCTGCATCGGGAGGTGGACTCTCAACCACTGCGCCACCAGGGAAGCCCCCCAGGCTCACTTTTAACCTTTTCCCTGATCCAAAGAGCAAACTAGTCCTCAGACCCTCACAGGTTGGCACTGCAGGCAGCATCCTTCTCCATCCCGGAAGCCGTCCCTGGTCTTATCTGGACCATGGAGGCAGCCTCCACACTGGGCGCCTGCCTCCGTTCTCCATGTCCTTCCACATCCTAGTGTCCAGACCGCTGCCACAGTGACCTTGCTGGAACACCATTCTCCTCACAGTGAATGGGGCTTCCCTCATCAGAAAGCATACTGAATTTGGAATAAAACCCAAATCTCCTTATGTGGCATCCTAGATCATCTGTGGGTAGATGGTGAGAGGCCTCACTCTGCTTTTCTAAGCTTGTTTTTCATGACCCTGTGCTAAGAACCTCACCCTTCAGCATCACGTGAACCTCCCCTGCTTCCTCACCTCCCTGCACACTCCCACCTCTGGGCTTTGCTTCCTTGAGTGCCCTTGTATTAGTTTGCTAGGCTGCTGAGCACAGCGAATTGGACGACTGAAGTAACAGAAATGTATTGTCTCATGGTTCTGGAGGCAAGAAGTTATGAGATCAAGGTGATGGCAGAATTGATTCCTTCTGAGGCTGTGAGGGAGCATCTGTCCCAACCTCTCCCCTGGCTCCTGGGGGTTTGCTGGCCATCTTTGGCGTTCTTTGGCTTGTAGATCTCTGCTTCACCTTCATGTGCCACTCTCCCTGTGTACCTATCTGTGTCCAAATTTCCCCCTTTCTATAAGAACACCAGTCATATTGGATTAGGGGTCCCCCCTATTCCAGAGTGACCTCATCTTAACTCGCTACATCTTCAATGACCCGAGTTCCAAATAAGGTCACATCTGAGGCTGTGTGGGCAAGGACTACAACGGCTATATGAGAGGACACAGTGCAATCCATATCAACTCTGTTGGAGTCGGGCCAGAAGGAGCATGGAGTGAAATGATATGATGCATTTGAGCATATTAAAGATCTGAGCAGTCCTGAAAGAAACTAACATTTCCAAACTTATTAAATCATAGCCGTCCTGCCCCATTTAAATCCCACCCAACTAGAGTTCTGTGGAATACACTTTGGGAAATGTATTCTGTCCCTGACTTCCGGATTTATGAGGCCACAAACACAAGTCAACACTTGTGTTCGGAAGGGCTGAAGTGTGGCAAGAGACCAAAGCGGGCAGAGGAGAGCCGCTGCTGGGGGAGCTCGGGCGGGGCACCTGTGACCTCCTAGGAAGGGTCTCAGGGCAAATCAGAGGCAGCGGAGGGGCAGGGCTCCCCAGATGCCCAGGATTTGAGAGCCTTGCTCCCGGCTGGAGCAGGGACCCGCTGCTCGCCTGCCCATGCACCCACGCTGCTGAAACCCCGGCCTGCACTCACTCCTGCTGTGTCTCGTCTTCCATATCACAGCCAGGCAACTTCAGGGCTTGTCTTTGTCCATCACTTAAGCATTTTAACCGCTTCCCAGTGATCTTTTCTTAACGACCACGGGCAGAGAGCTTCGCCATGCTACTCGGAGACTCTGTTCTAAAGATCCCGTGGAGGAAATTCTATTTCAAGAAAGAGAGGATTTAATTAAATAAATACACATTTAATTTCCCATGCTTGGTAGCTTTCAAGAGACAATCAGTCATTTACGGTGTGTGTTTCAGGCACTCATGGGGTGCTTATTAACCTCCAAATGCCACCAGCTCAGCAGGGTTTGGCCTCAGAGAGACGTTTGTCTGATAGCAGAGAACTCGGCAGTGGAGGCCCACATCCTTTTGTGATGTTAAAGGGATTCCGTGTGCCTTGCTTTGCCAGGCAGTAAGCGGAGCTTATGTGGGAGAATGGAGAACAGTAATAATGGGACTTCTGTGTTTCTCCATACAGCTGATACCTATGTGGTTGCCAATGATTCAGTCAAATATCAAGGTAAGTCACCCCCGGGTGGACCGGAAGCTCAGTTCCCTCCAGAGAAGCTCATAACATCCACAGGGCTCCACAGGGCTCCACTCATTACCTGTTCCTGGTCTCTGGGGGCTGATAATGCAGGAGACCCTGCGGGACAGGTAGGGGGCCTGTGGGCCGAGGTGACAGCAGGAGCAGCTGTCCTACTACTCATGGTTGATTGAAGGGGGAGGGGAAGGATCCCAGAGTCTGGGCGAGGCTCCGCTACTGACTAGAACACAGGCTGAAAAGCTACTCTACCTTCAGAGGATACCCGTGGGATCCGGTCCCAGACATGTCCAGTGCTATTTCCTGGCCACTAGGACTGACCTTTTGTGATGGGAAGAATTCTATTAAGAGAGGAAAACATTCAGTGAATGACAGACTTGAACTAGAAAGGACGTGCCCCCCCCATTCTATATAAGAGGAAACATAGGATCAGAAGGAAGAGTAACTTGGACAGGGTCCCACAGCCAGGGAGGGGAAGACAGAACGTATTTCTCACTGCCAGGCCCCGCCTTGAGTGACGCATTGTCACTGCAGGGCCAGACATACTCCGTGGCTGTAGATCTAGTTACTGGGGCTTAACATTAAGATGGCAAAGCTCACCACCCGCTCCATCCCAAACTGGGTCCCGTCTAAGGCACTGGGAGTATCAGGGAGGAGGGGGAGAAGATGGAAGCCTTGTTGCTGGATTTCCTCCCAGAGTTGGGGAGGGATGCTTGTGGAAGGAGGGGAGGTGACTTCAGGGGATACCAAGAGAGATATACAGCTGTCAGCAGTGCCCACAGGCTTTGAGTACTGGTTCATGGCCTCACTGCTGTTTGTGGCCACCAGCAGGGCCAATGGCTCTGCTGAAAACCTCATTGCACCACTAGCTTCTATTGTGAAAACTGCTTGGACTTTCACCCCGAGGCATTCCAAACTACCCTCCGCCTGCTTGGCGGTCATCTGTGGCAATTTGACATTGCCCAGAGTGCTAAGCGGAGGCCAACAGAACTTCATGGAAAGCTAAGAAGAATAAGAAAAGCTTACAGCCTAGCTCCTTCGTGTGCATGAACGTGAGAACAGAGAGATTATAATCACGATGAAAATGTCCTGAGCCCTTCCTATGTGCCGGCTTCTGTTCTGACCCCTCTGTTAAATCACTTATCCTTACAATAACCCCGTCAGGTGAGTGTTACTCTCCCCACTTTGCCCATGAGACAATCCAAACACAGACCGAAAAACCTTGTTCCCCAAGTTGTTTACAGAGGACCCAGGGAGCCTGGCAGCATCGCCCGCGACACCAGGCCTACATAGCAAACAGCTCTGGGGGGACAAGTCTAAGTGTCAGCCCCTGCCCTGGTGTTGCAAAGAATGAGGCGAGTTGGGAGGGGCATTATTGGATGGATTTGGGCCAGGTGGGCTCTAAGAACATGGCACCTGCCCACGCCCTCCGCCCTGAGCCCTCCCCAAATCTGGGAGTCAGCCTTCTTCAGGCCAGACAGCTCCCGCGCCACGTGTCAGTTCCGCCTGCGGAAGAAGTCCAGGCCGGCACTCCCTGGGTTGGCCTGGAACCCGAGCAGGAAGGAAACTAACCTACCATCTTGCCCTTTCTTACAGCACTTATCTGCGGGACTCCAGCTTCGCCTCCAGGCCATTCAGAACAACGTGAACCACCACAGCCTCAGGACGCTGCCGGGCTCCACCCAGAGCAGTGCCAGCCTGGCGGCCCTGCGCAAGTGGCTGCAGTGCACCCAGTTCAAAATGGCCCAGGTGGAGATCCAGTCCTCAGAAGCAGCCTCTCAGTTTTATCCCCTCTGAGCGGACTCCTCGGCTCTCAGTGTCAACACTCTGGTTTAGCAATAATGGGTTTCAAAACAAAACAATTCGATCCAAGCAGGTTGGGGAACCTATTGGTACTGTACATTCTCTTTCTAGTTTAGTAAAAGACGTGCAAAGGCCGGAGAGGGCCACAATGAAGCTTTCTTGCTACACATTTCTGATGACTCCTTGGGCTATCCGATTAAGTGTTTCCTTACATTATTTTTTAAAAACCAAATCATTTTTCTTTAACTAACTTCTATTTTTTTTAAGAAAAAAAAATAGACTGGTGGGTACTCACAGAAAAGTTGTATAAGTCCCCCTGTTGCTATTTTTGATGATAGAGAATAAATAGGGTTTTTGAAACCTTTGTAGTGTTTTTTCTTAAAATCCACTCTTGGCAATGCAATAAAAAAAAACCCGTCACCATAAGCCAGTGACACTTGACTGAAGCTTTTTGTCATTATCCTGGGAAAAGTGGCAGCTTGCAAGGACCATTACAAAGTGCACTTAGAAATTAGGTGGTTAAACTGTGCCAACTGTTTTCTTTGTTTTATAATATCATTTTCCAGGACTGTCCAGTAAGTTTTATTATTTTTAAAACTAGTTTTTCAACTCATTAGTCCTAGGCTGTACTTTCTTGTAAGCTTTATGACAACCATTTTAGCTTTGTGAATAATACATTTTATTCTTTTGTTAATACTTGTATACAATTCAATTTAAAACTGTAGATTGCATACTGGACCAGACAATTCCCCACGCTGGCACAGAACACTGCACCTGGAGCTATGTTTCATAAAACGGAATTTTAATAGTGTAAGAGCACCAAGATTTATCAGCACTTATACTTAACATTTGACTGTGCATTCACAAATGATATTTCTCTTCTCTATCCCTGTAATGCACTGACTAAAAGAAGACCTAATATACATTTAAGCTGTATATTGACATGCTATTAAATGCATTTTTTATTATCTTTGTGAGCCTGGGGTTTTTTAAAATCAGTTTATAGAGCTAGAGTTTAGTTCCTGACAACCATTTCTTCTAAACTCTTAAAACTTCTAACTTCCATTAAGACTAAGTACAATTTTAAGAGGAAAAGGCTTTCTTTAAGGTCATTTGGTGAGAGAAATACACAATTTATTTGAAGTCCATTCTCTAGGAGGGACTTTGAGAAGATGAGACTTTTTTTTTTTTTATGTTGGTTTTAAGCTTCTCTCTTCTTCTGGGAAGTCTCATACCTTAATGCTTCTCAGGGGAAAACAAGTCCTCAAATGTTAAGTATTTCACATGAGTTCTAGAAAGACAGGGTGGCAGATCTCCATTCTTATGAAAACTTGTGGGGAACCAATAGGTCCTTAGAGTATAGAAATGATTATTCTTCATATTTTGCTAACGAACTCTTTGGAAAGGCCTTCCCCTATTCAGAATTCTCCTCTGTCTCAGTCGTGCTTGGTTATGCTTCTGTGCACATTTTGTCTTGTATTATAAAAAGTTGCGCATGTACTTATCTCGCTTGTAAACTGTGACAGCTTTGAGGATATGTCCTGTCTCTGTATCCCCAGGGTTTGGCTTATAGTACATGTTTAATTAGTGTCTATTGAATGGAACGGATTTGATTAAGCAGCAGGTCTTTCTTGAGCTACCCAGTGGGCTCAGCAAGGGCTAAATTGTGACTTTCTCTTTTTTGTGCAGGGATTCCTAGAGGGGGTTACAGACACAGGCTGGGGCAGGAGGCCCTGGCTGCTCGCCCTGGAGGTTTAACTGACTTCCCCATCTGGGCTCAGCTGTAGGCCCAGCTCTTTAGTGCTCCTGAGCCCACCCTGCCACAGGTGGCCAGGATCTTGGTGGCCCTATTCTACCAGTAGGCAAGGTCCAGAGTCATCCACAGCTTCTTCTCCATCTTCTTTGCCCAGTTCCTTGAATGAACTTCTGCCTCAATTTCCCTTTGTATTTGCATCCCCCCAAGGGCTGGAGATGACCCTTTAGCTCAGCCCTCTTGACTGGGTCGCCTCGAATGCTTCCTGCTCTCTGGACCTGTTTCCTTTACCCCAGTCACAACCTGGGTCCTTGGTCCCATCCAGGCGGGTCTCCCTCCTTGCCCCTCAGAACTGTGGGACCAGTTTTCCTACCAGCTTGACCAAAATACTGCCCCTGCTGGGACCCTGCCACTTCACTGGCTGATAGAGACCAGCAGGCTTCTCTGGCTTACACTCACTCCCCACTGCCCACTTCATTACCCAGTACCCTCATCTTCTTTTGTTATGTCATTGTGGTAGCCTCTCCAGCAAGTGGGGCTCAGGCACTTAGAAGAAAGAAGCCAGGAAAAGCAGGGACAGATGGAAGTTTAGCAGGATCGGCCCTTACAAGGAGGAGGAGAAGCCATTCACCTAGGTCAGGAGTCAGACAACTGTAGCCCACTGCCTGCTTTTATTAAAAAAATCTACTAGAACACAACCACACCAGCCATTTACACATTGTCTCTGGCTGTGTTTGTGCTACAACGGCAGAGTTGAAGGGTCATGAAGGAGACTGAACAGTCCTGAAAGCCTAAAACATTTCCCATCTGGCCCTTTACAGAAAAAGTCTCCTGACCCCTGGCCTAGGTGAAGGCCACCGGGGAGCACTGAGTTGAACCCTTGCATGGGTATAT
The DNA here is from genome assembly GCF_949752795.1 of Hyperoodon ampullatus. Classification (NCBI taxonomy): domain Eukaryota; kingdom Metazoa; phylum Chordata; class Mammalia; order Artiodactyla; family Ziphiidae; genus Hyperoodon; species Hyperoodon ampullatus. Next base: position 169,567,302 of record NC_136916.1, read on the forward strand.
TTTCCCCAAAGCCTCAGGGTTTTTGAAGTTGCATTACTAGTGTTTCCTCATCTGTAAAATGTGGACAGTGACACATTCTACCTCATAGGGTTGTTGAGATGACGAAATAGAGAATGCAAGGAGAGAGCTTAAAGCAATGCCGGGCACATGGTAAGCACTCTCATCGGTTACTGTTTTTATTCTCATGTTAAAGCCTAGAGAAGTAAAGCTCCTGCCCAAGGTCTACGGCTAGTAAGAGGCAGAGCTGGAACATGACCCCAGGTTGTCTGACCCCAGGGACTGTGCTCTCAACCACGGTCCATATAGACTCCTGCTACCCCACACTCCAGCCCGGGGTGACAGCTTTGACAGCAGCAGAGAGACTCCAATCCAGATTTGGCCAGTTCTGATTATTGGCTTGGAGAAGAGCCAGGAATAAATTCAGTTTTCCTTCCCTCACGGAATCCCACTGGTTCCAGGATGTGAACAGAACATTCTGAGATTCCCAAGGGTGGAATGGGCCAAAATCTGCAAATACATAGATTCCATGATTGTTTGCAGTGAGCATGCCTCTTACTAGTTGGGTGACCTTGGACACGTTATTAAATCTCTCTGGACCTCTGTTTTGCCTTATCTGTAAAATGGAGCTGTCTACCCATCTCCCTGGGGGGATGGAAAGCGCAAACGAGTGGAGGACTGAGGTGGTGCTTGGGAGACTGTACCAGACTCTGTGGACCTCCAAGGAAACCTGTGCCACCTTATGAAGACCAAACGAGGGGACAGCTCACAGCTGCAGGCTCGTTTGGTTTTTCCTTCAGCCAGTCCCTCAGAAGCAAGACCTACAGGACCCATGGGAGCTGAAACGCGCTCATTAACCAAGGGTGTCCAGTCTCCATTGTGTGCCGTTCTTTACAAGCATGTCATTCTGCCTGACGATGGGATATTTTCAGCAACTCTCTTCCCTAAGAGTCTCATCTGAGGCCAAGTGACTGCAGCAACTTCGTCTCCATTTCCAAGCTACAACAGGACAAATAAGGTTGGATTGGATCAGAGAAGATGGGTTATCCACCAGGACTCTTTTGTGAGCTGGGACTCAAGGGCTTCTGGCATTAATCGGACAATGCAGATCATTTAATATACCTCTTTAATAGAATTAATTTGCAACTATGTATTTTGGGCAAATCGGGTGTTTTAACAGTAATGGTCTTAAGAAGGATGAAGGGAGTGGTTGGAACTCAATGGAATAGAACCAAACTATGTTTTTATGAGAGTCAAACCCTCTGGGAGAGGAAGTGTTATCAGTAAGAGGCTGGCCATTTCCTCCCACTGACAGCAGTGAGCCTCTTTTGAAGGGGGTTCAAGAGAAACCAAAAGAGCCACTGTTTACTGAGCCACCGTTTACTGAGTATCTACTAGGTGTTAAGCACTTCACAAACATTATCTTTACTCCTCTTAGCCCTCTCGTCCCCGTTAATATTCCCACTTTGCAGGTGAGGCAACTGAGGCCCAGAAGTTAAATGACTCATCCAAGCTCAAGCTGGCAGTAGTAGCATTAGGACCAGAAGGCCATCTGACTTCATCAGAGCTTCACTCAGTAAATGTTCATTTCTCTCTCCCTCTTTTGGATTCTGGCCTCTTTTGGCTAAAATGTGCCAAGAGCGTGGGATAAAGCAATCTGAGGGCTCTTTTGGAGGAAGCTCAGTCTTGTTGGTTTCTCTGTTTATTAATCATCTATAATAAATTTCCATCGAGCCACTGTCACTTCATCTGACAAAGGCATTTTCTCCTTTACTTTGGGAATTCATTTATTTGCCAAAAAATTATAGCTCACAAATTAAATCACATTTAGTTTCCCACTGAATATAATAGTTTTATGGCAAAGAATAAAATTTTCTGAATTCATCAGATTGGGATGATGAACTCTATTAGATTAGGGGTCTGAGTTCACTCAGCCCTGTTGAGACTTGCCCCTAATTCAAATAATCATAGCTACCCTCTGCGTGGGCTTACTGCATGTCAGGCACTTTAGATACAGTAATCTCATTCAGTCTTCTCAACAGTGATGTGAGGCAGGTACTTCTGTTATTAACCCCATATTACAGATGAGGAAACTGAGGCACGGAGAGACAATATCTGCAGGAGTCACTCAGTAAGGGGCAGAGCAAACTTTGAATCCAGGTATGTCTGCCTCCAAAGCCTTGGCTCTTTCTACTACATAATTCTGGCAGGTCAGTGATAGCTAGAGTCCTTTGCTACTCACCTGGCCGCAAGGTAACCTAGACTCACATAGACGAGAAGTCAGCAGCCGGCAGCCTGCTGGTGAAACTTGGCCCACAGCATATTTTGTTTGATGAGCTTGAATTTTCCATTTCCCCTTTCAGTTTGAATACTTCCGCTAGATCATGCAGTCTCCAGTTTTGTACCGTTTCCCACTACTGACCTCTGCCTCCCAAGCAGGAAGACCCCACAGCCTCTCGGCAGAAATCCTGTTGCCTCCGAGTTGGTGCTTCACTCATTCACCTGCTCCACCCTGCAGGCTTGTGAGTTTGCCACCCAGTTTAGACCGACCGTCTCATTTTACGGGCCTAAGAGGGGGTGGGATTGACCCAGTGTCACCCAGCGAGTCAGTGGCCAAGCAGGACTTGGGGCCGTGCTCTCGGCCCCACAGTGGCCCACCTCTCCCTGGCATCACTGCCCCCCACCCCACCATCTGCATGGCCATGGGTCCCCTCCACAGCCCGACCCATCAGTTCGACCTCATTTCTAGTCAGGGCTGATCCCTCCAAGGTGAGCCCTGGCAGCAGCTCTTCCCTGCAGGGTGCACGGGACATTGGCGGAAGGCACGGATCTGGTCCAACAAAGAACTGGCTTTTTAATCATGCAGTCCAGACAGGCCCCCGCCCGCAGGCCGGTGGAGAGGGGAGCCTCCCGGGGCTGCCTGGCAGACGCCCTGATTTCTGCTCCTTCAAGTGGCCACTTGGAAAAGAAAGGAACAAGCAAGTTATCAGGCGTGAAGGACAGAAACACTCCAGGTGAGGACAATCACGCTGCCCAGGTGGGGTGCTGGGGGATGGTGGTGCACGGTGTGCCCAGAGCCTTCAGCTAGAGAGCCCAATGCTGGGCTCAGGGCTGGGGGGGCAGCTGGAGGGGAACACACACAGGCTCTGCAGCCAGGTCAGTTGCGGACATTCCCACCGACCCGCTCTATGACCACCGGCAAGTACTTCATCTCGCTAAGGCTCAGTTTCATCAGCTGCAAAATGGAGATGCTAATTCCTCTCTGTTGACGTTTTTTGTGAAGAGTAAATGAAATGATGTCAGTCAGGTACTTAGCACAGAGAGGGAGTCGTAAACAGGAATAAGAGTGGGACTGTAAGGAACCCTCGCTACTCCTGGGAATGCCAGGCTCTGGGCTAAGCAGCCAGCATTCACGCAGCCATGTCTTCTTCCAACTGTAATGCCATGTGACAGCTGGTGTTTTGCTGAGATGAAATCACAGCTTGCAATGGGACCTTGGCTCCCATCCTTTGGAATGCGGCATTCCTACGCTGCTGGGCTGCATGTGGTGATTCAAGGCTCCCCCGCGTTTCTCTGTCTGAATGAGCAACTGGGAAATCCTCCTGCATATGGTGTGTTCTCTCAACACTGGGACTTCACATGGTGCGAACACATCCTTGTGTTTGTAATGGGGATGATATTTTGAAAATAATAAACGATATGTCTTTTGTTCTTCTCCAGGAAATCGCGTTCCCCAGCCTAGCTCCATGGATGGCGTGGGTGGGAGGGGGTTCAGACGCAGGGAAAGTTCTGGTCACACAGGATGAGGGAATGGAGAGCCCGCCTCTTCTGGACCCTAGTGGACTGTTGGCCAAAGAAAAAGGGAGACAAATGTAGGGCGGGGCAGAGAGGCCAGGTGGGCATGTCGGCAGCTTCCCTGCTGGGGGTGAGAACATTGTAGAAATGCCCTGATGGGAATGTCCCAGGGAGCCCCACCACGTGGTGGTGCACAAGCCTCCAGCAGAAGAGCCGGCAGCCCTGGGCAGCCTCGGGGCTGCAAATAGAATCCGGCACCCAGCTCCGGCAGCTCTCTCCCGGCTTGCGGGAGCGTGCAGGTTCCAGAGTCCCCATGGCTGGAGCTGAGAGGGCAGGAAGATGGGCAGGGCCTATGGTCAGGAGAAAGAGCCTGCCACAGCGTGGACATTTGCAGCTGGAGGCGCCGTCACCCTCGGAGACTGGAAGGGCCCAGGCACAGTTCTGCAGTCACCTGTCCCGGAAGCAGCCCAGGCCGGCCACGAGACCTGCCAGGACCCCAAAGGTACCACGTGGTCTGCACCTGCCTCTGCCTGTGCCCGAGACCACGGATACCCCCTCAGGGGCACACCTGGGAGCCTCCTGGAGGGGAGCCGGACTGAGGAGATGGCTCACAGTTTGAGCATCTATCTGTCCCAAAGAGACAGAGTCATCCAAAAGAAACTAGTTAAACCAGAAGAGGCCCCAACACCATCAATTTGCAAATTCAGGTTTTTCTACCGCCTCAACCCCCCTACACCCAGTGAGGTGGGGACTCTGAACAGTTTTGGGAAATAAAGTGCTGTATTCTCTTCTTGACGCTGTGTGTACGGTATTAAATTTGTAACCCGCAATTAATTAATCAATTAATCCTACAAACATTTCTGGTGTCAGTCACACTGGGGGTCTAGAGACTTGGCAATGATGAAGACCCCAAAGCAGAGTAGGCCCCTGTCCTCACGCATCTTATATGCACGTGGGAGGAGAAAGACAGGAAATGCATACACTTCTCAACGAGCGTCCTTAGCTGGCGAGAAGTGCTGTATTGAAAATAAACTGCTAAGGCGACAGATTACAGAAGGACTGGGGCCGGTTGAAGAAAGCCACGGGGATAACCAGGGAAAGCGTGGCTGGAAAGACCTGAAATGAGAAGGTGCTGGCACACGGGAGGAGCTCAGGAAGGCCAGGGTGACGGAAGGGAAGAGGTGGCGGGGAGCGGGTGCAGGAAAAGCAGGGGCCAGGTCGGGACGGGCTTCGTGAGCCAGTGCACGGAGCGTGGCGTTTAAGTATGAAAAAAGTCATGGGCAGGTTTTTAACTCACGTATGGTCTGACTTGGGTTTTGTAAGGATCCCTCTGGCTTTTGTGGGAACGATCCTGGGGGCGGCAGGGATGGAAGCAGAGCGCCCAGGCAGGGGCTGTCACTGTAGTCCAGGCAGGAAGTGATGGTGGCTTGGATGGGGGTGGTCGGGGCCGAGTTAAGCAGATGGATTTAAGTGTTTTAGAGACCGAGTGGATAGGACTTGCCGGATCACCCCTGAGAACATGTCCCTTTTAAGAGGCAAAGAGGAGTAAAGGCTGACTGTCAGGGTTTGGGCTGAGGAACAGTGGTGGTGAAGAGGCCAGGTGTGGAGGTGGGGACGATGGGGTGACGAGAGGTCGTAAGGAGAGAGCCAGGAGTCCTTCCGGGCTCTGATGAGATGCCCGCGTACAGCAAGTGTGCACTTGGACGCACTCAGGTCTGGGGATGATTGGGAAGTGGGGACCGGAGGTACAAACGTGGGAGTCATGCATGTTTGATGGGGTGTGAAGCCCAGGACTGGATGAGCTCTCTGGGAGGGTGAGGCAGACAGAGGAGGGGGATTGCATGGAGAGGCCAGGCAGCGGGGAGGCCAGCCAGCCGTGGCGCCCAGCCGCCTTCTTTTCTCATCACCCACGACGACTAAAATGGTGCTGTTTGTCGTCACCGGGCGGTGAACACAAATGTGGGCCTGAAATCTCAGTATGTATTCCTATGATCCAGACATGTTTATTACCCTTTTTTTTTTAAGTTTGACTAAGAATGAAATCGAAAATTAAGTTCCCACAGAGAACAGACTTACCGCTGAGAATACGTCCCATTTGAAAGGTTGAGGCCAAACCTCCAGGCAAAAGTCAGTGGCATGAAGCCAGCCCCCCTGGAATTCCACAGAACAAGGGCTCCTTCCACCAGACCCTCCTCAGCCCTACTCTCTGAGGACAGGTTCAGAGCGGCCTCACTGGCGATCGTCTGTGTGCTTAGCTGTGTCGTCACGACCCTCTGGACCCCTCTGTCTTCCTGGGTAGGGATTGGACTTCCCTGGGCTGCGCTTACGTCAGGGGTGCAGTGCCCCCTACTCAGACATCCCCCAACCTGCACGCCCCCCATCAGAGCGCCTCTTTCTTTGTGGGGGGGCCTTGCCTGACTCCCTTTTCACAATTGCATCATCCCCATGTATCAGTGAGTCTGGAAAGGAAGACATTTTTTTTTTAATTAAGGAGTGTAGGGCGGGGACATAAGGAACAACAAACAGAAGCTCCTGATTTCTTCTAGTTCTAACGGTGGAGACAGCAAGTTACCTCTTTGCTCTGGGAGGAATTCCTGAGGGCCCCTCTTAGCTGGGAATCAGTAGACACTCATTTCCTTTGGCAAAGGGTGGCTTGTGTTTGTCTTCGTAAAAAAAAAAAAAAAGGAGGATGCTTTCCCTCAGGAAGCTCCTGCGAGAAGAGAGCTAAGCCTGAACCCTGTCCCTTCTGGGCTTCACTGTTAGAAGAGCTTCTCTATTGGCCCCAGATGGCTCTGGCTGTGGTTAGCCGACAGGAAAGGACCCCCATCCCCCTGAGGAAACTTAGTGGAAGAAATAGAGATGTGGCATGAGGGCAGGAGCACAGGGCTGAGGTCAAAGTTCAAGGGCTTCTGTTGCGGGAATGACTCTGAATGACCGACCTTGCAGCCATGGCAGTGGTGACGATGCCCACCAGGGGCCAGGGAGGATGAGAGCCCAGTGCAACCTTGTGGGGGCAGGTTTCTGCTTCCTGTCCCTGAGAAGCCATCCCAGGAAGACCCTCTTGAGGCCACACGGCCAACCACAGAGAGCCATCAAATGCGAGGCCAAGGGTGCCTCAGGCACCCACACCCAACGGCAGCTGGGCCTGGCGGGAAGCAGGCTGTTTGCATCAGCCAATGGGCAGCCCTGCAGGCCCCTCTGGTTTCAGGGAGCCCCTACTACCCCTGGGGGGCCTGGCATGGGCTCCCCACCTTTGGTGGAGGGGCCCCCCGAGTCTGTGGCTCACATGGCTGGGGCGGGGCCTTCTCGAAGACTGAGAAAGGAGGGGCCGCCTGGGTCTCAGGCCCATCTCTGGTTCCTTCCTTGGGGCTGGGGGCATCCTCAGGGCCCAGGTGCCAGTACAGACTGAGAGGGCATTTCCCCTCACCCCCTGCACAGAGCCCCACTAAAGTCATCCCATACATGAATGTCTCACAGGACTTGGAGAATCTTCTGTGGAGACCCAGGAAGCAGGGACTGGGTGTCACGTGATGGCCGGCTTGTTGGGGACCAGGGGCAACCCTGAAGGGTCTGAAGTCTGGAGCCAGATGTAAGTCCCCAAGGGATGGGTACAGAGGACTGGAGAGCTTCAGGCTCCTGCAGGCTTGGAATGAGGACCCAACTGCTGTGACCTCAATCCGATGATGCTGGGACCCTTCCAGTCCCTTCCATGTGCACATCCTGGAGAAGTAGCTGGCCAGGGATTATTACTCTTATTTTACAGGTGAGAAAACTGAGGCTCTGAGAGGGGAGAGGACTCGCCAGAATCACATGTTAATTGATTCATGTTAGTACTAAATGAAGTAAGTCAGAAAGAGAAAGACAAATACCATATGATATCACTTATATGTGGAATCTAAAACATGCCACAAATAAACCTATCTGTGAAACAGAAACAGAATCACGGACATAGAGAACAGACTCGTGGCTGCCAAGGGGGAGAGTGTTGGGGGAGGGATGGAGTGGGAGTTTGGGGTTAGCAGATGGAAGCTTTTATATCTAGAATGGATAAAAAACAAGGTCCTACTGTATAGCACAGAGAACTATGTTCAATATCCTATGATAAACCATAGTGGAAAAGAATATTTTTAAAAAAGGATGTATATATATATGTAGAACTGAATCACTTTGCTGTACAGCAGAAATTAACACAATGTTGTAAACCAACTATACTTTGATAAAAAAAAAAAGAAATCACAAAAATTGATGCATGTTAGATCCATGAATCCCTGACTCCAGCTTCCAGGGGCTGGGGAGGCTGAGTGTCCTGTTTGCTTTTCATGGGCTGGGAAGATAATCAGGTGTAAATCTAGCTGGGATGGACCATTTGAAATCTGAGGGCCTGTCTGGGTTGGAAGGGCCTAGAACTTATAGCCACACAGAACTGGGTTCTGAATTTCAGCTCTGCCATTTACTGCTTTTTTGACCCTTGGTGAGCCACTGAACCCCTCTGAACCTCTCTGACCCTCAGTTTACTCTTCCGTGAAATAGGGATGATATACACCCTCCTAGGCTTGCAGGAAGCATTAAAAGAGACGATGTATGTGAAGTGCTGGGAAGTCGACCCTGGGTGTCCCTGCATCTCCACACTGGTGTCACTGTCTGTTTGCATCGCCACCACCAAACTGCTCCTGGGGGTGGGGCCCTATCCTGTTTCTCTGAATCCCCAGGACACAGCATGGTCAACACCTAGGGTAGGAGTGGACGCAGGCTCTCCAGGGGTTGACAGGTTCACACAAGAGAGGAGAAAGCTTCTGGAAGTGTCCACGGGAGAGGGCAGACATGAGAGCTGTGCACGCAGGGCTGTCGGTGCCGTCCAGAGAAGGCAGAAGTCACTGGGCTCCGTGCACCTGTGGGCTTTTGGTCCATGTGGTCAGGGAAGAGGCAGCTTCTGAGAGGATCTGCACAGCACATCAGATGTGGCCACGCAGCCAAGGCAAGGGGTGGGGGAGGGGAGCCTGAAACCTGCAGACGGGGAGGTGTGTACTTGGAGTGGCGCTGGGGGCAGCGGTGTGGGATGGCCCGGGGAAGGGCGGCCAGGCCAGAGACCGTGGCCAGGGCGTGGTCCCTAGCCGTCAGCGGGGTAGGTTTGAGGAAGTTCCTGTGGGCAGACAGAGGCTGGATGGAATGAGGCAGAATTTGGGGAGAGTGGGGAGTGGGACCAGCGCTGGGGGTTGGGACAGCGGAGGTGGGGTTGGACAGCTGATTGGAGGGCCAGGGCGGGACCCGCCGGATTTGAGGGCGGGGACGAGCTGGGACCTCAAGCATCGGGGAAGCTGAACCCCAGTGTCCAGTGTGCTGCCTGCCACGTATCAGATGCGCTGTAAGTATTTGGGGAATGACTGAATGAATGAGCCAATGATTGACAGCTGAAGTCAGGAGCCTGAGGATGTACATTCGGGAGAGCCGCTCCCCAGCAGAGGATGGGGAGGGGGCGTGGCCCGAGGGGTCGGATGTGCTGGATAAGGGCAGTCACAGCGGTGCCCGGAGTCTGGGCTGGTGGCACTGTTTGTGCCAGGGATGGAAACAGGAGACAGGGCATCAAAACTACTATGTCAAGGAAGTTTTCAGGCGCTTTCCTGACAGTTACTTTGGGAAGAGGGAGGAGGGAGCTTAACGGCTCCCTCCTGGGCAGGGGTGGGTGGCAGGGGAGGGTGGAGGAAGGAAGTGGAGGTCCAGTGGGGCCGGTCACTAGGCAGGCGGGGTGGGTGGGCATGGCCGAAGAAGAGGCCGCAGCGAGGCCGCCACCGGGAATCACGTGCCACTGCTCCACCCACGTCACAGGACCGTCTCCCGAGATGTCACACGGTGTCTCAGCGCCACGTCTGAGGGAAGCAAGGAGGAAGAGCTGCCCCCCACTGGCCAGGGGCAGTCATTCCAGCACAGCTCCGTGAGGCCACCACGGTCACCTGTGGATCCCACCGTGTCCCACACCTGGGTGGCGGCAGCAGGACCCCGAGCACGAGGGGCGAGCCTCACGGGTGGGCATGGGGCTGGTAGGCGGCCGGAGCACCTGCTGTTGTTTGCTGTGTTGGTCTCCGTCTGGAGTTGGAAGCGTGGCCAAAAGCCCCAGAAAGGCGGGGTGGAGACGGGAAGTGGCCGGGGGACTCCGCCGCTCTGGGCTGACGGCTCCCCAGCACCTGTCCTCTCCTAGGCTGGTGCTGCTTCCTGCCCGCGGGGCACCTGCAGGGGTCAGCATAGCCTCACACCCAGGCCTGGTGCTCCCCGCCTCACGCCCTGCTGGCCTCGGGGTTTGCTGCTGTGAGTCTGGCCAGGCTGGGGTGCTCGGGAGCAAGTACGAGGTCGGAGGTGCCCCACCAAATCTTCACCAGCCCCCAAGAGGGGACCCGGGTAGGTGGCCAGTGGGCGGAGGAACTCTCCCTGTGGCCTGGGTGGCAGCCTTTTATTAATGACAGCAGTGACAGTGACAGTAATGGTGGCCACCACCCACCGTGCGCCTACTGTCTGCCAGGACACGTGTCAAGTTTCGGCAAATGGCAGCTCATGGAATCCCAGGTGGAGGTCGGGGGGTGTGCCACCGAGATGACAGCCTCCTGGCTCTCAGCAGGGACTTCCACGGCTCCCCTCCGCTGCCCTGACCCCAGATGCCTGAGACACAGGCCCTTTCCTCCAGAGCCGCTGCACTGAGCCAACACCCCTCTGGGCTGTCAGCTTGGAGAAATTCCAGGCCCCCAACTCCGGGCACACAGGGGCCTCCCAATTGCCTCCATGGAGCTGACTCTGAAGCCGTGGGGAACCCAGGTAGAGGTGATGGGGTCCAGCAGCAGCCCAACTGTGGGGAGATAGTCTGGGTTGGGGGCCCCCTCAGTCGTGTCCAGTGGCTGCATGCTGAAGACACCCAAGTCTGGGTGCAAACCCCAGTCCCACCCTTTTCCTGTGTCTGTGTCTGTCTTTTCTTGGCTGTCACTCCGTCTCCAAACTGTTTCCTCACTCCTCGGATAAAAACGATGATGCTGCAGGGGCAACTGTTTTCTTTCTCCATCCCGCCTGGCCCATCAGACGGGAGCCTCTTCTCTCCAAAAGCACAGGGAAAGAGGGCTGCTCCTGCTGGAGCTGGGGTCCCTCTGCTTGGGGCCGCAGGGTAGGCCACACCACAGTGATCTGAGCAGCTGCAGACTGACCCTGGGGGCCGAGCTCTAGACCTGGGGGTAGATATAGTTGGAGGCCCTTCACTGGCCACAGAAGTAACCCGTCTCCCCTCCAGCGTGGCCCGCTGATTCTTACCCGCCATGATTCCCGGGAGCACTTGTCAAATTAGAGTGACTGGCTCATCCAGTCCACCAGGCACTTTTCCGCTTTCAGCTTTGAATGTTCCATATTTTAGGAAAACCCCCCAGTCCCAGGTGAACTAGGATGATTGGCCACCCTCCTCTCAATTGAGTCAAGGATCAAGATGGCCGGGTTGGGGATGAGGGAAAAGCTTGATACCTTGGAATCCCTACAAATGCCAGCCTCGGGGCATTACGATAAAACCACATAGAAAGCAGGCAAGCAAAGTACCACGGCCAGCCAGGTATTCAAGGTACCTGGGTCTATAGCAGGGCCTCAAGGAAGGACCACACCACCACACTCAGTCCGCTCTCTCCTTCCCCACTCCGCCACAAATGACCACTGACAGCCATCTTTATAAGTATATTTTTATTGAAAATAAAAAGGCATGGTGCTTTCTTCCTCGTAAGTAGCATGGAGCCCACCCAGCGCTGCCGGTCCTGCTTCCTGTGCAACATCTCAGCAGAGTCGACATCAGTGGCTTGTTGGTGGGCAAGACGGCACCGATGCGTGTATTTGTCCATTGAGACAGAACTCCTGGTAATAAGAGCCATCTTCCCAGGTACTCTCGGCACACGGTTAGGAAGGCAGGTCTCGGGGTATTTACATTCATGCATTAGATATCTCACGCTACCTGGGCTGTTTACATCATACTTTGTACAGATTCAGAGAGTACAGTAATTATATATAGATATAGATATAGATATCTCTTTAAATATATATATAACTATATATAATATATATGTCTATATTTTTACAGCTATTGGTCTTTCTTCCAAAACTTGCTTTAGAAGCTTCTAAGGAACACCTGAAAACTCTGGGAGATCTATATGCCACTCTAAAGTTGGGCTCAACTAGGAGACGGTTGAAAAATATCTATTTGAGAAAATGCAGAGAAGGAATGTGCATTTCATTCTCGAAAGTTCAGACTAGTCTGAGGATTGGTCCGTGTTTAGGGGCTGCAGATACAATCCTTAAATTAAAGTTCTAAGCTCAAACACCAGGCTGGGGTAGTTTTAGGGTTGCTTCTGTTGCTTAAGCTGAAAATCCAGTGGGGTCCTCCCCCTGCACCCGTGAGAGCTGTCTTCCAAATGGCCGGTTCTGGGTTTGTTCTCAAGTGAATTCTCTTTTAAAAACTGGGCCCTTCTCTTAGTTTTCACTAACGGGTGAGAGGAGATTTGACAAACCCAATTTGGGGGAATGTACACACAGACGTTAGCTTTTCATGGAGCCCTGGCTGTGTGTCTCCAGGGAAGGGGATACTGGCCCCAGAGTGATGGATGGATGGTCCACCGGGGTTCCTCGTGGGGAGACTCGCCGGGGCTGGAGGATTAGGTTAATTGCAAAATCCGGGCCTCCTAAGTTTAAGCTCAGGTTGGGGAAGGTGGACCAGTAGGTTTGTGCCAAAGCCGGGCTGTGACCTGCCCCCCTCGGGGTCCCCCCGAGACTGGCTGTCCAGCACTCCACAATCCCTTAGCCTGGATCCTTCCCTCTGGCTGAAGGTGTTCTCCTATCACTTCCGAACCCAGGATGGCGTGTGCTTAGGGCTGGGGTCCTGCCTGGGTCTCTGTTCAGGGATCAGGGGGGATTCAGCAGGAGGCTGCAGGCAGTGGGGGAAGTGCGCTGGGGTGGGGTGTGCCCCGCTGAGGACCCACAGCCTCTGGCCTGCTTGTCACCCAGATCTGCATCCTTGGGAACTGGAGGGCATGAACCATGAGTACTGTCAAGTGCTCACCAGGGATGAAGGCCACAGGTGGCCCTGTGCTAAGGTGAACAGGGAGGGCAAAATCCAATCCACACCCACACTCAGGCCTCAACGCACGAGGAAAATGGAAAAGCAGGAAAAATCCTTTCTGGGAGAGTCTGCCCTGGACCTGTCCTCAGCCTGTACCCGCTGACCTGGGAGCAGGACCCGGGTCACGGTCACAGCGCACTCACCTTTTCCCCTGCGCTCGGCCCACAGACAACTCCGTGGGCACCAGGGCTCCTGGACAATGGATGTTTCAAGGTTCAGCCCAAATGGGGACTGGTTTTCAGTCTATCAGTCTCCCCTGGATGGAAAAGTCTCACCTGTGGCCCAAACACCCCCCAGAGAACGACACTGATGGCTTAGGAGGCGGTCAGGGTCCCCAGGCTAAGTCCCTAAATAGCCAGCCAGTGGAGCCGCTGGCTGGGTCGGGTCCCTTCTCAGCAGGTATACGGGCAGTGAGGGAACCGCAGGGTGTGTTCTCCCAGCGCATGGGCTGTGCAGAACCACAAGGCTGCTGTCTCCAAGGGCCTAGCAATGTTCCCACGGGGCAGGTGGCCACCTGCCAAAGAGGCTGGAAGATGGGGGTCACCAGGCCAGTAGATGGGGGTCACCAGGCCTGGAGGGTCCCTCTCCTCACATCTCTTTTTCTTCCCTTCATCTACCAACCACTCCGGAGGGTTCAGCACTTTTAGAACATAAGAGACATTTAAAGCAAGCCACAGGAAAAACACTGCCTCCTTCTGGGTGACGGGAGGCCTGGGGACTCTCAGGGAAGGGTCTGGGTACCAGGCCTCGGGGGAGCATCAGGGGCCCCAGCGCCAGGCAGGGTGGGCCCAGCCCAGAGGGCCGGCTGTGGGTTTGGCACAGGTGGTGGCCTCTGCCAGGGGCAAGGCAGGGCCTGGCTCATGTGGAAGCGTTGGTTCCTCTGAGGGTCAGGTGGGGGAATGAATCTGAGGACAGGCGTAGTGGCCCCTTCTTCTTCCCGGGCCCCGGGCCTGAGGTTCAGTGAGTCGTTTTTCCCTGGACGGCCAGACTCCACCCCGGGGTGTGAATGGGCCCCTCTGCTGGGTCCGGAGGGGACTCAGCAGGCTGCGCTCACGGCCCTCCGTGGCAGGGGGTCAGCAGACAGGGGCCCCAGGCGTCGGTGGGGACGGGAGGGAGAAGGCAGGCCCTGAAGACTGAGACAGCTGCAGATGGGGTGGCGGACAGATGTGTGGGAAGCACCTTTGAACGGGGACGTCTCACGGATGCGCCCATGGCTTCTGTTGGGAACAGCTTGGTCAAGGAAGAAGCAGGCGGGCTTCCTGGGGAGGAGGAGAGGTTTCCTTTTGGCTAAAGGGGGATGCCTCCCCGCCCCAGCAGACAGACTCCCTGCCTGCTCAGAGCGTGTGCTTTAGACAGCAGCCCAGAGACAGTCAACGGATCAAACGCAAGACAAGGAAGAGACGGGGCCGCGGGTGGCAGCGCTGCCCCGGGTGCTGCACGCAGGTGAGCCTGGCTCAGCATGGTGTCTGCTGCCCCTGCCCATGGACTGACCAGGGGCGAGGCTGGGCAGAGTGTGGTTTCTCCTTCAGGAGGCTCGAGGCCTGCAAGGCAATGAAGTCCCGACAAGCCCAGTGTCAGCTCGTGTCCACCTGCTTTCCTGTGTCCACTAGTGCCGCCGAGGTGCCCCTCTGGCCAGCGGCCCAGGGCCTGCAGACTCACACCACGGCGCTGTTCACGTCCACCCCTTTGTTGCTGTGCGAGGCGGTCATGGGATACTCAGCAACACCGGTGCCGTTCTCCTCTTTTCTCAGGGGTTTCCTGGGGGCCGGTGCAGCAGCAGAAAGGCAAGGGAGGGGGAGGCAGGGACATCCATTAGTTATCGATGCCTGGCGGGGGGTATCTCACCCTCCTAGTTTTCCCGCCAGGATCTGTTCCAGGTCAGCATCCTTGGGGTGCTAGTCTTCGTGGGACTCAATCAGAAGTGGGATGTGGTCTTAAACTAGGGTGACAATATAATGTCATGGAAACGTAGCTGACGGTGAAAGAGGGGAGCCGTGAATAATGAAGCAGGGACAACAGGCATGATTTGGAACTGTTCTGGACAAACCAGAACGTGTGCTCAGCCTAGTATGATATCTGGTCAGGCTTTGGTTGGTCTTTTTGATTATGAGACAGACATGACGATGAATATTTGGGGTGCAGACAGTTAAAAGAGGAGAGGTGCTAGTGGTTGGACTTTATAATCTTATCTCTGTGTGATCAAAGGCAGGTAGAAAATGTGATGAAGTGGATGGTGGTGCTGGTGGTAATGGTGGTGGAGGCGGTGACGGTGATGACAGGGGTGGTGGCACTGATGGTAAAGCTGGTAGTGATGGTGGCTGGAAGTGGTGGTTAATAGTAATGGGGGTGGAGGTCCTGGTGGAATTGATGGTGGTGATGAGAGCATTGGTCATGGTGCTGGTGGTGATGGCGATGACAGTGGTAATAGTAATGGTGGTGCAGTTGAAGGTAGTGGTAATAATGATGCCGGTACAGATGATAACAGTGGTGGTGGTGGTGATGGTGAATGTCCAGACTAAACTAGTGCACCCCAGTGTTTCTCAAACACTTCACATCGAGCCATTTGAAACTCACTCCAGAGGCCCTTTAACCCCAGGAGCCATTCCTCTTACAAACGCAGGGCATCGGGAAGGCTGGGAGGGAGGCTTTGAGAAGGCTCGTGCCCACTCGCTGAGACTCTGAATTCACAGCACTGCTTTCTGGCCTGGCTCACATCCCACCTCCTCTCTTGCATGGTTCAGGAGGGCTTCGGCCCCCAGCCCCAGGCCTGAGTGGCCACAGCCTCCCAACAGGTCCATGCCATACATGCTGTGTAGCCCGACCCCATGTCACAATCCTGCTGTCTCTTGGGTGGATCTGAGGCCCAGGAGGCAGCAGCTCAGACACCTCCTGTATCCCCAATAACGCTGGGGCTGCGCCTGAACTGGCTTTCATTGTGTGCTAAGTTGAACGCTTGTGGTCATGGTTGAAAGCCTAGGGACTGATTGCATCTGCCTTCTCAAATGTCCTCAGAGCCTCCCCAAACCCATCAGGAGAAGGCCTGGTAGGTGGAGACAGTTGGATGCCTATGGGAGAAGGGCCTTGGTGATTAGTTTAGGGGAGGGAGGGTCTGTGAGCGGCTTATCAGTAGTTTCATGGGGTGAGACTACCAGGCCTGTTCAGAGGCAACATGGTTATCAGCCACACATTTTCTTGTCCCCTCTCACAACGGTCCCCTGAAGAAGACAGGCCTGAAGTTATGCGATTCATTTCATGGGGAAGCTGAGGCTTAGGGAGAGTTGTGACTTGCCCAAGGACCTCCCAGCTAGTTTGTGGTGGGACCTGGAGCACCACCCACTACTACCATGTCCTGGTCCAGACATCTTTCTGCTAAATTAGCATCCTGCTGCTACTGATGATAAAGCAGGCATCCCCCCCACCCAGCCCCTGCAAAAGGGCTCTGTGGTCCAATCACCTTAGGAAGGCCCTCCTCCAGCCTCCTCTTGGAGATTCCCCAAAGTTCTCGAGTCCTCCCAGAAGCCTGTCTCATCATTTTACTTTAACCCAGCACATGCTATGTTCTAGGGTCTGAACACCCCACTTATGTAGATGCTCACAGACACTTTCTGGAATTCAGAAAGGGCTCAGACAAGTTGCCTTGTTTGTGATGGGCTCCTGGAAATGACGGACTCTGAGTTGACCTCTCCCCCTGCGCCTTTCTTCCCCTGTCTCCTTTACCTTTCCTTCTGTCCCACCCACCCTTTTCCAGGGGCCTCAAGCAGCTCTGACCTTGCTGGGTGGGCTTGATTTCTGACTCAGGGAGTTTTACCCAGCCTGGAAAATTGGGTGTGAGGATGCATATTCTTACAGTGAGATCCTTGGTTGCCCCTAACATGAGGCCACCGATGGACTTAAGTGAGATTCCTAAATTTATCATTAACATAGAGGGATTTCCTCAGAATCAGGGTTCCAGAAAATAGAGGCAAAAATCTCTGGGCCCAAAGATTTTTCTGTTTTTCTCCCTAATAAATATTCACTCTTGGGCTAGGTCTGAAAAATCAGCTGCAGTGGGTCCAGGGCCGGGGAGATGAGGCTTAAGGGCCTTCAAGGGTGGATAATGAGGGACTTCCCTGGTGGTCCAGTGGTTAAGACTCTGGGCTTCCACTGCAGGGGGCACGGGTTTGATCCCTGAACAGGGAATTAAGATCCCATATGCTTCATGGCACAGCCAAAATAAAAAGAAAAAAAAGGGGGTGGGTAATGAAGAGATGAAGGGGGTCTGGAACTCACAGGGAAATGGACAAAGCCTGGAGGGCACACAGTTCCTGCCCTTTCTAGGGAGTAGGTAGGAAATGAGCAGGATTCCTTCTGTCAGGAGGAGAGGAGAGATTTCTAACGCAGGCTGCTGGCTGGGAGACCCCTTTGCATTCCCGGAGCCTTGGGGAGACGGTGGAGGGCGTGGCTGGAGGGACACTGGGGGCAGGGCCAGGAGAGAGCTCCAGGGCCTTCTCAGTGACTCAGCCAGCTTCCCAGACAGGAAAGGGGGTCTCGGCAGGGGCTCCACCCAGCAAAGAAGGCAACATTTGGCTGGCGCAGCACTGCCTCAGGAGCAGTCCAAGAGCCCGGGTGCGTTGAGGGGAGAAGTGGCTGCCCCAAGGGCTTTTCTGAGACGTGCACTTGGTCTGCTCCCCTCCCCGACTGGAGCTGAGCCCCCATCCACTCTGCTCCCTGGGCTGCTGCCCCAGCCCAGTCCTGAAGCCCTTCCGGGGTTCACTGGAGCCCGGTGGAAGCTGGAGTTTGATCTGCGGCAGGACAAGGCTCTGCCTTGAACCCCATCTCTGTCCTCTCTCTAAGCACGGCTCTTCAGGGTGACGCTGCAAAAGTGCTGGGAGGAAGAATCAGGCTCAGTAAACCCAGCTCCACCACTTTCTAGCTCTGTGACCTTGGGCAAGCCACTTAACCTCTCTAGGCCTCAGTTTCCTGGTCTATAAAATGGGCACAATAACGGTGTCCATTTCATAGGCCCGTTGGGAGGATTAAATATGTTAAGGCATGTCAAGCCCCTAGATGAGCATCTGGCATACAGTAAGTGCTCCATAAGTGCGTGTTAGCTCTCAGTACTGCGGTTGGAAAGGGGTCAGCGGGGAGCAGCCAGTGGTCTCCAGTCTGCACAGACTTCCCACCTAGTGTGCACCCTGCGGGGCTCCTGAAGTGCTAGGGAGGCTTGTGCGGACCCAGCCGAGCCCCTCCGTGAGCCAGCTGGGGAGGTCCCGCTAAACCAAAGAAAGGCCTTTCCACCCGGTCTGTGTGGGAAGAGATGGGCGCAAACGGCTGCCTACATGGCCTGGTTCCTAAAACCAAGAGAAAGGGAAGTGAGCGCTTCCTTGGCCCTGTGCCCGACTCCCAGCTGTCGGAGGGTGAGGTCTCCCACCTTGAGAGCCCACACCCACCCCACCCCGGCCTGGCACACAGGGGGCCCCCTGTTCTCTGCTTGGAGGGCGGCATCGATGCCTCACTGTCTGCAGGACACCGGCTGGTCCAGCCTGGGCAGGGCGGAGCCCTCTCAGTCAACGCTGGCAAGGCTGCCACAGGCCCCACCCGTAGCCCCTGCTCTGTGGGGTAACTGGAAGCGAAGAACAGCTCTGAGGGCTTGAGAGGGAGGCTGCCGGCTGGTTTCTTGTCTCACGCACCCCACGGAGGGTCATTCTCAGCAAAGTGAGGTTAAAGGTCTCAGACCCCCTCTTCCAAAGGCACTCATCCTCCCCACAGCCCACTCCCGACACACACACACACACACCTATGCACACACGCGCACACACATACCACACTACACGTACATCACACACACACATATACACAAACCCACACATACATGCACACATATACATATATACTCATACATGCCCCCACACCCATACATACACACACCACACACACATACATGCACACGTATATCACACACACATGCTCATACACACACACACACCACACTACCCACATCACGTACACACACCCATATACACACAATACACAAACCCACACATACATGCACACATATACACTCATACATGCCCTCACACCCATACATACACATGCTACACACATGTACACATACATGCACATGTATATCACACACATGCTGACACGCACACACCCATATGCACACACAATACACAAACCCCCACATACATGCACACATATACACTCATACATGCCCCCACACACCCATACATACACACACTACACACACATACACATACATGCACACCACACACATACATGCTCACACACACATACCACACTATACACACATCACACACACACCCATATACACACACACTACACAAACCCACACATACATGCACACATATACACTCATACATGCCCCCACTCATACATATACACACTACACACACATACATACATGCACACGTGTATCACACACACATGCTCACACACACAGACACACACACACACAGGGTTCTACCATGAGACATCTCTGTAGACTGCAGATTTCTCCAAACCTCGTCAAGAAGCCAAAGAAAAGCCTTTCTGGGCCACAGAGGGCGTCCCTGACCGTGAGAAGCAGCAGCCCCATTTCCCACCCCGCATCCTCTGCCACCACCAGGGGAAGGCGAGCCAGGCATGTGGCTGAGGAACCTCGCACTCCAGTTGCGCCCCCTGTGCTCACCGTCCCCCCACCAACCACCAGGGCTTCCTTGTTCGGCCACATCTGCTGAGCAAGTCGAAGGATGGCACCGGGGAGGCTCTGGGGCTCACGTCCTCCTCGGGACCTGGCTGGCAGGACAAGGCATCTGGATCTGATTCTGAGTGCAGTGGGAGCCATCAGAGGACTCCTTGTATCGGGGATTCCTGTCTATCCCCTCATCCTGCCCCATAACCTTGACCCAGCATGTCTGGAGAGACGAGCTCAGGGAGGTTGGAGCTTCTTGGTGACAAAAGAAGGCCTAAGCAGCAGGGACCCGTCTGAGTCTCCCATCCGCTGGTGCACCCCGCAGGGCTCCTGAACCGAGGATCCCGGGCAGACAGAGCAGCTGGTCCCTACAGCCCGCCTCCTACCACCAGGATGGGATTTCATCACCCACCACAGCATGTGGACCCCTTGGGGCGGGGGAGAAGCACAAATAAACCCAAGTAAGTATCTCAGCCCAAGGCAGGTCAGGACACCCTGCGCCCCAGTGCCTTCTGGGCCCAGTCTCTTCTTGGAGGGAGAAGTGTGGTGATGGTAAAAATAATGAGAGATACTGTGGCATCTGGGACTCAAAAGAAATCTGTGTGTTGGTCCCACCACTAGGACAGCCGTAGAGCATGGCAGCGTGGCTCAGGGGAAGGTGTGCTGGCCCAGGAGTTAGAAGGTTGAGTCTTGGTCCTGCCGCAAAGCACTGCAATCAGCTCTCTGAATCCAGCCCAGGTCCCAAAGGAAGTCAGACGGTTTCTGAGCACAGCCATGCATCTGTGCTCAACACCGATGCCAAAAGGGTCCCTCCTCGGAGCACACTACTTTTCACTTAATTCACGGTACAGCCAGACATGATAGTCTCAAATTCCAGCCAGAGAGGTTGGATTTGGGGGCCTGGGGGGAGTGGCCCTGCTATAGAAGTGGCAGATGGCAAAGGCTGGGTCTCAAGCACCCAATCACTGCATTAGGCCCCCACCTGTCCCAAGAGGTGTTGGTGCAAAAGATAACCCCAGTCTCAAGACCCCAGGGATGCAAGATGCATTCGAGGTGAATTTCTTGCTCCTGGAAGTTCATGGCAAGTTGAGGCTGGATGAAGAGGTTCCACTCCTGTTCCGAATCCCGGACCCAGCCCACTTGTCTTCCTCTGGCCCCTGCTCTGACCCTGACTAGGCAGCTCAGCAGAGGCCGGGGAAGAGAGGGCTGGGCTGCTGGGTGCGTCCTCTGGGGCGGAAGGGGAGGCAGCAGATGGCAGGGCCTGCCTCCTCTGAGTCAGTCTCAGCCTGAGGGAGTGTCATGTGCGGGTGGCAGGGAGGCCAGGCCTCTCCGGGCATGACAGGGGGCTGCTGAGTCAGTGTGCGTGCACTGGAGCTTGGGTACCGGGAAGGGGCTTGGCGGGAGGGGGCAGAGACGGCAGACGGTCAGGAAGCTGACGAAGGGTGAGGCCAGGCATGAAAACCGTGCACACGTTATTCACTCTAACAGCAGATTCTACTTCACTCACCCAGAGGGAGAGGAACAAAACGACTACGTTTACTGAAATTCTACATAGAGTTTGTCATTTCTAAAGGCAGACCCTGGCAAGTCTGTACAAACAAGCCTCCATTCGCACCACAGGAAGTCATGGAAGAGTTACCACGTGCCAGGCGTGTGCCAGGCGCTGTGGAGGAGAGAGAGGAGATGAGTGAGACCGGATGACCACTCCCCCGTCTAACGTGCCTGTTGTGTGCGTGTGCGTGCGTGTGCACAGTCACTCACGCACTCGTGGACGAGCACATGCACATGCAAACACCAACTTTAACCGACCTAGAGCAGAAAGCAGAAATGCAAATCCAGGGAGAGCTACAACGCTAGCACTTGGCGGGGAAGAAAGCTCTACCTCAGCCCAGGGCGCCAGGTCCGAGGAGGTGTGCTTGAGCTGGGTCTTGAGTGAGCAGTAAGGACTCAGCTGGAAGCCAGGAGGGCAGCTCCCTGCGTCCTCAAAGAATGTGAGAGGAGGGCTGGACACCTCTGTGACCTGAGCCACGTCTCGTCCCCATCCAGCTACGACCATGGAGGTTTATTCTGGCTCAGACATCACAGGAATCTCCTTTGCCCTCCTCCATGGCATTCCAGCTGCCCGGGAACCAGGTCTTCTTGACTTGCCACACACTCAGTAGGAGCTAACCCTCTCCTGGGCTATCCCAAAGCTCCAAAAAGCACGTCCGTTCTAAAAAGAAAACTAACTTCACTAAACTAACTTGCTATCGAGTCTGTGATTCAGGAAAGATCTTGGACAAATTCCACGATGGAGTCAAGCTAAAGAAATAAAGAACTGGAGTGGGAGAAGGAGAGAGAGAGAGATGAGTGAAGCAGGTTCCCAGAGGGGAGCTTGGAAGGCTGTTGGAGAACGCAACGGCCGTGCGTCAAGCCGGAGAGCTACCATCCACCTGGAGAGGACAGATTCTCCAAGACAAACAAGGAACTGACAGATGGACCACCTGATGTATTTGACCATACTGGGAAGAGGCATTGCTCACTCCAGGGAAGGAAACGAATCATAGTACACTCAGCTGGGATCAATATTTACATTATCACTTACTAAGGAAGACACTGGCTAGTCACTGAGCCTCTCACAGGAGACACCTATAGGAAGTGGATGGGAAGCGGGGAAGTGCTTTGTACGTCTGTGGGTAGTGTTAGGGTCCTGAACCTTGTATCTATACTATAGTGAAAAGTCAATTGATAATGTTTCCAATGGAAAGAAAATGTAAGGAGAGTATCCACATCACTTAGAATATGCAGGGAAATACCAGAAGGAACAACTAACACTCAAAAGTGGTTGCCTCTTATGAATGAGATTTGGGGAGAAAGAGGGACAATCAGCGGGCTGCTGGTTTTCTTAATAGGCTGTGACTCATTTGACATTTTTAACTACACGCATGTGTTGCTTTAATAAAAATAAAAATTAAATTAAAAAGTGATAATGAACGTTCAAAGCCCTAACCATACTTTCTAACCATAAAGCCGCCTCAAGAGGCACGCACGGCACTCCTGACACTTGGGGTAGGGGAAGCACCTCTCCCACCCTCTTCTCTTCCTCTCCCTCATTACCCCGAGGCTCTCTTTTTTCCTCTTCATAGCACTCAGTCTTTTAAAGCACTTCATTTATTAATTTGCCAGTGTGCGTATGTTTGATCTGCTTCCCCCAGAAGGAGGGGGCGGGCAGGGACCCAGTCTTGTTTATCGCTGCATCCCTGACATCTAGTCTAGGTCCCAGCACACAGTAGGTGCTCGATAAATATGTGTGGACCAGCACTGGCTCACTGAGCAGCCTATGCCAGTCAGTGGGTTCTAAGGCCCATCAAGGAGACTTGCGTGTTCAAAAGTGCCTGTTCTCCTGGAAGCAACTCAACCACGAAAAGCTGATGCGCACGGCAGCCCAGCAATGATGCGGGTGCCCAGGCGCTCTCAGGCACACGTGTGCACACCTCAGCGTACTCCCAGGGAGCAGCATGCTTGCTTATTGTCTGCAATTAGCAGCCTGCAGGATCGGCCAAACTGTTCTGCAGCCTTTTATTGGTCTTTCAGCCAATACCCTGTAAATTAGAAGGAAATGGCTGTCAAGTGGCTTAATGGCAAATCGGTGGCAGAGGGTGAAAGACCCGTTCCATGCACCACCAAAGGAAGCAGGGTGTTCTTTCTGTGCCTTGGGAGTGGGGGTAGCTCAAGGGAGGGGGCTGGGAGGGGTGAGGCCATCTCTGCAACGCAGGCCTCTGCATGAAGGTTGTGGCCAGCACAGAAGCTGCAAACCCACCTAGGAGAACGACCTCACTCTTGAGGGCCCACAGGCCTGTGGGGTGCCACCTGGCCCTCCTACCCAGGCACTGGGCACCCCGCACCTTGGAGCTTGATCTCCATGCCTCTCGCTGACTCCGCCTTGTCTGAGGTCCTTGTCCAGCCCTGGACCAAGAGGTTCTTCTATCCTCCCTGCTCATAGAGGCTTGGTCTTCCCTCCAGGCAGCCCTCTTCCATTGTAATTCCTGGTCCTTCAGGGGTCAATCTGATTAACACCCACTTCTCCCCCCAGGGATGTGTGCAGTGAAGGCAGGGGCTGTGCCTGAAGCACCCACCACCAAAGCGCCCAGGCCAAGCACAGACCTGGCACCTGGCCCAGTATTTACACGTCTGGGCGGTGGAAGGACCTAGTGGCAGTGGTCCGCCTGCCATGCCAGGACAGAGAAACAAAGGCTCAGGGAACTGGACAGAGACTTGAGGGACCCTCACTTTGAAGATGAGGGCAGTGATACCCACTGAGCTGGGCTGGGGCTGGGAACAGAACGCGGGGGTCTTGACTCCCAGTTCTGGGTTCTTTTAACAGCTCCAGGCTGTCCTGTTGTCTGATGACAGGTACATGCCAGGCCTGGGGTGGGGAAGAGGCCTGGATGGAGCACGAGGTCCAGAACGCCCAAGGGCTCTGGGGCCTGACCATCCTGTGGTCACAGCAAGCTCAGAGCAAGGAGCCACTGAAATGCAGACTGTGTGGGCTCCCCATGGCTGGGAACCCTCCAGAATGTGGGTTATTGACAGGGGACCTGGGGGCCACTGCACGTGTCAGTCCCACTGACTAACACGTGGGATGCCCATCTCCTTCCAAAAAACTTCTCAAGCCCCTAGGTCTAGGTGAGGCGCCCCTTCCTCTGGGATCCGCCAACCTGGATGCCCTGTGAGCACCTTACCTCCCAGCACAGATCTGGGACCTTGGGAGCAGTTGTTGAGTCACAGGATGAAGTTTGAGTCACTGAGTCTGTGTGTGGAAAGTGCTAAGTAGACCCCACCTCCCATCAAGGTCAATGCCCTGTGAGGGCACCGTGGGCGTTCTCCTTCTGCATCTGCCCCCCGCCCCATCTCCTCTCATCCCTGCGGCCACACCCCACATGCCAAGCCGAGCTGGCATCTCCAGAATCATCTCCTTCCCGTCCCAGCTGATCCTAGAACCATCCTCCCAGCAATCTGGCTCCAAAAGGCTGTGTTGTGGCCATTCACAAAGATCTCTTGGAAATCCTCCCCTAGGACTCCAGGCTGTGAGAGTATTTTTTTAAGAAAGCAGGGTCTATCACTGAATTTTCCTTTTAATGGTTTTATAGCGACATGCAATGCTTTTGTTCCCTGAGAGAAAAGGCATGTTTCAGATGAATTATTAACCAAAAAGAATTGACTGTGAGCAAGAAATCTTCCATTTACTCGGGAGAGAAGTGCACACAGACAGCTGCCTGCGCCAGGCTATCTCTTACAGGGTCAACTGGGGGAGCCGGGAGGGGGCATTTGCTCTGCTACACCGGGCGTAACTTCTGCTGCCCCTCCCCCAACCCACGAGCGGTTGATTCACCTTCCCCAGGTCAAGCTTCCTTCCAGGAGGCTTCTGGGAGAACTGGCCTCTATTTCTGCCCCCGCTGACCGTGAGTAGCAGGCCCTCCTGTCACTGATTATCTGTCCTCCTGTGCCAGGGATGCCCTCTCTGCACTGTGAGGGTCTGGACGGCAGAGGGCTGGGTCTTCACCCAGAGGAGGTTGCTGATCTGGGCGCTGGGGCAGAAAAGGGACTGTGCTCCATTTACTACGTGGGCCCGGAAGGCTGACACCTATGCAGTACCTCCTGGGCTCCTCTGTTTCTTGGGTTTGGCCAATGGGAGGCACCTCCAGGAGACCTGGGAGCCTGGAGAAAGAAAGGGTGGGGAGTTTTCTCCCCCGACCTGCTGTTTTGGGGCTGCATCTCCCGCAGTTCCAACCACAGGTCCTGCTGATTAGCCCTTCTTTCGAGTCTCCGGGCTCTCTAGGTTCCCCTTGTATTATTTCCGTTGTCCTAGGGGTGCTAAGAGTTCCCACCGCCTTTAGTCCTGAAATGCTTCACGAATTCCACCACTCGGTGCACCTGCCCACACCCCCTGGAGGAAGTCCCGCCCACACCCCTGGAGGAAGCCCCGCCCACACCCCCGGAGGAGGCCCCACCCACCCTCCGGGATGGAGTCCCAGCCACACCACAGAAGGGATGCACTGAGCCGTCTGGGGTGGGTTCTCTGTCTTTCCAGGCGGCTGACAGACCCGGGAACCAAGAGCCCAGAGCCGGCGGAAGGAGACGGGAGGCCCCTCCGGTTGCTCCGAGGGGCGGTGAGGGCGGGGCCTCCACACACCTTCTGTGAGGGCCGCTGCTCCGCCGAAACAAGGCCACCGCTGGCCGAATCGCCACAGTGCGGAGCCGTGAACGTCAGCTTCTTCTGATAGGCTCGCCCTGCCCTCCTGCCCTTGGAGCTGGTAGCCCATTTCTTCAGGAGAGTTTGGGGCAGAGAGAGAGAGGCAGAAGCGACGCTGTATCTTTTGGAAGAGCCTGAGCTTATTAAAAAGATGGTGCAGCCTGTCTCTGGGGGAAGGAGGGTCCTTGAGGGGACTACTGCCCCGTTCTCTGGCAGTGCCCCGGGTGGATCTTGCACACTGTTCCCGCAGAACCTTCAGTAGCTCCGTGTGTCTACTGAATCACGGGCCAACAGCTCCGCCTGGTGGGACAGACGCCTCCCCCGTCGGGCTCAGGGCTGCCTCCAGCCTCATCTGCCCCGTCACAGGGGCTTCCTGGTGCCTGGTGCTTTTGCTCATACAGGTGCCTTTGCCTGGAGTGCCTCCCCTGCTCTGCTTCTTAAAATCGTCCTCCCGCTGCAGCAGGCTCTCAGCTCAAATGCTGTTTCATCCCCATCAGAGTTCACGTGACTTCTGCCTTTCCTGCCCGGTCACCGGGACACTCCCAGGCTGTTGGCCTGAAGCAGCCCTTCACCCTGTGTGCCTGACCATATGCATGTTTTAAGACTTTTGACTTGATATTTTACTCTTTCTGCTTTTGAATTATTAAAGTGAAATCACACAGAACAACCGACTAAAAGGGTAAAGTTAAATAACTTTGGTCTTATGATTGCTCAGAATAGATCCTCTAACTTTGGGCCTTAGGGAATTTTTTAAAAACTTTCTTAAAAACATATTAACAATCCCTATGGCCCGCTGGCGTTTTGCAACATTATTGTTTGTCTTTTGATTTTATCTTGCCCTAGCATCCCCCAAGGCCAGGGAGGCCATTTTTTTGGAGGAGGCTAAGAACTGGAAATCAAAGGACATAGCCAGAGCTACTGTATTGTAAGTGCAGGGGGTGTCACACCGTGGCCTACTCGGCCGTACTTAGGGCCCTGGACACACCTCAAACCTCCTCAGGCCCCAACAATAACCATACTGAGCTGCACACCCCAACTCAAGTGAGATGGTATTTAACAGAAATGACGACGAGTGTTATTGAAAGATAATTTGCTGTTTGGATCATTCATGATCCTGCTGGAACACTCGTATTCATCCTTCAAAACCCAGCTGAGGTGGCACATTCACGGAAAACCTTCTCTGAGGCATCGCTACCTCTCCTCCCAAGAGAACCTCGCTCCCTCCTCTGTCAGCCTTCTTCCTGTCTTTGACTATGGAAACAGTGAAAGTTGGTGCAGTGCTTGGTGAGCACGTACTGTACGCCAGGCACTGCAGAGTATACATACTATGCAGGCCATTCACAGAAGGTATCTCACCGTTCCCCAGGGTGAGACCGTTATTCTTTACCCCCATTTTACCAATAGGGACACTGAGGGCCAGAGAGCTGACTTCCTCCTGGTCACACAGCTTGAACTGGAGTCTGAATTTAGATCGGACTCCGAAACCCAATTCCCACTCCAAACCAGCATGGCACCCCCTCCAGCCGCTCCATCACCCACCCTACAAGGATTATTTCCATACTCCCAGGCCTGGAGAGAGCTCTTGACAGCAGGGCCTGCGACTTACGGATAGGGGAGCTTTACACTGCATCGAGCCTGACATATAATTGGCGCTCATCAAATGCTCGCTGAACCCCCTAAAATGACAGGGGCATAATATCTGAGATCAACTTGAAATACTTCAGCAAAGATAAAGATACAAAGAAAAGGAAAGAGAGTAAATAGTAGCCAAATCTTGATAACTGTTGAATCGGGGTGAAAGTAGCTGGGCGTTCATTGTACATTCTTTCTGCTTCTTAAACGCTTAACAATTTTTATTATTAAAAAAAAAAACAAAAACAGAATGGGGGTGGGCAGAGGACCCCTGAGCCCAGCTGGGGTCCCCTCTGGGCTCAGAGCTGGGTGGGCACTCACCTCTTTATGGCTTTGTAGCAAATGATGACAAGCACAGTGAGAAACACCAGGGAGGCACAACATACCGCGATGATGATCACCAGCCCTGACCACCAGCTTTCCTCAGTGGGACACGAGGTAGCGTTGGGAGCTGAAAGAGATGGGAGCAGCCTGAGTGTCCCCTGGGTGAGTGGGTCCCAGCTGGCGTCGGAGGTGGACCGTTGCGGGTGACACCAAGGCTGGTCTCACTGCCATCCATCACGCAGATGAAGGCTCTCCAACCTGTCCTGCTGTCCCCACCCCCGCCCAGCGGCAGGTGACATCATGGTTGGCCTCCAGCCAGGCAACGTGCTGCAAGCTGGGGTTAAGCACCGCATCCCGGGCCATCCATCCTCCCTTGGCATGAGCTAACTGACAGCAGGGTCGGGTTTAATTTCCCATGAAAAGTACCAGAACATCTCATTCTCTCAGTTGGGACATTAAACCTGCTTCCTCTGAAGGTGAGGGTGACGAGCAGGGCCCGCAGAGCACGACGGGCGAGTGAGGGAAAGGGAGGCCTGTCAACATCCGTTTCGTAAGCTAATTGTTTGCAAGAGGCAGATTTTCTCCCTTCTTGGGTTTGGTCCCTGTGGTGGGTTTCCGCAGCTGTCTCAGCCTGCACAGGGTGGCCACAATTTGAAAAGCATATGACATGGGTGCTGCAGGGCACCCTTGTCGTTACTCAGTCCGTGGGGTCCTTGGGGTGAACCTGTCCTCCCCCTTGGCATGAGCTGCGTGGGTGGACCCCCACACAGGTGTCGATGAGGCTTTGCCAACAGAGCCGGTTTACTCTGCTCTGAGAAAAGCAGAGACATCACACAGCCTTATCCCAGAGGCTCTGGAAGACCTAGACCCAACTGGAAAGAATTGCCTGGAATTGCAAAAGGAATGGAAGTGAGGGAAAGAGAGAGAGAAAAAGGGAGAGGGAGGGAGGGAAAGAGACAGGGGGCTGGTAAGGGAGGACAGATGGACAGACAGACATACAGACATTACTAGTTTGGGGCAGTTCTTCAAGACGTGAATATATGCAAAAGAATCAAAACTATGCCCCAGACTTAATAATAGGCACCTCAGGGTACAACGGTGACAGATTTCCCAAAGGAAAATGACAGGGAATAGTAACAGGGAATAGTGACAGATTTCCCAAAGGATACCATGGATGGCTTCATTATTAAATTACTATTATTGATGATGTTGTTATTGTTATAATCATCAAGGTGTAATTTACATATAGTGAAACGCACCCATCTTAAGTGTACCATCTGATCAGCTTTGACAAATGCATCCACCAGTGTAAGCCACACCTCTTATCATGACATAGAATATTTCCAGAATATTTCCATCACCCCAGAAAGCTTCCCTGTGCCTCCTTCTAGTCAATCCCTACCCTTTTGGCAACCAGCAAAACCCTGTTTTGCTTTCTAAAGTCACAGATTAGATTTGCTTGTTCTTGAAATTCACATAAATGGAATCATGCAGTATGTATTTTTGTTTGCTTCCTCTGTATAGCAGTGGTTTTGTGATTCACCCACATCGTTGCATATTTCAGTAATTGCTTCCTTTTATAGCTGAGATGTATTCCATTGTATGGATATACCGCAACTTGTTTATCCTGTTCACCTGCTGACGGACACCTAGGCTGTTTCCAGGTTTTGACTTTTGTGAACAAAGCTCCTGTAAACATTTGCAAACATGGTATAGACATACTTTCTTGATATAGACATGTGTTCCTATTTCTCTTGGATAAACGGCTAGGAGTGGGATCACTGGATCCTACGGTTTGTGTATGATTAACTTTGTAAGGAATTGCCGTGCTGTTTTCCCCAAGTGCTTGTACTCTTGTATACTCCTGTTGGGAACAAGGAAAGATGGAGAGAAGGGAGTGGTTACAGGTTACCAACCCGTTATCAAGTTGTGGCATTGTTGCATCTGGATTAGGAGATCCAGGAAGCCTTTATGTGCTTCCCAGGGAACAGGTGCTAAAGCCCCATTAACAGATGCAAGGTCCCCAGAGGTGGAGCTCAGATCCTCACAGAGACCAAGCAGATTCAGAAATGCATCCTAAGAAATGACTGGGACAAGGATGTCACTGATCCACATGGCTGCTCTCAGCCCGGTGAAAGCAGGCCTTTAGAAACTCCAACACTGAAAAGATAGAGAATATAGAATTCAAAAGGGGAATAAACTCTAGAATAAGGGAGAGGCAATCCAAAAGGATTCTCATTTTTCCCCATGATGCACTTCTTCAGTGCTTTTTCTGTGAAATATCAAACACAAAATCCTTCCCCCTCATTGTTCATCTTGGGGGTGCCTCTGGCTTCGCTGAGTCTCCCCAGGGTGACTGGGCACAGATATTCCCCACAACAGTGGTCACTGCTGGAGAATCAGAAGAGCAACCAGATACACGGGGTCCCGGCCCCACATGGTTTGCATTTTCACCACCAAGGGAAGCAATTTTGTTTTCTGTCGATTCTACCCAGGCTATGACACCTCTGGGCAAGTGTCCAGGGCCAAGCCCGCAGCCCATGGGAACCCTCACACCAGTAGCCCACAATTTACCCAACGCTCCCATGGCCAGGGCATTTATCTACCAGTGTGTGGTCTCAGCCAGGGGCAGCATCCCTCCTGGGGGCATTTGGAAATCTGGGGATGGGGGCTGTCTTTGGTCGCCTAGGAGCTATGGATGTTAACAACAGTGACCCGGATATTCCCACACAAGGTAGACTTGTCCCTCCAGAATGCCACCAGGGCCCCTGCTGAGAAATTCCATCAACTTGAAACAGAAGAAAGGGTTGATTCTAAACTTCATTTGGAATTAGATGCTAAATTTCAGAGTGCCTCTCTTGAGGTTCTTTTCTTTACATTCGCTGTTAATGGGGTGGGAATTTTCTTCTCGCTGACTTTTCTCAAACACAGTTGATAATGAAAGCAGAGAGGATTGTTCTAGAGGGTCCTTCTGCAGAGGGCCCCCCTCTAATATTCAGCAGTGTACCGCTCCCCACGTGCATGTGAGGAAACTACCCCAAGCAAAAACACTACCGGATATGAAAAGAGGGAGGTGTTCTGTGAAACAGTCCAAGGCATAAATCTTGGATTTTGCCAAGAAAACAGCTATTGTGTTCAAAGAATGCATCCTTATTTATCCTTGCTTGACTCATTCTTTTTACATTAGAAAAGATCAGGGGATGTTGGAGTCTGAGGAAGCCTAGGAGGTGTCATTTCAGAAAAGAGAATAAATACTGAGGCTCAGGATCAAGCAGCTTTCCCAGGGGCCAGGATCAGGCCAGGTCTGCCCCTGCCTGAACTTCCTTCTCACTAGGCGTGGCTAGTACTATTTTCCAGATGTGATAAGACCGTTTACCCTGTGGGCAGAGATGGCTCATATTCGAGAAGACAGAATCATGAAGGTTCTCATTCATTCATTCATTGGTTCATTCATCCAGCAAACGTTTACTAATCACCCTCTGTGCCTGGCACCGTGCTAGGAGCTGGGAGTACAAAGATGAATTAGATGTAAACTGTGCCCTTCCCGGGTCTAATGCCAGCTGCCCAAGACCTGATCACCTTGCTCAAGGAGCCAGCAGGCTCCAAGAGGAGAGGAGACACAGGAGGTGCTGATGTGCAAGGTGAAGGTCATTTGTGGCTGAGGAGAGGAAGCCACTTGGCGCCAAGGTTCAAGGGGAGGGTGATGCCTGGTGAGAGGCAGGTGGTCAGACGGAGGAGGAGGCTGAGGCCACCAGAGTGTGAAGCCCCAGACACGAGGCTGCCGCAGAGCTGACTTCTCTGTCACTCCCTCTCGCTCCCCGCCGAGATTCTGCAAACACGACAGACAGGCAGGAGCTGTCATGACATCTCAGGGGTCACGACACCCTCCCTCCTGGGACTCAATGAGGCTTTGTCTGCTGTATTCATTAAACACTCCTGATGCCTGTAAAGATAATGAGACTGGCAACCAGAGAGCGATTTAGAACAACACGGACTCAGTTTTGCTTTTTCAAAGTAGCTGCTGTCTTTTCAGTCAAGAAATGCATCATTAAAAGCTTATATTTGGGACTTCAGCTTCTGGCCAAGGTGGAGTTACAAGGCCCAGAGTTGGCACCACTACCCATACCCTCCCAACATCTAAAAGATGTACCAAATATACAAAACAGTGGTTTCAAAACAATGGACATCAAGGCAACGAACGGCAGTGAGAGACAAGAAACAAAGGAGGTGGGAGTTCCCTGGAGGCCTAGTGATTGGGATTCCGGGCTTTCATTGCTGTGGCCTGGGTTCAATTCCTGGTCGGGGGAACTGAGATTCCACAAGCTGTGCAGCGCAGTCAAAAAACAAAACAAAACAAAAACAAAGAAGGTGAGCTGTACGGCTGCCCCAGCTTACTGCCTGGAGACAGTTTCTAAATTTCAGTCCTGGAAGGGAGATGCCGCGCACTCAGGTCCAGCCCACTGAGAACATCAAGGAAATGGGGCTGAGAGTAAGCAAGACAGATGAGGCCTCTCCCCAAGGGAACTTGCAGAAAAGCAGAGGGAGCCAACAGCACGCAAGTTAATTCCACCCACAGATAAATAATTACAGATTATGGCAAGTGCTAGAAAAGAAATGGAGAAGAGGCCAAGGTGCCCCCACAAGTGTCTGGAACAGAAGCAGTTGGGGGCAGAGGGGTCGCTTTGGATGTCCCCATCTGAACGGTATCACGGGGGCTAAGCAGACCAAGGAGATTCCTGCTGGGGCGTGTGGACCTGCCTGAGGTCCGGTGTCACAGAGGAACTGCGTGAGGTCAGCTGCTCTCTGGGACAAGCACCTTTCCTGTATTCCTCACTGGGGTATTTGTGTCTGTCAAATGGGACGACAGAGACAGTGTTCTCGAGGGTACCAGGGGTAGCACCGTCATTTGCACGGCACCAACTCTGAGGCCGCTATTAGTCCCCCTTCTGCAGTGGGGACACACAGGCAGGGGCCCGCCAGGACTGGAACCAGGTGTGCCTTGTGACAACACTCATGGCCAAGTCAGCGCATATTTACCTTCGACCCGGGACCTGCCACTTCCATCTCTTCTTCAGAGCCCGCTGTGCACTGGAGATGTTTGATTGACAGGAGGGGAACTGGGTGGGGCATGAATGAATCAAAGGAACAGCGAGTTGGGTGGAAACAACCTTAGTTTTGCAAGATAGTTTTCAAGAATCGCTAGAAGGGAGTGAGAGCCATGTTCTTTGTTTTAACCTGACGTTTCCATTGTGAGATGGAGGCTGTGATTTATCCCTGGCTCGGCCTCTGGACCGGCATGTGGCCACCTGCGGAGGCCAGCCCCACGCTCACGTGGCTCAGTGTTTCTTGAGCGCAGCCTGATTGCCAGGCCCTGCTGGTGACACCACGGGCATGCAGTAGCCTCTAGGGCATCCTTAGACGTCTCTGACTTTCACAGTCTGGTGACTCACGCCCAGGCTACCCGAGTGGCTTCCCGACAGATGCCCGGGAGCTGGCCTTGGTCACGGCCAGGTGAGGGGGTGTGACCTGCGCAGAGAGCTGCCACTCTGCTTCCTGCCACTCGCAGCTCAGCTCCCAGCCCACCGGGCGGATCAGAGCCACTGGGCGTGGGCTGCAGCGTCAAGGGTCCCCTGAGCTGCAGAGACTGGTCTCCTTTGAGGGGCTGACGTCTGTAAACATGCTTCCCAAACCACAGCGGACACGCTCAGCCTTTGCTGTGGAAACTGAGGTCAGAAGCTGGCCCGGGCCTCACGACACGGCCAGGGACTTGTCACCCTTGGGTGCCAGGTGCTGCCCTGGGCTTTGGGAGCAGAGGCGAAGGGGGCCGCACAGCCCTGATCCCGGGGACGGTCTCGGGGCACAGTTGGCCCTCAGGGTGGGTGGGCTCCGTTTCACTTCCACACCCTGCCGCCCACATGGAGGGTCTTGAGGACTGTCCAGCACGTCTAGGAATTGTGCACACACTGCAAGTTGATGGAGTGTTTGAAGAGCCTTTAAGAGGATGTTTACTCTAGTCTTGCCTCTGCCTAAACCCCCTGTTGGTTTTATGTGGCTCACGAGGACAGCAAGGGGTCCAGGAACTTTGCTAGTACATTTGTGTGGTGGCAACACCCGGCCCCCAGACCCTTCAGACAAAGGAGGACACGAGGCCGGGGGGGTGGGGAGGGGCAGACCTGGGCTTCCCGTCCCCCAGCCCTGCTTTATGTGCTGCCCCCAAGGACCGTGAAGGACCTGGATTCTCAGAAGTCCCTTCACGGGCTGACGGCCCTTTCCCTTCACTGCCTCGGGGTCCCCAGCCCCACCTCTGTTGGGCTGCTTGACACAGACCCCAAATCCACCGGCGACGGCCCCTCCCTCTCACGCCCCACA
This sequence comes from Hyperoodon ampullatus, assembly GCF_949752795.1. Lineage (NCBI taxonomy): Eukaryota > Metazoa > Chordata > Mammalia > Artiodactyla > Ziphiidae > Hyperoodon > Hyperoodon ampullatus. The sequence goes on from NC_136916.1 coordinate 169,601,448, forward strand.
CAGAGCCCATTGTCTGCGGGACACAAGGGACCAACTCAGGCTGCTGTTCTCCATTCACGGGCACAGGCCTCCACCGGGAGGTCTGTGCCAGGGGCGTCCACCCCCCTGCCTGGGCCAGCTTGGGGTGAGGCGCTCACTCGTTTCCTACCAGCACGTTGCCAGCGTGTGTGGCCGGACTTTAAACCACAGATACAAGCTCAGCCCTTGATGCTTTACACAGCGCCCTGCAATCAGCCCCCATTTCTGGAGAGGAAGGAGAAGCCCCCTTGGGGTGCAGCACAGAGACCCCCCTTTTCCATAAGTCTTCCCCATTCCTCCCCCAGACCCGAGGTTCCCACAGCAGGAAGCCCCAGGCTGCCTAGTACCAGCAGGCAGAAGGCGTGAATTCCCTGCTCCTGGGGGGCCTCAGCAGTTTGCCTTTTCCAGAACCCAGGGCCCCTCCCTCTCCACCCTGCAGGTTGGACACTGCAGCCTGCATGGGGGTCCCTGGCCTCCGGGGTGGCCAGGGAGGGGCAGTGTTCCGGGGAAGCAGTGCTGTGCCGGGCCGGCGCGGAGGGCCATCTCTCTTGCCCACCACCCCTCCCGCAGTCCTGTCGCTGGTCTCCACTGCCTTCCACACCCAGCCCGGGAGCCCCCTTCCTGTTCCTGCCAGCCGGGCTCTGGGGGCTGTTGCAGCTGAGCATTCCCTGGCTTTTCGTCCCCTGTAGATGGACTTCGTTGGTCTACAGAAGCGCGGGGAGGCCTTGGCCAGCCTCTGGTGAGGGGCTCTGCCAGAAGACAGACCTCAGTTGGCCACCAGGACTCCAGAGGGGCTGGAGCCACAAGGGCCAGCCGGGCTGGACATATCACTGGGCTGCACAGGGAGGCTGCCCAGGGCCCCGGTCCTCCCCTCACTGCGCTACCAGCGGCCCCCCAAACATCCTCTCCGCCTCGGCTTCTTTTCCGCCACTGTATGCAGCCTCTCTCAAATCCCCACCTTCTGTGCTGGAAGCATCCATCAGTGAGCTGCCCCCTTTCCTGTCCTGCCCTCCTCCCGGGCTCAGGCCCCAGCCTGGGGGTCAGCACGCCCTCTGCCCCACAGCTAGGCCGCCAGTGGCCAGTGTGGCTGAGCGCTCCGACCTCCTCTCCACCTGCCTCTCCCTGGCTCCTGGGGATTCCTGTCTGGTTATCACTGTCACCAGGCCCCTCCTCCCTGGGGTACCTCCCCCAGCTCAGCACAGTGGCTCTTCAAAGGACCTGGAAGGATCTGGGGTTAAATTCCAGATTCCGACTCTAGGAAAATCATTTAATCTTTTAGATTTAATCTCAATTTAAATTCCACTGTAAATTGGGAGGAAACAACAGCACCTCCTCCACGGGGCTGGTGCAAGGATTAAATGAGATATGAGATCAGAGAGCTCGCAGCAGACACCCCTCAGCTGCCCCCGCATCCTTCCCCTTCTCCCTCGCAGAACCCCAGTTCTCCTCCTGTGTCCCTGATCCCCTGTACAGGGCCCAGGCTTTGGGGAGGCGGGACCAGCCCAGGAGGTGGGTTTTCGGTGGTCTCAGCCACGCCTGGTTGTTCCAGCCCTCTGCCCCTAATTGGGTCAGAGGTGGGCACGTCATGCAGTTCTGGCCAATGACACGAGGGGAACAGTCTGCTGGGCGCTTCCAGAACTGTCTCCTTGCTGTTAGAGGCACGGAAACAGGCAGGCCTCTTTCCCTGGGGACACTGCCATGCCCTTCTTTACCACCAAATAGAGCAGCTCTGGGGGCGCTGAGGGTGCTGGGGTACAGGGTGGGTGGATTGCAATGCGAAGTAGGGTGGCCTCCAGGGGCGACTTTTGAGCGAAGACTGGGATTTGGTAAGGGAGTTCATCATGCAGGTACCTGAGGGAAGAGCCAAAGCAAAGGCCCTGAGGTCACTGCGGGCCTGGCATGTTGGCATGACGCGGGCCAGGGGAGGACAGGAGGAGATGAGATGGCTCAGGGTCTGGAGGCCATGAGAGAGGTTTGGGCCTTTACACTGAGAAATGAGGTGCCTTTGAGGGGTCTGGAGAGAGGGGTGGTGAGGTGTGACTTACACGTTGACTCAATCACTCTGTGTTTAGAGTAGACTATAGACCGTGTGTGTGTGTGTGTGTGCGTGTGCGTGTGCGTGTGTGTGGCAGGGAGTGTGTGCCAGTGTGGGAAGCTGGGAGGATACTGCCGATAGCCCAGGAGAGAGCTGACGGTGGCTCAGATGGGGGTCAGCAGTGGAGGTGGTGGGAAAAGGTAGATTCTGAATATGTTTGGGAGGTAGGGTTCACGGAAGCTTGGATGTGGGTGTGAGAGACAGAGAAGAGGTAAGGATGACTTGAAGGGTTTGGGGCTGAGCAAGCAGAAGGATGGAGCTGCCATCAAGGGAGGGGGAAAGCTGGGGCAGGACAGGCTTGCTGGGTGTGGAGGTCGGGAGTAAAGTCTGAAATTCCCATCACACACCCAAGGGAGATGGCAACCCAGCAGCGGGATCTAGATTCTGAGCTCAGCAGCAAGGGCTCTGCTGGAGGCATAAATCTGGGAGCTGTCAGCACCCAGTCCTGAGAGGGGATGAGATCATCAAGTGAGGGAGCGCGGGCAGAGTGGAGAGGAGGGTCCAGGCCTGAGCCCTGGGGAGCTCCACGGGAAGAGGCCAAGGAACAGAGAAGGAGGCAGCAAAGGAGGCTGGGAGGAGAGGCCAGCAGGGACAGGGGCCAAGGCGATGTGGGGTCCTGTGGCCAAGTCAGAGCAGGACGTCAAGGAGGAGGGGACAGTCCGCTGTGTCCGCTGCAGCTGACGGACAAACGCCACGAGGCTGAGAGCCAGCCGCTGAATGGAGCAACATGGCGGTCACCGCTGACCACCACACAGGTGGTTTTGCGGAAGCACTGGAGGAAGCTTGACCGGGGCCATCTAGGAGGGGATGTGGGGAGAGGAAATGGAAACAGCAAGTATGCACAGCTTTTTTTTTTTTTTTTTTTCCAGTACGCAGGCCTCTCACTGTTGTGGCCTCTCCCGTTGCAGAGCAACAGGTTCTGGACGCACAGGCTCAGCGGCCATGGCTCACGGGCCCAGCTGCTCCGCGGCATGTGGGATCCTCCTGGACCAGGGCATGAACCTGTGTCCCCTGCATCGGCAGGCGGACTCCCAACCACTGCGCCACCAGGGAAGCCCTGCACAGCTTTTTGATGGAGTTGTGTTGCAAAAGGGAACTCAACATGGAGCCATAGCTGGGGCGAGCAGTGGTAGC